>NC_059072.1:4526634-5202452 GCF_020497125.1 Mauremys mutica | reverse complement strand
GGGGGCACAGGGGAAGAGCCAGTGCGCAGCGAGCAGCACAGTGGGCTAAGAGATGGGTCAGGCCTCATACTCAAGACAGAGGAAAGGGCCCAGGAAGGGGAGTAAACTTCTCTTTATGCCCTGCATGCAGGCCACCAATGAGCCGTCATCCTAGTGCGCCAACGTTTACAACAGATCTGCACAGGGATTCCAAGCTGATTTCCAAGTTTTCTGTTCCTCTCCTGGTAAAAAGCGATCCGCGTTCTTCCTGGGCAGAGAGGAGCTCGTTCAGTGGCCTGAGCGAATACTCACCAGCACCTCGAAGAGGAGGGACAATAACTTGCTGTTGGCCATGAAGTTACTATCCAGAACTCCCAGGTTGAACCAGCTCCCCAGGCAGCGGAAAATTTTCATGAGCATCTTCTCATCATTGCCTGCTTTCTCCACACAGGTCATCTAGGAGAGAAAGGGCAGGGATGGAGAATTGGTTAGAGACCCAAAGTTACCAGTTCGTTTCCACAAGCACGAACCTGACGCCCTCCTGCGTACGACATGTTTCTGGAAGCCGTGAACAGAGGATCAGCGTTTCAAGGTACGCAGCATCCATGACGTGATCATTGAGGGACGAACTGTATTTAAAAACCACAATTCCCACTCCCCCACATCAGTGTCAACATGAAGAGACTCGTGTATATCACAAAATGACACCCCCCACACCTAAAAATCAGCCTTTGAGAAAAGCACATGGTAAGAAACACGAGCCACATACCATACCCGGAATGTCAATTTGGCAGGACAAGTGAAGCAAGCACGAGATAGGAGATGACTTGAGACACCCCACCCCGCTTAAATAGACAAGCCCCCCACGTGATCTAGGGACTGAGCCAAGCACGTCAATTGACTTCAACTGCAGTGACAGCGCATGGTGAGAAAAGCAGCCTGGAATATGTTCACCCGTCCACGGCACATCAATTTCCTGTAGGGTCCTGTCTCAAAGATAGATGAAGCCCAGCCCTAATGAGCTTCATATTTGCCAAGTCTCAAGTTAAGATTTCCTTACACTCACTGCTGCAAAATACACTCGCATCGCTAGCTTCTCGGTAAGGGCTCTGAAAGGTAAAAGGCATCGTTCAGGCCCGCTTGAGGACACTCGTTACACCATCATGCAGTAAGAAACTGGGGAGTTATTTCTGACTGTGGCTGGGAGCCCTAGGGGAGGGGCAGCCTTCTGTTGTTCATCAGCAACCCCACTGACGAGGTTTGCCAGGACCCATCCCTTGCTGTTCACTTGATAGTCTAGTCGCTCTTATTAGACGGAGGTTTTATTAGACAGTAGGGGGTCTACTTAGATCGTGGAGAAATCACACAATTTTCACGGGTTGGTCACGGCATAAATAGAAAACTTTGCAGTTGTGTTACATATCCCTAAAGAAAATGGTGCGACTTCTCCTATAGTATTTCTCAAACTAGGGGCCCAGATCCAAAAGGGGGTCACAAGCCTATTAGGGGGCCGTGGTGTTGCTACCCTTGCTTCTGTGCTGATGCTGGGGGTTGCGCTGCCTGGGCACCTAGCTTGGAAGGCAGAGCGGCGAGCGGCAGCTGCTGGCCAGGTGCCCAGCTGTGAAGGCAGAGAAGGGATGGCATGGTATTGTCATCCTTATTTCTGTGCTGCGGCGGCACTGACTTAAGAGCTGGGCACCAGAGCAGCACCCGCCACTCTCCGCTCTGCCTTCAGAGCTGGGCGGCCGGAGACCAGATTTCATGGTCCATAATGCAATTTTCACAGCTGCGAAGAATTTGGTAGACCCCTAAATATAAGTAACTTAAAAAAAAAATCTGAGCTAAATCCTATGTGAGTTCTAGTTAAATCCTAGACAGACACCCGATTTCTTTTTGGTCTTCAGGCAGCTCATTAAAATGCCCACTCTAGACTTTGCAAAGGAAACTTGGGTTGTCTGAATATAGACCCTAACATATGCAGAGCACGCCAGGCAAAGCAAACACATGGGTGCAGTCTGCCTGGCAAAGCAAACAAATGACAGGCAGTCCCAAGAAATCATTGGCCACGATCTCCTCTCAGCAGACATATCTGCAGATGGACCATCAGCAGATATCACCAGAGAATTGCCACTATGCTGCCAAAAGCCGCTTTTCCTTTCAGACTTGGGGCGGGTCATTTGTTTGCTTGGTGGAACACGCTCAGAGATTCTACCAGTGGGTCCAGCTGGCCTGGTCATGATCCACCATCAGCTTTTGACTAACCCAGGCTTCCCACATCATCTCTACTAATAAGCAATCAGAGAGACATGAGCTTGCTCATCTAACCAATTAACCAGTCAGACAGCTGGCCTCTCTCTCTTCACAGAGAAAGCGCCCGGGGTGACTAGAGCAAAAAAGCAGCACAACATCTTAGGGGTAACATCTCTGCAAACCCATAAAGACAGAACCTAGGCTTTAAACTAGTTTGGAACTTAAACCAGCTAATTCTAGTGCAGGCTCCAGGGCAAGGTTCTGTGGCCTGCAAGGTGCAAAAGGTCAGACTAGCTGATCATGATGGTCCCTTCTGACCTTAAAGTCTAGGAGACTTTCAGAATCTGGATTAAAGCAACTGGCAAAATTAGGAACGTTCTCCATGGCCATCCTTATACATGCAGGTGCACTGTATGGTGTGGGGGTTGTGTTTGTTTTTTGGGGGGGTGGGAGAAGGGTAGAGAGGAAGAGCAGACACACAACCGATCTGTCTTTGAAGCATTAGATATTGGCCACCATTGGACATGGGATACCTAACTGATTGGAACAGTGTGGTCTGACCCCATGTTCCTAACCTCCCCTGCTCCTGTTCTCAGCTATACGTTTGTATGGAGGCAGCCTTTTTGAACTTTTAAACTAAGCGTTAAGCTCCTAGTTAAATTTTAAGAGAAAAGAATTAAACTTCAAAAGCAGTTTGAATACATGAAAATGAGGAATTCTGGACAGCAAGGTAGTAAACTGGAGTTGAGTGCAGTGCCAGGTCATACCACAGAACCAGGTTAGCTCCAATATTATTTATACTCCTGGTGCATATTTTATTTGTCAAAATAATGCAACATAATCATGCTGATTTCAATTATTTTGGTAATTTATTTAAACTACAATACAATGGTTGGATAACCCGCCGCCCCCCCCCCCCCCCCCGGTAATGTAACTAGGTTTGACCTTTTATTTCCAGTTATTAGATAACAAATATATGCAGCCATATGCTCAGCGTTACATCATAGGAAACTGAAGAGCAAGTGAGGGCTGGGGAATCAAACTCACAATTTATATTGGCTACTGACCATCTCCAAATAGGTCAGTAGCAAACAGTTCATGGAGCACATTTTGATAGGAAATTTTTTCAGTCCAAAAATTTAGTTCAGTTCTAATCACTAAAGCACCATAAGCATTTCTAAGGCCATACTGTCCTCTACACCACTCTGGCAATGTAAAGGAGCCTTAAAATTTTTACACCTGTTTTATACTCCTGGGAGAATTCACAAAGACAATGGGAACAATTCACTAAGCAGGCAGGCTGCTACATTCTGCTCTGCTTGAGGGGACAGAGCCTGCCCCACACCTACCTCCTCAGAAACACCCCAATGTCCTGTCCTTCCATGCCAAGCATGCTGCAATAGCAAGTGAGAGGGACAGAGTCTCTCTCTCACATGCATAACTGCCAAGCCCTGCAGTGATTTACGTCTCTACCAGCTGCTCCAGGAGCCCAAATCGACCTGCCTGTGCTGCCAGGGAGGGGCGTGTGACCACTCTTGCAGCTTCCCTTTGCTTCCCCATCAGAAGTCATTTTTCTGCAGGGAAACAAAGGAATCTGAGGGGGACATGAATTCTGCGCATGTGCAGTGATGTAGAATTCCCCCAGGAGTAATTATTTAGCATCTACACTGATGATCTGGAAAAAGGAAGCAACCAGCATGATAACCAAACAGATGAAACTAAGCGGTTATGGATGAAGAGTGTGGGGGAGAAGTTACAAGCAGCAACAAGGACACAAATAGAAGGACCTAGACTGAAGAAATATGAGCTGAAAATAAAGTGAGATTTAACACAGGAGAGCTATGGAAAGCAGGGGAGTCAAGACAAACACAAGACGATATTGGACAATGAATTGGAGGTGCTTGTTACAGGATAGCAAAAAAAAAAAAAAAAAAAGAGGGTGGGCCAACATGCTCTATATGATTTGGAGGTGCTTTTGGGCAGAAGTACCCCATCACATTGCAGGAAGCCTCGTTATGGCTTGAGAGCACAACCAGGATACTAAGCCCAATTCTGAGCAATCTGGTATCAGAAAGAGACAAACAAGCTGGAGGGGATCCAGGGAACAAAAGGAATTAGAAATGGGTAAGAGTGTTGATTCACAAAGTAAGGTTAAATATTCTACACATGGCTCAGCTAAACAACGGCTAGAAGGGAACATCACAACTGTCTGCAAATGACAAAGGGTGTAGCATCAAACTGAGGAGGGAATTTGACCAGGGGCGCCGGAATGGGGGTGGGGGGAGGAGTCAGGGCCTCAGCACTTTTAAAAGAGGGAAGGCAGGGCCTTGGGGGGAAGTGGGTGGCATAGGGGGCAGGACCATTGTTCAGTGTCCCCTCTCACTTATAGGGCGCTTCTGCCACTCCTGAATTTGACATCTTATGAAGTTCTGTAACTAGGAGTAGTGGAAAATTTCGGGTGATGGGATAATTCCCTCAAAGGAAATGGTGACCCACGTCACTGGTGTCATTCAAAGCTGGAAAGCCACCCTTGGGAATGAACCTGCATTAAGCGAGAGGTGGTTTTAAGGGTGGAGAAGAGGAGAGCTATGCAACTTAGCAGATCTGTTCCAACTCCAAGAGCTACGAAAATGAGAACAATCATGGCCAGCAGAGCTGAAGCAAAGGGAAAGCAGCTGGAGGAAAAGATTGGGCAACAGACAGCAAAGCAGACATGGATGCGAAGGGCAGCGAAAGGAGACAAGCAGAGAACGCGTGGGCTGCAAAGCAAAAAAATAATAATTCTGTTACCATCTATTATAATTATAATACATCAAAATGCAATTCCATCTGGGGTTCTAGGGTATTAGCAGCCTTATTATGCACAGCTGGGGGGCATGTTGAATTTCTCATTTAAATACGCAATGTGAAATGGTAAGAAGTAATGAGGAGCTCTGCATTAATGTGCATGGGGGCCGTACTTCAGTACAGCCTGGAGCTGGGGGGAAGGGGGGGAAGGAGGCGGGTCCAGATTGGTCTCTCCTGAGTATTTAGTTCAAATAATTTAGTAGGAAATGAGTAAAGCATCCTTGGGAAAACACTGACCCAGTGGAGTGGGGCTGGATATATTCTAGTCAGCTCCTTTCAATCTCTGAACTGCTCTGGAGACGGGTTGATTCATTTTACTCCTCAAACCCAAGTCACAAGCCTTGTTGAGCACCAATGTCCTCAAGCAGTTAGCTCCCTGGAGGGCCTGAGCTCTCCTCAGCGGCACACCAGTGGGAAAGCATCTAGAAATTCACCTGTGGATGTTGATTTTTCCATCTAGGTACATTTTTGCAGTTGCCACCATATCTCATCCTTTGGGTGAACACTACGGGAACACTACATTGCATGAAGGGCGTGGGTAAGTCAAGAAAGAACTCGGGGTAAAAAGAAGATAAATAAGATGGCCTTTAGGTAGCCGTAAATCCCCAGGTTCTTATTCTGACAAATCAACACCTCTCATTCTAGAACTATGTTAAAGGTTCTCTCTGCCACAGTCTCCTTTTATATTAAAATAAGATAAGTGAATGGTCTGGGATCCTCATCTTTTTTAATCTATAAATAAGGACCTACTTAATTCACGATATTGCAGACCCTGCAATATTAGGCTTCCACCACAATTTCGACAGCAGGGGTCACCGCTCTCAGCCACGGGCAGCCGACAGCGGAAAAAACAACAATGGACCTTATTACAGCAAATAATAATAATGATTACTTGTCCCCGATTTTCCGTGGCTTGTCCACAGCCCAGCTGCGATTCAAGTAGGGCCTTATGTCTCAATGCATTTAGTGCCAGTGAGGGCTGCTGAATCGGCAGCCCAGGAGACTGAAGGCCTTTAAGCACTGCCACTCTCTGCTCTGTGCAAGTGTCCTCCCCAAACTGCCCGTCTCTAACGTGCCTCAAATCCTGACTTGGAGGAACTCTCTGGAGGGGCAGTTAAGTCTCCATGACCAAACTCAATCCCTGGCCAGCTGTGGTTTTTTGTTTGACTCTCATCCACTAGGGACAGAAGAGAGCAACTAGTTTCACACTGGCAGCTGTTAGGAGGCCTGATTGCTTCCTGATTACTTCCAACCTGGGCTAGATCTGAAATAGTCTCAGACTGTGTCCTATGCCACCCGAGCAGGCTGAATGTCACACGCTTACATTCCAGGCGATCTACTTACTAGAAGGGAGATCACTGTACTGGAGTAATAAGCCAGGTCTTCAATGATTTCGGTCCGGCGGTTGGCGCCAATGCGCAAAGATCGGCTATTAACCTCCTCTGGCAGCACCGTGAGGATCTCCAGTAGAAAGGGCAGTGATGTCACATCGTTACTGTACCTGAAGCAGACGGAGGGGCAAAGAAGTGAAACGGCACGGAGAAGAAAGGGGCTTGCCAACGTGCACAATATCCAACTCCAGGAGCATCTAAGCACCTTTAATACCACAGTGGGAGAGAAGAGGCGTCTCGCTGAAAGAGATTCCGGACAGAGTTGTCTGAAACACATCATCTGGATTCATGTCAGAAGCAAACATTAGGCTACGAAATAAATGAGCATTCCTGACTCAGGTTTGGGGTTTAGTTCTCCTACCGTAGTCGGAAGTGCCTGTCAAGGAGGATGACAAGAATCTCTTGTTCTACAAATACAACAACTCAAGTCCTCTTGCGCGCGCGCACACACACACACACAGAGCCAACAATGGCATCATGCAATCTCCATTTCACATTGCAGGGGCTTTGTTGAGTAGAAGCTTTGCACAGCACCTGCAACATTTCACGACGGTGTAATGTGTATGTGCTGGCCTCATGCAATGAGGAGCATTGCCGGATGCGGATCCTGCTTTGAGCTCCAGTTGCTCAGGGTATGTCTACACTACCCGCCGATCCGGCGGGTAGTGATCAATCTATAGGGGATTGATGTGTTGCGTCTCATCTAGATGTGATTACTCGATCCCCAAATGCACTCCCGGTCGACTCCAGAACTCCACCACGGCGAGAGGCGGAAGTGGAGTTAACGTGGGAGCAGCGGTCGTCGATCCCACACTGCGAGGACATGAAGTAAGTCAATCTAAGATACGCCAACTTCAGTTACGCTATTCTCGTAGCTGAAGTTGCATATCTTAGATCGACACCCCCGCCCAGTGTAGACCAGGCCTCAGTGACAGTACTCAGGATAGCAGGAAGTGAAAGGAATGTCTCACAACACTAACCAGCTACCGCTGCAACCAATAAAGATGCAGCACTGACTGGCTTGAGACCCCTGATCAACCCTAAAGCAGAAGGATAAGCCAGCTATGCGTGCAAGAAAGGGATTGTAAAGCTGAGGAAGGCTTAGACCGGAGCAAAAAAGCAGGCATGGTTTCAATCACAGATATGTCTATAAACCGACTTGCCACTCACTTCACCTAGAACACTTCACTACTGTAATTCAATTAGAATCAGGAGCCACTTACATTTTCAGTCATGAAGAGGTTATTTTCTAGCACTTTTCCAACTCCTTTGCATCAGTGCACGCAAGTGCAGTTGTGCTTTCAGATCATTACCTTTCTTTTCATATTTTGTAGGCTTAGTCTTGTAGGAGTGGAGTGATTGGTAGGTTTAATATTTCTATAAAGTGTAATGATATAGAACAAATACTTACTTTTCCACCAGTGTCTGTACACAGCCCTTCCAAGAAGCCATTTGTAGGGCGAGATCTGCTATTGCTAATGCAAGCTAAAATGGGGGGGAGAGGGGGGGAGAGAAGAAGGAACAAGATTAAGACCAGTGCTAAAAATATGAAATGTCCAATTTGTACTGCTAGACAGGGAGAAAAACGTCCAGATTCTGTTCAACAACGATGGGAGAAGTCAAACACTCTATGAAATAAAGCCAGACCCCTCAGATCTCACGGCAATCCCACAGGACTCAGTATCCAGGAGCCATAGTACTATTTCTCTGATGTGTAAGCAGCAATGGAATACTCATGACCCAATGCACCAGTCCATCAGGAAGGAAGGGGCTACATGACTTTTGCTGGGCACATCATTTAGTAGCAGGTAACAGTCATTTTCTTCAGGCTGAGGGGTCACAGGCCTTCAACTCACCTGTCAGACTGAGGCCAGCACTCTCCCACCCACTTGCAAACTGCAGTATCTGATCCAGATGGCCAACCATCTTCTCCATGGCTGCAAACCTTCTCTCAGGTTGGCTAGTGGAGGCTGCATCATACACACTGTTCCCTAGAAACTTAGCCAGTCTCCTCACCGGCACTGCGAGGTTATTTGCATTTAATTTGAAACAGAAGCGATGTACAGGTCTTCAGCTAGAAACAATTCTCATTCCGGCCCAACCTTGCCTGCACAGAAGTCAAATGCAAAACTCCCATTGACTTCAAGCAGTGCAGGATCAGATCCTGCAGGCTGACTGAGGAGCAACAGGGAGCAAGGTTGATTTGGACTGTACAGGGATGTAGTGACAAGTGTTCTGCAGTGTCACGCAGGAGAGCTAAGTTGACGGCACAAAGGAATAATTAGTTCAATATCTAAGATGAACACAGCCCTGGGGAAACGGCAGCACCTCACATCAGAGACCTTCCAGTGGCTGAGGGCGTTTCGATGGGTAATTCAGGGTTGTTTTTATAGCTGAGCAGGGAAAAGATCCTTGCATAGCTGCTCCACCCATCACTCTCCCAAAGCAGCACAGAAAGGGGTAAAATCCTGTATTAATGCACTGAATCACTGCTGAATTGACCATCGGACAAGAAATAAACTAAGCTGAGCCTATAAATGGAGAAATTGCTCTGACTGGGTCTAAAGGACATTCATTTTCCTTTTCTCCGTTTTTCCTGCTCCACAACGAAGACCAGCCAGGGAGCATGAATGCTGGATTTCTGAAAGCCAGCAGTGAAAAACTTTAGTCATGATTAAACGTTCCTTGCAGCATCTGTTTCTTGCCCTGTCTCCTAAACAAGGAAGCAATTATTGCACAGAATGGATTTGATGGGGCAGTGGTGTTTAAATGTTACAACATGTCCACAATGCATATCTAATTAAGACAATGAATTATTCATCCTTTATTACAGAAAGGTGGTATGTGACTGCTTTGAGAAATGCTCCTTTTCCTCCCCCCACCAGGAGTAACACAAGGCTTACCTGAGTTACAATGACGGGTGACAGGTCTTTCAAGTTCTGGATGTGGGACAGTAAAGAGTCCCGCAACGAAGCATGCGAATCTGTGGGGAGTTCATAGAATGAGGTTTGAATCTTCATCTTCATGGTCTGTGCTGCAAAGTAGCATGATTCTACATCCTGCCGGATCTGTAGCAACTGGTCTGAGATCTCCCACGCATGAACCTAAAGGCAAATTGGAACATTGCCATCAAGCAGAGAAAGACGTGGAATAGAACTCAGATTAGCTAAACATTTATCGGCAGGTTTTTTTTTTAAACAAAATGGACTTTCCACAAGTTTAAGCATCAAGCTTGCAAAAGGAAGAACCCAGAATTCCTGCAATTACAACTCCCTTATTCTCAGCAAGACTATCGCCAGAAGCGTTGAACTGGGGACTCCGTTCTGAATGTGTTGCTGTCAGAGCCTCAGTCACCTAGCAGAGGCTGGTTACACAAAGATGCCAGGCTCGAGGACCACATCAACCAACTTCACCTCAAGGGAAAAGAACAGATCATACTTCTGACATGGGAATAGGTTAGTATTTCCAGTTAGAAGGCTACTTTGGGGATTAAATGGAGAATCAGTTTTGCCCATGGACCTTAGTTTAAACATGCAATGCTTACTGCACTTCCACTCCTGTTCTTAAAGCTGCGTTCATTGACAGATGTGAGGCAATTTCTTGTAAAGGGGCTAAATTATAGTTCAGCTGCACAAGGCAATGCTAGCCATTCACCACCACCACCACTCACCGTACAGCCTCAAGCTGCAGTCACTGGGACTTCCCAGACTACCGCTTCAGGATCCCAGCTGGGCCTTACCACACATTTCCTTAACTTTCACAAATGACTAAGAACGGCACCTGAGCTGTTGCTAGCTAAATGAAGCCGTTTCATGGGGCTGGGGGAGGAAGAGAGGGAACAGAAATGATATGAAAATATTTCAGTAATAATCATTCTGCAATTAACTCTTAGATCTGCAAACGAGACTGGAATGCAGCTCACACTCCAATGACAAAAGCTGCCAGCTTGGTAAATAGTGAGGCGACCAGGGCAGTCATACAGAGCTATCTGGACATCCCAGTAAGCTGGGCCCTCTCCAACAAACCGCGTTCTAACACAGCTGAGCCAAGTGCAAAGCGACGCATCTAGGAACAAGGAACATAAGCCACAGCTACAGAATGGGGGACTGTACCCCGGGGAGGAACCAATATGAAAAGGGTCTAGGAATCACAGCGGACAAGCAACTCAACATGAGTTCCAGGTGCAATGCTGCGGTGCAAAGGGCCAGTGATGCTTGGATGTATAAGCAGAGAAGCAGCGAGCAGGACTAGTGAGGGGATAATACCTCTCTCTATGGCACTGGAAAGGCCGATACCGGAATACTGAGTACAGTTCTGGGGCCTACATTTTAAAAAGGATGTTGAAAAACTGGAAAGGGTGCCACAAAAATTATTTGAGAGCCAAAGAAAATGACCGTATCCTGCTCAATCTGTTCAGCTTATCAAAAAGATTGAAAGGTGACTTGATTACAGTGAATTAAGTACCTTCACCAGGAGAAAATACCAGGTGCCAAAAGGGTTCTTTGATCTAGTGGTGAAAGGCAGAACAAGAGCCAAATATTTTCTGAGGTTGATTGACCATTGGGACAAACTTCCTAGGAAAGTGGTGGATTTTTCCACCTCTTGAGGTCTTTAAATCAAGATGATTTGTTTTAGCCAAACACAAGCGATTGGGCTCACTACGGAGGAAACTGGGTGAAATATAAATGGCCTGTGATGTACAAGAGGTCAGACTAGATGATCTAATGGTCCCACCAAGCCTTAAAGTATACGAAACCTAGGCTAGGTTACGATCATTCCAGAGTGAGTCATGGAAATCAGACCTACAACATTCTCTACGTAGTTAGCTTGGTGTATGAGCTCAAAATGCACTCTCCTCCAACACAGCGAGCTCACTCTTTGCCAGCATGCAGTAACCATAGAACTGCCCCTTCTCGCGATATCCCTATAACAAATCCAGTGTGCTGGGAGGATTGTAAAATTGGCACAAGGTAGAAGTCCAACTCTTTCCCCATTTCCCTCCAAACCCCACTCTGATTTTGCACATTGCATGAGCCACTGCCGCTAACTATGCCCTCGGCAGATTGCTTGCCCAGCCATCCCACCTGAGGAGCCACACGTGTCCCAGAAAGCATTCCTGCTGCCTATTGCTTGGCACGATTCTGTTTTACCGCACTGTTTATGTTCGCTTACAGGACTATGCTACAGTAACGCCTACACCTGAGAGCTGAATCCTTTCCCCTTCCAAGCACCCCACCCCCAATTCATGTGCTCCATCTCTCTCTTTCTCAAACAGCATTTGAAATCAGAATTGTGTTTAATCTACAAACCCATCATTATTCAACCCATAGTGAGTTATCTATGTGAGCTTCAACAAGGGCAAAGCACTGTTTCCCATTTTAATGTCTTACAAAGCATGAGCATTCTGGTAAGTGGATTCTGGTCGGCAGGCACAAGTTTTCTGTGCAGCTCTCCTACAGAACAATGTGAGACAGCCCAGTGGGGAATTAGGACATTTTTGTCACAAATATGTTTCGACTTCACAAAGTGCAGTTGCACGAGGGACCCACACCCATGGGTGCCCGAAGGAACTCAGGCCGTATCTACGCTACAGCAGCACAGCTACGGTGCTGCAGTTGTGCCGCCATAATGTAGACACTTCCTACACTGACAGAAGGGGCATTCCCATGGATGTAGTTCATTGGTCTCCCCAAGAGGCGGTAACTAGGTTGACAGAAGAATTCTTTGATGGACCTAGCCATGTCCACACCGGGGTTAGGTTGACTTAACTATGGTGCTCAGGGATCAAAATCTTTCGACAGCCCTGAGTGACATATAGCTAGGTTGATCTATTTTTTAAGTGTATACCAGGCCTGAGCCTTCATTTCAGGATGCACCTGACACACCTTGGTAGCCAAAGTAACTACAGACTCATTCCAAGATGTTTGTTTCAGCTATATACATTCCCTGTGCAGGAAGGCGTGGCAGCTGATATCTCACGTCAGATGCACTTTTTAAAAAACAAATCTGAAAACAATGTTTAAACACACTGTGCAAACTAACAACTTAATAGCTTTTCGCATTCCAAATACAGAACAAAAATGCATCCAACACTTGTGCCTTTTCTGCATTTTTGACAATTCTATCATTTCTGTCTACTAATGGACCAATACCATTGTATTTATTCCTTTTGTTCCTAATATACTTTTTAAGAAAACCAATTTTCCTTAACTCTGCTGGCCATGCATTTCTCCTGGTGCCCTTCTGTTTCCCTTATCAATTTTCTACACTCACTAGCTTCTGATTTATATTCACCATCACTATCAACTTCCCCTTTCTCCCATTTTGATATGTTCTGTTTGTAGTTGCTTTCACTTCCCCACTAAACTGGATTGGTCGTTTAACCAGAGAGGCCTTCTTTCTCAGTTGTGGCTTTTTAGGCATCCATTAAAATGTTCTTATACAGTTCCCAGTTATTCACATTTTTCTGTTTAAATTCTTTCCAACAACTGATCTGGCTCAATTGTTTTCAGTGTTGTGAAACTGGCCCTTTTAATGCACTAAGTATATATATTGCCAGTTTGGATATTATTCTAGTCGCACATTACAAATGTAACCAAGACACAATCTCAGAAATGTAGGGTGGAAGGGACCTCCAGAGGTCAGCCAGTCCAGTCCCTCAGCTAAGACAGGACAAAGTACACCTACCTTAGACCATTCCTGAATTTCCAAACAAGTATTTTTCTAGCCTGTTCTTAAAAACCTCCAGTGATGGGGATTCCACAACCTCCCTTGGAAGCCTACTCCAGAGCTTAACATCCTTATAGTGAGAAAGTTTTTCCTACTATCTAACCTAAATCTCCCTTGCTGCAGATTAAGCCCATTACTTCTTGTCCTACCATCAGCAGACAGGGAGAACCCTTGTGTGATTCAGTGATCTGTTGCAGATATCAAATGAGGGCAGGCCAGTATATTTCGTAGGTGAAAAAACAAATGGAGTGACTTTCCCAAGGCCACAAATCAATGTCTGGACCGAGATTAGAACTCAGTTGGTTGACACGCAGTTCTGTACTCTTGAGCACAGCAAGATCTAATCTGGATACAGCAAGGAACATTCTGGGTGCTTTACAGTAAGGAACGAAGACAAGGCACCAGCTCCCGAGTCTATAACCTAAATACTAGAACATGCTGATATACTTCAAAGGCATTTTGGCCCAGAAAGCAGTACACATGCAGCAGCTGCATGCTTTCGGAATATTCACAACAATACACAGACATGAGACTAATGGCAAATAAAAAACAAATCAGCTTGTTAAAGGAGCCTGAAGATATTACTTTGGGCACAGTTATGAACAAACAGGGTTCTGTTCAGCTCCTATTTCCCCTTTGCTTTAAATACCAGAACAAAGGAAATTTGCATAAAAAATAAAATAAATATTTAAACCCAGAAGCACCTGGAAATCAGGAGTTAATACTGAAACATCTTCAAATTCACCCCTTTGTGCCTAAAGGGGACAGCTGGTGGAATCTTACATGCCCTGATTAGCTGCAATATTGAGACACAACGTGAGTTAAGGACAGTTTCATCCTTTGCTTTGACTTCTCTGGATTTTGTAGATTTAAGGAAAGTTCTTCATAGTGCAGTTACTCAGTAGGACTAGAATTTCATTCTAAATGCAGGTCTCCCTTCCCTTTCCATGGACAGTGCAACAAGCAGGGCACTGCTGCTGAGAAGGCAGACTGCTTCCACAGGTGGACATGCATCCCACAGAGGCTCATTTTCAAAGGGAACTGAACAGGCCTGAATCAATTACTAGCAATTTTGGAGAAGATTTATGGACCTCTCACGTGCTGCCTCCCTTAAACCAGATGTCTTTGCTGTCTGCAGGTTCTTGATCTTTCAGTCCCTCTTTTCCAGCTGCTATGTACATCTGTGAGGAAACTCTACTACAGGCATTCTCTCTCCTAAACCCAGCTATCACCAAAGCCTCAGCACACAAAAGGCCTTGTCCACTCTCTGAACCAGCAAAACACGTTCCAAAATGGTTCTAATAGAATCATGCTTGCCCAGTGTTTATAGACACAGCTGTAAGATAGCGTCGTCTCCCAGCCCGGTTTGGACAAGGAGAGTTTAAATAATTTTAGACTAATCATGCCACGGTAACCTATAAGAAGAGCTCTACCAACTGCAGTCCATGGATCACCAATGGTCAGCAGAGCCCTTCTCGGTCATCTGCAGAATTAAATATATTGAGAACTGCGTAGTGGGAGGGGTTGGGATGCTGGGGAGGGTCACAAGAAGGTCTTACCTCAAGACCCATCGCACAAAGGCTGGAGAACCTATTGCATGATTGACAGTTTAACTGCACAGACGAGTTCACCGTTTAACAAAACTGTAACAATTTTATTGTTTGGACAGGTTTCCAACTCAGTCCCAACGGTCCAGACATGGGCTAAAAGGAGGCATTATCATGACCTGAATTAACTCCAGTATAGCTAGAAATTATATAAACCCTTCACAGTAGGCTCCATCAGGGCGACAGATCTCAGCAGGGTTCCTTGGATTCCCAGGCAATACAAGTTCATTTTCTAATATGAAAAATATTAGAACACAGAGTCTTTTAAAAACACTGTAGCAAGATCAGAAACAAAACTGAAATGTAACCATGCAGCAGCAGAAGGGGCGAGGAAAGACCTTAAAGCAGGCCTGAGCCGCATGCAGCCCGCGTGGGCTAACTGTGCGGCCCCCGGGCAAGCGGTGCTGGGTTCACCCCCTGCCTGGGGCGGGCTCCGCCTGCATGCACCACGCTCCAACCGCCCTAACGGCCAGAACCGCACGTGTCTCCGCCGCCCGCTGCCCTGCCAGGCGTACAGCGGGTGCATCACTTTTGGGGCCCGCTGATGCGGGAAGTGCTGGGCACAAGGCAGAGCCGGTAAATGCAGAGCGAGGGGAGGGGCGCCTGGCCTGGGCTCGAGCCGCAGCTCGGGGGGGACTGTGCTATTTGGTCCCAGGGCGGCCTCTGTAGTGATCAGGGGGGCGGGGGTTGGTTTGAACGGTCTGTGGGCAGCCAGGAAATCCTCGGGGAAGGGGTGTGTGTGTGTGTGTGTGTGTGTGTGTGTGTGTGTGTGTGTCCTGCCCCGACTGCTGCCCCCTTCCCTGGTCCAGGGACCGTCCCCGTCCCGGGCCCCTATCACAGTACCCCCCTGCCCCCCCGGGCTCCCTGTGGCCTCTGTATTTGTGTGTTGGACAATCACATCCAATCCGTTCACACTGCCCCCATTTCCCCTCCCCTTAGTGCAGGAGGGAATGACAAGCTGAGCGGGCAGGTGGGCAGTGGTGGTGAGGCTTTATACTTGGGGGAAGGGGTTGTTTCCATGGGGCCAGATGGCACTGGGGCGGGGGATGTGTTTTGGGGGGGGAGGGAGGGTGGGCGGCGCTGGGGGGGTGGTTTCGGCAGGGCCGGGGGTTTCGGCCCTCAGCTGTTTTCTCTGGAGTAATATGTAATGGATTTTTTTTTTTTTAAATAACTTGGGGCACAGAGAATGCTGTTTCAGGAACTGGAATTTTTAAAATTTTGTCAGTCTGAAAAGATGTGAGTTGACAATGTTCCCTGGCACGTGGCAGCCGAAGTAGTTCCAGGGGAGACGGTGGAAATCACTAAAGTGCAGTGGATGTTTGGGTTCCAACTTTAACCATTCCATCTCTGAGGTCACAGGAACTGGGAGCTTCCTGTAGGTTCTAGTCGGTGTGAGGACAGAGGGTGGCATATCACTGCAATGGAGTCATTACTAAGTGGAAGCAGGATTCTTCTAAGTGGTCCTAGTGCCTGTCTTCAGATGGCGGATGCTCTCTGGCGTGGGTTTCCGGAAGGATGAAGACACACCCCTAGGAGGGACCATGTAGCAAGCTACAGATGCAGCCTGCTTTGAAGCTGTGATAAAGACTCAACATTCCCTCTCACCTACACGTTCGCTCTGCTCCTGACTAGATTCCCAAGGACGGGTCCAGCTGTAGGAACGAACGGGCCAGTACATAGGATTAGATGAGAAGTGCTGGGTTCTCCCACTATTATGATCATGGTAACCCAGGTATCCTAACCAAATAATGTGGGGAGTTAAATTCTGACTCCATAAATTCCCACTGAGTTTCAAACAGGTAACATTCCCTGGCCCAAACTAATCTATACAATTGTTGTTTAACATCTGTTGTATCCCACCTCAGAGGCAGTCTTCATCACCAGAGAGAGATTTTTCTTGTTCTATTCAGGTTGGAAACGAAGCCCAGCATTGTGTTTGAACTGTTTAGAACACCCTTTGGAATTACTTTAAATGAAAGGAAGTATATTAAAAAAATAAGGTGGCTTCATAATGTAAGAGTCTAAAATAGTCTTATCAAAACAGAGAGGAAAAGGGTTAAGATAATGTTCTTTTGTCTTGCATGCAAAGCTCAAATAATTGGTTAAATTTGCACCTATCAAGATTAAGACTGGTCAGGCTACAGGTCTGGTTTCTTCAATAAATCTTAAGAGTTATACATAATCTTGCTTGTGTAAAAGATATTTGTTTGGTTCCTGCAAGTACCTCCATCATAGCTGGGTCAGTATTTTACAACAGACATAGGAAGAGTTGAGAACGAAGGGAGTACGTGCAGCCTTTACGCTTCAGATGCCTCACCAGTAGGTTCTAAAGATCCACACCCAACGGGCTTTGTCCCAAAGAACCAGCTTCCGAAGACCGATAAAAAAACAAACCCATTTGAAGCGTGACATTTAGCAACAATGTGAAATATGAGATTTACGTGGCTGTAACAACAAGACACAAGGGTAAATAAGGGGACTGGAGAACCGAGAGGCCATATTCATAAAAAGACGTAATGCTGCTTGCAAAGAGGCAATACCCTCGCTCAATTTTAATGAACTGCCAGATTAAAATACATAAAGTTAAAAAGACTATCTGCAACCTTAACACCTTCTAACAATAAAAGTGAAATCTAACTTACTTTTCAACTGGTTACTAGTAGTCTGCCGTGTAGTTTCACTTTCTAGTTTGGAAATACATTAGCAGGACAATGCAATATCAGATTGCAAACACTACAGAAGATCAGTAACCCCTTCTGCCACCCACCACATCGAGGCCTAAATAGCCCAGGTGGCAAAAAAGTGCCATCCTCTCTCTCTAAATGGTCAGGAAAATAGCACCCTGTCTAATCATGCACTGGTCTGGCTATAGTGATTCACATTCATGACCTCCAGGCAGTATTATTCCAATCAATATCTAGGAATGAAGCCACATCCACCCACACAAGTGCCAACTTGTTGGCAATAATTTGTCTGCTTAGACACACAGGTTGCCATAACACCACCACCCTGGTGCGTCACACTCTGCACTGGCTCCCTGCTGCAGACACATCCTGATATTCAAAGCCATCTAGGACAGGGGTGGCCAACCTGTGGCTCCAGAGCCACATGCGGCTCTTCAGAGGTTAATATGTGGCCCCTTGCATAGGCGCCGACTCCGGGGCTGGAGCTACAGACACCAACTTACCAGTGTGCCAGGGGAAGGAGGTGCTCACTGCTCAACCCCCTGCTCTGCCCCAGGCCCTGCCCCCACTCTACCCCTTTCCCCGCGCCTGCCATGCCCTCGCGGCTCCCTCTCCCCCACAGAGCCTGCTGCGCATGCGAAACAGCTGACTGCGGCAGGCAGGCAGCGCTGACTGCAGGGCTGCTGATATCTTACCGTGGCTCTTTGGCAACGTACATTGGCAAATTCTGGCTCCTTCTCAGGTTGGCCACCCCATATCTAGGAGATTGGCCCTAACTGCCAGAGATGTCCTCTCCCTGCATATTCATGGCCTCCCATGAGAGCTTCATTCCACCAGAACAAAGGGGTCTATTAGAAGGGCACCACATGAGTTGACTCGCCACAGGAATTGGCACTCACTCCCCTGAGAGAGAAAACCAGAGACCTCACTGCTTTCAGAACTCGGGTCAACGCAGCTTTCCCTCCGGGCGTTATAAAAACACAGCAGGCTCACTCCTGCCTCCACATAACAGCCTATAAACTGATCAGGTTATTTCTCCGACAGGTGGGGAGGGAGGAAGAGAGAGAGAGAGAGAGGTACTGTGAGGTCTATTTTTAAATACTTGGGAAGCACTTAGATGTTTGATATGATGTAAGTGCCTAAATAGATTCAATCTTCCAACAAGGCCTCGATCAATCTTCCAATGATAAAAAAGAGGAAAAATTCCTGTGGCTCCTCAAAGCCACCTACACACAAGACACAATGACTAAAGATATCAGTGAACTGTATTTCCCTCTTCTGTCCAAAAAACCCAAAAACAAGAACAAAAAACAACCCCCCCCAAAAACATCAGAGACACAACCCTTTAAGAACCCCAACACACTTGTAACTGCATTAGCACAAAGATAAACGAGAAACAGATATCAACACTGTGCCACAAATGTGTGTGAATTTCATTTCTAAAATGCCACGAATAACCCCCATGCATCTATTTCTACATTCACATCTTTGAGGAACCCACTGATTGGCTGGGTAAGGAACAGAAGCGCAGCCTTGTTTTCTACTGGACAAAGCCTCCCACACGCAGGAAGAGAGACTGGCACATTGGCTCCAATCTGCACTGAGCTCAGATTGAAAACACGAAAGCCTCCCCCTCCGATTAAAACCTTTAAGGGGTACTCATCAGGTTAAAACCCCTGTATTTACTTCCACTAGCAGCATACTAAAATAGAAGCATTTTCAATATTTATTTCCCAAACTTTATACAGTTTACATTCTCCCTTTCGCTCTGTTTAGATATTGAAAAGAAACTGCCAGTTTCACTTTTGTTGACAGTCTGTTTCCAGTATATTTCATAGGTTTCCTAGCCTTTGGGTTGCAAGAACATAGAAGAGAATCCCCCCCCCCCTTCAAAAAGCTTTCTACTGGTATTTTGAAAAATAGTCATGGAATCATTTCCAACGGCATCGGTTTTGTGCTTGTTTTCACAAAGCCTAAATCTGTGCTAAATTTCATACATCACTATCTTTTTAGTTGATTGGGAGGAAAACGTGGAGGAGGGAGGGGGTAAGTCTACACTGGAGTTAGCCTCGAAAGAATAAAGTAAATAAAACTATACTGCTATAACCCGTGTTTAATGTCACCCTTTTTAAAAAAGTGTTAGTAAACCAGCATTAATCGCAAACCAATCCACACTATCTTCTGAACATCGGATACCTGGAAACACCGTTCTCTGCTGCTGGTATATATTGCACACTATTTTTATGAACTTGTTCATGCAGATTGGAAGCTAGCCAAGTAGCAGCAAAACAGACTCCTCCAAGGTGGAGCTCCTATTCTGAAACACATTTATCAAATGAGTAATGATCGAGTACACATAACATCTGCATTATATAGATAAAAATAAACTCAAAACCTCCAGGAGATATAATCTTTTATTTAACTCAAAACATGTGATGGTCTGTTGGCCCAGTGGCTTCTGCATTCTGTGGTTTAAAGATGTTGGAATACTACCTACAGGTGAGCAAATCAAGGCCGTGCACAGGAAGTCGTGAGGGTTGTGGAAAGCAAACTTCTTATAAGACGTTCCTTAGCTAGTATCAGAGGGGTAGTCGTGTTAGTCTGGTTCTGTAGCATAGGGTCTGAGTAGAGAGTCTACATATCCAGACAGTCCTTCAGTGAGAGTTCCAATGCCCGAGATGATGGGGCGTCCAGGATTTCCGGGTTTGTGGAAACCAACAGGACTCCACTGGCCATCACATACAGTCCCCAGCTAAAACCCCTACAACGCATCATCAGGGATCTACAACCCATCCTGGACAATGATCCCACACTTTCACAGGCCTTGGGTGGCAGACCAGTCCTCGCCCATAGACAACCTGCCAACCTGAAGCATATTCTCACCAGCAACTGCACACCGCACCATAGTAACTCCAGCTCAGGAACCAATCCATGCAACAAACCTCGATGCCAACTCTGCCCACATATCTACACCAGCAACACCATCACAGGACCAAACCAGATCAGCCACAACATCACCGGTTCATTCACCTGCACTTCCACCAATGTAATATATGCCATCATATGCCAGCAATGCCCCTCTGCTATGTACATCGGCCAAACTGGACAGTCTCTAAGGAAAAGGATAAATGGACACAAATCAGACATTAGGAATGGCAATATACAAAAACCTGTAGGAGAACACTTCAACCTCCCTGGCCACACAATAGCAGATCTTAAGGTGGCCATCCTACAGCAAAAAAACTTTAGGACCAGACTTCAAAGAGAAACTGCTGAGCTCCAGTTCATCTGCAAATTTGACACCATCAGCTCAGGACTAAACAAAGACTGTGAATGGCTTGCCAATTACAGAACCAGTTTCTCCTCCCTTGGTTTTCACACTTCAACTGCTAGAACAGGGCCTCATCCTCCCTGATTGATCTAACCTCGTTATCTCTAGCTTGCTTCTTGCTTGCTTATATATACCTGCCCCAGGAAATTTCCACCACTTGCATCCGAAGAAGTGGGCATTCACCCACGAAAGCTCATGCTGCAAAACGTCTGTTAGTCTATAAGGTGCCACAGGATTCTTTGCTGCTGTTCCTTAGCTAATTTCCACTTGCATTACATTTCTGGAATAAGTGGTAGTTTAAAAGAAAAAGCAAACCAGAGTGACTTCTGAAGGAAGGAGCAGATGGACAAATCTGAACTGCTCAAATAAATAACCAGAGAAGCACAATGCTGACTAAAATACCGAAGGGGGGGGGGAGAAACACACATGACTATTTTCACTAGACTCAGAACCAGGCAAATTGGGGATGGCATAGTATTTACCAGAGGTGGTTTTTACCACCCTGGGAAAAACTAGTTAGTCCCAGTTTAAGGCACTTTCTATTTTAAAAACTGTTTCATTGATGCACACATTACACTTAATTTTTATTACCTATTCAAATCATTGATTGATTTAAGGCTGTACGAACAAAAAGTATAACCGCAGCGGGTGTAATACTAGTATGTAATTAGAATATTAAACATGAGAATGTCTCTATATAGTTTCGTTCAGTATCTTCTCAAGAAAGTTATACATGTCATTACTCATATAAACAAATTTTGAAAAGTAAAAACATTTGATCATAGGAAAATGACAAATAGTGCAGGGTTGTAGGCTTGACAGCATTAAGCAATCAGAAGCACCCAGAGTCGCAGACAGCAGTCCAGATCCATTTGGCCATACAGCATTTTGAAGCAGAAGACGGACTCTCTCATGTAAAGGATTGACTGGGCCTATTCTTCAGTTTTGAAAGCTTGAAAAGATTTGTCTTATGCTTGCTGGACACTGATGCAATTATTTCCCCCAGCTTCCTGATTTAAACCGTGTTTAAGCCAGTATTTACCAGTCCCCTGTCCTGAATGAGTTTTTCCCTGGGAAACTGCCAAAATAAACAAACAGATTGAAATATTAAACAAATTTGCTTTCCATGATGATTCTAGTAAATAAGTCTGATCACATCTCTCGTAGACAACAGAACATAAGCCAATACTCTTGAATTCACAAACAAGCACCCATCCTGGCTTCGCAGTTGCACTCAACCAGTAGGGCCATATCACATGACCTATGTGCTCATTGGAACCAACCAACACAAGTCAAATATCCAATATTCATAAACCACTCATGCATAATCTAACCAGGAACTGTAAAAGTTATTCAGGATTGTTTAGAATAATGAATATCAAGGAACCTTTAATTTGCTCAAAGACAATTTGTGAATGGAAAAAAGATTTTAAAAACTCAAGTTACTCACTGCAAATTATTTCCCCAGTTCGTGTTACAACCCGGCATTATTAAAAAAAATCCCCCCCCCCCCCCGAAAGGCAAGCACTTGATCAGTGTAAGTGCTACTTTGAGTATATACAGGATGTTGCTGAAACTCTAAAAGTTGCTCACAGAGTTTGTTGGCTGATGCTCAACAAAAAGTTGAAGTGGCTCATGGCTAAGAGCCAGTTATTTTTATTATTGAACCAATAGAACAAATCAGATTACACCCGGGGGGTTGGATTTGTTGTTTTACACAGTCCATTGGACATGAAACAAGCCTCTTATTCCAGGTTCATAAACTATGTTGCACCTTCAAGACAAGCTGATGTCCGACACAGCAAAAAAAACCAACCAACCAAACCCCACATCGGTGAGTCTCAGAGCCTGGGGCAACAGACTCGAGCTCACACTGTGGGGCTAAAATGGAACGTTTATACTGCTACGTTTAGCCCTGTAGCACAACCCCGAGTCAGTTGACTTGAGCTCTGAGACTCGCTTTCCCCAGTGTCGACGTACCCTAAGTAATTGCAGTAGAGGGTTAAGTTCTCAAATGGTCACAAGAAAGGGAGTGAGGTAGGCAGGGGAGGCCGTAAAGGATTTTCTGTTTTTTCTCTCCTTCAATGAGTTCCTCCCACAAAGTCATAATTACCCAATGCATAATGATGTACACCTAGGAGTCAGGATTCTATTCCTTCCTCTGCTGTTCACTCATTGCACCACCGTAGGCAAGGCAACTTCTCTATGTCTCAGTGTCAAGTACGTCGAGCTCTGCGGTTGGAGAGTCCCATAGAACTGCTTGATGGTATTAATAAAAAAGGGCCAGTAAAGAGATGCTGCTCCTTACTATGAACTCAGAGGTAAAGCGCTTGCATTTTAGTGGTGTTTGATGCCCAGACTAAGAGTTTATATCACGAAATTCAACTCAGAGGGAAGATTGAGAACATAAGAATGGTCAGACTGGGTCAGACCAACAGTCCATCCAGCCCAATATCCAGTCTTCTGAGGAGTGGCCGGGGCCAGGTGCTTCAGAGGTAATGAACAGAACAGGGCAATTTCTCAAGTGATCCCTGTCATCCAGTTGCAGCTTCTGGCAGTCAGAGATTTAGGGACACCCAGAGCATGGGCTTGGATTCCTGACCATCTTGGCTTACAGGTCCATCAATTGCTATCCTCCATGAATGTAAGCTTTTTCTGAACCCAGTTGTACTTTTGGCCTTCACAACATCCCGAGGCAATGAGTTCCACACGTTGACTGTGTGTTGTGTGATGACGTACTTCCTTTTGTTTGTTTTAAACCTGCTGCCTATTAATTTCATTGGGTGATCCCTTGTTATGTTATGTTATGTGAAGGGGTAAATAACACTTCCCTACTCACTCTCTCCACATCATTAATGATTTTATAGACTTCTATCACACACCCCCCATATCATCTCTTTCATAGAATCATAGAACTGGAAGGGACCCCGAGAGGTCATCTAGTCCAGTCCCCTGCACTCAAGGCAGCACTAAGTATTATCTAGACCATCCCTGACAGGTGTTTGTCCAACCTGCTCTTAAAAATCCCCATAAGCTAAACAGTCCCAATCTTTTTAGTCTCTCCTCACATGGAAGCTGTTCCAGACACCTAATTAATTGTGTTGCCCTTTCTGCACTCTTTCCAATTCTAATTAGGGCTGTCGATGAATTGCAGTTAACTCATGTGATTAAATCAAAAAAATGATTTGCGATAAAAAAATTATTTGCAATTAATTGCAGTTTTAATTGCACTGTTAAACAATAGAATAACAATTGAAATTTATTAAATATTTTGGATGTTTCTACATTTTCATATATATTGTATTGTGTTGTAATTGAAATCAAAGTGTATATTATTGTTGATTACAAATATCTGCACTGTAAAAATGATAATAGTATTTCTCAATTCACCTCATACAAGTACCGTAGTGCAATCTCTGTTGTGAAAGTGCAATTTACAAATGTAGATTTTTTTTGTTACATATCTGCAGTCAAAAACAAAGCAATGTAAAACTTCAGAGCCTACAAGTCCACCCAATCCTAAGCCAATCACCAAGACAAACAAGGGACATATGAATCTTCAGCACATCTGGCACATAAATATCTTGCAACGCCGGCTACAACAGTGCCATGCGAACACCTGTTCTCACTTTCAGGTGACATTGTAAACAAGACACAGGCATTATCGCCTGCAAATGTAAACAAACTTGTTTGTCTTAGCGATTGGCTGAATAAGAAGTAGGACTGAGTGGACTTGCAGGCTCTAAAATTTTACATTGTTTTATTTTTAATGCAGTTTTTTCTGTACCGAATTCTACATTTGTAAATTCAACTTTAATGATAAAGAGACTGCACTACAGTACTTGTATTAGGTGAACTGAAAAATACTATTTCTTTTATTATTTTACAGTGCAAATACTCGTAATCAAAAATATAAAGTGAGCACTGTACACTTTGTATTCTGTAACTGAAATCAATATATTTGAAAATGTGGAAAACATCCAAAAATATTTAAATAATGGTATTCTATTAATTTTTAATTGTGCATTTAAACGCGATTAATTTTTTTAATCACTTGACAGCCCTAATTCTAATGTATCTTTTTGACTTGTGGTGACCAGAACTGTACATGTATTCAAGATATGGGCATATTATGGATGTATATACTGGCATTATAATATTTTCTGTATTATCTAACTTCCTAATGGCTCCTAACATTGTCAGCTTTCTTGACCACTGCTGTACATTGAGCAGATGTTTTCAGAGAACTATCCACAATGACTTCAAGATCTCTTTCTTGAGTGGTTACAGCCAAGGCTGTGTCTACACTGCCACTGTACAGCGCTGCAACTTTCTCACTCAGGGCGTGAAAAAACACCCAACAGCCTTTGGTGAGAGACCTTGTCAACGGCTTTCTGAAATTTCAAGTACACTATATCCACTGGATTATCCTCGTCCACATCTGTTGACATGCTCAATGAATTCTAGTAGATTGGTGAGACATGATTTACAAATGCCATGTTGACTCTTCCACAACATACCATGTTCATATGTGACTGATAATACTGTTCTTTACTGTAGTTTCAACCAGTTCACTTGGTGCTGAAATTAGGCTTACTGGCCCATAATTGCCAGGATCGCCTCCAGAGCTTTTTTTAAAAAATTGGCATCACATTAGCTATCCATCAGTCATCTGGTACAGAGGCTTTATTAAGCAATAGGTTACATACCAGTTAGCAGTTCTGCAATTTCACATTTGAGTTCCTTCAGAACTCTTGGGTGAAGACCAGCTTGTCCTGGTGACTTATTACTGTTTAATTTATGGATATGGATAGAGAACTCTTTAATGTTTTTAAGGAGGTAAATACTAATAGGAACTGTATGATCATGGGAGACTTTAACTTCCCGGATATAGATTGGGGAACAAATGCTAGTAATAATAATAGGGCTCAGCTTTTCCTAGACGTGACAGCTGATGAATTCCTTCATCAAGTAGTAGCTGAACCGACGAGGGGGGATGACATTTTAGATTTGGTTTTGGTGAGTAGTGAGGACCTTGTTGAGGAAATGGTTGTAGGGGACAACCTTGGCTCGAGTGATCATGAGCAAATTCGGTTCAAAATAAATGGAAGGATAAACAAAATTGCATCTGAGACTAAGGTTTACGATTTCAAAAGGGCTAATTTTACTAAATTAAGGCGACTAGTTAGGGAAGTGGATTGGACTAACATATTTAGGGATCTAAAGGCGGAAGACGCCTGGGATTATTTCAGGTTGAAGTTGCAGGAGCTGTCAGAGGCCTGTATCCCGAGAAAGGGAAAACGGTCCTTAGGTAGCAGTTTTAGACCGAGCTGGATGAGCAAGCGTCTCAGAGGGGTGATTAAGAAAAAACAGAAAGCGTACAAGGAGTGGAAGATGGGAGGGATCAGCAAAGAAACCTACTTTATTGAGGTCAGAAGGTGTAGGGATGCAGTGAAAAAGGCCAAAAGCCGGGTAGAGATGGACCTTGCGAAGGGAATTAAAACCAATAGTAAAAGGTTTTTTAGCCATATAAATAGGAAGAAAACCAAGAAAGAAGAAGTGGGACCACTTAAAACTGTAAACGGAGTGGAGATTAAGGATAAACTAGGCATGGCACAATATCTAAACAAATATTTTGCCTCGGTCTTTAATGAGGCTAATGAAGGGCTTAGGAATAGTGGCAGAGTGACTGATGGGAATGAAGGTGCGGGGTTGGAAATTACAGTATCCGAGGTAGAAGCCAAACTTGAACAGCTTAACGGTAGTAAATCAGGTGGCCCGGATAATCTTCATCCTAGAATATTAAAGGAATTGGCGAGTGAAATTGCAAGCCCGTTAGCGATAATTTTTAACGAATCTCTAAACTCGGGGGTTGTACCGTTTGACTGGAGATTAGCTAATATAGTTCCTATTTTCAAGAAGGGGAAAAAAAGTGACCCGGGAAACTACAGGCCTGTTAGTTTAACATCTGTAGTATGTAAAGTCATGGAAAAAATATTAAAGGAGAGAGTAGTTACAGACCTTGAGGTCAGTGGCAATTGGGACAAATTACAACATGGTTTTACGAAAGGTAGATCGTGCCAAACCAACCTGATCTCCTTCTTTGAGTAAAGTAACAGATTTTTTAGACAAGGGAAATGTGGTGGATCTAATATATCTGGATTTCAGTAAGGCGTTTGATACGGTACCACATGAAGAATTACTGGTTAAATTGGAAAAGATGGGGATCGAAATGAAAATCCAGAGGTGGATAAGGAACTGGTTAAAGGGGAGACTGCAGCGGGTCGTATTGAAAGGTGATCTGTCGGGTTGGAGGGAGGTTACCAGTGGAGTTCCTCAAGGTTCGGTTTTGGGTCCGATCTTATTCAATCTATTTATCGCTGACCTTGGAACCAAAAGTAGGAGTGGGCTGATAAAGTTTGCGGATGACACGAAGTTGGGAGGTATTGCCAATTCGGAGAAGGATCGGGATATCCTCCAGGGAGATTTGGATGACCTTGTAAACTGGAGTATTAGTAATAGGATGAAATTCAATAGTGAGAAGTGTAAGGTTATGCATTTAGGGATGACTAACAGGAATTTTAGTTATAAGCTGGGGACGCACCAGTTGGAAGTAATGGAAGAGGAGAAGGACCTCGGAGTCCTAGTTGATCGCAGGATGACTATGAGTCGGCAATGTGATGTGGCCGTTAAAAAAGCTAATGCGGTCTTGGGATGCATTAGGCGAGGTATTTCTAGTAGAGATAAGGAGGTGCTAGTCCCGTTATACAAGGCGTTGGTGAGACCTCATTTGGAGTACTGTGTGCAGTTTTGGTCTCCCATGTTTAAGAAGGATGAATTCAAACTGAAACGGGTACAAAGAAGGGCCACTAGAATGATCTGAGGAATGGAAAGCCTGTCGTATGAAAGGAGACTTGAGGAGCTCGGTTTGTTTTCCTTAACCAAAAGAAGGTTGAGAGGAGATATGATTGCTCTCTTTAAATATATCAGAGGGATAAATACCAGGGAGGGAGAGGAATTATTTCAGCTCAGTACTAATGTGGACACGAGAACAAATGGATATAAATTGGCAGTCGGGAAGTTTAGGCTTGAAATTAGACGAAGGTTTCTAACCATCAGGGGAGTGAAATTCTGGAACAGCCTACCGAGGGAAACAGTGGGGGCGAAGGACCTCTCTGGCTTTAAGATTAAGCTTGATAAGTTTATGGAGGGAATGGTTTGATAGGAGAACGTGATTTGGTCAATAACGTGCGACCACTGGTAATTAGTACCGAGGGTCAATGTTGGGATATTGAAAGTCTTTTTCCTGAGGGTCTGGCTGGAGAGTCTTGCCCGCATGCTCGGGGTTCAGCTGATCGCCATATTTGGGGTCGGGAAGGAATTTTCCTCCAGGGTAGATTGGCAGTGGCCCTGGAGGTTTTTCGCCTTCCTCCGCAGCATGGGGCAGGGGTCGCTTGCTGGAGGATTATCTGCTACTTGAAGTCTTTAAATCAGGATTTGGGGACTTCAACAGCTGAGTCAAGGGAGAGAATTATTTCAGGAGTGGGTGGGTCAGCTTTTGTGGCCTGCATCTTGCGGGAGGTCAGACTAGATGATCATAATGGTCCCTTCTGATCTTAAGTTCTATGATTCTATCAACATGTTCCAAAACGTCTATTAACACCTCAACCTGGAGCAGTTCCTCAGATCTGTCACCTGAAAAGAATGGCTCACGCATGGGAAAACAATCTTCTGGTTTCAGGAAGATCATCACTGCAACTTGATGAAAGGCAGATGAACTCCTAATGGGACTTTTGGAAGAGCTGCAACAGGTTGCAGTTAGTCTGGAGATGGTGGAGGAACATTTGCCTTCTAACCACCTAATTCTAGGCATATTGTACAGAAGAGGCCTAAGAGAGACCTTTGCCTTCTAACCACCTAATTCTAGGCATATTGTACAGAAGAGGCCTAAGAGAGACCTTTGCCTTCTAACCACCTAATTCTAGGCATATTGTACAGAAGAGGCCTAAGAGAGACCTTTATACTGATATTTTCAAAAGGATGCTCACTGTGGTGAATGTTCTGCAGCCACAGCTCAGCAAGCTTTCCACAAGCGTGTTCTAAAACCTCCTATTACACTCCACAACCCATGCGAGAAGAACCATCCGTTTTTAAGTGTTTTGCCGCTGTATGACTCACTGCTACACACAGCTCTGAAACTGCCAACACCACTGAAATCGACTAAACCCTCTTTTACAACACAGCCTGATGAGAGCTGAGTGCGTGTAAACCACCAATAATTATGCCAGGGATTAGTACTGCTTATTAAACACAAACAACCCCCACCCCAGACTGTCCAGGGCTAGTTAAAACCTACATTCCCTCTCTCTGAGAAGGAGGCCCATTAAACCAGATGTGAGATCTAGTCCAGCCTCACCACTGACCTCCTGTGACTTTCGGCGAGTCATTTTGCCTGGGTCTCAGCATCTCAGTTACGTGGCAATAGCACTTGACTTCACAGGGCTATTACAGGATTTAATTCATTCACATCTATCAAGCACTTGGGAAGTCTGGATGGAGATGCTGAAGAGTGCAACGTGTTAGTTCTCAAACCACAAATTGGCAGGTGGAAGAGGTCATACTATTGTTAATAGGGGATTAACTTTCAACACCATCCCGCCCCTTTGAGGGGGACATTATTATTTCCCTTTTAACACAGAGGAAATGAAGACTAAAGCAGTGAGATTCCCTCTGTGGCCTGGACAAAGTAGATCTATCTAACTACAAAGCAGGATGGATAAAAATCAATGATTTTTTTAATTTAAATCAGATTTTTTTGATAAAATGCTTTTTGAAGAAAAAACCAGATTATCTAAAGATAGTTTTAATTAAGATACATTATAGCTGAAAGATATCTCATCATGGAATAGGGATTATAAATTCTAATTCTATAATATGAGACAATATATTCATGTAATGTTTAAGAAAAGTTTTGTAAATGAGTTCCAATAGTTCATGGATTAGGGATACAATCTTATGGGATTCCAGGGGCCTCTGTATAGATCAGGGGTCGGCAACCTTTCAGAAGTGCTGTGCTGAGTCTTCATTTATTCACTTTAATTTAAGGTTTCACGTGCCGGTAATACATTTTAATGTTTTTTTAGAAGGTCTCTTTCTATAAGTCTATATATTATATAACTAAACTAGTGTTGTATTGTAAAACAAACAAGGTGTTCACAATGTTTAAGAGGCAGCAGGCTGTGCGGGGCCGGCGGCTGGGACCGCAGACCAACAGTGGGCTGAGCGGCTATTTTCTTCCTTTGGACTAATTGAAAATCATTTGGGACCTGAAAAAGCAGGAAAGTTTGGTTTTCTTTTCCAGATTATGAACAAACAGGAAAATAAAAGGAGACGGCAACTGAGTTAGCTGCAGAAGCCAATATTTTAAGTTTCTCATATTGATCTGGCTGACATAGTCGATTTAATTTGTGGTTTTTTTTTAAATATTTCATTTAACTATTTTAGTAAAACTATTTTAATAAAAACAAACTCGATTTTAAAAAACTTGAACGTTTAAATTCAAAAATTCACATGCTTGTTTTGTTTGTTGCGTATGCTGTTGAAGAAAAAAATCCAGAATACTTAACATTGTTATTTTAGTTAAATAAAACAATTTAAATGTCTGTCTGGTGATGTTCTCCACCTAATACAGCATGACAAGAAAATCCTCCAAATATTAATGATTAACCTGTTAAACTGGAGATAGTTCACCTCCCAATGACTGCATAAATATCTGCTTCAATTACATTTGGTAAATGAAATAACCAATCATTCATTTTCTGACACAGCTGTAAAACTCACCTGAAAAGTTTTCAAAATAAATCACTGTTTAAAAATGTATAATGTGTACCTTCTAAAAATGAAACCTACATTTATCTCTGAGTTGTGAAGAATATGTATTAAGGTTATAACAACCAACAAGAATGCACTTTTACGTAGAGATCCATGATTAAATCAAGTCTTCCTGACTAGTGATTTAAATCATGATTTAAATCAAATCCACCCTGATACAAAGTTCACCTCTCTCAAACGGGTAGTTGAGAGGAGTCCTGTAAAGAACGGTTAAGACTAGTGGTTCTCAGCCAAGGGTCCGGGGCCCCCAGATGGCCATGAGCAGATTTGAGGGGGTCTGCCAAGCAAAGCCAGAATTAGACTCACAGGGAAGAAAGCAGAAGACCCACCGCCTGGGGCTGAAGCCTAGAGCCCTGCCACCCGGGCCTGAAGCTGAAGCCTGAGCAATGTAGCTTTATGGGTGCCCCAGTGGCACGGGGCCGAAGGCAACTGCCCTGCTTGCTACCCCCTAATGCCAGCCCTGGCTTTTGTATGCAGAAAAGCAGTTGTGGCACAAGTGGGCTGTGGAATTTTTATTGCATGTTAGGGGAGAGGGGGAGAGAAGAGGGGCAGGACACAAAAGGTTGAGAACCCCTGGTTTAGACTAATGACACGCTATGTTCTGAATGGAAACTAATTCCACCCCAATCCATTCACCGGACCAAGGCCGTATCTTTTTGAGGAACAGCTTAGCTGCCTCCTACAAAATCTTTCCACTAGAGCTGTGTGTGTGTGTGATATCCCTCTAAGAGCATCAAGCCTGGAGAGCACTAATAAAAAGCGACAGAGCCAGCAGTGCTGTTAACCTGGAGACGGGCTAGGTTCTTAAGGAAAACATTTGCACTACAACACGCGAAACAGGGAGCATAGTCCAAAGCTAGAAAAAAAGATTTCTGAAATCAAAGAAACAAGACCTTTCATGAGATGAGATGGGAGAGTTATTTCTCTATAAACCGAAAAGGGATCCTTTGAAGTAGGTCGATCGTCTTGCTAGAAATCCGATCTGCCCCACTGTCTGAGCAGTAGTTTTATAGAGAAATTGCTTGTTCAGTCACTATGGATTGTTTTTTTAGTGACAGTAACTTAGGTGGGGGGAGGGGGAGTAGCGCAGAGGGAATAGTTACAGATTGCTAAATTAAGGAAGACAACAAAGCTAAAAAGGAAAACTGTGGTCCACTAATTTATTACACCAGGCAACCTGCCAAACCCAGATAAACGCACATATGAACCATAACCAATCGGAATAAGGCTGGAGCCCAAATCACAAATTTACAACAGGGATGGGACCAGATGATAAACCCCCACCCTGAAGGGAGAAGCCTTGAGTAGGAGATTTGACAGCCCTGCCTGCACTTCTCGAGGAGAGATTCTGTAAATTCGAGGGCAAATATAGTATGGTCTACAGAGTCCTACAAAGCAGTCAGTCGGCTGATGTCGTTATCTTTAGTGCAGTGGTGCAGCCCTCAGGGACTTCCGGTCCCAAAATTCAGTAAGTCATCTTGATAGAAGGCAGCTCTCCATGGGCTTCTCTCAACTGTTTTTAGTCACGCACGCCCACTCTGGTTTTGTACGGTTTCCCATTTTGCCCCAATGCCTGAATGAGCCTTATTCAACACAGGTCAAAAAACCATCTGTAACGATCACCACACGCACTGTGCTTGTTGTTTGTACTGTACCATAACATGCCAGCCTGTGCCCGCAGATTGTTCGCAGCCTATGGAGACAACAGGTCTCAGTATGCACAGTGCTTCTACTTGGATCGAAATGTAGTGTTGTATATCTGTCATCTTTGCAGGCTGCACCTCCTCACTAATGAGAGGATGGCAGCACCCAATGTGCTTAACAGTGAGAGTAATTAACAGAGTGGATTTGATTTAAATCACTAGTCAGGAAGACTTGATTTAATCAAGGTTTTCTACATAAAAGTCCATTCTGAGTCCCCTTGCTGCCCCCATGTATGTGCCGGGATCTACACTTTTGGGAGGGTCTGAGGCCCCTCCCTGCCCCTCATGTGAGTCAGGATCTGGGGTAGTCCTGCCCCTTTGGATGAGGAGCTGAGAACGGGTATACTTCATACATATCACAGGCACTCAGGAGGGGGACGGGAACACCCACTGAGATTAATGGAGCAGGTCACAGTCTCAGAGATGTTGTGTTCACCTCCATGGGGTGTTCTCATTGAGCTGAGAACAGCACATTGAGGTGAATAGGCCATTTCGCACCTCCAGCGCTGCAGATGGATGTGTAAAGGAGGTCTCTCTCTCCATCATCTCTATCTTCCTGTCGCCCAGTCTACACTATAAAGCTAGATCAATGCAAGGCAGCTTACAGAGACCTACCTGTGCATGTGTCTACACTCAATTGGTCTCCCATCGATGTAACTGCAAATTGCCCCATTGAGCCAACTGACGCCTGGTCTACACTACAGAATTACTCCGGTATAACTACATTGCTCAAGGGTGTGAATAAGTCACACCCCTGAACATAGTTACCAACCTACACGACAATGTAGACAGCCTCTCGTGGAGGTCGATTAACTAAGCCAACAGGAGAAGCTCTCACCCGTCATCTTAAGAGTGTCTTCGTTAACGTGGTGGAGGATGAGAAGAGGAGTTTGGGCGACAGGTGACTGGGGGATCCCAGCTGCGCAGTAAGCCAGGTCCTATTTTTGACTCCACTGCAGTCCAGCCAGTTGGGCACGGGCGAGCCTGATGCAGGCAAAAGAATCCTGGGTAAGTGTACATTTTCAGTTGCAGGGATGGTGCCCCCAAAGTAGCAGGACACATTTCTGACTCAATAATTTACTCGAGAGGTAGTAGTCCAACCAAGAGGGAGAGCTGATATCTGCTTTTCATTCCCCGCTAGAGAGTTAGGCGGGATGGAAAGGGGCATTTGGAACACTTTTTCTATGGACACAGGGACGTCCCTTGACTCCTCCTGTGAGAGTATATAATACATGTTAAAAATGGTCATTCCCAGCCTCCCTGAGCCTGATAGTTGAGTTCTAATAGCCTTTGTATTTGGCCATTCAAATTCAGCAGACAGCCACTTCACCTCCACCGGCGGAAACTTTTCCCTCTTTGCTTCTCAGATATTATGCAGGACACAGCAGGCAGCTATAACCACTGGGATATTTTACTCAGCAAGGTCCAATCTGTGAGTAAACAACGCCAGCGTCCCTTCAAATGACCAAAAACACTTTCAACTGTCATTCTGCACCTGCTAAACTGGCAGTTGAATCCTTCCTTGGTGCTGTCAAGGTGACCAGAGTATGGCTTCATGAGTCAAGGAAGAAAGGGGTACGCTGAGTCCCCCAGAATCTATTGGCTTTTCAACATTTCCAGTGATAATCCGCCAGTTAGGAAAGGAAGCCCCTGTTTGTTTGCAGCTTTCTGAAAAAATCCTGTATTCTTAAGGATGTGAATATTATACGCCTTCCTTGAGCAGCCCACACTGATGTCAGTGAAACATCCCTGGTAATCCACCAGGTTGCAAAACCATAGAAAAGTAGCCCTTTCTGTTAACGTATGCTGTGGTAAGGTGGCCTGGCGACAACAGAGGGACGTGTGTGCTATCGCCCCTCCTGCAGTTCAGGATCCCAACTGCTGCAAATCCATCCATCCACTATGTCCTGCACACTGCCCAGAGTCACAGTCCTGCATAGCAGGAGGCGATTAATGGCCCACCACACTTGCATAAGAGCAACCCCCACGATGGATTTCCCCACTCCTAACTGACTCCCGACTGACGGGTAACAGCCTGGCACTGCAAGTTTCCACAGTGCAATTGCCATCCACTTCCCCACTGTCAGGGCAGTTCTCATTTTGGTGTCCCTACCCTAGAGGACTGGGCTAAACAGATCCAGGAATGTGGCCTTATGCATCCGAAAGTCCTGCAGTCACTGCTCATCAGCCCAAACCTGCATTATGATGCGATCCCACTAGTCAGTGCTTGTTTCTCAGGCACGGAAGCGGCACTCCACCATCTGCAGCTGCTCCATGAATGACACTAACAACCTAGACTTGGTTCTTGCTGTGTCCCATGGCAACCTGTCCTCCAAACAACAGTTATCTTCCCCACCCACTCAGTTGTTTTTGCGGCTCTGAAAATACTACAGGATTGTGCGTCCTGTGCTTGTTACATTCATGACAATGAGCTGTGCAGGCTCCATGCTTCTGTCAGACGGCAGAGAATGAGGAGTGTGCCACGGGTTTATGGGATTTTGAAAAAAGGTACAAAAATTATGGGATACAGATATTGTGCGATGGAAACAGTCGCAAACTGGGAAATTGACCTGTGCTCCCAATTACCTCTGTGCAGCTCATTTTGGCCCCCATCATGCATTGCCAAAACTTCCCAAAAGGCCACGTGCTGGAAGATGGTAAATTTCAGTGAGATAACTACCCATGGTGCACTGCACTTCATTGACACAAGCTCTCCTATGGAGTATGTGCATCGCCGAAACACAGAGCCAAGTACACACACACACAAGCGATGTACTACCTAAGGCCTGTTTAAAGGACAATGTGCTCTAAAATCTGCACACTTGCATGGCTTTTCTTGAAATGTGTAATGCCTTATGGGAGCGCACAGCAGGGTTAGTGACCCAAATTTGAGGTCACTGAGCCGGGGTTCCAGAGATACGATGAGCCCTGAGAAAACTGCTGTTTTGCAAAGAGTTTCTAGGTAGCTTTTAATTTGCACCAAGCTAGAGAGCAAACTATTATTGTGATGTGGGTCAAAATAGTCTCAGTCTGTCAGTTTTTACCCAAGGTAGTGCATGGCACCCACTAAGTCTTAAAGAACCCAAATTGTAAACAGTATTTAAGACCATGTTCACTACTTTGCTTGCATAGATGTGCAGTCTGGAAGATTACAGGGTGCCTGCATCAATAAAGAAAAAACATGAGAGGATTTCTATGCAGCCACTTTATGCTTGTGGGGGTAGTTCTAGGGAAGATGCCAACACCACTGCCCATGATGAACACTCCACCACTGATGTTTCAAGCCTGAACCTTTGTAGACCTGTGCAATAAATATGTAATAACCTACATTGCTTGATACAAAAAGATGTATTTTTGTATCCTCTGATGTGAGTGGGCAAGGGAAAGAGCAGCATGCATACCGTCAGGATCCAGTATGCATCATTTCAATGCCTCCACCATTTAGTGTGGGTACACGTACCATGCAGACCACACCTGGAGCATATCTAAATAATTCCCCATCAGCTACTGTCAGCTCCAGGGGATAGAAGGAATCCTCACGGTGAATGAATGGGTAGGAGGAGGAGGTGAAGAGCTTGCACATTTCAGCAACTGGCATTGGCAGAGTAAAGGTGTGTGTGCATTAGAGCACTGCTGAAAATGGGTAGGGTTAAGGTTGCATGGGCGTCCTTAACTGTGCATTTCCTGATTTTCAGAAGTTTGAGATTTACTCAACACTCTGTAACAGGCCAACATACCACCAAGGAAACTTCACTCTTTATGAATATAGCTTTTTTGCCACTGAATTAGAATATTGGTCTGTTGAGTTAAAAATATCATCTCACTATAACAGGCTGCAGCAGAGACAAGGGGCTATTAAAAGATTACAAAATGGGCCTATATGGAAAAGCGATAGATGTGATAAGAGTTTTAACTCAGACCCATGTGACATTATCATAAGAAAATTAAGTAAATGTGGGTGAAATGAAATTACTGTAAGGTGGGTGCACAGCTGGTTGAAAGATGGTGCTCAAAGAGTAGTTATCAACGTTCGCTGTCAAACTGTAAGGATTTATCTAGTGGGGTTACTCAGGAGGTCAGTCCTAGGCCCGATACTATTCAATGTGTTCTTTAATTACTTCAATAATGGAGTGGAGAGTATGCTTATAAAATCCGCAGATGACACCAAGCTGGGAGGGGTTGCAAGCACTTTGGAGAACAGGATTAGAATTCAAAATGACCTTGAGAAATGGGAGAATTGGTCTGAAATCAACAAGATGAAATTCAATAAAGATAAGCACTTAGATAATCAAATGCATAACTACAAAATGGGGAATAACTGGCCAGGTGGTAACACTGCTGATAAGGATCTGGTGGAGGGCATAGTGGATCACAAAGTGAATATAAACCAACAATGTGGCGCTGTTCAGAAAAATGCTAATATTCTGGGGTGTGTTAACAGGAGTGTTCTATAGAAGACACAGGAGGTAACTGTCCCACTCTGCTCAGCACTGGTGAGGCCTCAGCTGGAGTAGTGTGTCCAGGTCTGGGTGCCGCACTTTAGGAAAAATATGGACAAACTGGAGAGACTCCAGAGGAAAGCAACAAAAATGATCGAAGGCCTAGAAAACCTGATCTAGGAGGAAAGATTAAAAAAACCTGGGAACGTTTAGTCTTGAAAAAAAGATGACTGAGGCGGGACCTGGTAACAAGTCTTCAAATATGTCACACGCTGTAATAAAGAGTCAAGTCGAAGTTTCCCCAAGCCAATGGCTCATCAGGCTGATGCATTTAAGGCACATCAGTCTCATAGCCAACAGTACACAAGGACACAAGAACAATGTGGCCAGCACCACACCTGACTGCCTATGACTGGCCTAACCTGATGGATCAGGTACCCGTTTTGCAGCCGGGTGAACTGGAGGTAGCCTTTCTGTGTAAGATCACGCAAAACTCAACTGCAGGACCAGACTTCAAAGAGAAACTGCTGAGCTCCAGTTCATCTGCAAATTTGACACTATCAGCTCAGGATTAAACAAAGACTGTGAATGGCTTGCCAACTACAGAACCAGTTTCTCCTCCCTTGGTTTTCACTCAACTGCTAGAACAGGGCCTCATCCTCCCTGATTGAACTAACCTCGTTATCTCTAGCTTGCTTCTTGCTTGCATATATAAACCTGCCCCTGGAAATTTCCACTACTCGCATCCGAAGAAGTGGGTATTCACCCACGAAAGCTCATGCTTCAAAACGTCTGTTAGTCTATAAGGTGCCACAGGATTCTTTGCTGCTTCTACAGAACCAGACTAACACGGCTACCCCTCTGATGCAAAACTCAAAAGTACATTGAGGGTAGGACAATATGTCATCAGCTTAATCTGCAGCAAAAGAGATTTATTAGATATTAGGGGAAACTTTCTAACTATAAGGCTAGTTAAGCACTAGAATAGGCTTCCAAGGGAGACTGTGGACTCACCATCATTGGTCAACCTGTTCTTAAAAACCTCCAAACACCTCTCATAGGGTAGGTTTACACTTACCGTGTCGACCCGGAAGGTAAGTTCGACTTCTCGGAGTTCGAACTGTCGCGTCTGATCTAGACGCGATAGTTCGAACTCCGGAAGCGCTGCGGTCGACTCTGGTACTCCACCACTGCAAACGGCGGTGGCGGAGTCGACGGGGGAGCCGCGGAGTTTGACCCCGCCGTGTTTGGACGGGTGAGTAGTTCGAACTAGGGTACTTCGAATTCAGCTACGCTATTCACGTAGCTGAATTTGCGTACCCTAGTTCGACCCCCCTTCTTAGTGTAGACCAGGCCGTAGATTTGTTCCTGCCTCAGCACCAGGGGCTACACCTGATCACCTCTGGTGGTCCCTTCTAGTCCTGTATTTCTATGGTTCTAACCCATTCCCAGCCCCCGCAACCAGGAGAAAGCATTGGGTGCATACAAGACAATATCCCTGAACCATGACAAGACTGGCAACATTTTATATGGGCTTCTAGCTAATAGATTTAGACCTCTGACTAATGCCTTGTAACACACTGTCTGGCCCTGTCTAGCATCAATCACCTTGAAGATTCAGAAGCCAGGAAACAGTACTCCAAGCTTAGAGATTAGTTGAGAGTTGCCCAACATGTCACTTACAAGGTCCTTAAATGTGGCCTGTAATTGCCATTAGATCTGCCATGTTAGATACAGAGATAGGCTCCGAGAAGCTGCCAGAAAGCAAGCCTGGGCCAATACTTCTTGGAAGGGGAGAAGGGACTCAAATAAGCAGTGTCAAATCGATGCATCTTATCACACAACACAAAAGAAGGGCTGTTTATAATCCCAGCAAAAATGCAAACACAAGAATTTGTCATTCACATTTCCTCCTTTTCAGACATTGCAAAGATTGTGCGAAAGAAGGGGAGTCTGCCTTTCCTGTCCCCCGTTAAGGAAGTATGCTTCCCTGTGAATGCTCAAGGAGGAAGAAGGGCAGGCCTTTCTGTTTCAACAGAGCGTTTTTGAAAGAAAAAAAGCCTAGAAAAATTCACTCACCAAGTTGGAATTTTACAGGGGAGAAGGGAAAAAAAAATATTTAGAAACCTAGTGGAGCTTTCTGGGGGTTGAGAACTTTCTCCGAATACTGAGGGAGGGAAAGAGGACTCCCTTCAACAATACTTATAATTAAAAAACAAGATAGTAAAATTAGGAAAATATGAGAAAAAAATCACAATATTGCATGGAGTTTGAATAGAACTAATAAAGGGTTATGCATCCAAACAATAAAAGCAGAAGTTTGGATCTAGACCAGAGATAATGAAAGACTTTAACCAACACTATAAACTGACAAGACAGAAGAGGAAGTCAGTAGAAAAGCATCAACCACAATACAATACATGCTCAATACCACAGGTATTGGTAGCAGGTCTCATCAATATATTTTTAGGGACTTCCATGGGCCAATTTATCATTGTGTATATATTAAGTTTTTCTCTAAGTTACAAAGAAATTTTTATTTGTTATAAAGAACAGATCTGTTAATAGATTAAAAAAAAGCCATTACAAAAGACAACATCTCTGCTACCGAATAAACTATTAAGACAAAACCACAACAGCAATCAACAGAGGAAGTGAAGTCTCCCCTACTGTCACAATTCACAGCAGCTCAACAGGGCCAAATTCCGAACTGGAAAAGTACTGGGGTGGAGTCCTAAAGTAATATGCTGTGACCCATGTCTGTTTATCTTGCTATCAGGGCAGGAAAAATTGCCTGTAGTGACGGATGCAAAAATCAAATCTTTCTTACAATTGTAAGATAATCCGAACTGTTAGAATACATAGCAAAAATTAATTTGCTTTACTGTATGTCTTCAACTATACATTTTATCTACTTTTAACCACCACTTGCATACTAGCAAAACTTTTTGTTAACTGCTCCTGAATGTCAGATTCTAACTGGTATGACATAGTGTAATAAAAATGCTTGTGTGTCGGTATAGTACTTTAACATGACTCCGAACTCCTGTTACTAAAAATGTACAATGTGTCACAAAAATCTAGCATTATTACAGAACAAACAGTATCAACACCAAATCCCTGATCTCACTTCAGACAACACAGATAAGAGGAGAAAATATGCACAGTTCTTTCTGGAACAAAGAGATTCTTTCCTTTCAAATATTTGGGACTCCTGAAGGCAACAACAAGAAGAAGCCTGGACTCCAATCATATAAGCTGCAGTCGCCAGAATTTGCGGCCTTGTCCGCACTGGCCGGGGTATAGGGTCATGTCCGTGCCCACCGAGCTGGTCTTAAGGCACAGATCAGCAGGCGTGAGCTCGGGGTTGGTCGCGGTCTAGCGCCACCCCCGCTGGCTGCAGGGATCCTGCGGCTCCATAAAGCCCTTTCGGATGCCGGGGGCTGGGACGCACCAGAGAAACACGAGACTGCGCTTATTCCAGGCTGGCGAGCGCGGAGCCCTGACAGGCCGATAACCGGGAATGTCACGGGAGAACAAGCGCCCCAGGCTCCCACGTGGAGGCAGCTCGCCCCCCACCCCACACTGAGAGGGCGCGGAGCCCCCTCCCTCTCTCTGGAAGGGGGGAGAGGCCGAGACACACTCAGTCCCGGCCCGCTGCCCTCCCCACTCGCGTGGCGGGGACCCCAGAGCCCCAGTGCCAGGAACCGCCTCGCCCCCGGCCCCGCTGCGGGAGCCAGACCCCGGCCTCCGATCGCGGCCTCCCCGCAACACGAGGCCTCCAGCCGGCCGCGCTACAGGCCTAGCCCTGCTGCCAGGCCGCCTCCGGCGCACGGGGCCCGCCCCGGCCCAGCTCCGCCCCCAACCCCAGCCGGCTCCGCGCTGGGGCTCGGGGAGCGCGAAGGCCGAACTCGCCGCTCCGAGCCGGGGCCGCCCAGGCTCCGCTGCCGGGAACCCCCGGCCCGGCCTCTCCTCCCCCCCGCCCCCGCCGGGCTGCCCGCGCGCCGCGGGCCGGCCTCCCCGCCCCCCCCCCCCACGCCGGGCTACCCCAGCGCCGCGGCCCCGCCTCCCCCCCCCCCCCCCCCCCGCCGGGCTCCCCCAGCGCCGCGGCCCGGCCTCTCCTCCCCCCCCCCGCCGGGCTCCCCCAGCGGCCCGGCCCGGCCTCTCCCCCCCCCGCCGGGCTCCCCCAGCGGCCCGGCCTCTCTCCCCCCCCCCCGCCGGGCTCCCCCAGCGGCCCGGCCCGGCCTCTGCCCCCCCCCCCCCGCCGGGCTCCCCCAGCGGCCCGGCCCGGCCTCTCCCCCCCCCCCCCGCCGGGCTCCCCCTGCCCCCCGCCCCGGCCTCACCCCCCCCCCCCCCGGCGGGGTCGCCCCGCGGCGCGGCCTCCCCACCCCCCCCGCCGGGCTCCCCCGCGGCCCGGCCTCTCCCCCCCCCCCGCCGGGGTCCCCCCGCGGCCCGGCCCGGCCCCTCCCCCCCCCCCGCCGGGCTCCCCCAGCGGCCCGGCCCGGCCTCTCCCCCCCCCCCCGCCGGGCTCCCCCAGCTGCCGGGCCCGGCCTCACCCCCCCCCCGCCGGGCTCCCCCAGCGGCCCGGCCTCGCCCCCCCCCCCCCCGGGCTCCCCCAGCGGCCCGGCCCGGCCCGCCCCACCCCCCCCGCCGGGCTCCCCCCGCGGCCCGGCCTCGGCCCCCCCCCGCCGGGCTCCCCCAGCGGCCCGGCCCGGCCTGTCCCCCCCCCCGCCGGGCGGCCCCCGCGGCGCGGCCCGGCCTCTCCCCCCCCCCGCCGGGCTCCCCCAGCGGCCCGGCCCGGCCCACGATCTCCTCGGCCGCGCAGTTCCCCAGGCCCCGCCCGATCCCCCATGGCCGCGCTGCCCGGCTCCCCCTCGCCGAGCTCACCCAGCGCCAGGGCCCAGCCCGATCCCCCCGGCTCCTGCAGTTCCCGAGGCCCCGCCCGGCCCGGCCGCCCGATCCCCCGCGACTCGGCCCGCAGCTCCCCCCGGCCCGGCCCGCTCACCGATCTCTGCAGCTCCCCCAGCCAGCAGCTCGCCCGCTCCTTGCCGCTCGGGTCCGGGTCGTGGTAAAGCGCCTGCACCGCCTGGTACACGAGCTGCAGGCTCGGCTTCCCCGCGCTGCCTCCGCCGCCCTCCATGGCTCCGGGTCCCGCACAGGCCGCTCCGCGCCCGGCTCCAGCCCCTCAGCAGCAGCAGCCGCCGCTCCAGGCCGCCGCCATCTCCTCGCCCGGCCGTGTCCGTTACCGGGAGGGGCGGTGCCACCCAGAACGCGGCCCCCCGGAAGCGCGCGGCCCGCGCACCGCGTTCCGCCCGCACAGCGCTCCCGCCCGGCCGCCGCGGAGCCTGCAGGCCCAGCCAGCCCAGCGCGCGGATACGCGGCTGCGCAGCCAGGGCACCGCCACCCCCTCCGGCACCGCCCCCGGCTGCCCCCCGCGCGCTTCCGGCCGGTGCCACCGCCACACCTGTCCCCCGCACCCGGAAGTGAGCCGCCCCGAGAGGCGGGAAGGAGGCTCCCCCCTCCTGCTAGGGGCCCGCTTCCCGCAGGGCCAGGCCGGCACCCCTCCCCCCACGGCCCGACCCTCCCAGTAACCCCCGCCCCGGGCCCTGCCACCTCCCCGGGCAGCCGGCCTAGACCCGCTCAGCGCCCTGGGGCGGTGCCAGAGCCACCCCCACGCCCAACTGGCCCTGCTCGTCCCACCTGGCTGTGCCCCCCCCCCCCACCTGGGGCCTGCCCAGCCCGCGGCTCCACTCAACCCCCCCTCCCCAGCCAAACCTGGGGCCTGTCTAACTCCAGTCAACACTCCCCCCCCCCTCCCCAGCCCGGCTCCACCCTCCCTTCCCCAGCGAAATCTGGGGCCTACCCAGCCCCCGGCTCCACTCAACCCCCCTCCCCCTCCAGCCCTGCTCAACCCAATCCTCCCCAACCACATCTGAGGCCTGCCCAGCCTCTCCAGCCCTGCTCATCCCACCCTCCCAGCTCCCACTCCAAACACTCCTGGGGACTGCTATCCCTCTGGCCTTTCCTGTCCCACCCCCCTAGCTTCTTCACCACCAAACACACGGGAGAACTGCTCCCCCTTCCCCCCATGGCCCTGCTCAGCCTGCCTTCCCTCCCCACACCCCTGCTCCCCAAACACCCCTGGGGGCTACCCGTCCTTCCTTCCTCCCCTTGCTCATCCCACCTGTCTGTACCCTGTACCCACAAATGCTCCAGGGGGATGCCCTGGTCCTCCTGCCCTGCTAAAACCCACCTGCCTAGCTCCACACCCCCAAACATCTCTGGGGGCTGCCCTGCTTGTTCCACCTGGCTGTGCCCCCCATCCCAAACACACCTGGGGGCTATTCGGGTGCTGCTCAATCCACCTAGCTGGCTGTGCCCTCAGTTAACTGCTGCCCAGCCCCCCCCTCCTTCCAAACACACACGTAACTGGGCCTGTCCTTCCCCACCTTCTGCCCAGCCTCCATGCCCCAAACAATCTCTGCCAGCTGCTAGGCCTTGCCTGACACTCATCCGGGACTGCTTCTTATCCACATTCCAAGGAGTGTCTTGTTCTCGACCCAGCTCAGACGAGTGACCTGATTTTAAAAGTCACTTTCTGAATAACGAGGCGCTTTGTCCTTGCTCCCATCACCACAGATAAAGGGCACCTTATCTGCCTTCTCCTTGATAAGATGGCGCTTTCCGGATTACTGGGGAAAGTGGTAACGCTTTTTAGCCATTGTTTCTACACTGCTATTTGGATAATTAATTTACCAGTTCAGTGCAGCTGAGGCTTTCTGGGGGCTACTTAGTGGATTTCTGGGAGCAGTGAGGCAGTATACTGGAGTGCATTTACAGAATTGGGCAAAAATGTCTCACCCATAGTGCATGGTGAGATGAGCACTAAAATATTTCTTACGGTTTATGGCTTGTGGCACCACAAAGGCTACGCTTTTCAAGATTCTCTCCCCCCCCCCCTTATATGGCTAAAAATTGAGATTTAAATAAGGTGAAAGTCAGCCCTTATTAGCATAATATATTCTATTTTATATATATACTTAGCATAATATATTCTATCTCTATAAAATCCTTTAGAGCAATGGTTTTCAAACTTTATACTTGCGACCCAGTTGAAGAAAATTGTTGATGCCCATGACCCCAGTACTGGGTCGCGACCAACAGTTTGAAAGCCACCGCTTTAGAGATTATACACACAGCAAAATCACTTCACCTGCCACTAAAATGGAACCACCTCTACATTGAAGGTGGCGGCTGTTTAACAATGCATTGCAATGCTGCACAACAATTGAAAGAAAACTCGAATGTCCAATTGAAATTGCAGTGGGAATGGAGGAAAGTAAAATGTAATTATACACGCCCATATTTTGCCTGGTCTATGAGGCTAACAAACCTCCTCTTGTGAAAAATGTAGTCTGACCTTTAGCATGAGTATTCAGGAATTCGGCTTCACATCACGATGGCCCTGATGCCACATCGTTTAATACTCTTAGAAGGAAGAGCACATTGACAACTTCCATGTCATGCAGACCTGATTTTTTTTTTTTTTAAAAAGAACACATTCAAATACTGACCAGGCCCGATCCAGCTTTTTTTGTGAGAGTTAATTAGATAGTGGCCTGAGGCGGTATAGCTACTGACCTAGTACATGGAGTCTTGGTCCATGAAGAGTAAATAACCAAGTAAAGAAATAAATAACCCATAATCAAAACTGAGTTATGAAAGGGTTGTGAAATTCCTTTGGTAGCTACAGTAGTTTTTGTAACCTTGATTCATTGTAATGATCTTAGAGCAGCTGCCAGTGTTTCAGTTTTGTTGAGGGGTCTAGGCTGGGGTACTACCTGCTTGCATTGAAGTTTTGCAGTCTCACCGCACTGCGTCAAAGACCAAAATCGATGAATACAAAATGACAAAGGAACTGAGAGCAGAAAGAAAGAACCAGGGAAACAAACAAAAAGGGTTTGAAATCTAGATTTTCCTCTTTGGGAACGTAGCGGAAAAGCCACTGAGGAAGATAATTCCATAAATTAATGTATTTGTTGAGAATTCACAACATGATCCATGGTGTATGGAACACAGGGCAGGTTTCTTGTCTACCCTGAGAAGTTTATAATCTAAACCTATTTCCTTCCTAAAAATTATTCTATTACAACAGTTTAGGTGAATTTAGTGCTGGTGTATGGTGCTGAATTATGTGACCTTCAACTGAGACATGAAAGATGCTGGATTGGAAGCTCTGGAGACTGAAGCTTCCTATTTACTACAGAACAGGTAGAGCATATACAGAGTAAGCTTCCGTCACTCCCCTATCTATGTGTTTCAAATGTGACCTGGAAAGACCACTGTATGAACTGAGCGAATAGCTCAGTCTTTCTCACCCATTCCGTCCTTACATCTCAACTGAAACTGCCAACAGCAGACCCATCTGTGTTCACAGATGTCCACATCACAGAAACGATCTGCTAGGAAATGCACTGAGACCCACCAACCAACCAACCAACTGGTAACAGTCCTTCAGCGTATCAGCCTGGCAGTAGACTGAATCAATAAACTAGAGATGAGAGGAAAGGTGGCAATTGCTAACTAACATTAAAAGATGTGGAATCAGAAATCACTTCTGAGGCCTGTGAAGAGAACTTACGATGAGGTCTGTGCTTATGAGCTAAGACATCTTTCTGGTGGCAAGAAAGGAGAACATGGATAGTGGGGACCAACAAATAGAGATGCCAGCATTGTAGATAAAAAGATTGTTTTGATTCATGAAGCAGCGGAGTGCTTTCTGTGATGTGAGACTATTTTGATTAAATGGGGTACACTTAAGCAGAAGGAACCAGCTCTTTGCCACTTTCTCAATTACGTTGCTTAGAAATGGAGATTAGATCATGGGTGATAGTGATAGTCCTTGCGACTACTGCGTGTCTTAGGGTGGGTAATAGGTTGTTTCTTAAGAGGAGACATTGACTGTCTGTGGGTAGAAGGGCAACCCAGAGTACCAGAGCCTTCGCCAGCCCGGAAGAGCATGGGTCAGTTTGTGGTAGTTTGGATCTCCTCCTGTGTTTCAGCAACTTCCTGCTGTGTGAATCAACGGGCTGAATTTTGAGAAGCATCATGTTCCATCTGGGGCTCTGTGGACAGCCTTCTATTCCTGGATCCATCCCAAAAGCTCAAGTTCACTGCCCACTGTTCACTGCCCACTGTTCTGATTTTGTTTCCTCAGGCCTGGAAAAACTATCTCAGATTTTATCTCCCCCCATCCCCCAAGTAGGGTGAGAGCATTTTGCAGCAGGAGTCTCCTGGAATCGGAGACTGATTGAAGGCAATCTGCATTGTTTAAGTGGGGCAATATCCTAAACATTTCCAATGATTGACATTTTGCAGCTGCCATGGCTGCAGAGAAAAAGGTTCGCTTGGTCTCCTTGAGAGCTGTGGCATAGAGTTGCTTAAACGTCTCATGCCGCGATCAAATTTAGTCTTACACCGTGGATATTCTAATCTTACCACCCTTGTACGGCATTTGTCTTAGAAGTCATTAGTGATTCCAGGTGTTCAGTGTTGGTGCTGCAGAAGGAGAGGACATTTAGGGGTCAGCTGGTCACTAGATGGGAACAACAGGTAAAATCCTGCCAGTCCATCAACAAGCCAGCCCTGCAGCTGGATAGGATTTTCCTCTGTTAGCAAAGGGGATATTCATGACTATCCATGAATGTCAGGCAGGTTTCATGCTAAGAAGACATAAGCAACAAATCTCCACTAGCCATTTGGTGGGATCTCTCATGTTGTTCCACACCTCCAGAGTGACTGGAGACGGAAAAAAATATTTGACTGTGGAGTGCCCCAGTCCATGAGGGAAAACCTTTGTAATGGTCTGGGAATGGAATGTATTGTCTGGATCAGGGGTAGGCAACCTATGGCACGTGTGCCGAAGGCGGCACGCGAGCTGATTTTCAAGTGGCACTCACACTGCCCGGGTCCTGGCCACTGGTCTGGGGGGCTCTGCATTTTAATTTAATTTTAAATGAAGCTTCTTAAACATTTTAAAAACCTTATTTACTTTACATACAACAATAGTTTAGTTATATATTATAGACTTAGAGAAAGAGACCTTCTAAAATGTTAAAATGTATTACTGGCACGCAAAACCTCAAATTAGAGTGAATACATGAAGACTCAGCAAACCACTTCTGAAAGGTTGCCGACCCCTGGTCTGGATATTTTCCTCAGTTACACATTAGATGGGGGTTGTCGTCTCTTTCTGATCCTCTTCATCCTCCCCCAGGCTATGGAAAAGTATGTCCTCTGTTTCACTCATTTCACTCTGTTCATGCTTTCATTGGAATCCTTGGGAGTGGTACACTGTTAATGAAATAATCCTGCATGCAGCAGATATATCGTTAAACACAGTAAACGTACACACTAGACATCATCCAAACAATAAAAGCTTTTTCAACATTTTCAGAGTATAAAAATAATTTGAATAACCCTCAGATCAAGGCTGGGCTCGTCAGTGGATCCGTCTTGGTTCCACATACAGTACTAAGGAATAAAAATGGTACTTCAGAGATGTCTTATCCATAGAACCAATACTAGAGAAGAGCAGACACAGCTAAAGTTCAGACTTAAATAGATGGAAGGAAACTTCCATAGTCATGACTAGCGGGATTATGGCAAAGGTTTTGCACCCAATTTTCAGATGCTGCCCTTTTCTTCAGGGACAGCCATACCGTGTTCCAGATAAATAACTGTTGTGTCTATTATTCTTTGCACAACAAAATAATAGGTAGACACTACCAAGGCAGAGAGGGTTCCAAATAACTGGGTTTACAAAATGTACACAAACATGTAAGCCTAGCTACATATAGACAGGTTTCAGAGTAGCAGCCGTGTTATTCTGTATCCGCAAAAAGAACAGGAGTACTTGTGGCACCTTAGGCCTGGTCTACACTAGGGGGCGAGGTCGATGAGAGAGACACAACTTCAGCTACGGGAATAGCGTAGCTGAAGTCAAAGTATCTTATTCCGACTTACCTCCTGTCCTCACGGTGCAGGATCGACGTCCGCGGCTCCCCCTGTCGACTCCGTTACCACCGCTCGCCCTGGTGGAGTTCTGGAGTCGACGGGCGCGCATTCGCGGATCGATATAGCGCGTCTAGATGAGACGCGCTATATCGATTCCCGATAAACCAATTGCTACCCGCCGATCCGGCGGGTAGTGTAGACATACCCGTAGAGATGAACAAATTTATTTGAGCATAAGATTTCATGGGCTACAGCCCACTTCCTCAGATGCATAGAATGGAACATATAGTAAGAAGATATACACCTCTACCCCGATAGAACGCAACGAATTCAGATATAACACGGTAAAGCAGCGGGGAGCCCCGGTCCCTTTAAATCCCCACCTGAGCCCCGCTGCCAGAGCTCCGGCGGTGATTTAAAGGGACTGGGGCTCCCCAAAGCGGCTGGAGCACTGGGCCCTTTAAATCCCCACCGGGGCTCTGGCAGCCGGGCTTGGGTGGTGATTTAAAGGACCAGAGGCTCCAGCCGCTGCGGGGAACCCCAGGCCCTTTAAATCCTCGCCTGAGCCGGAGCTCCAGCAGTGATTAAAAGGGCCTGGGGCTCCCCACAGCGGCTGGAGCACCGCGCCCTTTAATCACCACCAGGGAAGCCAGTCCAGTCTGGCACGGCATACCAGCTCTTGCTGGTATGCCATACTGGACCAAACCCAATATAACGCGGTCTCACCTATAAGGCGGTGAGATTTTTTGGCTCCCGAGGACCGCGTTACATCGGGGTAGAGGTGTATATACATACAGAGAACATGAAAAGGGGGAAGTTGCCCTACCAACTCTAAGAGGCTAATTAATTTAGATGAGCTGTTGTCAGCAGGAAAAAAATAACTTGTAGTGATAATCAAGATGGCCCATTCCAGACAGTTGACAAGAAGGTGTGATGATACTTACATCTGATATCAGGAATCATAACATTCAAAAAACAGTAGGAGAACACTTCAACCTCTCTGGTCACTCAGTAACAGACTTAAAGGTGGCAATTTTGCAACAGAAAAGCTTCAAAAACAGGCTCCTAGGAGAAACTGCTGAACTAGAAGTAATTTGCAAACTAGATACCATTAACTTGGGCTTGAATAGAGACTGGGAGCGGCTGGGTCATTACACAAATTGAATCTATTTCCCCATGTTAAGTATCCTCACACCTTCTTGTCAAGTGTCTGGAATGGGCCATCTTGATTATCACTTCAAAAGTGTTTTTTTTCTCCTGCTGATAACAGTTCATCTAAATTAATTATCCTCTTAGAGTTGGTAGGGCAACTTCCACCTTTTCACGTTCTCTGTATGTATAAGTATCTCCTCACTATATGTTCCATTCTATGCATCCGATGAAGTGGGCTGTAGCCCACGAAAGCTCATGCTCAAATAAATTTGTTAGTCTCTAAGGTGCCACAAGTGCTCCTGTTCTTTTTGTAGCTACATATACATGCTATTGCTCTGGTTTTATGCAGACAAATTTGACACCATCAGCTCAGGATTAAACAAAGACTGTGAATGGCTTGCCAATTACAGAACCAGTTTCTCCTCCCTTGGTGTTCACACCTCAACTGCTAGAAGAGGGCCTCATCCTCCCTGATTGAACTAACCTCGTTACCTCTAGCCTGCTTCTTGCTTGCATATATATATATATACACCTGCCCCTGGAAATTTCCACTACATGCATCCGACGAAGTGGGTATTCACCCACGAAAGCTCATGCTCCAAAACATCTGTTAGTCTATAAGGTGCCACAGGACTCTTTGCTGCTTTTACAGATCCAGACTAACACGGCTCCCCTCTGATATGTAGACAATGTATGTCTACATTGGAGCTAGAAAGTGTCATTTCCAGTTCGAGGAGACATACCCCCTTTAGGTCTGATCAAGCTAGTGCGCTAAAAGCAGAAGTGTAGCCACCGCCACGGAAAGGCTGGCTGCTTGAGGACGTACCTAGGGTCTCAGACGGGATCATATTTGGGGTGGCTACTGTTGCTGTAGCTATGCTTCTATTGTTAGTGCTCAGAGCAATCAGAGCTAGCACAGGTATGTCTGCTGGAGTTGGAAATTACACCTCCAGCTCCACTGTAGCTGTACGTACCCTAAAACACAGAACACAATGAGCACCCCAAAGGGCTCACAAACTATTTAAAGGGATACCCACTATTCCTACCCACTACAAAATAAGCATTTCCCACCTAGCTTCATCCTGGACATTGGCCAAATCTTTTTAAATTTTGATGCCTAAAATTAGATACACCTCTACCCCGATATAACGCGACCTGATATAACACAAATTCAGATATAATGCGGTAAAGCAGTGCTCCGGGGGAGGCGGGGAGGGCTGTGCACTCCGGTGGATCAAAGCAAATTTGATATAACACGGTTTCACCTATAACACGGTAAGATTTTTTGGTTTCCGAGGACAGCATTAAATCGGGGTAGAGGTATACTTGATTTCATATTTAGGCACTTATCTAACAAGCCTGATTTTCAAAGGTACAAAGCGCTGCTTGCTCCTTAGCTCTGAAAATCTGGTCAGTTTAGTTAGGTGCTTCCATCGGGATTTAGGTGCCTAACTTTGAAAATGTTGGCCCCTTTCCTTATAAATAGGAAGGGTTAGATTTCATGTGGAATATTCTATAGTGTATCCTGTTCTACCATGTAAGTAGACCCTTATTCCTCAAGTCAACAGTGACTACTCAGAGGAAAGATGGCAGAATCTGGCTCCACATAAATAAGCACATAAAACAGGAAGTAGCAATAACCTTCACTCTGGTTTCACTTTTATAATTCTCAGTCTCCCATACCTCCAATTATTTATTGTCATCCTATCTTGTTCAGGGCCAGATGCTACTCTGCTACATAGGCATAACTTTGGAATGACACCACCAAGGGGGAGGGATAGCTCAGTGGTTTGAGCATTGGCCTGCTAAACCCAGGGTTGTGAGTTCAATCCTTGAGGGGGCCACTTAGAGATCTGGGGCAAGAATCAGTACTTGGTCCTGCTAGAGCAAGGCAGGGGGCTGGACTCAATGGCTTTTCAGGGTCCCTTCCAGCTCTAGGAGATACAGGTATATCTCCATTTATTTATTTAGTGTAGAACTATTTTACAGGTCCCACAACAGTTCTCAGCACTTCCCTGAAAAGAAGAGCCCTTGCCCTGCCAAGCTCAACAGCTAAATGGCAGATTTGACAGACAAGTGAGGACACAGGTTACCCGCTTGTAATGACGTGGTTGCTCAGTTCAGGCACTTGTTGGAGGGCATGCGGATTTTTAATATGGATAGAGATGCTACAAAAGTGCCAGGACCAGATTTGCAGTAGGTCAAACATGGAGGTTTAACCCCCCACTGAAATTGACTGAGTGATCTAAGGGATGAATTTGGCCTTGTGGTTCTTATCCAGCCTGTAACAGGGTTGCCTCAAACCTGGCATCAGGCCCTGCATCTGCTGCAGTTTCCCCACTCACGTGTAAGCCTGCAGCCAGCTCACCTGCCAGTGCCTCAGTGAAGCCTCCACCTGTCACTGCTTCATTGCCTTTCCCAAGGGATGCGTTTATTGTTCGGCCACAAACACAGTTCCACATGGATCAAAGCCACGTCTACGCCAGGATGTTTTACCACTGCCAGCATTGCAATATCACGAGAGCATGTGCACCCTTGGCTCCCTTCGCTGGTGGCACATTTGCATTGGTAGGCGGGTTGAAACACCAGCAGTGATCCTGGGAAGCTAACCCACCCTTTGCTTCCCTAGCTCATGAAACTGTGCAGTGGGCACCTGGCCAGCAGCAAGGAGAGATTTAACCAGCGTCCGAGCAGGTTCGGGATGACTGTATAGTGTGCATTTGGTAGATGGTAAGGATGTTAACCAGGCTGGATCTCACCAAGGCAAATATCCCGATCAGTGTCGCTGCGCAGTGTGTTTTACATAATATCCGTAAAGCAAAGGGGGAAACCATCGCTGGCAGGGTGGGGGGAAGGGGAGAGGGTCTGCTGCCTTTGAACAGCCGTGACTCAAGGGCCCATTGAGGCGCTGGGCAGCTGGAGAAGGCCTTGTGCTTTGCCCGTGCCCCATCCTCAGGCCGTGTGCTGCTTTGTGTTAATTTGTATCCCTTCGCGATTCAACAGTGGTTGGCTGGTGTCTGAATTGTCGATTAACAGTTTTGGAGGGTGCGTGGCTGTCTTGCAAGACCAAATAAATACATCTTGATTGTTCCTGACTCAGAGCTCCAGAGCAGACTGGAGGACATGCCCTTCCTTGACCTTTTCTTCTTCCTTCTGCTCAAGGTCAGTTTTTCAGCAGGTGCAGAATGGGTACCCCCGTTGAGACCACTGCTAACAACAGGGCAGACAGACATTGCTAGATTTAAAGAGGTGGCAGATAGGAAAAGAGAGAGAAATCTCCCTAAAAGGCTCCCATAAAGATCTTAATAAAACAACAAACAGCATCAGGCTAGCTTCAGAGCCGCTGGCTTTAGGACAGGTCAGCAGTTCCCAGCCTGGTGAGTGCATAGGGGGCACTTTTCAAAACCTGTAGCCCTGAGGAGTGAGGGGTGGTCGGCCAGGCATCCCAGCTAATAACTGGAGGGACAGCGCTGTAAATATTGCCAAACTTATTACAGGCAGTGGTGATTCTGGCCTATACACACTCCTGTGGGTGCCATAGGCGGCCGCACTCCTCCTAGCGCTGGTGGAACTCATTGCAGGGTGGTGTGAGAAAGTTGCCTATCGGGGTGGAAGAAACAAAGCAGCCCTGCCGAGAAACGTTCAGGCAAATCTCAAGGAACGCCTGCTTACAAACTTCGTTGAACTGGCGCCAGATGACTAATGGGAGCTCCCTGGCAAGATCAGCGCCGTACTCTGGAAAAGAAGGGAGGTTACCACTGCCTAGCCCTGTGGGCCACATCAGATCCGAGTGCCCCGAGTCAGCAACAACCCCCCGCTACTTCCTTCTGCTCCTGATTTCAAGCACAGCATGCGAGGAGTCAGTTTTGGACTTGAACCAATGTACTGCATGTTTTGATATTTGCAATATGTGTTTGCTGCGTACTTTTAGCTTTAAATCAATCAGATGGTCTGTATGAACAGCTACTGGACTGCTTGCAAGAATTATTTTTAATTTCCTATGTATTTTCCTTGAAGGTTCTCTTTCTCCTTGCGATGCATCGATTTAAGTGGTTAGGAATTCTCTTTGCTCTTCCTGGCTGAAGCATGCAGGTGTCAATGTTGATGCATTGCTTGCAATATTTGCTCTCCTGTTTTGCCTATGACTGGCAATGCATGTTCTAAGAAACCAGCTATGCAAAAGATGATTCCTTTGTTCCCTGGCCACATGCATTGAGCACCCGTTTTGAGAGGGGGAGGAGCTTCAAGGCGGCCTGTGAACATAGGGTGACCAGACAGCAAGTGTGAAAAATGGGGACGGGGTGGGAGGTAATAGGCGACAATAAGACAAAACCCCAAATATCAGGACTCTCCCAATAAAATCGGGACATCTGATCACCCTATGTGAACATATGGTAGTTTGAAAAAAGCCATAAATTAAACACCCAAACTCAGCTCCTTTCCCTTCTGCAATGGGTTCCTCCTCTGGGCTCATCTGGGCCAGGTTCAGCCCTCCAGGGGGTCTGCAGCCATCATGCCACCTCCTTGACGAGCTCTTCATCGCTGGGCAATTCTGGGGTTCCTACCTCTGGGTCCCACCAAGTAAGACGTCCCGCTTTGCATAGAAGCGGCAGATCTGTTGGCCTCCTTTGCCTTTTGGTAGGCCTGCCACGGCTCGTTCCCCTTCGCCCAGCATCGGTGCTCATCTGACCATACCCCCGCTGCTGCATCCCTTCTCTGCACACGTCTGAACGGACAGCTTTGTTTCTGTGGTTTTTCGGCAGCTAGCCTTGTACTTCCCCTTCTCCCCAAAGGCTGAGGAGATCCAGGATTTCTTTCCCGGAGCCAGGAGGCACCACGAGGTTTAGCCAGAGTGTTGCTTGGAGCCAGCCCTGCGTGCTTGCCAAGGTGGGCTGGCAAGAAGAGAAACATTTCAACAGAACCTGGGGACTTTAAAATGGGCTTGGGCCTTTTTTCCTGGTGGCTCCTGGCCTGCAGAGTTCAGAACTGCGGCCAGAGTGTTGCAAGGCAAGGGCATTGGAGACTGTTTTTACCGGTATGGGTAATGCAGCGTCCAGACAATCGTTCCACTGGTAGACCAGTGCCGACCGAGGGTGTGCGGCCATCAGGGAGGAACTCCCTGGCAGAAGCTCAGGGCTTCCCTGACAGGACTCAAAACTGAGGGGGCGCACATGCAAAAATGTGCCAAAACAAAACAGGTGTTACCAGTCAAACTTTGCAGTGGAGACCAGGCATCTGCAGTTCTCTATGTAGCACATATCCCCAGCAAGGTCCTCCCCCCAGGTGGTGTGCAAGCCCACTTTCCCTGACCCAGAGTCTCCTACCTCCCCGCCAACCGTCTAGCTCTCACACACGCTGCTTGTTGGTCATGTATCCATCACCTGGGAGACAGCTGGCTAGTGCCAGGCGAGGGTGGGGAGCTCAATCCAGCTCCCATAAAGGGCCACCCCCATCTGCGACACAGACCTCATGCCAATTTACTCCATCAACGCCCGGGACGAAGCCAGCACATGGAGCATTGCCTGAGTGAGACCTGAGGAGGCCTGTGAGTTTCATGACATAAGTGTTGGTCACAGAGTCGCTCCTCTGACATGCCAGGAGTAGGATCCTCAATGGTTTAGAGACTACAAACCAAGAGCGGTGGGTAGGATAGAAGAGAAGGGGAATTGCCAAAGAGAGACGAAAGTAAAGCAAGACTTCCTGGGAACCAGGCTGGCCCCACCAGTCCCTGTTTCACCTGTTTTGTTAAGCGGATGGAAGAGTTTGTCTAGTTTCCACCCAGCCCTCTGCTGAAACGCTAGTGGGTAACTTCTTACAGCAGCGCCTCAGTGGATTAGGATAGATAGCTCTCTGCCGTGGGTATCAGCTGTTATATCGGCATCAGTTGCTGCCTGTTGCGTTGGATAGCGCTAGTAGTTGGCTGCAGCGAGGATAAAAGCCTACTATTTAGTGACAGTGAATGGAGCTCCTCCTCTGCTGTAGCGATAGGGGCTTGTTCTTTTGGTGCAGGTCTCCAGTTCAGGTGCCCCGCTGACCCGTACGCCTGTATGGATGCAGACCTATATTCCCCAGCTACGCTACAGCTATTGCTATGTGTCAGCACCTTCCCCAGCAGTGTTGTGTCCATGGGGGTTGTACTGGTGCCCATCACCATGGCCTCTGAGCACCTCCCTGGTTAACAGATGGACACAGCAGGGTCCGTAGTGAACTCAAGTGAATCTCCTGCTCTTCTCCCCTCCCTGCTTCTAGGCAGCTCTGCTTGGGATAATTCTGGGGGTGGGAGGGGAGCAGGGACGGCATGATTCTGTTGTAAGATGGACTGTGTAGACAGAACCGCACCCTCCGAAAGGAGCTGCTCTGTAATCGCAGTAAGGACCCTGGAAGCAGGCCCAGGGCACAGCTCCTTAACATTGTCTGTCCACACAGGCACGTCCAAACCCCATTACACCGTGGCTGGGGCATTCCTCAGTATCAGCCAGGAGCCATGACCTCCTATGCTGTGTAGCGTAGACAGGGTGTGCGAGCAGCGGAGAGAGAGAGGTTGAGCCACCACCCTCCAGCAGCATCACAGCGCTTCTCTGTGTGCTGAGAAATGGGGCAGACCCACCCCAAACGGGGGGTTATTCTTCCATAAGCTACGCCAAGCCAGTAACAAGAGTCAACTTCTGTTTCACCCCATTGATCAACAAGAAGTCAAATGTGCAGTCTCGTTAGGCATTCCAGCCCTTGTTTCACCACCCGCAGACTAGACTTCACAATGAGTGGTTATTTAAAACCAATTTCATCAAACAAAGGGCTCTTCTAATCCGCAGAGATCAGCCACATAGCCAGGTCAGTATATAAATCAGATCTTACCCAATGATCATGCTGTTGCCAATCCTTTAGTAACTGATATTTAAAGGTTTATTAATAAGAGAAAAGATAGAGGAGAGAGTTAAAATCAGTGGTTCTCAAATTTTTGTACTGGTGACCCCTTTCACACAGCAAGCCTCTGAGTGCGACCTCCCTTATAAATTAAAACACTTGTTTATATATTTAACACCATTATAAATGCTGGCGGCAAAGCAAGGTTTGGGGTGGAGGCTGACAGCTCACGACCCCCCCATGTAATAACCTCGTGACCCCCTGAGGGGGTCCCGACCCCCTGGTTAAAATGGGCAAGGAAAACAAATACATACACTCATGGCAAAATTCTTGGATCACGTTTGTAGCAGTGATGGAATACACTGCTGGCTTGTAATGTCTCTGGTAACTTCCAAAAGATTGGAAAGTCCTCAGTCCATTAGTTGTAATGCTCCTGTTAGTGTAAGTCCTTAGTCCAGAGATCAGAGCAGAAAAGAGGCAATGGAGATGCTTCTGGGGTTGCTTGTACCTTCTCCCAGGTGGAGGGAACATCACTGTCCCAAACAAAGCTCCTAGCACAGTTTGTGGAAAAGTACAGACACAAGAGCTGAGTCACATGAGCTAGACACATGCCCTTGCATGCTTCGGTGAGTCATAGTCTGGCTAAACCATCCACAGGAAGGCTCACCGGGCAGGAATAAGCTTCTTCCATGGCCCGTTGTGTTTGTTAATGGGCCATCAACTTGAACGGTCCATTCACAACGTGCTGGCTAGACCGGATTCAAAGTACCTTGTGTTTGAAATACAGGTATAGACTCAATATTCATAACTTTAGATACAAAAATGCTACATGTGTACAAAGTGGATAATCATATTTGATAGGTTGTAACTTTTCCACTGATACCTTACATGATGTGCCCCGTATAAGATTTATATATAAGGGCCAGCACAAAGCCTATGCAACCAGTAAGTCCCCAACTGAAGGGCAGCATAGGCCCTGTGCTCGCTGGCAGCGGAGGAGGAATTTCACCTTATGTGCATCAGGGAAGGTGCCAATGTGGCTGTTTCCAACTGGATCTATTTCTGAGTCAACCCTGCATTCCTTGTGGGTACAAAACTGCCAGGGACTGAAGCGGGTGTGGGACGGGCAGCGAATACAGGAGCAGAGCCTTCCACAATAAAAAGAGATGCAAATCTCTCTGCAAATGAGGAAACTTACAGTGCAGCTTTATTCTCTTTCAACGAGTCCAGATCTAAATCGCTCCACTTCTGACACCTCAGCCTTGATGGGGAGATCTGGAAATCCAGCCAGGCCCCCTGCTTTTGCCACGAACCCCCACAGCTACCAGAACGTCTCCAATGCCTCGGTGGTGTCCCAGCAAGCGGGACTCTAGCTCGCTCTCCTACTGCTGCAGGAGTTCTGCGGCGCAAGAGGGAATAAATGCTGGTTTGAGTGAGGGGTAGGGAGTCTCGCAGGAAGCAGAGATGTGGAGTCCGATGGGGCCAGTTCTAAAGGTCCTTTTCTGACCGTATCTGCACTTGAGATTCTGTGCAATCACTAGTGTCTTTCCAAAGCAAAATTGGTCTCTGAATGAGTCAGTGATTGGCTAAATTCAAAGAGCTCCCAATACAGCAAAAGGGCACCTTGTTAACAGGCCAATCTCCTCCTCTGTAGCTAACACCTTCCTTTTGTGCCACTGCCTGGCCGCCTCTCTCCTCTCCTGTGTCTACGGTCAATGGCCGAGCTTTTGAAAAATAAGCTCAAGTGGTTCCAGTCTCAGAGCAGCAACGTGATATAAGGTGCTCCAATTATCGTAATAAAATAACGACTATTGTTCCATTTATAAACTCCCCTGCCCGAGGGAATAGCTCGATGTGCTGGGAATCTTCATCTAAAATATATTGTCAGAAAGTAAACTGACAACTCACCTCTAAAATAAGTATCCAACCCGTGACCCACGGGACAGATCCTGCCTCCTTGGGCTCCTTATGTGGCCGATCCAGATTGTGTAGAATCTCAGCTTTCACCTTAACAAGTGTTTTAAAATGTTCCTGCCCTCAAGGCTGTGATACAACCTTCCAAATGTGAACCGATGCCGTGTTGTCTTCCCCAGGCCTGGGTCATAGAATCATAGAATCTCAGGGTTGGAAGGGACCTCAGGAGGTCATCTAGTCCAACCCCCTGCTCAAAGCAAAGGGATGGGAAACACCGCCGTCCCCGAGTGCTGTCCTGTGCCAACCTCACCCCCATGTTATGTTGATGGAAGAATGATTTTGTTAACATAGCTATCATTGGTCAGGGAGGTGGTGTTCCCGCAGCAACAGAAAAACCCCTTCAGTCAGTGTACGCTTTGTCTACACTGCAGGGTTTTGCTGGCGTAGCTATGGCACCACAGGGCATGTGTACTCTGCCGCTGCTACAGTGGCACAATGGAGATGCTTCCTACCTCAGCAGAAGGGGTTGTCCCATCTCTATAGTTAATCCTCCTCTCTGGGTGGCGGTAGCTAGGTTGACAGAAGAAGCCTTCCATTGACCTAGCCACATCTACACTAGGGGTTAGGTCAACCTAACTCTGGTGCAGGGGGCGCACAGGTTTTCAACAACCCTCAGCGACGAAGCTAGGTCAGCTTATGTTTTAGGTGTGCAGCTCATGGATTCCAAGCCCAGAAGGGACCATTGTGATCATGTAATCTGACCTCCTGGCTATCACAGGCCAGAGACCTGCCCCCACAATAATAGAACAGAGCTTTTAGAAAGACATTATCAGTGATGGAGAATCCACCATGGCCCTTGATAAATTATTCCAATGGTTAAATACTCTCACCGTTAAAAATTTACACCTTATTTCCACTCTGAATTTGTCTAGCTTCACCTTCCAGCCATTGGATCGTGTAAGACCTTTCTCTGTTAGACTGAAGAGCCCATTATTAAATATTTGTGGATAATTAGAATCATACAATCATAGAATTGGAAGGGACCTCAGGAGGTCATCTAGTCCAGTCCCCTGCACTCATGGCAGGACTAAGTATTATCTAGACCATTCCTGACCGGTGTTTGTCTAACCTGCTCTTAAAAATCTCCAATGCCGGAGATTTCACAACCTGGGTCCCTAGGCAATTTATTCCAGTGCTTAACCACCCTGGCAGTTAGGAAGTTTTTCCTAATGTCCAGCCTAAACCTCCCTTGCTGCAATTTAAGCCCATTGCTTCTTGTCCTGTCCTCAGAGGTTAACGAGAACAATTTTCCCCCCTCCTCCTTGTAACAACCTTTTATGTACTTATAGACTGTGATTGTCACCTTTTAACCTTCTCTTTGTTAAACTAAATAGATTGAGCTCTTTGAGTCCATCATTATAAAGCATGTTTTCCAGTCCTTTAATCATTCTCCTGGCTCTTTTCTGATCCCTCGCCAATGTATCTACATCCTTCTTGAATTGGGGGTACCAGAACTGGACACAGGATTCCAGCAGCAGTCGCACCAGTGCCACATACAGAGGTAAAATAACCTCTCTGCTCCTAGTCCAGATTCCCCTGTTGATGCATCCCAGGATCGCATTCGCTCTTTTGGCCACAGCATCACAGCGGGAGCTCACGTTCAGCGGATTATCCACCACGTAACACCCAGCCCATAACTAGGCTGGGATAGTCCTTGGGGTGAAGGCAGACCCTGAGTCTGCAGACAGCCTGAAACAATGGCTCCACGAGACCTGAACGCCTCCCTGCCGCCTTCCCACCCATTCATCTCACTGGGGTGTTGTTTTTGGTGCCTAGATACGATGGTGCTAGGCACCCTTCAGATAGGACACATAGAATCCACTGAGGGCTGTGTGCCAGTAGATGCCCAGATACCACAGTGACAGGCAACTAGATAGATCCTCCCTCCTCTCAGCATCTGCTGCTAGTATGGGCTGCCAGCCCCCTGTTGCTTCTTGGCTCAAGACAGAGGGCACAGCACAGGGAGCTGACAGGGAATATGTTTTAGGGCCAGGCTAGGAGCCGAGGTTGGCGCAGGCCAGATTCCTGACCCAGCCCTGGCACCCAGCATCTTGAAATCTCCCTCCTCCTGGCCTGGTGTCCCCAGGCTGCAGGATCCGAATCCTCAGGCAATTGGCTGGCTGACGTCCAGCTGAGGGTTAGCTAGTTCCCTCAGGGCGGAGGAAGGAGGAGGAGACATTCAGGGAAGCTGAGGCTCTGCAGGCCTGTAAACCCTGGTTCCTGCCCACACTGTGTCTGGGCTGAGGACAGACAGTGACTCAGCACTAAGCCAGGGCCAGTCAGTGCACACAGCCACTGAATCAGCTGACGGACGTGTGGCCGGGAGCCGCCTACACCCAGCCAGTTACTTGTCTTGCTGCCTGCCCGGCAGCTGCTTTCCCCCGGAGCTGCCATTTGCTGCATCTCACCCAGCCCAGCCCCTCGCAGGAGCTGCCGTCGCATTAGCTGCGTGGGTGGGTTCGGCTGGCACAGTCGGCTCCGCCTGGAGCTGAGTTTCTGCAAGCCTCACTGAATCCCCAGAACCTGCTGCACGCCGAACCCTCGCCAGGGGTTTGCTTTGGGGCTCCAGGGTGGGACAACCGGTAATTTGACTCTCGAGGGTAAAGCCCAGTTCTGATCAGCTTTCACCCCCACCGCAGGGACGGTAATGCACAGCACTAAAGATGATGCAATCAGTGTGCCGCAGCCACCTATACAGAGATGTTTCCTGTTCCTCAGATCTCTTCTGTTACCAAGGGGCTGCAGGGGGCCAGATGGCCTCCCGCCGACGGTTATTTTAGTCCAGTGAACGTGCCCTGTTACGTCAGCGCGACGCAGGCTCTGTCCCAAGGAACGTGTGCATGTGTCTCCAGGTGTGCGTGCGTGTCGGGGTTTGCAGTTGTGTGGCTGCTCTCCAGATTGGGGAGGGTGTAGCTGCGGCGGGTGGCTCTGGATTTGCACCTCTCTCTCCTTCCGGTTCCTCCTTCGTTCTGGGCCGGGGAAGGCTGCTTTGTTTATCAAATTTTTTTCTCTCTTAATTAGGCTTCTCAGCACCACCATTATTTGTACATCCTCCTGCCTGGCTGAATGGAGATCTCACTACCTGCGTGCAGGGCTGTCCCTAGACATTGTGGTGCCCTACGCAGCCCCCCCTGCGGGGGGGGGGAGGAGGGCTGGCCCCAGGCCTCCGCGGGGGAGGGAGGGACTGTGCCCAAGGTCTGTGGGGGGCAGGAGCAGGCTTGGGGGGCAGGCGGGAACCACCCCCCAACACAAGCCAGCGGAGCGGAGCAGGCTGGGGCCGGGTCGCTCCACTTCCTGCCGCCCAGTGATTGCAGGGCAGGCCCGACCCCGCACTCATGGGGCGGCAGGAAGTGGAGCGACCCGGCCCCAGCCCGCTCTGCTCTGCTCCCCCGGCTCCCAGCCTTGGGACTTGGGGGGCAAGGGGGAACCGCCTCCCAGCACTCACCGGCGGTGCACAGGGGCGGCTCTACAAATTTGGCCGCCCCAAGCAGTCATGCCCGGGAGGCGCCCCCGAGCCGCGGGAGCAGCAGACCTCCCGCGGGCATGACTGCGGAGGGTCCGCTGGTCGCGCGGCTCGGCTGGACCTCCCGCAGCTGCGGATGGTTCGCAGGTCCGGCGGCTCCGGTTGAGCTGCCGCAGTCATGCCTGCGAGAGGTCCAGCCGAGCCGCGGGACCAGCGAACCGTCCGCAGTCATGCCGGCGGGAGGTCCACTGGAGCCGCCGGCCGAGCGTCCCCTCCGCAGTCATGCCTGCGGCAGGTCCGCTGCTCCCGGGGCTCCAGTGGACCTCCCGCAGGCATGACTGCGGCAGGTCCGCCGGCCCAGCCTACCGCCCCCCCGGGAAAGGGCCGCCCCAGGCGGGTGCTTGCCCCGCTGGGCTCTGGAGCCGGCCCTGGCGGTGCAGCTGGGAGCCAGCGGAGTGGGCCGGAGCCAGGTCGCTCCACTTCCCGCCACCTGGTGAGTGTGGGGTTGGGTCCGACCCCTGCTGCGGTCCCCCGGGCTGTAGCTCAGGGGAAGGGGTGGAGTGGGGGTGAGGCTGGGGCAGAGCAGGGGTGGGAAGTGGTGGGGCGGGGGTGGGAGCAGCTTTCCTGGTCAGCTCAGCCAGGTGGGGGATCGGGCCGGCCGCTGGAGCAGCACGCAGCTGCGTAGGGTACTAGGAAATGTGGTGCCCCACCCAGCTGCATACTTTGCATAGGGGTAAGGACGGCCTGTGCACATGCATGCAAGACTTCCCAGGTAGCTTCTGGCTACAGGGGAACTCTGCTGGCGATTCATTGCTGTTTCTTACAGGGGTGCCCATGGCGCTCCCACTTTTTACCAGCCATAAAGATGAGTGACGGGTGGAGGGTCGGAGAGACGTGAGGGGCGGGGGGGCAGGGTCTTAGGGGGGGAAGGCGGTGTGAGGGTGGAGCCTTGGGGAGGGGGTGTGATGGGGGCAGGGCCATGGTTCAGACAGCTGTGCAGCTGTGGCCCCCCCCCCCACACACATACTTGTGAAGGAGTGCCAGGTTCACCCGGTTTCAGTGTGGATTCTGAAAAACGCCCCTCCGTCCTCTCCTGAAAAGCAGTTTTGGAATTCCCTTAACTCCTCACGCCTCAGCAAATGGCCGTCGATCTCCTGCTGCCCCCTACAGCAAGACGGGGACGCCTTCCTGTCTGTGACGCGTGGTGAAAGTACCATGCCCCAGTGTCACAAACACTGCAGCCGGGCTCAGGGTGTTGCCGGGGTGGCATGCGCCATAACTTCGTATTCCCTGGTTTAGCCACTCTCTGCAGTCTGGATGGGCACGGGGCAGCCCTGGGCAACCAGAACTCTGCATTAACAGTGTTTTGGGCATTGAATTTCCTTGGTTTTTAAAGAAATAATTTTCCAACATCTCCATCAACTGCAGCCCAGCTGTCACCTCTACAGCCTCAGTGATTCTGCTGGCCACAGAGTGCATTGGCTGCTAGAATCATGTGCTTCAAAATGCTAAGTACTCCGGAAAATAGGGTGACCAGACAGTAAATGTGAAAAATTGGGACAGGGGGTGGGGGGTAATAGGAGCCTATATAAGAAAAAGACCCAAAAATCAGGACTGTCCCTACAAAATTGGGACATCTGGTCACCCTACTGGAAAATCAAATCAGGACCTTGGTGCCTCAAGCTGGGCACCCAACATTAGGGGACGCCAGACAATTTCAGCTTTGATCTCTCTGTGCCTCGGTTCCCCCATCTGTAAAATGGGGATGATACTACCTTGCCCCACAGGAGTGTTGTGAAGATAGATTCATTCCCGGGTGTGAAGCAAGGACGCCACAGAAACGTGCACAGGGAGGCTGAATTAAGGTTGCCTGGGACTGGGTAACTTTGTTTCTGGCAGTTCCTAACTTTTGCGTGCTTGACTTTGCAATCTTAATAATGTTCTTTTAAAGCAGGATTACCCCTTTCTGAGCCGAGCAGCCGGCCAAAGTTTGGTATTTTCTTTGACACAATCTTGCTTATTTGAAAAGACTGTACCAAGTCCTGCGTCTCTGAATGCAGGAGGAACCAACGCTTCTTTGCTTTGAGCGCCACCACCACAGCCAGATGTCTTCTCTCAAGTGTCTTCCAGCATCACACACCGTGCTTGTCCAGGCTGTCCCATTGTCTGTCTGCCCTCCTCCAGCTCGTCCTGGCTTTCCACCTCAGACTCTCCCTCACACACAAACTCTCCCCCCCACCAGAGCTCCAGCCCGTCTTTTAAAACCCCAGGATTCAGCTTCGACCCACAGTTTTCCTGTGCCTGTGATCATAGGCGGCAGGTTTGTATAATTTTTGGTGGTGCCCAAAATGGTGGTGCCCCCCCTGCTCCCGCCCTGTAAGCCGATATAAAATGAAGCTACAACATGTCGGCACCACAAGATTACAAGGGTCAATTAAAAGTGGAAAGTCAGAAGCAGCACTTGCCTGCTTCAATATACGGTATTATATTTTGTTGCACCTGTTGTGACAAAGTGGGAATGTTCTTAATGTTTTCTCTGAATACTGTCTGGGTGCCTCAGTTTCCCCTGCAAGGTGCCAGCTGAAGGTGTTGGGGACAAAGAGATCAGGTGGCCTCCTTGTCCAGAAGAGTCACAAAGGCCAGAGGAGGGGTTGGCGGGTTTAGAGCTGGCTGGGGAAATGGGGAGAGGCCCAGAACTTGGGTCTGGGCTCCCCACCCCCCAAGATGGACCTGACTGAGGGGTCCTGTTTTCTGTACCTACAAGCTCTGTTTTAGACTGTGATCCTGTCATCTAATAAACCTTCTGTTTTACCGGCTGGCTGAGAGTCACGTCTGACTGCAGAGTTGGGGTGCAGGGACCTCTGGTTGCCCCAGGACCTGCCTGGGCAGACTCGCTGCACTGCTGGCTGGGAGTCGCTGCTGAGTGCAAAGTTGGGGTGCATAACTCTCCTTTGGGGGGGACGTGTGAGGCTTCCCCCAGGTGTCCTATTCAGGTGGACTCATTGCAGGGACCGTGGAACAGGGGGGCTGAATGCTCCGAGGTCAGACCCAGCAGGCGCTGCAGCCAAGGGGGCTTGTCCTGGCGAGAGCGTGCCCTGCGGGGTGTCACACTGCAGACGGTGCTGCCTGGGTTTGATTCAGAGGTGTCCAGAGCCCCAAGCCTGTGCACCTGTGACAATTAGTCCTTTCTGAGCCAGGCAAACAGTCCAGCAGCAGCTCTACCCTCTCGTCCAGGCCACGCTCATTCCTGTTGCTCTTCTCTGACCCGCCTCCAGTTCTGCAATAGCCTTTGGGCTGGGGGGACTTGCACCCCGTATCCAGGCGAGATACAGACACTATGACATTCTCTGGGTTAGCCTCCATCCCTTTCCTTACGCAACCCAGCTTTGTGTTTGCTTTTCTGACTGCAGCTGTACACTGAGCAAAGCTCCACTGCGTGGTCCCAATGCCGCCAGCTCCCTTCCTTGGATTGAGACCGTCTGTGCAGAGCCCTGGAAGCTGTCGGAGTAGGTTAAATATTTCCCTCCAATGTGCCTCACTTCACATTTATCAACATTGACCTTCATTCCCCAGCCGGAGCTCCAGAGACCATCCTAGGTGAATATAGTGCAGTTCTGACTGGGCGAACTCGCTGTGTCATCTGCTCCTGTTGCTATCTCACGGCTCAGCCTCCTTTTCAGATCCTAGTACAGAGCCTTTGCCCAGGATAAAATCTGACCCTTTAGTCCTGCTCTTTGCTTCTGTCTTCCAGCCAGTTTTTGATCCAAGACAATACTTTGCAGGACCCAGGGGCACCATTTAGGGAGGGCTGGTGCCTCCCCCCACCCCCCACGTTTCATACAGGAGGGTGCCAGCTCCTGTCAGTGGAGCTCCCAGGTGGAGTTCTTAACTACGGCACAGTACGTTCTGCAGAGGAGAGGTGCCCCTGGGGCAGGGAGTCAGTGTTTTGTTTACAAACAGAGGCCGGGTGATTAAATTAAGGATCTGGAAGTCCTTAGATGAGCCTGTAAAACAGGAATCCCTGGGGGCGGGGTTGTTTTAGAGAGAACATAGGCAGGGACTCAGAAAAAATAAAGCCAAGGCCTAGTGTTGCAGAATTTCCGGTGGCCCAGGCTGAGAGGTCTATTCATTCACGAGGTCTGTGCTGTCAGCACAAGTGTCCATGTGCCAGGCCACTTGGTCTTCTCCAGCCTTTGCCTACCCCTTCTCGCCTCTGGCCTGTGGTATCCTTGGACTTCACTGTAGAGCTGCCCACGCGCAGGATCACACCAGCATCCTTCCCACCGTGGATCTCCGCCCTACGCTGGCACACTTGATTTCCATTCACTCCCTCCCAAATGCTCAGGGAGTGACTTGCTTTTTTCTAGATCGTGTGTTTCAGCTCCATCGGAGTAGTCTCAGATCAAGGTTCACAATTCACTGCCTGTTTTTGGCGTGAACTTTGCAGAGTCCTAGGAATGGAATCGCTTCCCTCCTTGGCCTATCTCCCGCAGACCAACGGGCAGGCAGAACGAGCGAACCAGATCCTCAAGCAATACCTCCATGGCTTTCTCACTTATCGCCAAGCTGACCGGGTGATCCTCCTGCCATATGCAGAGTTTGCATACAACTCCTCCACCCATGCATCTGCGGACACAGCCCATTCTGTGCAACCTACGGTTTCCACCCTCAACTTCATTCGGCTGCACCTCCAGACTCCCAAGTCCTTGCCACATCAGATGTAGTTGCCCACTTCCACCAGGTCCACCAAGAGCTTACTGAACACACTGAAGCCTCCAAGGAGGCACACAAACATCATGGCAACTGAAAATGCCAAGTCACACCAACCCTATCTGTAGAAGATAACGTCTGGTTATCCTCAGAACACCTAAGATCCACCATCCTTCAGCTAAATTAGTACCTAGTCCTGTTTAAGATCGTGGAACAAATTAACCCTGTAGCATTTAGGCTCCAGTTGCCAGACTCCTTGAAGGTCCATCTCATTTTTCACATGTCTGAAACCTTATGTGGAGAATCCCTTTCCCAGATGCGCTGCTTCACCACAACTTTCCTTAGTTGTCCAGGACCAAAAGGAATATAAGGTCTTGGAAATTCTAGACTCCGAGCAAGTTCAAGGCCAACTCTCTTATCTGGTAGACTGTGAGGGCTATGGACTGGACCAGGGCTGGCCTTACCATGAGGCCAACTGAGGCGGCCGCCTCAGGTGCCAGACTGTGAGGGGTGCCACTAGGACCCAGAGTGTAGAAAATTGTGTCTGCTGCTGGTGCATATGTATTCTCTCTGCTCTAGATGCACAGAGCTAGTGGAGTGCTGTGCTGGAGGAAGGAGGGCACAAGAGACATAACAGGCAGGCAGGAGAAAAGGTGAGAGGGAATAACGGAAAGCAGCAGGAGCTGCAGGGAGAGAGAGGAGGAGGAGCCTCTTATGCAGTGATGAGCTGCCAAAATATTAACAACTGGTTCCCTCCTCCTCACCCCATGAGGGGGTTGTGCCCCCCCCACCCCCCAGGACTCCTGCCCCATCCAACCCCCCATGTTCCTTGACAGCCCCCCCCCGGGACCCCTGCCCCATGCAACCACCCCTTCTCTCTGTCCCCTGACTGCTCCCGGAATCCCTACCCCTGACTGCCCCCCACCGCCCCATCCAACCCCTGCTCCTTCCTGACTGCCCCCCCGGAGACCCTTTCCCCCATTCAATCCCCCTGTTCCCTGCCCTCTGACCGCCCAGACACTAATCCACCACCCAACTCCCCTGCCCTCTATCCAACACCCCCTCCCTGCCCCCTTACTGCGCTGCCTGGAGGTGGGGGCCAGGCCAGAGCCGCTCGGCCAGGGCCGCGGGACCAGGCCTGCTCAGCCAATGCCGGGCCCGGACACGCGCCGCCCAGGGTCGGGTGCCAGGCCAGAGCCGTGCGGCGCCTGGACCCCTCCTCACGCCCCCGCCCCCCTGCTCCAGCTCACCTGCGGGAAGCCGCTGCTTCCTTCTCAGTTCTCCCAGGCTTCCCGCGTGAACAGCTGATTGGCGGGAAGCCGGGGAGGGGGAGGAGAAGCCGGGGGAGCGTTCGGGGAGGAGGCAGTGGCAGAGTGAGGGGAGCTGGGGCCGGGGGAAGGGCAGGGAGCTGCTGGGGCTTTTGTTAAATTTAAAAGCCATTTTCGAACCGGTTGTCCCTTGCGGGACAACCGGTGCTAAAAGGGCTTCTAAATTTAACAACCGGCTCCAGCTCACCTCTGCTCTTATGTACCTCTCTAGCACCCCCAGGAGCCTGGAGTGATTGACACCAGCTTCTCAGGGAGCTTCCTGTTTCCTGCTGCTTCCCTGAACCCACTAGAGGGGAACAGGCAGTCAACTGAAGTAGTAGGAGCCAGTTAGGCCCTTAAGATGCTGATATCTTCCCTCACTCAGGCCCTGCTATCAGCCTGCTTATTTGTCCCCTTCAGTTGAGTGTTGAGAGCCACTCTAGCTGGCACAGAACATCAGTCATGAGTGAAAGAAGAAAACACCCCTCTGGGGCAGCATTCAGAAGAAGAAAGAAAGCAAAGGAAGCTTTTCTATCTAAGCAGGAAGGAGCTCTACTGAGATACATAGACACAAATGTTCATGGTGAGCCTTCCGGCCCCAGTGACGATGTGAATGGTGAGGAGATGCCTGATCTTCCAGTTAGTCAGAGTGCAGGCGACCTGGCAGCTACTGCAGCATCCATATCTCCATCTCAAATGGATGTAACCATGCACATTCCTGAAGAAAAGTGTAGATCAGAGAAGAGTGTGGTGGAGGCGCAAGAAACAGCTGCTGCTGAGTTTAGTTCCTTAAGTCTAGATGATCCAGGACTGTGGACCCACTTGAGCAGTAGCCTGAGGGACTTCCTTGTAGTGTATGGGCCACAGCGAGTGAAAAACTTCATGTTCCCCAAAGACAATGAAAATAGAAGTTTCCATCCAACACATTACTGGTGTGAAATCCCCAATAGCAACAAAGTGGAGAGGCCATGGCTTATGTACTCAAAACCCCAGAATGCTGCATACTGTTTTTGTTGCAAACTCTTCCAGTCTAATGTTACAGCCATATTGGGTTCTACAGGAACAAAGGACTGGAAAAATCTGGCTAGAAATCTGGCATGCCATGAGAAGACAGCAAATCACCAGAGAGCATTCCACAGGTGGAAAGAGCTTGAGATGAGACTAAGGTTAAAGGCCACCATAGATGATCAGCATCAAGAGAAGATTGCATCAGAGTCTCTTTACTGGCAAAATGTTCTGAAAAGGCTCATTGCCCCTGTGAGACTGCTTGCTACCCAAAACCTAGCACTGTGTGGCACTTCAGATCAGCTGTATGTGCCAAACAATGGAAACTTCCTTAAAATTGTGGAGCTGATAGCTGAGTTTGATGCTGTACTCCAGGAGCATCTAAGAGTCACCACCGAAGAAATGTACATACCCCACTACCTTGGAAAAAACAATTCAAAATGAGATCACACAGTTACTGGCAACAAAAGTCAAACAGAAGATTGTGGCAGATCTGAAGTCAGCAAGATGTTACTCTGTTATTCTGGACTGCACACCTGACATCAGCCATACAGAACAAATTACTTTAATGGTGCGTTTTGTAACAACAACAGAACCTAGTGAAAATGTCCCTGCAATGGTGACTGTCAGAGAGCATTTTCTAGAATTTATTGACATTGATGATACTACAGGAGCTGGTATGACAAACGTGCTTCCTAAAAAGCTGGAAGATACGGGAATTGCAATAGCTGACATGAGAGGTCAGGGCTATGATAATGGTGCCAACATGAGAGGAAAGAACAGAGGAGTGCAGACGCAGATCTGAGAGTTAAATCCTCGAGTTTTTTTTGTCCCATGCAGTTCTCATTCATTGAACTTGGTGGTCAGTCATGCAGCAGCAGTTTCTAGTGAGGCTGTTGAATTTTTTAAGCATCTATGTATTTTTCTCTGCATCAACTCATCAATGGCAAATTTTGAAGCAACATCTGGGAACATCCTCTCTGATACTGAAACCACTGAGTGCCACACGATGGGAAAGTCAAGTGGAGGCGATAAAGCCTATCAAACCTCAAACTAGGAAGATAGACGATGCCATAGTTGCCATTCTGGAGGATAATGCTATGACAGGAACTGTTCATGGGAGAACAGTGGCAGAGGGAAATGGAATCACAAGAAACATACATAACGTCACATTTCTGTATGGCTTAGTGTTGTGGCATGACATACGGTTTGAAATAAATGTTGTAAGCAAGAGACTCCAAGGTGTTGACCTTGATATATCTGGAGCAATGGAACAACTGGACAAAGCAAAGTCAGACCTACAGTCTTACCGGTCAGATGAGGGATTTCAAAACGTTCTGGTCAGATGAGGGATTTTAAAATGTTCTGAAGAGTCCACAGAAGTTGGCAGAGGAACTTCACACTGAAGCTATTTTCCCACCCATTCAAGAATACAAGAGTCACTGAAGAAGACATTTTGATTACAAGGCACGGGATAATCTCATAAGAAACCCCAAACAACAATTCAAAGTTGAATTCTTTAACCAGGTGCCAGATTGTGCAAAACAGTCAGTTGAAGAATGTTTCATGCAGCTCAAGGAACACAGCAGTGTATTTGGGATGTTGTACGATATTCCAAAACTCCTCACTATACCTGAAGAAGACCTACACCAGCAACGCAGGGCACTAGAGACAGTGTTGACACATGATGACATGCATGATATTGATGCGAGTGATTTAGGTGATGAACTGAAAGCCCTTTCAAGATACATTTCAGCAGGATCGACTCCAAAGGCTGTTCTGGAATATATGTGCACAAATAAGATGTTCACCCTCTTTCCAAATGCTTTTGTTGCTCTGCGCGTACTTCTAACACTTCCTGTAACAGTTGCCAGTGGAGAACGCAGCTTCTCCAAGCTGAAGTTAATAAAAACACATCTACGCTCCACAATGACACAGGAGAGGCTGGTCAGCTTTGCAACCATCTCAATGGAGCATGAGCTGGTCCAGACTGTGGACCTTCAGCAGGAAGCAGTTCAAATCTTTGTAACCAAGAAGGCCCGGAAAGCACCACTTTGATTATTCAAACAGATAAAAATGCCAGTGTTTACTATGCAGACAAGAAAAGTTACATTTGCTGTTCAGGTGTTTGAAAGTTAAGTGACAAAGTCCTGTGGCATCTTATAGACTAACAGATCTATTGGAGCATGAGCTGTCGTGGGTGAATCCCCACTTCGTCACCCACGAAAGCTCATGCTCCAATGTGTCTGTTAGTCTATAAGGTGCCACAGGACTCTGCTGCTTTTACAGATCCAGACTAACACGGCTGCCCCGCTGATACTTGAAAGTTAAGTGTTACTTAAAATTTTTGAACAAGGCATTTTAAGTTGTTAGTTCTCCTGTACTGGGGTAGGCAGCGGAGCAGGACCACGAGAGGAATAGAACAGGAAGAAGGCAGAATTGAGACCTCTCAAAGTTTTGGCCCAAGCGAGGGGGCATGGAGGTGTCATTTGAGCTTCCCACCTCAGGTGCCAAAATGTTGTGGGCCGGCCGTGGACTGGTAGAGCGATTGTGGGAAGCGATAGAAAACATTCATGCTCCAGAACTCTGAGGTGCCTTCCATGAGAAATAACCCCTGAAACCATGTCCTGTGGCCCCTCGCAGGTGCCTGTGCTAGGAGGATACTATCAGGGGCCAGCCTGCAGCAGAGCCAGTCTCCTGGCAACCCAATGAGCGCAGCTGGTCCAGTAGAAGCTGGACCACCCAATGTCTGCAGGAGTCTGCAGGTTGATACTTAAGCTGAATAGCAGCAGCAGCCCAGTGGCTTTCCACTACATTCCTAGCCCTCAGCGGTCCTGTCCCTAGTTCCACTGCCTCTATCCTTGCTCCTGCCCCAGCCTCCAGCTCCTTCCAGAGCCCTGACTCCCAGCTCAGACCCTCCGCTCCCTCTCCTGACTGCGACTCCAGCTAAGGCTTTGGGCTCTGACTCCTGGCCAGGCTACAAGCCTTGGCTTCGCTCCTGAACCTGCCTATCTGGATTCAGACCTAACTGGTAGGCCAGACTCTTGTTCCAACCACTAGGCAAGACAGCCAACAACTCGGTCACTGACAACCAGGGATCTTGAAGGGTGTGTTGTGAGGGGTGTTGATCATTGTAGCAGTGGAGCTATGGCTGCAGATTTTGCATCTGTTGTTCTGGCAGAGCCTGGTGCCACTTGGAGTCAGTGTGTCCTGGTCTGTGGGGCGCTTCCTTTTTATGATGGGCTTGGTGAGGTTGGGGGGCTGTTTGAAGGCCAGAGGAGAGGGTTTGGGAAAGATTTCTTTCAGGATGTGGGCCCCATCGAGCATGGGTTGTAATTGTTTGATGATACCCGATAGGGGTTCCTGTGTGGGACGGTAGGTAACAAAGCAGGGTGTACAGTCAGAGGCCTCCCCTCCCCCTCCCGTTCCTGTATCGAAGCAGATTCTCTTGGGGCATTTAGGGGCCTTGATCCATGATATCATTGCAGTTCCTTGAAGGCTGTGTTTGGCACACGCTGTTTTGGTTACTGGGGAAGCACTCGGCACAATGGAAGGAGATTTTCTCTCCAAATCAAAATAAACGTGAAAGTAAAATATGACTAGCCGTGGCCCCAAGCGCACAGGACGACCCTTGTACTGTGGCACCCCAGGAGGCTCGGCAGAGGGGGAAAGTCCACTCCCAGGACTCCGGCTGCATGAGCCAATACCTGCCTTGTCACAAACTTGACCAGGCACTTTCACTTTGTTGGTGCTCGGGGTCACTGTCTGGTTCCCCTGCACGAACGCCGGCATGTTTGGGTTTCCAGAGCCGGCCGTCTTTAAAAGAAAATGCCCGGTCCCCTCTTTTATTTTATAAAACCTAACTCTGAGCAAATGTGATCAGCAGAAAATGTCAGCCAGGGAGTGAAGTGGGGAGCTGGTGACTCGGAAAAGCCAGGTACAATTTGGCCTCCATAATTACATCAGGGCAGAGTTGCTCAGGTGTAATAGGAGCAGACGGTGACCTAGCATCCCAGACCAATGGGAGCTGGCCTGTGAGCTCAGCACAGCCAGTGCCGCCAAGCAAGATGTGATGTGAGTCCCAAACTCTAGGAACAGCCCCCTGACTTCAGTGGGATTCCTTCCACAGAGACAGGTTTCAGAGTAGCAGCCGTGTTAGTCTGTATCCGCAAAAAAAACAGGAGTACTTGTGGCACCTTAAAGACTAACAAATATTTTAGCATGAGCTTTCATGTGTTTCATGTCTTTAAGGTGCCACAAGTACTCCTGTTTTTTTTTCTTCCACAGAGAGGTGACGAGTGCCCTCTGGTGGTGGAAGGCAGGGATGGACCGAAGGCTTTTAGATGTCTTTTTTCCCTGTAGTTACAAGGTTTCCCTGCTGCATACAGGCAAACAACAAAATCCCAAAGAGGTTCCCTGAAGAGCACCACTGAAATTTTCGGTCTCTCTGGGCTGGAAGGAAGAAATCACTTCATATTCTCTGGGCAGGCAACTGGGGAGAAAAAGAAAAAACCCCAAACAAAACCCATTCGACATCAAGGCTTTGGAGCGGTCGGGAATATTCGAGAATGAGCGTCATGCCAGTCTCACCCCCGCCAAGCAGTTACCAACACAAAGTTCAGTACAAGCCCAAGTCTTCCTGCTCACGCCTTGGGGAGAGATGGGAGCTGGTGTCTCAACGAATGACTACTCAAACTTCTGTTACCTAGGAGCGGTGACGCGCACGAAAATGCCTTAATCACAACTGTAGCGTTGTCGCATGGAAAGAATTCAGCTTCTTTCCCTACATTTGTAGATTTTAAAGTATTTGGATTTCTTTCAAGGGAAACCTTCATTCTGAATTTCCTGGGTTTGTAATGCTTGCTTTTGGGATCATTCCAACATCCCTGTAATGGTTCTTTTTTACCTTTAGGATACTTCTATGTACTCTCAACCTGACCTCCATCTCAGTGCAGATTTTAACACATCTAGAGTTATAAACAACACCGTCAGAGATGTGATATGCCCCTGCTGCTTTACAAAGTGGGGAATAAGTGGAAAAGGCTTGAAAAGCAGCTCCTGGTTCATTAAAATCCTATCTGATTCCCCATTGAATGAGGGATCACAGTTGCTCATCTGGGTGCACGAGGGAGCTCAGTTTCCTCTAAAGCGTCTGGCCTAGATCCCCATCAGAGACTGGGGAATATCCGACTGCAAGGCCCGTGGGTCGGTTTAGATGAGCCAAACCCTAAGTTCCCTGCAAGGTGCTGTAATATTTGCTGTAAGGTGCCAGCTTCCACTCTCCAGAGGGGTGTTAGTTTTTTCCCCCAGCTGGCCGTGACCATTTGAAATGCAGATGGTCACGCCGCTGTTACTACTGCCCAGCCAAGATCAGACACCCAGGTTCAGGCCTGTTCTATTCCCAGGTTTTGTGCTAATTTAGCTATGTCGGGTAGGGTGGTGGCTTCTTACCATCAGTAGTTACATTTGTATGTCACAGGGACCTCTCAAGCGGAGGGTCTGGCTGTAATGGAACCCTCACAGGCAGGGGCTTTTGTGAAGGCTAAATCCAAATTTTAATGTGTCCTTCCTCAAAGGATGGGGAAAGGACATGCCCCTTGCATGAAAAAAGCCCACGAGAAACGCAGGTTTCACAGCCCTGGTTTTCAATATAGAATCATCCCAGGTGCACACTCAGTGCCTGAGGTTTAACCATCCCAGCACCCAGATTCAGATGGCCTGGAGCTTATGGCAGGTCAGTCCCCTTCCTAGCAGTTCCATCCTGCTGCACTCAACTTGCCACTCCGAGTATCACCAGGCGGCTCCCACACATCTGCTCTTTCAGAGCCACTCCCCTCCTGCCAGCTCAGGAAAGCTGTTCTGTACCTGCCTCCCCCACACTTGGCCCAGACTCTGCTTTTCTCACCCAGCCTCAGCTGGTTTTTCAGGATCCAGCCAGGGCAATTAGGTCCTGCTTTTCTTGGCTAATGGTTGTCCTGGCAGCCCCAACTAGTTTCCAGGTGTCAGCACCCTGAGGGGCTGGAACCTGTTTATTTCCCAGTGAAAGTGAAACTGGGACCAGAACAGGGAAATGCTGCAGCAGGAACAGACATAAAGCAGAAGGGAGGGAAACCCTCCCTCCCCCAGACTGATAATGTCTCTGCTCCATTCCTATCACATTCACTTGCTCACGCCACATGCAACGTAAGTGTTTTAAAAACCACCGACGTCATCAAGGTAAGGAAGACAAATTAGAGGACTGGGCCAAAAGAAACCTGATGAGGTTCAACAGCGACAAATGCAGAGTCCTGCACTTAGGACGGCTGAATCCCATTCACTGTAACAGACTAGGGACCAAGTGGCTAAGTGGCAGTTCTGCAGAAAAGGACTTAGGGATTATGGTGGATGAGAAGCTGGATATGAGTCAGCAGTGCGCCCCTGTTGCCAAGAAGGCTAACGGCATTTGGGGCTGTATAAGTAGGGGCATTGCCTGCAGATCGAGGGATGTGATCATTCCCCTCTATTTGACATTGGTGAGGCCTCATCTGGAGTACTGTGTCCAGTGTGGGGCCCCCACTACAAGAAGGATGTGGAAAAATTGGAGAGAGTCCAGCAGAGGGCAACAAAAATGATTAGGGGGCTGGAGCACATGACTTATGAGGAGAGGCTGAGGGAACTGGGATTGTTTAGTCTGCAGAAGAGAAGAATGAGGGGGGATTTGATAGCTGCTTTCAACTACCTGAAAGGGGGCTCCAAAGAGGATGGATCTAGACTGTTCTCAGAGGTAGCGGATGACAGAACAAGGAGCAATGGTCTCAAGTTGCAGAGGGGGAGGTTTAGGTTGGATATTAGGAAAAACTTTTTCACTAGTAGGGTGGTGAAGCACTGGAATGGGTTCCCTAGGGAGGTGGTGGAATCTCCTTCCTTAGAGGTTTTTAAGGTCAGGCTTGACAAAGCCCTGGCTGGGATGATTTAGTTGGGATTGGTCCTGCTTTGAGCAGGGGGTTGGACTAGATCCCTCCTGAGGTCCCTTCCAACCCTGAGATTCTATGATTCTAAGGAAAAAACCTCCCCTAACTTATACCACCCCACAAAGCCCTCAGTCGCATGGTACAACCTCGAGTGTTGATGCAGTCTAAGGCCAGTGTAAGTACAGCTTATCCCCGTTCCCACAGGAGAACGTGCTATACCAGTGTAAACGTGTGTAATGGGGAAGAGGTGCACAGGTAGTACATATTACTCCATTTCACCCCCCTTTTTCCTGCTCCTCAGCTCAACGCAGGGCACAGTTCCGTCTTTTCCCAAAGCATTACACGGAGTTAAACCTCAGGGCCGGGGTATGTAAAACTGGGAACGTAGCTGTTAACAGTTCCCAGTCCACTTTAAAGACAAAGCATCGGACAATCCCTTAGTAAAGAAACATTTAATACACACTGTGACAGGGTGTACCAGCCCTGCACTGGCTTGGCAGGGGTTAATCATGCTCTGTGGGGCAAGCAGGCAAAGCTCCCCCTGGATCTGCTGGGCCTGCTCCCACTGGAACCCGGATATAAAAAAGAGCAACTCAGCTCAGCCTGGGTGGACCGCTGAGGGGAATGGAGGCGCGCTGCTGGTTCCCGTGGAGGGATGTGGAGGCCAGCCAGACTGTGACGACCAATGACTCCCAGGCACCACAGCGGAAGAAGAGGCTGTGGGACCTCCGAGATGGCTAACCACAGAGGAATGGGTAAGTAGTAATCCAGGGGAACTTGATGGGGAAAAGGTCGTAGAACTGGGGCTTGGCTCAGCGTGTTTCGGCAGGATCCCCACTGAGCAGGTGGCAGGGAAACCCACCACCACTGGGGGCCTGGATTGGAACCTGGTGTAGGGAGGGCCCAGGTCCCCCTAACCCAGCTGCCACCCACCCTGAGGCAGTGGCCTACTTCCTCAGCCACGCTGGCCATGGGGCCACACAGCCCTGACGAGGAGGGTGGCCATATTGACTCTGGCCACTAGGCCATGCCACCCTGAAAGGGAGGGCCACCTTGTTCACTCTGGCCACTAGGCAACATTGCCCTGAGGGTTATGGTACTCAGTTGGATTTAGCTGTGGGGCTATAATACCCTCCTCCTATTCCCCAAGGGGAGCAGAGTGTACCAGCCCCGTGACATGCACAAATATGGTGAACTGTTTTTGGAATACTTACAAATAATTAAAAAAAAAAAAGCTATTAAGTTCTTATGCAGACTCCCCCCACCCTTTGGTGCTGTTTGTGTGCATTTAAATGCAAGGTTCCAACACACCATCTACACGTCAGCACACCCCTATAAACCCATGCCCCTCCGATCTCCTCTCAGGCATGATTTCTCACTCTCTATACTGCGACCAAAACATGCAGCTTGTGTCACCTGGATTCTTCCTAGCTTGGGCAGAATGAAGTGTTTGGAAAGACTGAGATACCGCCAGAGCCGTGTCTGCCAGCCAAAGTTTGCATCTGGCATCGGCCACTATGGGAAGACAAGATCCTGGGCTAGACGGACCACTGACTGTACTTATGTTCTTAAGTTGGGGGTCCTCGCAGCTAGAACTATTCCAGCCCTTGGGTTAAGAGCTTAGTGACCGCTCAGTTGCCGGTGAAAGAAATGTGTAGCAAGTATCCAAAGTGGTACAGGGACTGGGCTCGACACACAAAATATCCATGCCCTGGAGTTCTCTCGGGCTGTCACTAGAGGGCACTATCTTCTCTCCATAAGCCCAGCAAAGTCAGGTAAAAAAAATGTACAAACCCTCCCTTTGAAAAGCGCTGCCCCATTCACTCAAGTGAGACAACAGGATCCCAGGTTAAGGCCGTTAGCCAGTAGCTACCTGTAAGTTCCATCGGCTCTGTGGCCCTAGCGGGAACAAATGCTTCCCTCCCAGCTCCTCCGCTAGGTCCACAAAGCTCCCCAAAGAGGCTCAGACGTTATCTTACTGGAGGTTCCCCTAGTAAACTGGAACAGCGCTGACCTGTCTCCAAAGTGGCACAGGGACTAGTCCCAGGCCTCACAGCAGACCCACCTCTAGATCCTGCATCCAGCTGCTGACTCCCCCATGCTGTCTGTAACTTCTGTATTTATGTATAACCTCCCCCTCCACTCCCTCAAAGCAGAGTAAGCTGGAGTGAAGGAAAATGCAGGAAGGGTTTATTATTCTGATATGGGTCTGTGTATTTCTCATGTGATTAAGCAAACTGTGCAAAGTGTCTGTATGTTTTATATGCATCACACCTACCACGTGCCCCCTGAGAGGATTAAACTGTAACCGAGGAGGCTCACCTCTTTGTGGGATTCTGGCAGAGGGTGTTGTGATGGAGCAGAGAAACTGCCAGGCAGCACAGCAGGGGTTAAAGTAAGCCCTTGGGCCCAGCTAGCCCCGCCCTGCTATCCCTGCAGCCAATGCCAGGCTTGGAGAGGGGATAAAATCAGGGAGCCGGGCTGGGTTGTGAAGAGACAGGCACTAGCTGTCTCCCTGCCTGAAGGGCTGGAGTACTGGCCTGCCAGCAGGAGCAGCCACCTGGAAGTGAGCGCTGCTTTCCCAGCCACGGGAGCGTGAGGAGGAACCCCCAGCACAGGAGGTAACTGAGCAAACCCAATTGTGGGGCTTGCCCTCAGCAGCTTGCAGCTGCCCTGCGGAAGGAGCCTGGGGCCGCAGCAAGGTGCCGTGCAGACCCCAGAGGGAATCCGGGGGGGAGCAAGCCGCCCGGTAGATGGACTAGAGGGGCCGTGTCCCAAACTGAGTGGACTGGTAGGAAGCAGCACAGGGCAGCGGGTTCTGACTCCCTGCTGGGAGGGACACCAACCCCCCCTGTTCAAGGGTTGACATACACAGGTGTCAGTCACTGCTGGAGAGACTCCCCATCCCCTGGCTGAGGCTGAGAGCCAGGCGATCTCACCACTAGGCTGCCTGGCCACCCAAGCCCCTGCTAAGGTGTGTTTAAGCTACTGCAGGATCCTGGAGGTCAGCACTGTTCTGGGGGCCTAGGCAGGTGGCTGGGGGAGGAGGACAGGGAGGCCTCCATTTACGTGATGGGATAGCAACCGGAGTCAGTGCCCAGGAAAAGTCCCAGCATGGCCAAGGGAAGAAATTCAGCTGGCGCCTGCTGAGACCTAGGGAAGCTGAAATACCCAGGGCTCCAGAGGTGTGGATTCCCCTCAGATTCTTCTGGCTCATGTGGCCGGCAGGGGGAGTCGATTGGATCTATGGCAGTGGGTTACTCACGTCTCTGCTGGTGTGAGGACATAGGGATATGTATTCTGTCTGGTATGATGAGCTTTCTGTATTCATGCGGCACACCCTTGTGCCAAGGAGAGGGGGAACAGCACCTGGGTGTCTGCCTCTGAATGGCCATAAAGGACCCTCGACAACTAGATAGGCCTTGCCCGCACAGAAGAACGGGTAAGTAAAAACAGACCTTTCCAAATGGCCTACAGAGAGGACAGTGGGAAAATCCCTGGCCAAGGAACAAAGGTGTTTATGCAGGCTTCTAAAAACAGAGGCTGAAGAATTCGAGGACAGAGATGAAGGGGGCCTGTTTCCCAAGCAAGAGGCAGGGCGGCTCTGTTTTTTGCTGCCTTCAGCGGCACCCGTGAGAGGTCCGCTGGTCACGCGGATTCGGCAGCGTTTCTGCGGGTGAGCTGCCAGTCCTGTGAGTTCGGTGACTGGCAGGCCACCCCCCCCGTGGCTTGCTGCCCCAGGAACGTGCTTGCTGCGCTGGTGCCTGGAGCAGCCACTGGCAAGAGGGAACCTTTTGACTGCCACACCAGCCAAAGGTGAAGGGAGCTTTGGGCAGGAGTCAGAGGGGAGGAGAAGCCTGAGGTGGAGGATGAAGGTCCAGGAGAGGGAACCTGGATCCCTGAAAGAACACTGTCCCTAATCCCAAAGAAAGCACAAGGGTGGTCAGGAAACTGAGGCAGGGACTGGCATACCAGTGTTTTACAGCAGAACCTCAGCGTTCTGGACTCCTTGGGAATGGAGGTTGTCTGTAACTCTGAAATGTTCATAACTGCGAACAAAGCACAGTTCAGGCTCCAGATCCAGCAGCTGACACTCCAGGCCAGGCTTCAGCAGCAACTGAGCTCCCTCCTCAGCTCCCACAGCTTCCCTGCAGGCAGCTGCTTTCCCTGGGGTGTGTGTGTGTGTGTCCCCCCGTCTGTCCCTCCCAGCAGGGGGGTGGGGATGATGGGTGAAAAAGGTGCAGATCCCAGCACGGCTCCTGCTCTGCTGGCTCTGGCAGCCCCAGTGTCTTCACCTCGTAGCTATAAGTGGCTGCCCGTGTGTGGGGCCAGGCAGCCCAGATGGGCCCACCTTTAAGATGCAGTACAGCATTGGTCTCTGGTGCTGTCTGATTGGCTACTTCTGGTTTCACTTGGTGTCCAGTGGACCAGTCAGTCCCTAACTCTGGTGTTCGTATCTTTGATGTTCTACTGTATCATTTTGCCTCAATCTGAATATCTCTTGTGGTGTCTGAGTAAAGTGTTTTGGTTTTAAAAATTCCTCTGCAAAGTCTGGGTGTTAGTTGCTTCAACTATCACATGTCCCTGAAGGGTCAAACTCTAAACCAGAGTGCCCACAAGGGTGGAGCTCTGGGGAGGGGGTGCTTATGCTGTGGGGGAGTCTTGGGGGGCTTAACAGGGGGCACTCACCTCTTGAGCACCCCCTGCTGCTGCGAGCGGTACTGCAGCCTTTCTCCTGCTCCTGGCACTCCCCGTGAGTCGTCGACCTCGCTTGGTGGGTCTTCAGTGGCTCAGCCCTCCAGCCACGTGACGCAATCAAAATGAAACCCTTTCAGGGTCACACAAGTCCAGCAGACCTAGCTGCCCTCACCAGCATCTTCAGCCCTGGCTCTGAGCCCTTTAATTTCAGCCTTTCGCTTGTGCTTCCAAATGAAACTTGTCCCCTTCTTGGGGAAACCACTTTGCTGGTGGGGGAACCTGGGCCCACCCCGTAGCCCAACCCAGGGACTCTGTACACAGCAGCCATGCACCACTCACTGCAACTCATTGCTGCTACTTCCCTGCCCCCGCACCGCCCTCCATAGCTCAGGGTTAAAATTCTCAGGGCTTCTTGCTCCTAGCTTCAGCAACTGCAGCTAGAACCGAACTCAGGTTCTTCCTTTGGGCAGAGAGCAGTGGCCGTGTCCGTGTCCCTGAGGCCCCAGCCAGAAACTGCCCTGCTACCTCCCGCAGCTCCTTTTATCCGAGCCTGCTGGGCTCTGATTGGCTGCTTATATGGGGCTTCTCTAGGCAGCCCTGGAGGACCCACTTTTGCTGCTCTTTTCCTGGGACAGGATGTGGTAGGACCACAGAGCCTCCAGTAGGGGGCCACAAAGGCCTGGTGCAGCCTGTCACATGGGCCTTGGGGCCCCGCTTTTTGGGAAGGGGGTGCCTGACCAGAGTCTAGGACGGGTAGGCAACCGGTGGCACACGTGCCAAAGGCAGCACGCGAGCTGATTTTCAGTGGCACTCACACTGCCCAGGTCCTGGCCACCGGTCCGGGGGGCTCTGCATTTTAATTTAATTTTTACATGAAGCTTCTTAAACATTTTAAAAAACGTATTTACTTTACTTACAACAATAGTTTAGTTCTATATTATAGACTTCTAGAAAGAGACCTTCTAAAAATGTTAAAATGTATGACCGGCACGTGAAACCTTAACTTAGAGTGAATAAATGAAGACTCGGCACAGCACTTCTGAAAGGCTGCCGACCCCTGGTCTAGGACCAGGGAGTGAGCCTAGAGGTCAGGCAGTGCTAAGGCCTGTCCAGAATCCAGGGATATAGGCACCGACTGTGTGGGTGCTCTGGGGCTGGAGCATCTGTGGGGGAAAAAAACTGTCGGTGCTCAGCACCCACTGGCAGCCCTGTGGATCAGCTCCTCCCCCTCCCTCCCAGCATCTCCCACCCACCGTGGTCAGCTGTACAGCAGGGTGCAGGAGGTGCTGGGGTGTGGGGGAGGAGCAGAGGCAGGAAGAGGTTGGGGGAGGGGGTGGGAAGAGGTGGGGCAGGAGTAGGGGCTTGGGGAAGGTCTGGAGTGGGGGTGGGGCTGGGGTGGAGCAGGGGTTGAGCCCCCCCCCCCCCGGGAACTCAGGAAGTCGGCCTTTCTGCCGAGGGATATCAGAAATACACCGATTCCGTTCTGGGAGCTGATCCCAGCAGCCTGGTAAGCGTCCAGCACAGGTGACCTCAACCAGGGCTGGGACAACTGGCCTGGCAGCAGCAGGCACCCCCGAGGAGCTGCACCAATGGGGCGAAAGCAGCAAAGAGTCCTGTGGCACCTTATAGACTAACAGACGTTTTGCAGCATGAGCTTTCGTGGGTGAATACCCACTTCTTCGGATGCACTTCAATGGAGCGAAAGAAGCTCCGTGTTTGTGTGTCCACAAGCCCTTAGCAACAGACTGAAAACATAGTAAAGCGTCACAAGGCCTGATTCTCATTTACTTCTCACTGACACCGCTCCGGCATGGCTGAAATTTCAGCCGTGGCTCCTAAGTACATAAGAACAGCCAGACTGGGTCAGACCAAAGGTCCATCTAGCTCAGTCTTCTGTCTTCCGACAGTGACCAATGCCAGGTGCTTCAGAGGCAGGGCTGGCTCCAGGGTTTTTGCTGCCCCAAGCAGCAAGAAGAAGAAGGAAAAAAAAGCCGCGATCACGATCTGCAGCTCTATTGCGGCCGCTTCAGTCTTCGGCGGCAATTCGGCAGCGGGTCCTTCGCTCCGAGAGGGAGTGAGGGGCCCGCTGCCAAATTGCCGCCGAAGACCCAGACGTGCTGCCCCAAGCACCTGCTTGCTGGGCTGGTGCCTGGAGCCGGCCCTGTTCAGAGGGAATGAACAGAACAGGGAATCATCAAGTGATCCATCCCCTGTGGCCCATTCCCAGCTTCTGGCAAACAGAGGCTAGGGACACCTTCCCTACCCATCCTGGCTAATAGCCATTGATAGACCTGTCCTCCATGCACTTATCTAGTTCTTTTTTTGAACCCAGTTATATAGTCTTGGCCTTCACACCATCCTCTGGCAAAGAGTTCCACAGGTTGACTGTGTGTGGAAAAAATACTTCCTTCTGTTTGTTTTATACCTGCTGCCTATTCATTTCATTTGGTGGCCCCTGGTTCTTGTGTTATGAGTAGTTATAGACAACACTTCCTTATTCACTTTCTCCACACCAGTCATAATTTTATAGATCTCAATCATGTCCCACCTTTGTCGTCCCTGTTCCAAGCTGAAAAGTCCCCGTCTTATTAATCCCTCCCCATACGGCAGCCGTTCCAGACCCCTAAATCATTTTTGTTGCCCTTTTCTGAACATTTTCCAATTCCAATATACCTTTTTTGAGATGAGGGAACCACATCTGCACACAGTATTCAAGATGTGGGTGTACCATGGATTTAAAGAGAGGCAATATGATATTTTGTGTCTTAGTATCTATCCTTCTCTTAATGATTCCTAACATTCTGTTTGCTGTTTCGACTGTCATTGCACATTGAGTGGATGATTTCCGAAAACTCTCCACAATGACTCCAAGATCTTTCTTGAGTGGTAACAGCTAATTTAGACCCCATCATTTTCTATGTATAGTTGGGATTATGTTTTCCAATGTGCATTATTTTGCATTTATCAACATTGAATTTCAATTGCCATTTTGTTGCCCAGTCACCCAGTTTTGTGATCTCTTTGTAGCTCTTAGTTAAGTACCAGGCAGACTGCAATCTTTCGTAATTTTGTATCATCTGCAAATTTTGCCACCTTGGTGCTTACCCCTTTTTCCAGATCATTTAGGAATATGTTGAACAGCACTGGTCCCAGAACAGACCCCTGGGGGACACCACTATTTACCTCTCTCCATTCTGAAAACTGACCATTTATTCTTACCCTTTGTTTCCTGCCTTTTAACCAGTTACTGATCCAGGAGAGGACCGACCTTCCTTATCCCATGACTGCTTACTTGCTTAAGAGCCTTTGGCGAGGGACCTTGTCAAAGGCTTACTTAAAATCTAAGTACACGTTGACTCTTCTCCAGCAAATCATGTTCATCTACGTGTCTGATAATTCTGTTCTTTACTATAGTTTCAACCAGTTTGCCTAGTACTGAAGTCAGGCTTACCGGCCTGTAATTGCTAGAATCACTTCTTGAGCCTTTTAAAAAAAGAAATAAGTTGGCGTCACATTAACTATCTTCCAGTCACTGGGTACAGAAGCTGATTTAAATGGTAAGTTACAGTCAGATGACAGTTACTAGTCCTGCAATTTCACATTAGAGTTCCTTCAGAACTCTTGGGTGATACCGTCTGGTCCTGGTGACTTATTACTATTTAGTTTATTGATTTTGTTCCAAAACCTCCTGTAATGATACCTCAATCTGGGACAGTTCATGTTCTGTTAGTGACTGTCATGGTGCTTTACTGTGAGCTCAACAGGTCAGTGGGTTTCTGTGTGTGCTGTTCATCCCAATGCAATCTAGAGGCAGGAGAAGCAATGTTCCAACACAGAGACTGATTTATTTCTGTTTTCTCTGTTACTTATATTTTTACTTCATTTACAATAAATCAGATCCATGACAAGCTGGGGGAAGTGGTGCCATATAAATGTGAGTCATGGTCAGGGTGAGGTGCAGAAAGCCAAGATGGGAATAATTATATAGACACTCTACAGGCACTCACCTGTGCAAATACAAAAACACAACATAAGAAACTCCACACGTATTTGCTGTGTGGATGTTAGAAGGCAGCAGAGCTGGGAGGTAGATTTGCTTAGAGACAAGGATGGTCGCAGTGTCCCCTCTGAGTAGAAACAGCTGCTCAGTATCAGAAGCTAAACTCTCCTCTGCAGTGATGCTTACAAAACACTTGACAATGGCTGAGTAGGTGGTGGGCTGAGAACACTGTCCATTTTGTTGAGCAGTACTGTCTGCCTGTGCTCCCCCGTCTGTCTGCTGGTTCCCTCCTGTTGTCTCATGTCTCAGACTGTAGACTCGTTGAGGCCAGACACAAAGGGGTCCTGGTCCATGTCTGGGTATCTAGGCGCTATCACAATACAGGTAGCTAATAATAATTCTAAGAAGCAGCAGCAGCATGTGCCATGGTCTGAACTATTCAGGGGACCCAGAATCATTTGCAACACAAATGTCATTGCTACACAAGTGGGGAAAGTGACTCACTTCAGAAGGAGGTCTTGGTGTGTCCAGGGAAGGGAAAGGAACCTGCATTGTCTCCACATCTCCAGTCTCCTGCTCTGTTGTTGCCACCAGTGGACTTCGTCCTTTATTCAAGAGAATGGCTTTCAGTCTCTTGAATGAAGTCATGAATGGCCTTAGCCTCAGTGATTTGGGAGTGCTGCTGGAATATTTCTGCCACCTTTTCCAACTTCCTTTTCAGTTGTTGCCTCTCCGGGTAGTTGTCTGGAATGGCGAAACCTGCTCTGTACATCTCAGCTGCCTCCTGCACTGAGTTTTTCTTGTAAAAGAGGAAATTTCCCCAGTGAAGGTAGACTGCCTGCTGACACTTCTTGCTGAGGCTGGGCATTTCACTCATGAGATTGAGATAAATCTCTTCTTGGTAGTGAGGTGTATTTTCTCCATACATTTCAGCTAAAGCCAGCTTTGCAAACACAGAGGCTGGATCTTTCTGCACAGCCTTTTTGAAGGCCTCAATAGCTGCTGCCAATATTTCTTCTCTTCTGCTGGAGTTGTCCCCCCATAACTGCATCTTGTAGCAGACGCCAAGGTCGTAGTGAAGGAGATGATAATTGGGGTTCAGAGCTATTGCTTGCTCTAGAACAGAAATTGCTTTTTCTAGGAATTCTGGCTGAAAGAACATGGCTGCATATCTCAGGACCTCAGGGTCCAGGCTATTCTGAACATCTTCAATGAGGGATTTGGCTTGCTGTCTATCTGTCCTTTTAAGGATCTTGGCTAAATACACCTTAGCTTCATAGTTTTGCTGCTGTTCATGGATAATGGCGCCCAACTTCTCTCTGGCTTCATTCCAAGATACAGAATTGTATGAGTGAATCCATGATGCGAAGGCAGCGATTGCTGACCCAGCAAGAAATTCCCCATTTGCTTCATCTTCTCTTAATGCCATTTGGAAACACTTTGTGGCTTCTCCGCCATTGCGGAAGCCTGCTGCCAGGAGAGACCAGCCTTTCTGTGCATGTATCTCAGGGATCTGAGCTGCATATGGAGAGCGGCTCTTCAGGGAGCTGCAGATCTTTCTAACCTTCTCCAGGTAAAGCTCAACCAAATCATAGTGGGCCAAGTGATAATAGATCCAGGCGTAGTTTCCGTAAATGACCAGGACCTGCCGGGGGAAGTTATCTGGGTGATCTTTTTGCAGAATCTCCTCGGCTTCTCTAAGGCTTTGCAGAGCATCTTCATATTGCCCTTGCAGGTGGCGGAGATAAGCCTGCATGGCAAGGAATGTGGCCTGGTTCTGGTTGTGTGTGTGTGGGCAATCCTGAGAGCCAGAGTTTGGAGGATGTGAGCTGCATCTACCTTGTCTCTGATTTCAAAGTTCCAGGTGAAGTGGCACTGGAGGGCCTGCAGCTTCTCCTTCAGACGCAGGGGGCTGCAAAGAGAGGGGGAAATGAGACTCCATCTGGGCTGAATGAATTTTCACCACCCTGACAGGGAGCAACGCTGCCCCCCACCTCCAGTGAGTACCCCCCCGCTGCAGGTTCCCCCTCCAGCCCCCCCACTATACCCCACCAGTTCCCTCCCCCTCCCCACCTGGCAGTGTCCTCTTTCTGGGAACAAGCACGGCACTGAACAATAGAACAACCTCCCCCCGCCTTGCTAGACACACCGACCCCCCCGCCCTCCCTCCCTCCAAGCTGTCCCCGCTCTCTGGTCTGGGGCCCTGCGCTGGGGGGGGTAACGTGGTCTCAGTCCAGGCTGAGCGTTCACAAGAGCCCCCCCCCCTTCTGCAAACAGCTGGTTCCCCTCCCTGCAGCCTCCCCCGCGCTGTAGCTCCGGGCTCCTGCTGCTGCTGCTGCCTTTTCTCTCTGCATCTCCCGGGCTGGTCCCGTCCCACCCCCCGGCTGCCCCTTGGCTCCAGCTCCCCGGGGACCGGAGTTAATTTCCCCTCCCCTCCCCCGGTTTGTGCAGAGGGGAGCCGGGGTTAAGGCCAGTGACTAGTCCGTTCACAGCCACAGGGAGAGGGGGCGGGGCGGAGGCGGGGCTCTCTCGCGGCTCCTGGGTTGATGCGGAGTGAAGCCGGAGTGACAGCTGGCCCGAGCGGGGAGTTCTCCGGAAAGTGGCGGCCCGGTGAGCCCGCAGGGTGAGGTGTAAACAGTGACCTGCTCTAGCCCTGTGAGTCACCAGCCTGGAGCGTCAACGGGATGCAAAATGGCCCCAGATTAACCCCGCCCCGGAGGTCTGAACGCCGGAGATTCACAGCCCCAGAAACGCGCAGAGGGGGTGGGAAGGTGTCTGGATTGAGCCCTTGCTGGAAATGCCCCCGCAACCCCAAAGCTCCTACCTCATTGCGCTCCGCTGAGTCCCCGGCCCAGCCAGGGGGGTGGCGGCTCCTTTCCCCGCACTGGTTTTCTGCCCAAGCTGGAGAAGTGCCCGGTTCTGGGGGCCTGAACGGACTGTGTCTGCTGGGACCCGCCTGCCCCTTTATAGCCCGCCTGGGCTGCGAGCCGGGGAGCCCCCCGGGCCGGCTGGGGAACTGCATTGCCATAGAAAGGGGGGGAGAGCCGGGGAAAAGGAAACTGAAACTTAACTTTCACGTCCACTTGTTATCTGCAGCCTGCACTCGGCCTGAACTGCTATCTGCAGCCCCAGGGTGACATCATGGGACTAGTTACGGGGTGTGTGTATGTGTGCCTATGCACACACACGTTTGCACATGTACAATCCTGCCTTGGGTTTCCCAGCACACAGACGGGGTCACTCTCCATTATCACACGCCAGTGCGCTCCCTGCTACGCACCCCACAGCACCACAGCCCCGGGCAGTGCACAGGTCGGCCGTGTCCCGGCCTCCGGCCAGCCTTTCCCCGCCACCTTGGGGTGTTCGTGTCGCCCGGGTGGGAACAGCCTGCGCTGCCCTGAGCACAGGGGCTGTGGCTGTGTGCAGAGGCTGGGCCCATAGCACAGAGGAGCTCTCCCTCGCTCACTCCAAGGTGCCTGCACAGGGCAGTGGGCAGCCCGGCCTCGTGCTACACACGGGGACTGTGCGGCACAGCTGGCAGCCTGCCCCCGCCCCCGGCACGGGGCACTTAGCAGGGAGGAGCAGAGGGAAATGACTGAGGCAGGGCAATTAGGAAAATGTGAGCGCTTTGTACCTGCTCCCCCAGGTCTCCTCCTCCTCCTCCTCCTCCCCGAACCCTCCCCCAGCTTTACCCCTGCAGGGGGCGATTTTCAAAAGTGCCCCCCTGATTTAGACACCGAGGCCCCATTGTCTGCCAGCGTGATCCATGCTCCTCAATCAAAGAAGGAGAGGTAATTTCCCCTGTGCAGTAACTGGAGATCTTCGAGATGTGTGTCCCTGTGCGTGCCCCACCACCCGCCCTGCTTTCCACTGTTTCGGGGTTCCCGTGTGGGACTTTGTGGCGGAGGAGGAACTGAGGGTGGTTTGTCTGTGCAGTGCTATATAGTCTAGTTCGGGGCACGAGGAGATGGGGGTCAAGGATGCATGAGGGGGTTACATGGAGCATGAACAGGTTACAGAAGAACGGCCATATTGGGTCAGACCAATGGTCCATCGAGCCCAGTATCCTGTCTTCTGATAGCAGCCAATGCCAGGTGCCCCAGAGGGAATGGACAGAACAGGGAATCATCACAAGGTCCATCCCCTGTCGTCCAGTCCCAGCTTCTGGCAAACAGAGGCAAGTTAGACTCAGAGCTTGGTGTTGCATCCCTGCCCATCCTGGCTAATAGCCCTTGATGGACTTGACCTCCATGAACTTACCTAGTTCTTTCTGGAACCCTGTTATTGTTTTGGCCTCACAACATCCCCTGGCAACCAGTTCCACAGGTTGACTGTACCTTATATAAAGTACTTCCTGATGCCTATTAATTTCATTGGGTGAACCCTAGTTTTTGTGTTATGTAAAGGACTAAATAACACTTCCTTATTCACTTTCTCCACAGCAGTCAAGATTTTATAGACCGTTTTCATATTCCTCCTGTTGGTGTCATCAGGCATCTGTATTAGGCCTGAATGAACTAAAGTCACTCCATGTCTGACCAAAGTGCTTCCATGTTTGTTTGAACTTTAATTGACCTAACAGGCCGGCAACAAAGAATGGTTATCAGTTACAACACCTGCACCAGAAGGTAATAACAAGGCCTGCTATAATGAGCCTGCCTGCTCAAAGAGGGAGTAAAACAAGATAACTGTTCACAGAAGAGTTACTAACGAGCTAAAGTGGTTTTTGCCAAGTATGATTTAACCTGCTTAGTGTAATTGCTACTTGCATGATGTATTTGCTATAGAAAATAGACAGGAGGGGAAAGAAGGGGGGGGAAGGGGGAGGAGTGTGGGGGGTAATGGGAAATGCTTAGCTGAAATCATGTATAAGAAGAGAAAAACAGCTTGTATCTGTGTGCAGGATTTGAGAATGCTTTTTCTCCTGTCACCTTATTTGGGCTCAAATAAACTTGGTTTGCTTCTCCACCCTGGTGTGTTAATTAGTGCGGCGCACGCCGGGCAATGAACCACCACTGTTTGCTGCCTCAGGCATTCTGTGCCGGCAACACTCCCTTAGCCATCTCTTTTCCAAGCTGAAAACTCCCAGTTTTTTTAATCGCTCCTCATATGGAAGCTGTTTCATATCCCTAAGCATTGTTCTTGCCCTTATATCTATTTTGAGCTGGGGCAACCAGATCTGCAGGCAGTATTTAAGATGTGGGCGTGCCATGGATTTATATAGAGGCATTATCGTATTTTCTATTTGATCTATCTGTAAGCAGGGGAATGGTCCTGCTATTGTGGGGAACTTTCCTGGCTTCTGCACTACCCCGGTGAAGTGGGCTAGCGAAAGGATCTGAGTCCTCGCTCCCACTTCCTTTACCCAGAGCCTCCCTGCCCTTGAGGACTCCCCTTCCACTGGCAGAGTCCTTGTAACCCCAACAAGGCTGGGCCCAGGATTCCTAGGGGGCTCGACCCCCAACCCTGCTGTGCTCACCTAGGACAGGGGCTAGGGTGTCCCCACTCCGGGGTACTCTCTCTGCACTGCGCAGATCCCTGACCCACTGATCACATCATACAATTTAAAGCAAATACAAGTCATTTAATTAACACTTAATTTAAAAAAAGAATAAGGAAAAATGGGAAAGGTTAAAGGAAACACATCACCCTGCTCTGGGGCAGGGAACATCACAAACAGTGTCTCTGAAAGGTCAGGGCAGTTCAGTCTGTTCCTTGTAGGTCCCAGGCCTCCTTCTCAGGTCCTGGCTGTGCTGCAGGGACGCTGCGAGTCGGACACTTGCTCTGGCGGTGGCCACACGCTCTCAGGCTCTGGGTGGTAGGACCCTTCTCCCCAGCGTCACCCCCGCCCTGTCAGGGTTACAATCCCCCTCCCAGTCTGGGCTGCAGGGCCTCTTGGCTGAGGTATCTCCCTGCGCTGGGCCCACTGCCCGGGGTCCCCCTCGCTCTCCCCAGCTGCTCCCCGCACCCAGCTCCGGGCTGCTCCAGCTCCAGCTCCACTCTGCCTCAGCACGGCTGCTGCTGCTGCTCTGCCTTCAGCTCCCTGGGCTGCTTCTCTGGCCCCTCTGGCTCTGGTTGCTGCAGCTCTGCTCCCAGGGCAGGGCTGCTCTCTCTGGGCTGTGCTCTGGCTTTTTGGGCTGCAGCTCCACTCTCATCAGCTCAGCTTGGGCCCCTGCTCTCTCCTTAGCTCGGCCCCACTCCATCTGACTCAGACAATTCCAGCTCACACGGAGGACAGGACCCCCCTGGCCTCCTGACTCCTTGATTAGCCTGCCCGCCCTGTCAATCAGGCTGACCTGGAACACTGGCTTCTCCACATTGTTCCTGGAGACTGTCAGTCTCAGGCTCCTGATTTCCCATCGACCCCTCCCCTTTTTAGTGCTGGGAGCTAGCAACCAAACACTCCCACTGAATGTTAGTAAGGGGGCAACAGTCCCCTTACATTCCCCCTTGCTAAAATTCTGCCACAGCCCCAATATTCACACCAGTACATTCGGGCCCCATAGTAACAACATATATCCACATTTTATATAAAAAAACCCCCATTAACAATTATCAAAAGAGCATTTAACATATTGAACATTTTACATCTACTTCTTTAAACTATAAATAACAATATTAATTAGAACGCTACATAGAACCAACAACATAATTATCTTTAAGTTTAACAGGCAGTACAGGCTTATTAGCCCTCTGAACCAGCAGTCTTAAGGTTTCATTACCCATATTTTCTATTTTCCTGTCCTTGGGTAATACTAGGTCAGTTTGAGGGATCTGCCCATTCTCATTAGGGTTTGGGTTTACTCCATTGGTTTCAGTCTCCCCGGGAAATTCTGCACTATGCCTCCTACGAGCCCTGGTCAGATTAATAGTCCAACGCTTTAGCTGGTCCCTATGTACTACTCTCTCTCCACCTCCTTGTTCAGGCTGGTTAGCGTACACTGGCAGTTCGGGACTGTTGTGGGTGACCACAGTGTGGGGATTTGGCTTCCATTTGTCCTGTATTTTATTACATCTCCGGCGTCTACTGCTAAGAACTGGTGCACAGTCACCAGATCGGATGAGAGCCCCACTGGACTTGTGATCATAAGTCCTTTTCCTACCTTGGGCTGTGTCTTTAGTTGTACTGAGAGCAACTTTCCAGGCTATCTTCAGCCTTTGACTTGGTCATCATAATTGGTCACCTCATCCTTAGAAAAGACTTCTTGATGCTTCTCTGGCAACGCCCTTATGTTAGCCACATGTGCAGGAATCAGCCCTTGGCGTGCCACTTGAACAGGAACTGGCAGTCTCCCATCACATCTTTCTTGAAGAAAGGTAACTCGTCCTCCCTTCTCGCTCATCACCTGCAGCTCATTTTCTGGTACACAGTGGTGTTCGTCAAGGATCTTCCCTTTCCACGGAGGAATAATGGTCTTCCATTTTCTGCCCACTTTAACATTTCCAATATGCCTTGTGGGGCCCAGGGAATGACTCTGCCTCTCCGCTCGAGCCAGTACTCTACTCAGCACAGCATTCTTCGTAGAGTGCTCGTGACAGTTCATTCTCCTGGTTCCTTCTCCTGGTAAGAGTAGCTCCTTCAGCTCACTAATGATGTTCATTCCTAGAATCCCTGGGACGACTTCTCCCATATGGCTCCCTTTCGAGGCTTTGTCTTTCAGGATGAAGATGCATTTTCCTGGCAGCGTTTGGCCCATATACTCTGTCTGCTTCAACGCACCCCACCACTGGGATTGCCAGTCCATTAACAGCTGTTAGACGTACAAACCGTGTGCTGTGCATGGTCAGGTCCTTGTCCTTCAAATACTTTTTAAAATGCGACTCTGTAACGGTGGTGACTTCTGAGCCAGTATCTAACAAACATCTGGTCTTCACCCCTGCTATACATACTTCAGCAGTTAGACAGTCTCCAAATGCTCGCTTACAGAAGTCGCTAGATATGCTCACACGGAGGACGGGACCCCCCTGGCCTCCTGACTCCTTGATTAGCCAGCCCGCCCTGTCAACCAGGCTGACCTGGAGCACTGGCCTCTCCACATTGTTCCTGGAGACTGTCAGGCCTGGTCTACACTAGGCGTTTAAACCGGTTTTAGGAGCGTAAAACCGATTTAACGCCACACCCGTCCACACTAGGAGGCACCTTATATTGATTTTAATGGCTCTTTAAATCGGTTTCTGTACTCCTCCCCGGCGAGAGGAGTAGCGCTAATATCGGGATTAACATATCAGATTAGGGTTAGTGTGGCCGCAAATCGACGGTATTGGCCTCCGGGAGCTATCCCACAGTGCACCACTGACCGCTCTGGACAGCATTCTGAACTCGGATGCACTGGCCAGGTAGACAGGAAAAGCCCCGCGAAGTTTTGAAATTCATTTCCTGCTTGCCCAGCGTGGAGAGCTCATCAGCACAGGTGACCACGCACAGCTCATCTACACAGGTAACAATGCAGTCTCCTGAGAATCGAAAAAGAGCCCCAGCATGGACTGCACGGGAGGTACTGGATCTGATCGCTATATGGGGAGAGGATTCAGTGCTAACAGAACTGCGTTCCAAAAGACGAAATGAAAAAGTATTTGAAAGAATTTCTAAGGCCATGACGGATAAAGGCCACAGCAGGGACTCAGTGCAGTGCAGAGTGAAAGTTAAGGAGCTCAGGCAAGCCTACCAGAAAACCAAGGAAGCAAACGGAAGGTCCGGGGCAGGTCGAAAAACATGCCGCTTCTATGCTGAGCTGCATGCAATTTTAGGGGGCTGCGCCACAAGTACCCCACCCCTGACCGTGGATTCCGAGGTGGGGGTTGTAATCTCTGCCATGTCTGAGGATTATGCGGACGGGGAAGATGAAGATGAAGAAGAGGAGGACGACTTAGCAGAGAGCACACAGCACTCCGTTTGCCCCAACAGCCAGGAGCTTTTTCTCACCCTGACGGAATTACCCTCCTCCCAGCCCTCCCAAGCAACTATCCCAGACAATGACGCCATGGAAGGGACCTCTGGTGAGTGTACCTTTGCAAATAGCAAACATAGTTTTGAAGCAAGCGTTTTTTAATGATTGATTTGCCCTGAGGACTTGGGATGCATTCGCAGACAGTATAGTTACTTAGAAAAGTTCGTTAACATGTCCGGGGATTGAGAGGAAATCCTCCAGGGACATCTCGATGAAGCACTCCTGGAGGTACTCCAGAAGCCTTTGCAGAAGGTTTCTGGGCAAGGCAGCCTTGTTCCGCCCACCATGGTAGGACACTTTACCACGCCATGCATGTAGCAAGTAATCAGGTATCATTGCATGGCAAAGCATAGCTGCGTATGGTCCCGGTGATTACTGGCATTCAAGAAGCATCTGTTCTTTATCTCGCTGTGTTATCCTCAGCAAAGTGATATCGTTCAGGGTAACCTGGTTAAAAATCAGGAATTTAAGTTAGGGGGATGGCCATTTTCCTACTGGGATCGTGGTCTGCAGCAGCTTAATAAAATTCCTTTCCTACACGTAGCCAGGCGGGGGGAGGGGAGGAGTGAAATGCCAATGATCCACGCAGTGGGTGGGGGGGTGGGAAGGGTGTTGATTAGCAGGGAGCTAGCGTGGTATTAGCCATGCATTGGGGGGAGGGGTAAATCATTACAGAAGCTGAAAGACAGTGGCTTACCATGGCTGCATGCAAGCTGAATTCTGATGCCCGGAACTGTGTCTGTGAGATCTGTAACCCCAGGGCTGCAGGCACTCAGTATTAAGATGAAAAATGCGACCTTGTAGGGAAATCACATGTGCTATGTAAGGTGAATAGTGCTGTTCACTGTGAAAGAGTATAACCATTGTTCTGTTAAATGTATCTTTTTAAATATTTCTCTTCCTCATGCAGCTGGAAATTTTTCAAGCATCCCTCCTCCATCCCAAAGGCTAGCACAGATAAGGCGGAGGAAAAAGAAGACGTGAGATGAGATGTTCTCGGATATTATGGAAGTGACACGCAATGAAAGAGCTCATCTGAACGAGTGGAAGGACGTGGTATCAAATTACAGGAAAGAAGCCAGTGAACGTGAGGACAGGAGAGACACCCGAGATCAGCGGTGGCGGCAGGAAGATCAGCGGTGGCGGGATGCAACTCTGGGGCTGCTGCGTGATCAAACTGACATGCTCCGGCGTATGGTGGAGCTTCAGGAACGGCAGCAGGATCACAGAGTGCCGCTGCAGCCCCTGTATAACCACCCTCACCATGTTCCACATCCTCCTCACCCAGACGTGTAAGAACGCGTGGGGGAGGCTCCGTGCACCCGCCCACTCCACCCCCGTGGACAGCCCAACCAGAAGGCTGTCATTAATGTGAAATTTTTTAATGGCCTTCTCCTTCCCTCCTATCCTCCTCCCAAACCACACCCTTACTTCTCTCCCTCTTTTTATAATGAATTAATAAAGAATTCATGATTTTTAAACGAGAGTGACTTTATTTGCATACGTAAGCTGTACTCGAAGGGGGAGGGTGAGTTGCTTACAGGGAATGAGTCAATCAAGGGGGGGTGGGTGTTCATCAACAAACACAGCAGTCACACTGTACCCTGGCCATTGATAAAGCTCGTTTTCAAAGCTTCTCTGATGCGCACCGCTTCCTGGTGTGCTCTTCTAATCTCCCTGGTGTCTGGCTGCGCGTAATCAGCGGCCAGGTGATTTGCCTCAGCCTCCCACCCCACCATAAAGGTCTCCCCCTTACTCTCACAGAGATTGTGGAGAATACAGCAAGCAGCAATAACATAGGGGACATTGGTTTGGCTGAGGTCTGAGCGAGTCAGTAATGTGCGCCAGCGCGCCTTTAAACGGCCAAATGCACATTCCACCACCATTCTGCACTTGCTCAGCCTGTAATTGAACAGATCCTGACCACTGTCCAGGCTGCCTGTGTATGGCTTCATGAGCCATGGCATCAAGGGGTAGGCTGGGTCCCCCAGGATAACGACAGGCATTTCAACATCCCCAACTGTTTTCTGGTCTGGGAAGTAATTCCCTTGCTGCAGCAGTTTAAACAGAGTAGTGCTTCTGAATACGCGAGCGTCATGAACCCTCCCCGGCCATCCCACATGGATGTTGGTGAAACGTACCTTGTGATCCACCAGTGCTTGCAGCACCATTGAAAAGTACCCCTTCCGGTTTACGTACTGGGTGCCCTGGCGCTCCGGTGCCAAGATAGGGATATGGGTTCCATCTATCGCCCCCCCCACAGTTAGGGAATCCCAGTGCAGCAAAGCCATCCACTATAGCCTGCACGTTTCCCAGAGTCACAACCTTTCGTAGCAGCAGCTTAGTGATTGCTTTGGCTACTTGCATCACAGCAGCCCCCACAGTAGATTTTCCAACTCCAAATTGATTCCCAACTGACCGGTAGCTGTCTGGCGTAGCAAGCTTCCACAGGGCTATCGCCACTCGCTTCTCTACTGTGAGGGCTGCTCTCATCTTGGTATTATGGCGTTTCAGGGCAGGGGCAAGCAAGTCACAAAGTTCCATGAAAGTGCCCTTACGCATGCGAAAGTTTCGCAGCCACTGCGAATCGTCCCACACCTTCAACACAATGCGGTCCCACCAGTCGGTGCTTGTTTCCCGGGCCCAAAATCGGCGTTCAATGGATAGAATCTGCCCCATTACCATCAGGATCTCCAAAGCGCAGAGGCCCGCGATTTGAGAGAATTCTGTGTCCACGTCCTCATCACTGTCATCGCCGCGCTGCCGTATCCGCCTCCTCCTCGACTCGGTTTTAAGGTCCTGGTTCACCATATACTGCACAAGAGTGCGCGAGGTGTTTAAAATATCCACGATTGCAGTATTGAGCTGAGCAGGGTCCATGCTTGCTGTGCTATGGCGTCTGCACAGTTCAACCAGGAAAAAAGGCACGAAACCGTTGTCTGCTGCTTTCAGGGAGGGAGGGGTGAGGCTGTACCCAGAACCACCCACGGCAATGATTTTTCCCCCCAGAATTCCAAGGGGCGGGGGAGGCTGCGGGAACTATGGGATAGCTACGGAATAGCTACCCACAGTGCAACGCTCCAGAAATCGACGCTAGCCTCGGACCGTGGACGCACACCACCGAATTAATGTGCTTAGTGTGGCCGCGCGCAATCTGTTTTATACAATCTGTTTTACAAAACTTGTTTCTGTAAAATCGGAATAATCCTGTAGTGTAGACGTACCCTCAGTCTCAGGCTCCTGATTTCCCATCGACCCCTCCCTTTTTAGTGCTGGGAGCTAGCAACCAAACACCCCCACTGAATGTTAGTAAGGGGGCAACAGTCCCCTTACACATGCACAAATATGGTGAACTGTTTTTGGAATACTTACAAATAATTTAAAAAACAAAAGCTATTAAGTTCTTATGCAGACTCTCCCCACCCTTTGGTGCTGTTTGTGTGCATTTAAATGCAAGGTTCCAACACACCATCTACACGTCAGCACACCCCTATAAACCCATGCCCCTCCGATCTCCTCTCAGGGATGATTTCTCACTCTCTATACTGCGACCAAAACATGCAGCTTGTATCACCTGGATTCTTCCTAGCTTGGACAGAATGAAGTGTTTGGAAAGACTGAGATACCGCCAGAGCCGTGTCTGCCAGCCAAAGTTTGCATCTGGCATCGGCCACTATGGGAAGACAAGATCCTGGGCTAGACGGACCACTGGCTGTTCTTAAGTTGGGGGTCCTCGCAGCTAGAACTATTCCAGCCCTCGGGTTAAGAGCTTAGTGACCGCTCAGTTGCCGGTGAAAGAAATGTGTAGCAAGTATCCAAAGTGGTACAGGGATTGGGCTGGACACACAAAATATCCATGCCCTGGAGTTCTCTCGGGCTGTCACTAGAGGGCACTATCTTCTCTCCATAAGCCCAGCAAAGTCAGGTAAAAAAAAATGTACAAACCCTCCCTTTGAAAAGCGCTGCCCCATTCACTCAAGTGAGACGACAGGATCCCAGGTTAAGGCCGTTAGCCCGTAGCTACCTGTAAGTTCCATCGGCTCTGTGGCCCTAGCGGGAACAAATGCTTCCCTCCCAGCTCCTCCGCTAGGTCCACAAAGCTCCCCAAAGAGGCTCAGACGTTATCTTACTGGAGGTTCCCCTAGTAAACTGGAACAGCGCTGACCTGTCTCCAAAGTGGCACAGGGACTAGTCCCAGGCCTCACAGCAGACCCACCTCTAGATCCTGCATCCAGCTGCTGACTCCCCCCCCCATGCTGTCTGTAACTCCTGTATTTATGTATAACCTCCCCCTCCACTCCCTCAAAGCAGAGTAAGCTGGAGTGAAGGAAAATGCAGGAAGGGTTTATTATTCTGATATGGGTCTGTGTATTTCTCATGTGATTAAGCAAACTGTGCAAAGTGTCTGTATGTTTTATATGCATCACACCTACCACGTGCCCCCTGAGAGGATTAAACTGTAACTGAGGAGGCTCACCTCTTTGTGGGATTCTGGCAGAGGGTGTTGTGATGGAGCAGAGAAACTGCCAGCCAGCACAGCAGGGGTTAAAGTAAGCCCTTGGGCCCAGCTAGCCCCGCCCTGCTATCCCTGCAGCCAATGCCAGGCCTGGAGAGGGGATAAAAGCAGGGAGCCGGGCTGGGTTGTGAAGAGACAGGCACTAGCTGTCTCCCTGCCTGAAGGGCTGGAGTACTGGCCTGCCAGCAGGAGCAGCCACCTGGAAGTGAGCGCTGCTTTCCCAGCCACGGGAGCGTGAGGAGGAACCCCCAGCACAGGAGGTAACTGAGCAAACCCAATTGTGGGGCTTGCCCTCAGCAGCTTGCAGCTGCCCTGCGGAAGGAGCCTGGGGCCGCAGCAAGGTGCCGTGCAGACCCCAGAGGGAATCCGGGGGGGAGCAAGCCGCCCGGTAGATGGACTAGAGGGGCCGTGTCCCAAACTGAGTGGACTGGTAGGAAGCAGCACAGGGCAGCGGGTTCTGACTCCCTGCTGGGAGGGACACCAACCCCCCTGTTCAAGGGTTGACATACACAGGTGTCAGTCACTGCTGGAGAGACTCCCCATCCCCTGGCTGAGGCTGAGAGCCAGGTGATCTCACCACTAGGCTGCCTGGCCACCCAAGCCCCTGCTAAGGTGTGTTTAAGCTACTGCAGTATCCTGGAGGTCAGCACTGTTCTGGGGGCCTAGGCAGGTGGCTGGGGGAGGAGGACAGGGAGGGCTCCATTTACGTGATGGGATAGCAACCGGAGTCAGTGCCCAGGAAAAGTCCCAGCGTGGCCAAGGGAAGAAATTCAGCTGGCGCCTGCTGAGACCTAGGGAAGCTGAAATACCCAGGGCTCCAGAGGTGTGGATTCCCCTCAAATTCTTCTGGCTCATGTGGCCGGCAGGGGGAGTCAATTGGATCTATGGCAGTGGGTTACTCACGTCTCTGCTGGTGTGAGGACATAGGGATATGTATTCTGTCTGGTATGATGAGCTTTCTGTATTCATGCGGCACACCCTTGTGCCAAGGAGAGGGGGAACAGCACCTGGGTGTCTGCCTCTGAATGGCCATAAAGGACCCTCGACAACTAGATAGGCCTTGCCCGCACAGAAGAACGGGTAAGTAAAAACAGACCTTTCCAAATGGCCTACAGAGAGGACAGTGGGAAAATCCCTGGCCAAGGAACAAAGGTGTTTATGCAGGCTTCTAAAAACAGAGGCTGAAGAATTCGAGGACAGAGATGAAGGGGGCCTGTTTCCCAAGCAAGAGGCAGGGGCGGCTCTGTTTTTTGCTGCCTTCAGCGGCACCCGTGAGAGGTCCGCTGGTCACGCGGATTCGGCAGCGTTTCTGCGGGTGAGCTGCCAGTCCTGTGAGTTCGGTGACTGGCAGGCCACCCCCCCCGTGGCTTGCTGCCCCAGGAATGTGCTTGCTGCGCTGGTGCCTGGAGCAACCACTGGCAAGAGGGAACCTTTTGACTGCCACACCAGCCAAAGGTGAAGGGAGCTTTGGGCAGGAGTCAGAGGGGAGGAGAAGCCTGAGGTGGAGGATGAAGGTCCAGGAGAGGGAACCTGGAGCCCTGAAAGAACACTGTCCCTAATCCCAAAGAAAGCACAAGGGTGGTCAGGAAACTGAGGCAGGGACTGGCATACCAGTGTTTTACAGCAGAACCTCAGCGTTCTGGACTCCTTGGGAATGGAGGTTGTCTGTAACTCTGAAATGTTCATAACTGCGAACAAAGCACAGTTCAGGCTCCAGATCCAGCAGCTGACACTCCAGGCCAGGCTTCAGCAGCAACTGAGCTCCCTCCTCAGCTTCCCTGCAGGCGTGCGTCCGTCCCCCCCCAGCAGGGGGGTGGGGATGATGGGTGAAAAAGGTGCAGATCCCAGCACGGCTCCTGCTCTGCTGGCTCTGGCAGCCCCAGTGTCTTCACCTCGTAGCTATAAGTGGCTGCCCGTGTGTGGGGCCAGGCAGCCCAGATGGGCCCACGTTTAAGATGCAGTACAGCATTGGTCTCTGGTGCTGTCTGATTGGCTACTTCTGGTTTCACTTGGTGTCCAGTGGACCAGTCAGTCCCTAACTCTGGTGTTCGTATCTTTGATGTTCTACTGTATCATTTTGCCTCAATCTGAATATCTCTTGTGGTGTCTGAGTAAAGTGTTTTGGTTTTAAAAATTCCTCTGCAAAGTCTGGGTGTTAGTTGCTTCAACTATCACATGTCCCTGAAGGGTCAAACTCTAAACCAGAGTGCCCACAAGGGTGGAGCTCTGGGGAGGGGGTGCTTATGCTGTGGGGGAGTCTTGGGGGGCTTAACAGGGGGCACTCACCTCTTGAGCACCCCCTGCTGCTGCGAGCGGTACTGCAGCCTTTTTCCTGCTCCTGGCACTCCCCGTGAGTCGTCGACCTCGCTTGGTGAGTCTTCAGTGGCTCAGCCCTCCAGCCACGTGACACAATCAAAATGAAACCCTTTCAGGGTCACACAAGTCCAGCAGACCTAGCTGCCCTCACCAGCATCTTCAGTCCTGGCTCTGAGCCCTTTAATTTCAGCCTTTCGCTTGTGCTTCCAAATGAAACTTGTCCCCTTCTTGGGGAAACCACTTTGCTGGTGGGGGAACCTGGGCCCACCCCGTAGCCCAACCCAGGGACTCTATGCACAGCAGCCATGCACCACTCACTGCAACTCATTGCTGCTACTTCCCTGCCCCCCCTCCCCTCCCCTCCCCTCCCCTCTATAGCTCAGGGTTAAAATTCTCAGGGCTTCTTGCTCCTAGCTTCAGCAAATGCAGCTAGAACCAAACCCAGGTTGTTCCCAGAGTTCCTTTGGCCAGAGAGCAATGCCCATGTCCGTGTCCCTGCGGCCCCAGCCAGAAACTGCCCTGCTACCTCCCGCAGCTCCTTTTATCTGAGCCTGCTGGGCTCTGATTGGCTGCTTCTATGGGGCTTCTCTAGGCAGCCCTGGAGGACCCACTTTTGCTGCTCTTTTCCCTGGGCAGGATGTGGTAGGACCACAGAGCCTCCAGTAGGGGGCCACGAAGGCCTGGTGCAGCCTGTCACATGGGCCTTGGGGGCCCCGCTTTTGGGAACGGGGTGCCTGACCAGAGTCTAGGACGGGTAGGCAACCTGTGGCACGCGTGCCAAAGGCAGCACGCGAGCTGATTTTCAGGGGCACTCACACTGCCCAGGTCCTGGCCACCGGTCCAGGGGGCTCTGCATTTTAATTTAATTTTACATGAAGCTTCTTAAACATTTTAAAAAACGTATTTACTTTACCTACAACAATAGTTTAGTTCTATATTATAGACTTGTAGAAAGAAACCTTCTAAAAACGTTAAAATGTATGACCGGCCCGCGAAACCTTAGAGTGAATAAATGAAGACTCGGCCCAGCACTTCTGAAAGGCTGCCGACCCCTGGCCTAGGACCAGGGAGTGAGCCTAGAGGTCAGGCAGTGCTAAGGCCTGTCCAGAATCCAGGGATATAGGCACCGACTGCGTGGGTGCTCTGGGGCTGGAGCATCTGTGGGGGGAAAAAACTGTCGGTGCTCAGCACCCACTGGCAGCCCTGTGGATCAGCTCCTCCCCCTCCCTCCCAGCATCTCCCACCCGCCGTGGTCAGCTGTGCAGGAGGTGCTGGGGTGTGGGGGAGGAGCAGAGGCAGGAAGAGGTTGGGGGAGGGGGTGGGAAGAAGTGGGGCAGGAGTAGGGGCTTGGGGAAGGTCTGGAGTGGGGGTGGGGCTGGGGTGGAGCAGGGGTTGAGCCCGCCCCCCCGGGAACTCAGGAAGTCGGCCTTTCTGCCGAGGGATATCAGAAATACACCGATCCCGTTCTGGGAGCTGATCCCAGCAGCCTGGTAAGCGTCCAGCACAGGTGACCTCAACCAGGGCTGGGACAACTGGCCTGGCAGCAGCAAGCACCCTGGAGGAGCTGCACCAATGAAGCGAAAGCAGCTCCATGTTTGTGTGTCCACAAGCCCTTAGCAACAGACTGAAAACATAGTAAAGCGTCACAAGGCCTGATTCTCATTTACTTCTCACTGACACCGCTCCGGCACGGCTGAAATTTCAGCCGTGGCTCCTAAGTACATAAGAACGGCCAGACTGGGTCAGACCAAAGGTCCATCTAGCTCAGTCTTCTGTCTTCCGACAGTGACCAATGCCAGGTGCTTCAGAGGTAGGGCCGGCTCCAGGGTTTTTGCCACCCCAAGCAGCAAGAAGAAGGAAAAAAAAGCCGCGATCACGATCTGCAGCTCTATTGCGTCCGCTTCAGTCTTCGGCGGCAATTCGGCAGCGGGTCCTTCGCTCCGAGAGGGAGTGAGGGGCCCGCTGCCAAATTGCCGCCGAAGACCCAGACGTGCTGCCCCAAGCAGCTGCTTGCTGGGCTGGTGCCTGGAGCCGGCCCTGTTCAGAGGGAATGAACAGAACAGGGAATCATCAAGTGATCCATCCCCTGTGGCCCATTCCCAGCTTCTGGCAAACGGAGGCTAGGGACACCTTCCCTACCCATCCTGGCTAATAGCCATTGATAGACCTGTCCTCCATGCACTTATCTAGTTCTTTTTTTGAACCCAGTTATATAGTCTTGGCCTTCACACCATCCTCTGGCAAAGAGTTCCACAGGTTGACTGTGTTGTGTGAAAAAATACTTCCTTCTGTTTGTTTTATACCTGCTGCCTATTCATTTCATTTGGTGGCCCCTGGTTCCTATTCATTTCATTTGGTGGCCCCTGGTTCTTGTGTTATGAGTAGTTATAGACAACACTTCCTTATTCACTTTCTCCACACCAGTCATAATTTTATAGATCTCAATCATGTCCCACCTTTGTCCCTGTTCCAAGCTGAAAAGTCCCCGTCTTATTAATCCCTCCCCATACGGCAGCCGTTCCAGACCCCTAAATCATTTTTGTTGCCCTTTTCTGAACATTTTCCAATTCCAATATACCTTTTTTGAGATGAGGGAACCACATCTGCACACAGTATTCAAGATGTGGGTGTACCATGGATTTAAAGAGAGGCAATATGATATTTTGTGTCTTATTATCTATCCTTCTCTTAATGATTCCTAACGTTCTGTTCGCTGTTTCGACTGTCATTGCACATTGAGTGGATGATTTCAGAAAACTCTCCACAATGACTCCAAGATCTTTCTTGAGTGGTAACAGCTAATTTAGACCCCATCATTTTCTATGTATAGTTGGGATTATGTTTTCCAATGTGCATTACTTTGCATTTATCAACATTGAATTTCAATTGCCATTTTGTTGCTCAGTCACCCAGTTTTGTGATCTCTTTGTAGCTTTTTGCAGTCTGCCTGGTACTTAACTATCTTTCGTAATTTTGTATCATCTGCAAATTTTGCCACCTTGGTGCTTACCCCTTTTTCCAGATCATTTAGGAATATGTTGAACAGCACCGGTCCCAGAACAGACCCCTGGGGGACACCACTATTTACCTCTCTCCATTCTGAAAACTGACCATTTATTCTTACCCTTTGTTTCCTGCCTTTTAACCAGTTACTGATCCAGGAGAGGACCGACCTTCCTTATCCCATGACTGCTTACTTGCTTAAGAGCCTTTGGCGAGGGACCTTGTCAAAGGCTTACTTAAAATCTAAGTACACGTTGACTCTTCTCCAGCAAATCATGTTCATCTAGGTGTCTGATAATTCTGTTCTTTACTATAGTTTCAACCAGTTTGCCTAGTACTGAAGTCAGGCTTACCGGCCTGTAATTGCCAGAATCACTTCTTGAGCCTTTTTAAAAAAGAAATAAGTTGGCGTCACATTACCCAGTGACTGGAAGATAGTTACAGAAGCTGATTTAAATGGTAGGTTACAGTCAGATGACAGTTACTAGTCCTGCAATTTCACATTAGAGTTCCTTCAGAACTCTTGGGTGATACCGTCTGGTCCTGGTGACTTATTACTATTTAGTTTATTGATTTTGTTCCAAAACCTCCTGTAATGATACCTCAATCTGGGACAGTTCATGTTCTGTTAGTGACTGTCATGGTGCTTTACTGTGAGCTCAACAGGTCAGTGGGTTTCTGTGTGTGCTGTTCATCCCAATGCAATCTAGAGGCAGGAGAAGCAATGTTCCAACACAGAGACTGATTTATTTCTGTTTTCTCTGTTACTTATATTTGTACTTCATTTACAATAAATCAGATCCATGACAAGCTGGGGGAAGTGGTGCCATATAAATGTGAGTCATGGTCAGGGTGAGGTGCAGAAAGCCAAGATGGGAATAATTATATAGACACTCTACAGGCACTCACCTGTGCAAATACAAAAACACAACATAAGAAACTCCACACGTATTTGCTGTGTGGATGTTAGAAGGCAGCAGAGCTGGGAGGTAGATTTGCTTAGAGACAAGGATGGTCGCAGTGTCCCCTCTGAGTAGAAACAGCTGCTCAGTATCAGAAGCTAAACTCTCCTCTGCAGTGATGCTTACAAAACACTTGACAATGGCTGAGTAGGTGGTGGGCTGAGAACACTGTCCATTTTGTTGAGCAGTACTGTCTGCCTGTGCTCCCCCGTCTGTCTGCTGGTTCCCTCCTGTTGTCTCATGTCTCAGACTGTAGACTCGTTGAGGCCAGACACAAAGGGGTCCTGGTCCATGTCTGGGTATCTAGGCGCTATCACAATACAGGTAGCTAATAATAATTCTAAGAAGCAGCAGCAGCATGTGCCATGGTCTGAACTATTCAGGGGACCCAGAATCATTTGCAACACAAATGTCATTGCTACACAAGTGGGGAAAGTGACTCACTTCAGAAGGAGGTCTTGGTGTGTCCAGGGAAGGGAAAGGATCCTGCATTGTCTCCACATCTCCAGTCTCCTGCTCTGTTGTTGCCACCAGTGGACTTCCTCCTTTAGTCAAGAGAATGACTTTCAGTCTCTTGAATGAAGTCATGAATGGCCTTAGCCTCAGTGATTTGGGAGTGCTGCTGGAATATTTCTGCCACCTTTTCCAACTTCCTTTTCAGTTGTTGCCTCTCCAGGTAGTCGTCTAGAATGGTGAAACCTGCTTTGTACATCTCAGCTGCCTCCCGCACTGAGTTTTTCTTGTAAAAGAGGAAATTTCCCCAGTGAAGGTAGACTGCCTGCTGACACTTCTTGCTGAGGCTGGGCATTTCACTCATGAGATTGAGATAAATCTCTTCTTGGTAGTGAGGTGTATTTTCTCCATACATTTCAGCTAAAGCCAGCTTTGCAAACACAGAGGCTGGATCTTTCTGCACAGCCTTTTTGAGGGCCTCAATAGCTGCTGCCAATATTTCTTCTCTTCTGCTGGAGTTGTCCCCCCATAACTGCATCTTGTAGCAGACGCCAAGGTCGTAGTGAAGGAGATGATAATTGGGGTTCAGAGCTATTGCTCGCTCTAGAATAGAAATTGTTTTTTCTAGGAATCCTGGCTGAAAGAACTTGGCTGCATGTCTCAGGACCTCAGGGTCCAGGCTATTCTGAACAGCATCTTCTAGGAGGGCTTCGGCTTGCTGTCTATCCGTCCTCTTAAGGATCTTGGCTAAATACACCTTAGCTTCATAGTTTTGCTGCTGTTCATGGATAATGGCGCCCAACTTCTCTCTGGCTTCATTCCAAGATACAGAATTGTGAGAGTGACTCCATGATGCGAAGGCGGCGATTGCTGACCCAGCAAGAAATTCCCCATTTGCTTCATCTTTTAATGCCATTTGGAAATACTTTGTGGCTTCTCCGCCATTGCGGAAGCCTGCTGCCAGGAGAGACCAGCCTTTCTGTGCATGTATCTCAGGGATCTGAGCTGCATATGGAGAGCGGCTCTTCAGGGAGCTGCAGATCTTTCTAACCTTCTCCAGGTAAAGCTCAACCAAATCATAGTGGGCCAAGTGATAATAGATCCAGGCGTAGTTTCCGTAAATGACCAGGACCTGCCGGGGGAAGTTATCTGGGTGATCTCTTTGCAGAATCTCCTCGGCTTCTCTAAGGCTTTGCAGAGCATCTTCATATTGTCCTTGCAGGTGGCAGAGATAAGCCTGCATGGCAAGGAGCGTAGGCTGGTTCTGGTAGTGAGTGTGGGCAATCCTGAGAGCCAGAGTTTGGAGGATGTGAGCTGCATCTACCTTGTCTCTGATTTCAAAGTTCCAGGTGAAGTGGCACTGGAGGGCCTGCAGCTTCTCCTTCAGATGCAGGGGGCTGCAAAGAGAGGGGAAAATGAAACTCCATCTGGGCTGAATGAATTTCCACTGTACGCTACAATCATGGGGCAGTGATTACAGAGTGACACGGTCTCTTTCTGGTTAAAACCAAATTGCTAAGTGAAAACATTGAGACAGCCTGGAGTTCAGGGTCTGAAGTCCTCACTCTCTCAGGCGTGGGACTCTTATGAATGGGTTGAATCTAACCTTTGTGAAATCCTCTTAGTACTTCCTGTGTCCTAGAAAGCAACACTGCAAAACCACATGGCTCACTGCCATAGATGCAGTCTGTGGTATTTGTTATGTCACAGAAAGCTCCACACTTGGTAACTTCAGGAGAATTTCTCATGGGGGAAATAACAATGTACAATGTTTGTTCAAATGTGTTTACCTGTTTGAATGCCCCATCCAGCACCAGAGCTGCTGCGTGAGAGCATTTATCAGTGATTATTTTGTTGTGCAGTTCACTTTGGGGCTGAAGCTAGCTATTAACTGGAATATTTGATGCATGTTATTCCAAGCCAACATGTACATCATGATGTCACAAAACAGAGCCCCCCAAACCAAAGGGAATTCCCATGTAAGAACTTTGTGAATCTGGAGCAAAGGTTGCAAATGCAATATGGACCATTAATGTACAGGATGAGGGCTAACCTCAATAGAAAGGTGTCGTTTGCAAGGAGCTGATATCTAGAAAATTGAATCTTAAACCCCCTCAAACATTGGAAATCATCTGTCTGGCCACTGGGGTCATTTATGGCCTGGAATATGTGTGTGTGTGTGTGTGTGTGTGGGGAGAGAGAGTCTCGCTCTGACTTCAATGGGGGTCATTTATGCAAGAAGTCAGGAAGGGCCTCACTCTCATTTACACAAAGGCTAGATCCCAGCACACTGGCAGCATAAAGTGAGTGTAAATGTACAGGCCCCTTCACACAGCCAGGGTGCTGTGAATGGCCGCAGGGTGTGTCTACCCTGCAGTGAGAGGTGTGATCACAGCATGGGCTGCCCTACCCACACTAGCTGTAACCTAGCTACCACAGCTGAAAACAGCAGTGATGCATGGCGGCATGGGATCCGTGAGCCCATCTGGCCCCCCGGATACGTACTCGTGTTTCTATCCCACTGAGCTAGACACACCTGTGACTGCAGTGTAGCCTACCCTTAGTATCCATGGGAACAGGGCCCACTCTAGTCAGCAGGCAGGAGAGAAATGTAATGGGGAGATTCTGAGGGTGGGCAGAACATAAATATTCTTTCTCCAGACAATTAATTGAGGCAATCAAGGCTGGTTACGCCCCTCCCCGTGCTGTGCATCCTGTGTGCAGATGTGGTCACCCCATCTCAAAAAAGATATATTGGAATTGGAAAAGATTCAGAAAGGGGCAAAAAAAATGATTAGGGGTCTGGAACGGCTTCCGTATGAGGAGAGCTTAATAAGACTGGGACTTTTCAGCTTGGAAAAAAGATGATGGGGGGGAGGGATATGATAGAGGTCTATAAAATCATGACTGGTGTGGAGAAAGTAAAGAAGGAAGTGTTGTTTACTCCTCAGACACAAGAGCGGGGGTCACCAAATGAAATTAATAGGCAGCAGGTTTAAAACCAACAAAAGGAAGTATTTCTTCACACAACGCACAGTCAACCTGTGGAACTCTTTGTTGTGAAGGCTAAGACTATAACCGGGTTCTAAAAAGAACTAACGACATTCATGGAGGATCGGTCCATCAATAGCTATTAGCCAGGATGGGCAGGGATGGTGTCCCTAGCCTCTGTTTGCCAGAAGCTGGGATTGGGCGACAGGGGATGGATCGCTTGATGATTCCCTGTTCTGTTCATTCCCTCTGGGGCATCTGGCATTGGCCACTGTCAGACGACAGGACAATGGGCTAGATGGACCTTTGGTCTGACCTGCTATGGCTGTTCTTATGGACTCTGTGGATGCAATTTCTGTTCTTTGTTCTGGAACTGGCCTGGATAGAACCTAAACCCTAAGAATTTGAGGCATAAACACATCTGAGACTTATATGAGACTTTCTGATTCCTTCCTTTTCTTGAACTCCGAACAAAAAATGATGACAATACGTTTTTCAGTTAAAATGTAAAATGGCCCAGCAGCCATTGCTCTACAACCCAGCACGAGGGCGCCAAAAAGCGGTGCCCAAAATGTCTGGGATGCTCACCCGGCGCTGCGGCTTTGATCCGCTCCGGCCGGCCGGGAAGTGATGTCATTCCCCCTCAGGCCGCCGGGGGTGCTGCGCTGCTCCCTGCTGCTCGGGCTCTGCCCCAGGGCCCCCACCCCTGCTCATCCCCACCCCGTCCCCACTCCCTGAGCTCTGCACCAGGGCCGGGCCTGCGCTCACCGGCCAGGGGAAGTGCAGAGACCCAGCCCCAGCCGCGCCGCCGGGGAGCGCTGGGGGGTGGTTCCCTCCTGTCCCCCCAAGCCAGCCCTGCCCCCCCATTACTTCCCCCCCGAGGACCCTCCGCCCGCGAGGGGGGCAGTGTAGGTACCCAGAATATCTAGGGATGGCCCCAGTACCCGCCACCCTGTCTCCAGCCAGCCCCACACCCCCTGTCAGAGCCGTAACTAGCTATTTTTGCGCCTGAGGCAAGAATATAAAATAGCACCCTCCCTCCGTTTGGTGGGTCTTAAGCGGATCTGAGAAGTCCTAATCTATAAGAGTGTGCTCACTGGGAATACTAGAACTTGATTACTCGAATGACGGTGGTTGTGTCTGCAGACAAACGCAGTGACATCATCTTTTTCTGTGCCCCTCAGCTTTGCACGCCCGAGGCAAGTGCCTCACTCGCACTCACTCACTAGGGCACTGCCCCCTGTCTCCAGCCAACCCCACACCCCCTGCCGTGCCCGCAGCCAGCCCCGCACCCCCTGTCTCCAGCCAACCCCTGCTGCACCCTCCTGCCCTGCCCACAGCCAGCCCTGCACCCCATTGCCCTGTCTCCAGCCCCGCACTCCCTGTCTCCAGCCAACCCCTGCTGCACCCTCTGCCCTGCCCTGCCTGCAGCCAGCCCCACACCCTCTGCCCTGCCCTGCCTGCAGCCAGCCCCACACCCCCTGTCCTGCCTCCAGCCCTGCACTCCCTGTCTCCAGCCAACCCCTGCTGCACCCTCTGCCCTGCCCTGCCTGCAGCCAGCCCCACACCCTCTGCCCTGCCCTGCCTGCAGCCAGCCCCACACCCCCTGTCCTGCCTCCAGCCCTGCACTCCCTGTCTCCAGCCAACCCCTGCTGCACCCCCTGCCCTGCCTGCAGCCAGCCCCGCACCCTCTGCCCTGCCCTGCCTGCAGCCAGCCCCGCACCCTCTGCCCTGCCCTGCCTGCAGCCAGCCCCGCACCCATAGCCCTGTCTCCAGCCCTGCACTCCCTGTCTCCAGCCAACCCCTGCTGCACCCCCTGCCCTGCCTGCAGCCAGCCCCGCACCTCCTGCCCTGCCTCCAGCTGGAGGGGAGGTATTTGACCTTGCCTGGCCCCCTGACACATTGCCTGGGGCTCCTTTCCCTGCAGCCGCTTCCCGGGCTCCTGCTCCTGCTGCTGCCTTTTCTCTCTGCATCTCCTGGGCTGGTCCGGTCCTGTCCCCCGGCTGCCCCTTGGCTCCAGCTCCCCGGGGATCAGAGTTAATCCCCCCTCCCCGGTTTGTGCAGAGGGACAGCAAGAGTTAAAAGGCCAGTGAATAGTCTTGTAACAGTGTGAGGTTATGCAGGGTTACCATATTTGAACATTCAAAAAAGAGGATACTCCACCGGGCCCCCGGCCCTCCTCCAACTCCATCCTTTCCCCGCCCCCATTCCAACCCCTTCCCCAAAGTCCCCGCCTCGGCCCTGCCTCCTCCCCTGAGCGCACTGCATTCTCCTCTCCCCCCCAGTCGTGCGAAACAGCTGTTTCACAACGCAAATGGTGGGAGCTAGGGGGAAAAAGCAGGCACTCTCTCGAGTGATCAACATTCACTTTCTTTCTCAAATGATCAACTCTTCTTTGGGGAAAAACAATAATGGTAAAATCCCAGATGTTTTTAGATATTTAAAAATTCCTCCCGGTCGTCGATTTAAGAACCAAAAATCCGGACATGTCCAGGAAAATATGGACATATGGTAACCCTAGGTTATGAGTGTAATATAATATCACATTGAAAGGTGACAGGGCCAGAAAGAGTTAATTACCTCCCAGACTGACCCGACCCATGGCCGAACTGTAGAGACTGGTTAGGAAGATATGTGAATAAATAGAGCTTTGAAATGCAGCCTGCAGTGTTAGAGGTAGAAGGGTGGGTGTTTGCTCAGGTCTTGTGATGTAAGCAAACAAGTCTTGTCTATTACTATAGCTTTGATTCAAAGATCAAAAAAGGAGCATTAACATTTAGGAAGATACTGGAGTGAAATAGTATTATTGTCTCTATGTCTGTTTGAAGGTTGTGGGAAACTTTTTCTGAACTGTTTAATGGATAAATTGCCAGGATGTTTGGGAGAAGGAAAGTTAAGCCTATTGTTTTCTCAGGCCAAGAGGCTGCTGGAAATGTATAAAAACCCTGGGACACGATCCTGCTTCATCTCAAATCTGCTAGGTTTGAAGAGGGGGAAACCTTAAGCCATAAGGATTGAGATCCCCAGTCATCGACTGGAGCCACCCTGAATATGGACATTGGACTAAAACCTGTTTCTAAAAGAACTTATGGCAACTACAAACTCAACATCTCTGCCATGTAACTGGACCTCAAGAAATTGAACTTGTCTGTCTGTATATTGATCTTTCAACCAACTCTCTCTCTCTCTCTTTTCCTTTTTAAATTTTAGTTTCGTTAATAAGAATTGTCTGTAAGCGTGTATTTTGAGTAAGATCTAAGTTATCATTTGACCTGGGTGCGTGGCTGATCCTTTGGGATTTGGAGAACCTTTTCTTTTGTACGATGAAAAAAGATTTTCAGAATTTATCATCATATGTTTAACATGTGTGTTTGGACGGAGGCCTGAGGCTGGACACTTCAAGGGAACTGCGTTGGTTGGACTTCTGAGTAACCAGTGAGGTGCTACAGAGGCTGTTTTGGGCTGTCTTGGTAAATGTAAATTTTGAAATATCCACCAGCGTTTGGGGTTTGTCTGCCCCGTTCAGTTTGCAGCTCACCCTAATTGAGTGATCTCAGCTGGCTCCCACTGGCACCTTCTTCACAAACAGACATGATGTTTAAAACCACCACAGGGAGAGGGGACAGGGTGGGGGCGGGGCTCTCTCGCGGCTCCTGGGTTGATGCGGAGTGAAGCCGGAGTGACAGCTGGCCCGAGCGGGGAGTTCTCCGGAAAGTGGCGGCCCGGTGAGCCCGCAGGGTGAGGTGTAAACAGTGACCGGCTCTAGCCCTGTGAGTCACCAGCTAGGAGAGTCAATGGGATGCAAAATGGCCCCAGATTAACCCCGCCCCAGAGGTCTAAACGCCGGAGATTTACAGCCACAGAAACGCGCAGAGGGGGTGGGAAGGTGTCTGGATTGAGCCCTTGCTGGAAATGTCCCCCCCGCCCTGCGACCCCAATGCTCCTACCTCATTGCGATCAGCTGAGTCCCCGGCCCAGCCAGGGGGGTGACGGCTCCTTTCACTGCACTGGTTTCCTTCCCAACTTCTACAGGTGCTGGGGTCCCTCAGAAGCCTGTGTTCTGTCTTGGGCCAGAACGGACTGTGTCTGCCAGGACGGTGCTCACCTTTATATGCAGGTGGGGTGGCCAGCTGGTGAACTCTCTTGTTTACCTGGAAACCTGAATCTCAATAGAAAGGAATTGCTGCAGGAAAGGAAACTAAAACTTAACTTTCAATTCCACTACAGTCATCCTTAACCTGACTCTGCCTGAATTGCTATAGGACTAGTTACGTGTGTGTGTGTGTGTGTGTGTGTGTGTGTGTGTCTATGCACACAAAAGTTTGCACATGTACAATCCTGCCTTGGGTTTCCCAGCACACAGATGGGGTCACTCACCATTACCACACCCCAGTGCGCTCCCTGCTACGCACCCCACAGCCCCGGGCAGTGCACAGGTCGGCCATGTCCCGGCCTCTGGCAGCCCTTCCCCACCACCTTGGGGTGTTCGTGTCGCCCGGGTGGGAACAGTCTGCGCTGCCCTGAGCACAGGGACTGCGGCTGTGTGCAGAGGCTGGGCCCATAGCACAGAGGAGCTCTCCCTCGCTCACTCCAAGGTGCCTGCACAGGGCAGTGGGCAGCCCGGCCTTGTGCTACACACGGGGACTGTGCGGCACAGCTGGCAGCCTGCCCCCGGCACGGGGCACTTAGCAGAGGAGCAGAGGGAAATGACTGAGGCAGGGCAATTAGGAAAATGTGAGCGCTTTGTACCTGCTCCCCCAGGTCTCCTCCTCCTCCCCGAACCCTCCCCCAGCTTTATCCCTGCGGGAGGGGGGCGATTTTCAAAAGTGCCCCCCTGATTTAGACACCCAGGCCCCATTGGCTGCCAGCGTGATCCATGCTCCTCAATCAAAGAAGGAGAGGTAATTCCCCCTGTGCAGTAACTGGAGATCTTCGAGATGTGTGTCCCTGTGCGTGCCCCACCACCCGCCCTGCTTTCCACTGTTTCGGGGTTCCCGTGTGGGACTTTGTGGCGGAGGAGGAACTGAGGGTGGTTAGTCTGTGCAGTGCTATATAGTCTAGTTCGGGGCACGAGGAGATGGGGGTCAAGGATGCATGAGGGGGTTACATGGAGCATGAACAGGTTACAGAAGAACGGCCATATTGGGCCAGACCAATGGTCCATCGAGCCCAGTATCCTGTCTTCTGATAGCAGCCAATGCCAGGTGCTTCAGAGGGAATGGACAGAACAGGGAATCATCGCAAGGTCCATCCCCTGTCGTCCAGTCCCAGCTTCTGGCAAACAGAGGCAAGTTAGACTCAGAGCTTGGTGTTGCATCCCTGCGCATCCTGGCTAATAGCCCTTGATGGACTTGACCTCCATGAACTCACCTAGTTCTTTCTGGAACCCTGTTATTGTTTTGGCCTCACAACATCCCCTGGCAACCAGTTCCACAGGTTGACTGTACCTTATATAAAGTACTTCCTGATGCCTATTAATTTCATTGGGTGAGCCCTAGTTTTTGTGTTATGTAAAGGACTAAATAACACTTCCTTATTCACTTTCTCCACAGCAGTCAAGATTTTATAGACCGTTTTCATATTCCTCCCTTAGCCATCTCTTTTCCAAGCTGAAAACTCCCAATTTTTTTAATCTCTCCTCATATGGAAGCTGTTTCATATCCCTAAGCATTGTTGTTGCCCTTATATCTATTTTGAGCTGGGGCAACCAGATCTGCAGGCAGTATTTAAGATGTGGGCGTGCCATGGATTTATATAGAGGCATTATCATATTTTCTATTTGATCTATCCCTGTCCTAATGGTTCCTAACATTCTGTCAGCTTTTTTTTTGACTGCCATTGCACATTGAGCAGATACTTTCAGAGAAGTATCCACAATGACTCCAAAGTCTTTCTTGAGTGGTAACAGTTAACTTAGAGCCCATCATTTTGTATGTGTAGTTGAGATTATGTTTTCCAATTTGCATGACTTTGCATTTATCAACATTGAATTTCATCTGCCATTTTGTTGCCCAGTCACCCCATTTTGTGAGATTCCTTTGTAACTCTTCTCAGTCAGCTTTGGACTTAACTATCTTGAGTAATTTTGTATCATCTGCAAACTTTACCACATCACTGTTTACCTCTTTTTCCAGATATTTTATGAATATGCTGAAGAGTACTGGTCCCAGTACTGACCCCTGGGGAAAACAACTATTTGCCTCTCTCCATTCTAAAAACTGACCATTTATTCCTACCATTTGTTTCCTGTCTTTTAATCAGTTATTGATCCATGAGAGGATCTTCCTTCTTATCCCATGACAACTTACTTTGCTTAAGAGCCTTTGGTAAGGGACCTTGTCAAAGGCTTTCTGTCAGATCCCCTGGATCAGCCTTGTCTTTGTTGACCTCCTCCAAGAATTCTTATAGATTGGTGAGGCATGATTTTCCTTTTACAAAACCCATGTTGACTCTTCCCCAAGAAATAGGATGTATTAGCAGGAGTGTTGTAAGCAAGACACAAGAAGTAATTTCTCTGCTCTACTCCACATTGATACAGCTTCAAATGGAGCATTGTGTCCAGTTCTGGGCACCACATTTCAGGAAAGATGTGGACAAATTGGAGAAAGTCCAGAAGAGGCAACTGTAGTAAGAGGAGGCCCTAAGATATAAACCTTGGTATAAAGGCCCAGTATGAGGCCTGAGGCCTGAACTAAAGTAATGGTCAAGACTTTGCTAACATAAAGCAAAGTTAAGCTGTAAGCCAGAGGTAGGCCCTGCTCACAGAAGCTGGCATGAAAAGGGCTGATGCTGCATAAACATATATTCACCTAGCATAAACACAGCACTAGAACACACTATACTGAAACATTCCATAGATAACAGGAGGACAGGCCGACCCATCCCAATGACAGGGGCAAAAGGGTAATATGATGGATAGAGTTGTTTTGATCGAACCAAGATGTACAAGGTGAGAGGCGGCACCTTAATACGTAGAGGGGTTGTACCGTGCTACGTAGAAAGGTTGCACCTCCATACGTCTGATGTGATGTGTAACTTGTTTGTATCTGTGTATAAGAATGCATCCTGGGGAGGTGCTCTTTGTCCGGCCGTAGGGGGAGTGGAAAGTCCCGCCACTAAGCCGGGTCCTTGCCAAGAGGCACTCTCTCGCAGTACGCCCGGTAGACTAAGTAATCTACGGGGACCCTGCACGGGTGTCCGAGGTCGCAATAAACCTAGCCGACGTGGCTTTGCATCTTACTGGACTCTGTGGTCACGTCGGGGTCACCAGTGTTGTCAGAGTGGTACCGGTGTGGTGCTCTGCTTTCTCCTTGTTGATATCACTCGGCTGCGTGCGTGAGTTCCCTCTGTGTGCTGCCCCAGCTCTGCAGGTAGCTGACACAGCAGACCCGACGAGAATCCCCAATAACCACAGAGTCCAGTAAGATGCAAAGCCACGTCGGCTAGGTTTATTGCGACCTAGTGAGTAGAGCTAATTCCCATGACAGCCAGTAGGAGGCACTAGAGTGGTGAATCCCACCCCGTCACAGGGAGGTTGTGAAATCTCCGTCAAAGAGCAGGTTAGACAATCCCCTGTCAGGGATGATCTAGATAATACTTAGTCCTGCCTTGAGTGCAGGGCACTGAACTAGAAGAACTTTCGAGATCCCTTCCACTTCTATGATTCTACAAAATTGTTTTCTTCTATATGTGATAATTCCTCATTATAGTTTCAACCACTTTGCCTGGTAGTGAAGTGAGGCTTACTGGACTGTAATTGCCAGGATTGCCTCTGGAGCTTTTTTAGAAATTGGTGCCACATTAGCTATCCTCCGCTCATCTTGCACAAAGGCTGGTTTAAATGACTGAGGGACCCTGCCCCATGGACCCAACCGGCCCCCCGTCCCTTCTCCATAAGCCAGCTGCACAATCTGCAGCCGGTCCGCTTCCAAACCACGCCAAGGAAACATCTCTATACGCTCGTGCTCCACACCCTTCACTTCCTCACCCTCGTGTCCTGCCCTGACACAAAGTGGCGGGACCTCCTGCCACCTCTGGAGGGTGAGGAGCCCCGGTGGGCCAGCCTATACTCCACCCTGGTCCTGAGGCCCACTGGGGATATCAGTTGGCGGCTCCTTCATGGGGCCATGAGCACGGGCGTGTATTTGGTGTGGTTCACCCCTGTCCCAGACACCTGCCCCTTCTGCGGCGCGAGGGAGACCCTGGCTCACGTTTACTTAGAGTGCGCCAGGTTGCAGCCCCTATATCGGCTTCTCACGAATATACTGTTGCGTTTCTGGCTGCACTTTTCCCCTCACCTCCTTCTCTACGCACTCCCTATCCGTGGCCCCACAAAGTCACGGGACCTCCTGGTCAACCTCCTCCTCGCCCTGGCTAAAATGGCAATCTACGCAACCAGGGAGAGGCAGTTGGCCAGTGGAGACTCCTGTGACTGTGGGGCTTGTTTCCGATCCTCTGTCCGTTCACATGTCCGGGCGGAGTTCCTCTGGGTGGCGTCCACTGGCTCCCTTGACGCCTTTGAGGAGCAGTGGGCGCTGTCCGGGGTTCTCTGCTCGGTGTCCCCATCAGGCTCCCTTCTTTTGACCCTCTGACTGCACTCCTGTCCCTGTTCTTTTATTAGTTCTCTTCTCCCCCGAACTCAGTTGGGTTTTCTGGTCCTGTAGATCCTCCCCTTAGGCTGGAGGGGGGAGGGGTCCTTTAACAGTGGGCGGGCTTCCACCCACCCACTTCCCGGAACCCAATAGATACAGACGTAGGTTTTAGAACTGTACCTTTTCATTTCTGTTTAACTAGCATCCTCATTTTTGTGTAGTTCCCCTTTCTGAAATTAAATGCTCCTGTGTTGGATTTCTTTGGTGGTCCCCTCCCCCCAGAGATGTTAAATGTAATTATTTTATGGATGCTATTACAAAGCGGTTGAGCGATATTCACCTCTTGGACCAGATCCTGTGCTCCGTTTAGAACTAAATCAAGCATGTAGAAGCACTCATCCCAGACTCTAGGGAGCTGGGGATAAAAATCTCGGAGCAGAAGGAATTCTGGCCCTTTTATCCTGTGTGGATTCTCAGGGGCAAAGATTCCTAAACACAAGCAAGAGATGCGCAGGACTAACCGGGGTTAGCCCTAATGGACATATCGAGCTGGCATATTTCAGCAGCTCTAGCACCATGTGAATCTTAAGACTGCACCATGTTCTGTGTGTATGGTTATTTGGTCCTGCTAGTGAAGGCAGGGGGCTGGATTTGATGACCTTTCAAGGTCCCTTCCAGTTCTAGGAGATAGGATATCTCCATTCATTTAAATGTAAATTTGTTTTTACCTTGTAAATAATGCTCTTATTTCTTTTTCCTGGTTAATAAATTCTAGTTTACTAGAGAAATGTCTACAAGTGGTGTCTTGGGTGGGAGATCTAAGGTGCAAATTGAGCTGGGTGTCAGTGCCTGGTCCTTTGTGAGTAAGACTAACCTGAATATTTTGTGATCTTTGCTGTAAAGCGACCATGTACCACAGAGCAAGCTTGCCTGGATTGCGAGATAGAGCGGAATGCCCCAGGGGAGTGTCTGTGGCCCCACGGTAAAGCTGCCTAGAGGCTGAGGGGTTCAAACTTGTCACTTGGTTGGTGAAATCGAAGTATAGAATTCCCAGCCAGTTTGGGGTTTGTGCTGTGGGTCTTAAAAGTCTGCCCTAGGCCGGTATTCTCACTCGTGAGCCATCCAGCCGGTGTGACAATAAATACGCTTCCTGTGGACCTGGGGAGCCACCTCCAGGCTCCCGTTGTTGGTGTCTCGAGGCCTGAGTGAACCAAAGTTCTTCCATGTTGTGTACTTTAACCAACCTAAAATGCTAACAGCCAGAAAGCAAAAATTTGTAACCGCCAGCTCTTTAGCTAGCAGCTGCAGTACAGCTCGAACCAGCAAAAAGCGGTAGTGAGAAGGGGGAGAAGGGGGGGGGGGGGGAAGTCTGTATGTGTCTGTGTCGTGAAGGCCAGAGATAAACATGCAGACGGGAAAGTTTCTAACAAGCTACAATTTATTGCCTAATGTATCTGCTGCAAGGGAAGGGAGGAAGGGAAATAAGGGAAAAACCCAAGGCTAATACAGACAACTTGGAATATAAAAAGGGGAACTTGCTTGTATCGGTGCGCTTGATTTGAAATACTGCTTCTCCTGGTGCCTATTTTGAGATCTCGAATAAACTTGGTTTGCTTCTCCACCCTGGTGTGTTAATTAGTGCAATGCACACCGGGCAACGAACCCCGCTGTTGCCCCCTTGGGCCCTCTGGGCCGGCAACACCATGGCACATAGGGGCTTGGGGCTCCGATGGACACAGTTCTCCATAGCCCTGCAGAGCCACCCATGTGACTGGCACAGCCTCCATCCCTGACACAGAGGGTCGCTCAGGCCTGCATTGCCCTGCCCTCACCAGCCACGCTGCCAAGGAGTGAAGTTTTCCGCAGCCATTTTGGCTGCTATCTCCCATTACTCTCAGTGGGGCGGAAGCCAGCAAGATGGCTGCCATTTCCCTACAGGCTGTCTGCATGTGGCAGGGAAGTTGCCTGTAATGAAGAGAGCAGCCATCTCCGACTGTGTTCAGTGAGACCGAAGCCCCGCGTAGTAAAGTGACCACCTATGTTGGATGGAAGAAAGGGGGGAAAGCCACAGGAGAATTAAGTTATGGGTGGTCACCATAAGGGCCAAATCAATGAAATAAGGGACAGTCCTATAAAATAAAGAATGGGTGGTCACCCTGATGCTCAGAGGCAAAATGTTTGGCACTCCATGAGGGTGGGCTTGGGGCTAGCCAGGACACTGTTAGGTCTCAGGGGGTGTGAGGAGCAGCAGAGCCCTGTAAAGGGAGGCTGGGGAGGCTAAGGGGTGGGGGCAGATTTAAGGTTTGCAGGGAAGGGGGGTAGGAGGCAGGAGCGGGACAGGAAAGGGGCTGGTGGTGGGGGTGAAAGACTAGGGATGGGATGGGAGAGAGATGGAGGGGATCAGCTGGCATGTCCCCTCCCCTGGAGGCATGGAGAGGCAGGAAAGCCCATGCGAGCAGCTGTGGGGAAGGACACATTTTTGCCTGTGCGTTAAGACTGGATTTTGACCCTTCAGAGAGCGCACACACTTCAGGGGTACGGGGCTTCCCCCTAAAGCATCAACACCAGAAGGCCAATAGCCCCCCCAACATCCATAGATTTAGGAAACCTCATGACTTTTACACCCATCTCATGATTTGGTGGGGGTTGGGGGGCCTGGCTTCATGATTTTTGCACAGGGGGTCGGGGCTGAGAATAATGCACCAGTCACTTCAGATGTAGAGTTTCCTTGCAGGTGGCAGAGTCCCCCAGCTCGGCTAACCGGGGAAGCCCCCTCTCTCTCCTAGAATCATAGACTAGAATCTCAGGGTTGGAAGGGACCTCAGGAGGAATCTAGTCCAACCCCCTGCTCAAAGCAGGACCAAACCCAGCTAAATCATCCCAGCCAGGGCTTTGTCAAGCCTGACCTTAAAAACCTCTAAGGAAGGAGATTCCACCACCTCCCTAGACGATCTCTCTCCAGCCATCCATTCCCAGTCTCTGACAAACAGAGGCTAGGGACACCATTCCTTACCCATCCTGGCTAATAGCCATTAATGGACTTAACCTCCATGAATTTATCCAGTTCTCTTTTAAACCCTGTTATAATCCAGCCTTCACAACCTCCTCAGGCAAGGAGTTCCACAAGTTGACTGTGCGCTGCGTGAAGAAGAACTTCCTTTGATTTGTTTTAAACCTGCTGCCTATTAATTTCATTTGGTGGCCTCCAGTTCTTATATTATGGGAACAAGTAAATAACTTTTCCTTATTCACTTTCTCCACATCACTCGTTATTTTATAGACCTCTATCATATCCCCTCTTAGTCACCTCTTTTCCAAGCTTCCAAGTTTGCCTTCCCCCTTCTGTGCTCCCTTGATTGTATTTTCAGGGTAGGCTGAGGGTCAACCTAAGAGGTGATCCTCCACCAAACAAAGCCTCCCAGGCCTGTCGATGTATTTGGAGCAGTCGGGCCCGTTCTGCAAGAGTGCAGTGAAGAGCCAGCTGCTCGGGCCAAGGACTGCTTTGCTTACAAGCCAGTCTGGGTAAAACCTGCAGCTATGCTGTGAGCGCCCTGTGCGCGTCCATTGGTGCTGGGAGCCGAGGAGGGGTGGGGAGGGAAGCAGGAAGGGAGGAGACGCTAAGCAGGTTTTGGGGGATTGCAGGGTGATGCAGAAGAGAGGTGAGCGATATTCCTTAGCTCATGGGCGACAGGTGCACCCCCTGCCCCGCCTCTGCTGCCCGAGGCCCTGTCCCCACTGTGCCACTTCTGCCCCCACCCCCCCGCTCTCTCCGGCCAGGGCCAGTAAAATCTGGAACCCCGACCGGTGCCTGGAGCAGCCTCAAAGCCCGGCCGGCCCCTGGAGCAGTCTGGAGGAGTCCTGAGCCCTGGCCGGCGAGCTGATCTTTGGTCCCGGGGTTGCAGCAGGGGACATTAGCAGAGGTTTGGGGAGACTTAGCCTCCCTCAGTCTTCATTACCTGCCACCCATGCCTTAGTTGAGGGGGTGGGGTGGGGTGGGGGGAGAGCCCAATCTGCTCCGACAAGAGAGCAGACAGGAGGATTCCTGACTAGGGGGACTGAGGGATAACCTGCTGCCCCTCCCTGCATGCTGAGTTCGCTCCCTTTCCCCCTGCAAATCCCTCTCTCCGACCTCCAGGAAGCCTCTGTGCGTCCATCCCGTTCGCAGCGAGAGCTCGGCTCCTCCTTGCGCTGGGACCCTCGTCCGATGGACTGAGTGTGTCTGACACAGGGGCCTTTCTGCTCCCACTGTCGTCAGCGGCAACCCCACCCGCTGCCCTGATTTCAGCAGGATCAGGAACTTGGGTAGTGGTGGAGAAAGTGGGGACTCCATTTCCTCGCATGCCAAGGTCACTGGGTACCCCCCCCCCCCAATTTCTCCCCTTTCCCCCCGCAGCAGGGAGTTGTGAAGGGTCTTGAAAACTCAGCCAGTCCCAGTGGACCTGCAGAAAAGTTTCTTGAAGCTGCCTGTGATGGGGTGTCCACCCCAGACAAGGCCTGAAGGGGTCAATTAGGTAATGACGCCTAGGCTGCCCCCGGAGGAAACCCAGGCACAGCTAGGGGCTAGCTGCTGACTGGGGGAGAAGCTGTCCGGCTCTCTGAAGGGAGGAAGTTGGTCGGCTGCAAGGAGGAAAGCAGCAGTGCTGCTCCCGGGTGCGAGGGGGAAGAGCAGGAAGCTGTGGGGACGGAGCCAGAGCCGTCTCGGTGTAAGGGGGCCGCTGGCCCCTCACGGAAACTGAGTGGGGCTGTTTAGCTGCCCTCTGCCAATATGGGGGAAGGGCCACGGAGAAATCAGAATCCTGAGACTGACAGTCCCTGGGGCCAATGGGGAGGGCCAATACTCCAGGTCGGGCTGATTGACAGGGCAGGCAGGCCAATGAGGGAGTCAGGAGCCCGGGGTCCCGTCCTCCCTGTGAGTGGGAGCTGCCTGAGCCAGGGCAGGGCTGAGCTAAGGGGAGAGCAGCCGCCAGAGCTGGAGCAGCCAGAGGGGCTGGAGTTGGGGAGCTGGAGCTGGAGCAGCCCGGGGGTGGGGGGCGCTGGAGCCGGAGCAGCCCAGGGTGGGGGGCGCTGGAGCCGGAGCAGCCCGGGGGTGGGGGCACTTACACAGGGGAGGAGCAGAGCAGTGAGGGCTGGGAGAGGAATACCCCATAGCTGCTAGGTTGAGGGTCGCTGGACGGGCACCCGGGGCAGAGGGCGGGCCGGGTTCCCCTTCCAGTCCCTGCTGGGGTGACACACTCGGGAGAACCCCTTGGGGCGGCGGGGGCCGTCTGGAGCAGACTGCAATGATCCCTGGCAGGGAGCAGAACGTTAACAGGACGTGGTCGGGGGGCTCAGGGAGAGGGAGACCCAGGGGCTCGACGGGCGGAGTAACCGCGGGAAGGGGCGTCCGAGCTAATTCCCCAGATGAGCCAGAAGAAGGTGCCGCCGATGGGTGAGTAGTGCCGACCCCATCACGCCACCTCAGCTCTCCGCTGTGCCCACAAAATGGTCACTCTGGTCCCCATAAAACTGCCTGAACCCCCTTAGCTGGCTCCGTGGGGCTCCTTTCCGGCTCTCACTGGCGACACATCCAGCCGCAAACAGCTGCTGGGAGGGGCCCCCAACCCTGGGCAGCCCCAGGGCAGGTGCTCACTGCCCGTGTTTGCTGTGGAACAGGATTGCGGCTGGAAGCAGGGCACCTGCTCTGCGTGGGAAGCAGCCCCCCAACCCGCGAAGAGCTTTCTTCTGTTTTGCCCCTTCCCCCACTCCCTGTGGATGTACGCCTCGTCCCCTCCAGCGCCCCCGACAGGGCAAACCTGCCACTTCCCACCCCTCTCTCACTCCCACCCGGCCCACCCTGGCTGTCTGCCGATCCCTTCATCGCAGCGCAGAGGGGCCCGTGGTGTTTGGCCGTGCCTGGCCAACCGGCAGCGCTGGGGCAAGCGTCTTCCCCTGCACCTGATGGGGTCCCTGTGCCTGAGGGGTTGGAGCGCACAGGACCTCTGGGAGGGCTTTGGAACATGCCAGGTAAGGAGCATTTACCCACGCCCCTGCCCCACCCCTTTGTCCACCTCACCCACCTGGGAGCTTAGGGTCCTTTATGGTAATCTCTGGAGTGCCCAGCAGACCTCAAAGATACTCCCTTAGCTGTCTACGCGTCTGAGCTGCTTTTCAAAAGTGCTAGCAGTGTCCACTGAGCCCAATGGAGACTCTTCCTCACCCCACCTCCATTGAGAACAATAGAGGATTCCACCGCACCCCACTCCCCTGAGAATACTGCAGGCGGCTTGGACCCCTGATGAGAACAACGGGAGCTGCTGAGTGCTGAGCTATCTGGTAAATCTGGACACTCATTTCCACCAAGTGAGCTTCTGAAACGCCAGCCTTGGCTCCTGCTCTATGGTGCTGGTGCTTTACTGTGAGCTCGACATGCCCGTGGGGTCCTGTGGTGCTGCTCACCCCGATGCAATCGAAGGGCAGGGAAAGGAACGTTCCAAGATGGTGTCATTGATTTATTTCTGTTTTCTCAGTTACTTCTATTGTAAATGAAATAAAAAACATAGCAGATCCCTGACAAGCTGGGGGTGAAGGTGCCATGTAAATGTGAGTCATTGTCAGTGAGAGGTGCTGAAAGCAAAGATGGGAATAATTATATAAACACACTACAGGCACTCAGCTATACAAATACAAACGCGCAACGCTGCTGGAAGAAACTCCACACCTATTTGCTGCGTGGATGTTAGAAGGCAGCAGAGCTGGAACGTAGGTTTGCTTAGCGACAAGGATGGTCGCACCGTCCCCTCTGAGTAGAAACAGCTGCTCAGTATCAGAAGCTAAACTCCCCTCTGCAGTGATGCTTAGAAACACTTGACAGTGGCTGGGTAGCTGGTGGACTGGGACCACTGTCCATTTTGCTGACCAGTATTGTCTGCTTGTGCTCCCCTGTCTGTCTGCTGGTTCCCTCCTGTTGTCTCATGTCTCAGACTGTAGACTCGTTGAGGCCAGACACAATGGGGTCCTGCTCCATGTCTGGGTATCTAGGCGCTATCACAATACAGGTAGCTAATAATAATTCTAAGAAGCAGCAGCAGCATATGCCGTGGTCTGAACTATTCAGAGGACCCAGAATCATTTGCAAGATGAATGTCATTGTTACACAGGTGAGGAAAGTTACTTGCTTCACAAAGTGTGTCCAGGGAAGGGAAAGGATCACACATTTTCTCTACGTCTCCAGTCTCCTGCTCTGTTGCTGCCACCAGTGGATCTCCCCATGTACTGTGGAGTTTCATTCTGTTGAATGAAGTCATATATGTCCTCAGCCTCAGTGGTCTGGGAGCTCTGCTGGAATTCTCCTGCCACCTCTTCCAACCTTTTTTTCAGTTCTCGCCTCTCCAGGTAGTTGTCTGGAATGGCGAAACCTGCTCTGTACATCTGAGCTGCCTCCCACAGTGACTTCTGCTTGTAGAAGAGGAAATCCCCCCAGTGAAGGTAGACTGCCTGCTGACACTTCTTGCTGAGGCTGGGCATTTCACTCACGAGATTGAGATAAATCTCTTCTTGGTAGTGAGGTGTGTTTTCTCCATACATTTCAGCTAAAGCCAGCTTTGAAAATACAGACACTGGATCTTTCTGCACAGCTTTTTTGAAGGCCTCAATAGCTGCTGCCAATATTTCTTCTCTTCTGCCTGATTTGGCCTCCTCCAGTTGTTTCTTGTAGCAGACGCCAAGGTCATAGTGAAGGAGATGATAATTGGGGTTCAGAGATATTGCTCGCTCTAGAATAGAAACTGCTTTTTCTAGGAATTCTGGTAGAAAGAACATGGCTGCATTTCTCAGGACCTCAGGGTCCAGACTATTCTGGACAACATCTTCTAAGAGGACTTCGGCATGCTGTCTATCCGTCCTCTTAAGGATCTTGGCTAAATACACCTTAGCTTCATAGTTTTGCTGCTGTTCATGGATAAAGGCGCCCAACTTCTCTCTGGCTTCGTTCCAAGATACAGAATTGTGAGAGTGAATCCATGATGCGAAGGCTGCGATTGCCGACCCAGCAAGAAATTCCCCATTTGCTTCGTCTTCTCTTAATGCCATTTGGAAACACTCTGTGGCTTCTCTGCCATTGCGGAAGCCTGCTGCCAGGAGAGACCAGCCTTTCTGTGCATGTATCTCAGGGATCTGAGCTGCATATGGAGAGCGGCTGTTCAGGGAGCTGCAGATCTTTCTAACCTTGTCCAGGTAAAGCTCAACCAAATCATAGTGGGCCAAGTGATAATAGATCCAGGCATAGTTTCCGTAAATGACCAGGACCTGCCGGGGGAAGTTATCTGGGTGATCTCTTTGCAGAATCTTCTCAGCTTCTCTAAGGCTTTGCAGAGCATCTTCATATTGCCCTTGCAGGTGGCAGAGATAAGCCTGCATGGCAAGGAGCGTAGGCTGGTTCTGGTACTCAGTGTGGGCAATCCTGAGAGCCAGAGTTTGGAGGATGTGAGCTGCATCTACCTTGTCTCTGATTTCAAAGTTCCAGGTGAAGTGGCACTGGAGGGCCTGCAGCTTCTCCTTCAGACGCAGGGGGCTGCAAAGAGAGGGGGAAATGAGACTCCATCTGGGCTGAATGAATTTCCACTGCACCCTACAATCATCCTCACCACCCTGACAGGGAGCGACGCTGCCCCCCACCTCCAGTGAGTACCCCTGCTGCAGGTTTTCCCTCCAGCCCCCCCCACTGTACCCCCCCCCCCGGTTCCCTCCCCGTCCCCACCCGGCAGTGTCCTCTTTCTGGGAACAAGCACCGCACTGAACAATAGAACAACCCCCCCCTCGCCTTGCTAGACACACCGACCCCCCCCCTCCCTCCCTCCAAGCTGTCCCCGCTCTCTGGTCTGGGGCCCTGCGCGGGGGGGGGAGGGGGAGGGGTTACGTGGTCTCAGTCCAGGCTGAGCGTTCACAAGAGCCCCCCCCCCCTTCTGCAAACAGCTGGTTCCCCTCCCTGCCGCCTCCCCCGCGCTGTAGTTCCGGGCTCCTGCTCCTGCTGCTGCTGCCTTTTCTCTCTGCATCTCCCGGGCTGGTCCCGTCCCGCCCCCCGGCTGCCCCTTGGCTCCAGCTCCCCGGGGACCGGAGTTAATCCCCCCCCCCCGGGTTTGTGCGGAGGGGAGCCGGGGTTAAGGCCAGTGACTAGTCCGGTCACAGCCACAGGGAGAGGGGGCGGGGCGGGGCTCTCTCACGGCTCCTGGGTTGATGCGGAGTGAAGCCGGAGTGACAGCTGGGGGAGTTCTCCGGAAAGTGGCGGCCAGGTGAGCCCGCATGGTGAGGTGCAAACAGTCACCTGCTCTAGCCCTGTGAGTCACCAGCCTGGAGCGTCAACGGGATGCAAAATTACCGCAGATTCACCCCCCGCCCCGGAGGTCTAAACGCCGGAGATTCACAGCCCCAGAAACGCGCAGAGGAGGTGGGAAGGTGTCTGGATTGAGCCCTTGCTGGAAATGCCCCCGCGACCCCAAAGCTCCTACCTCATTGCGCTCCGCTGAGTCCCCGGCCCAGCCAGGGGGGTGGCGGCTCCTTTCACTGCACTGGTTTCCTGCCCAAGCTGGAGAAGTGCCCGGTTCTGGGGGCCAGAACGGACTGTGTCTGCTGGGACCCGCCTGCCCGGGCCGGCTGGGGAACTGCATTGCCACAGAAAGGGGGGGAGAGCCGGAGAAAAGGAAACTGAAACTTAACTTTCACTTCCACTTGTTATCTGCAGCCTGCACTCTGCCTGAACTGCTATCTGCAGCCCCATGGGTGACATGGGACTAGTTACGTGTGTGTGTGTGTGTGCCTATGCACACACACGTTTGCACATGTACAATCCTGCCTTGGGTTTCCCAGCACACAGACGGGGTCACTCACCATTATCACACCCCAGTGTGCTCCCTGCTACGCACCCCACAGCGCCACAGCCCCGGGCAGTGCACAGGTCGGCCATGTCCCGGCCTCTGGCCAGCCTTTCCCCGCCACCTTGGGGTGTTCGTGTCGCCCGGGTGGGAACAGCCTGCGCTGCCCTGAGCACAGGGGCTGCGGCTGTGTGCAGAGGCTGGGCCCATAGCACAGAGGAGCTCTCCCTCGCTCACTCCAAGGTGCCTGCACAGGGCAGTGGGCAGCCCGGCCTTGTGCTACACACGGGGACTGTGTGGCACAGCTGGCAGCCTGCCCCCGCCCCCGGCACGGGGCACTTAGCAGGGAGGAGCAGAGGGAAATGACTGAGGCAGGGCAATTAGGAAAATGTGAGAGCTTTGTACCTGCTCCCCCAGGTCTCCTCCTCCTCCTCCCCGAACCCTCCCCCAGCTTTATCGCTGCGGGGGGGCGATTTTCAAAAGTGCCCCCCTGATTTAGACACCGAGGCCCCATTGGCTGCCAGCGTGATCCATGCTCCTCAATCAAAGAAGGAGAGGCAATTCCCCCTGTGCAGTAACTGGAGATCTTCGAGATGTGTGTCCCTGTGCGTGCCCCACCACCCGCCCTGCTTTCCACTGTTTCGGGGTTCCCGTGTGGGACTTTGTGGCGGAGGAGGAACTGAGGGTGGTTTGTCTGTGCAGTGCTATATAGTCTAGTTCGGGGCACGAGGAGATGGGGGTCAAGGATGCATGAGGGGGTTACATGGAGCATGAACAGGTTACAGAAGAACGGCCATATTGGGTCAGACCAATGGTCCATCGAGCCCAGTATCCTGTCTTCTGATAGCAGCCAATGCCAGGTGCTTCAGAGGGAATGGACAGAACAGGGAATCATCACAAGGTCCATCCCCTGTCGTCCAGTCCCAGCTTCTGGCAAACAGAGGCAAGTTAGACTCAGAGCTTGGTGTTGCATCCCTGCCCATCCTGGCTAATAGCCCTTGATGGACTTGACCTCCATGAACTTACCTAGTTCTTTCTGGAACCCTGTTATTGTTTTGGCCTCACAACATCCCCTGGCAACCTGTTCCACAGGTTGACTGTACCTTATATAAAGTACTTCCTGATGCCTATTAATTTCATTGGGTGAACCCTAGTTTTTGTGTTATGTAAAGGACTAAATAACACTTCCTTATTCACTTTCTCCACAGCAGTCAAGATTTTATAGACCTTTTTCATATTCCTCCCTTAGCCATCTCTTTTCCAAGCTGAAAACTCCCAGTTTTTTTAATCTCTCCTCATATGGAAGCTGTTTCATATCCCTAAGCATTGTTGTTGCCCTTATATCTATTTTGAGCTGGGGCAACCAGATCTGCAGGCAGTATTTAAGATGTGGGCGTGCCATGGATTTATATAGAGGCATTATCGTATTTTCTATTTGATCCATCCCTGTCCTAATGGTTCCTAACATTCTGTCAGCTTTTTTTTGACTGCCATTGCACATTGAGCAGATACTTTCAGAGAAGTATCTACAATGACTCCAAAGTCTTTCTTGAGTGGTAACAGTTAACTTAGAGCCCATCATTTTGTATGTGTAGTTGAGATTATGTTTTCCAATTTGCATGACTTTGCATTTATCAACATTGAATTTCATCTGCCATTTTGTTGCCCAGTCACCCCATTTTGTGAGATCCCTTTAACTCTTCTCAGTCAGCTTTGGACTTAACTATCTTGAGTAATTTTGTATCATCTGCAAACTTTACCACATCACTGTTTACCTCTTTTTCCAGATATTTTATGAATATGCAGAAGAGTACTGGTCCCAGTACTGACCCCTGGGGAAAACAACTATTTGCCTCTCTCCATTCTAAAAACTGACCATTTATTCCTACCATTTGTTTCCTGTCTTTTAATCAGTTATTGATCCATGAGAGGATCTTCCTTCTTATCCCATGACAACTTACTTTGCTTAAGAGCCTTTGGTAAGGGACCTTGTCAAAGGCTTTCTGTCAGATCCCCTGGATCAGCCTTGTCTTTGTTGACCTCCTCAAGAATTCTAATAGATTGGTGAGGCATGATTTTCCCTTTACAAAACCCATGTTGACTCTTCCCCAAGAAATAGGATGTATTAGCAGGAGTGTTGTAAGCAAGACACAAGAAGTAATTTCTCTGCTCTACTCCACATTGATACAGCTTCAAATGGGGCATTGTGTCCAGTTCTGGGGACCACATTTCAGGAAAGATGTGGACAAATTGGAGAAAGTCCAGAGGAGGTAACAAAAATGATTAAACGTCTATAAAACATGACATGAAAAACTGGGTTTAATCTGGAGAAGAGAAGACTGAGAGGGGACATTATAACAGTTTTCAAGTACATAAAAGATTGTTGCAAGGAGGAGGGAGAAAAATTGTTCTTGTTAACCTCTGAGGATAGGATAAGAATCAAAGGACTTAAATTGCAGCAAGGGTGATTTAGGTTGGATATTAGAAAAAACTTCCTAACTGTCCATGTGGTTATGCACTGGAATAAATTGCCTAGGGAGTGTGATGGGGCGGTCACCTCTCACTGACAGAAATGGGGTTAAAAGCAGCCCTACAGAGGGTGCGCCGTAGGCAGCCAATTAGAAAGGGGCTGAGAGGAGCAGCCAATCATGGCCCAGCAGGCTCATATAAGAAAGGCTGCAAGGCATAGCAGAGTTCAGTAGCTGAACAGAGCTTGAGGGGAGAAGACCAGGCTCTGAGCCGGGCGAAGGAGCGCCAGCACCTGGGATAGAGCAGTGCTGCAAGCAGGGGCCGGGGGAGCTAGAGAGAGCCCCGGGCTGGCTGCTACGGCCTGCAGGCTGAGGACCTGAGATATGGGCAGAAAAGCGTGTTGCAGCTGCATGGGAAGTGGCCCTGGGACAATGGACTGCAGCTGCCACTGGAGGAGTGGCTGGACAAAGACTGTGGGTCCCCCGGAAGGGGGGAACACAGTGTGGAACAGCCAGAGGGCAGTGTCACTGAAGAGGACTCTGCAGTTCTGGGAGTGGCATGGGTCCTGGAACAAAAGTGATGGCGACAAGACACCACCAGAGGAGGGTGCCCTAGTGAGTAGAGCTAATTCCCATGACAGCCAGTAGGAGGCACTAGAGTGGTGAATCCCATCCCGTCACAGGGAGGTTGTGAAATCTCCGTCAAAGAGCAGGTTAGACAATCCCCTGTCAGGGATGGTCTAGATAATACTTAGTCCTGCCTTGAGTGCAGGGCACTGAACTAGAAGAACTTTCAAGGTCCCTTCCAGTTCTATGATTCTACAAAATCATTTTCTTCTATATGTGATAATTCTGTTCCTCATTATAGTTTCAAAGACTTTGCCTGGTAGTGAAGTGAGGCTTACCAGACTGTAATTGCCAGGATTGCCTCTGGAGCTTTTTTAGAAATTGGTGCCACATTAGCTATCCTCCGCTCATCTTGCACAGAGGCTGGTTTAAATGACTGGGGGCCCCTGACCCGTGGACCCAACCGGCCCCCCGTCCCTTCTCCGTAAGCCAGCTGCACAATCTGCAGCCGGTCCGCTTCCAAACCACGCCAAGGAAACATCTCTATACGCTCGTGCTCCACACCCTTCACTTCCTCACCCTCGTGTCCTGCCCCGACACAAAGTGGCGGGACCTCCTGCCACCTCTGGAGGGTGAGGAGCCCCAGTGGGCCAGCCTATACTCCACCCTGGTCCCAAGGCCCGCCGGGGATATCAGTTAGCAGCTCCTTCATGGGGCTGTGAGCACGGGCGTGTATTTGGCGTGGTTCACCCCTGTCCCAGACACCTGCCCCTTCTGCGGTGCGAGGGAGACCCTGGCTCACGTTTACTTAGAGTGCGCCAGGTTGCAGCCCCTATATCGGCTTCTCACGAATATACTGTTGCGTTTCTGGCTGCACTTTTCCCCTCACCTCCTTCTCTATGCACTCCCTATCCGTGGCCCCACAAAGTCACGGGACCTCCTGGTCAACCTCCTCCTCGCCCTGGCTAAAATGGCCATCTACGCGACCAGGGAGAGGAGGCTGGCCAATGGAGACTCCTGTGACTGTGGGGCTTGTTTCCGATCCTCTGTCCGTTCACGTATCCGGGCAGAGTTCCTCTGGGTGGTGTCCACTGGCTCCCTTGATGCCTTCGAGGAGCAGTGGGCGCTGTCCGGGGTTCTCTGCTCTGTGTCCCCATCAGGCTCCCTTCTTTTGACCCTCTGACTGCACTCCTGTCCCTGTTCTTTTATTAGTTCTCCCCCGAACTCAGTTGGGTTTTCTGGTCCTGTAGATCCTCCCCTTAGGCTGGAGAGGGGGGGGGGTCCTTTAGCAGTGGGCGGGCTTCCACCCGCCCACTTCCCGGAAGCCAATAGATACAGACGTAGTTTTTAGAATTGTACCTTTTAATTTCTGTTTAACTAGCATCCTCATTTTTGTGTAGTTCCCCTTTCTGAAATTAAATGCTCCTGTGTTGGATTTCTTTGGTGGTCTCCTCCCCCCAGAGATGTTAAATGTAATTATTTTATGGATGCTATTACAAAGCGGTTGAGCGATATTCACCTCTTGGACCGGATCCTGTGCTCCGTTTAGAACTAAATCAAGCATGTAGAAGCACTCATCCCAGACTCTAGGGAGCTGGGGATAAAAATCTCGGAGCAGAAGGAATTCTGGCCCTTTTATCCTGTGTGGATTCTCAGGGGCAAAGATTCCTAAACACAAGCAAGAGATGCGCAGGACTAACCGGGGTTAGCCCTAATGGACATATCGAGCTGGCATATTTCAGCAGCTCTAGCACCATGTGAATCCTAAGACTGCACCATGTTCTGTGTGTATGGTTATTTGGTCCTGCTAGTGAAGGCAGGGGGCTGGATTTGATGACCTTTCAAGGTCCCTTCCAGTTCTAGGAGATAGGATATCTCCATTCATTTAAATGTAAATTTGTTTTTACCTTGTAAATAATGCTCTTATTTCTTTTTCCTGGTTAATAAATTCTAGTTTACTAGAGAAATGTCTACAAGTGGTGTCTTGGGTGGGAGATCTAAGGTGCAAATTGAGCTGGGTGTCAGTGCCTGGTCCTTTGTGAGTAAGACTAACCTGAATATTTTGTGATCTTTGCTGTAAAGCGACCATGTACCGCAGAGCAAGCTTGCCTGGATTGCGAGATAGAGCGGAATGCCCCAGGGGAGTGTCTGTGGCCCCACGGTAAAGCTGCCTAGAGGCTGAGGGGTTCAAACTTGTCACTTGGTTGGTGAAATCGAAGTATAGAATTCCCAGCCAGTTTGGGGTTTGTGCTGTGGGTTTTAAAAGTCTGCCCTAGGCCGGTATTCTCACTCGTGAGCCATCCAGCCGGTGTGACAATAAATACGCTTCCCTGTGGCCCTGGGGAGCCACCTCCAGGCTCCCGTTGTTGGTGTCTCGAGGCCTGAGTGAACCAAAGTTCTTCCATTTTGTGAACTTTAACCAACCTAAAATGCTAACAGCCAGAAAGCAAAAATTTGTAACCGCCAGCTCTTTAGCTAGCAGCTGCAGTACAGCTCGAACCAGCAAAAAGCGGTAGTGAGAAGGGGGAGAAGGGGGGAGGGGGGAAGTCTGCATGTGTCTGTGTCGTGAAGGCCAGAGATAAACATGCAGACGGGAAAGTTTCTAACAAGCTACAATTTATTGCCTAATGTAACTGCTGCAAGGGAAGGGAGGAAGGGAAAAAAGGGAAAAACCCAAGGCTAATACAGACAACTTGGAATATAAAAAGGGGAACTTGCTTGTATCGGTGTGCTTGATTTGAAATACTGCTTCTCCTGGTGCCTATTTCGAGATCTCGAATAAACTTGGTTTGCTTCTCCACCCTGGTGTGTTAATTAGTGCAATGCACACCGGGCAACGAACCCCGCTGTTGCCCCCTTGGGCCCTCTGGGCCGGCAACACCATGGCACATGGGGGCTTGGGGCTCCGATGGACACAGTTCTCCATAGCCCTGCAGAGCCACCCATGTGACTGGCACAGCCTCCATCCCTGACACAGAGGGTCGCTCAGGCCTGCATTGCCCTGCCCTCACCAGCCACGCTGCCAAGGAGTGAAGTTTTCCGCAGCCATTTTGGCTGCTATCTCCCATTACTCTCAGTGGGGCGGAAGCCAGCAAGATGGCTGCCATTTCCCTACAGGCTGTCTGCATGTGGCAGGGAAGTTGCCTGTAATGAAGAGAGCAGCCATCTCCGACTGTGTTCAGTGAGACCGAAGCCCCGCATAGCAAAGTGACCACCTATGTTGGATGGAAGAAAGGGGGGAAAACCACAGGAGAATTAAGTTATGGGTGGTCACCATAAGGGCCAAATCAATGAAATAAGGGACCGTCCTATAAAATAAAGAATGGGTGGTCACCCTGATGCTCAGAGGCAAAATGTTTGGCACTCCATGAGGGTGGGCTTGGGGCTACCCAGGACACTGTTAGGTCTCAGGGGGTGTGAGGAGCAGCAGACCCTGTAAAGGGAGGCTGGGGAGGCTAAGGGGTGGGGGCAGATTTAAGGTTTGCAGGGAAAGTGGGTAGGAGGCAGGAGCGGGACAGGAAAGGGGCTGGTGGTGGGGGTGAAAGACTAGGGATGGGATGGGAGAGAGATGGAGGGGATCAGCTGGCATGTCCCCTCCCCTGGAGGCATGGAGGAGCAGGAAAGCCCATGCGAGCAGCTGTGGGGAAGGACACATTTTTGCCTGTGTGTTAAGACTGGATTTTGACCCTTCAGAGAGCGCACACACTTCAGGGGTACGGGGTTTCCCCCTAAAGCATCAACACCAGAAGGCCAATAGCCCCCCCAACATCCATAGATTTAGGAAACCTCATGACTTTTACACCCATCTCATGATTTGGTGGGGGTTGGGGGGCCCTGGCTTCATGATTTTTGCACAGGGGGTGGGGACTGGGAATAATGCATCAGTCACTTCAGATGTAGAGTTTCCTTGCAGGTGGCAGAGTCCCCCAGCTCGGCTAACCGGGGAAGCCCCCTCTCTCTCCTAGAATCATAGACTAGAATCTCAGGGTTGGAAGGGACCTCAGGAGGAATCTAGTCCAACCCCCTGCTCAAAGCAGGACCAATCCCCAACTAAATCATCCCAGCCAGGGCTTTGTCAAGCCTGACCTTAAAAACCTCTAAGGAAGGAGATTCCACCACCTCCCTAGACGATCTCTCTCCAGCCAGCCATTCCCAGTCTCTGACAAACAGAGGCTAGGGACACCATTCCTTACCCATCCTGGCTAATAGCCATTAATGGACTTAACCTCCATGAATTTATCCAGTTCTCTTTTAAACCCTGTTATAATCCAGCCTTCACAACCTCCTCAGGCAAGGAGTTCCACAAGTTGACTGTGCGCTGCGTGAAGAAGAACTTCCTTTGATTTGTTTTAAACCTGCTGCCTATTAATTTCATTTGGTGGCCTCCAGTTCTTATATTATGGGAACAAGTAAATAACTTTTCCTTATTCACTTTCTCCACATCACTCGTTATTTTATAGACCTCTATCATATCCCCTCTTAGTCTCCTCTTTTCCAAGCTTCCAAGTTTGCCTTCCCCCTTCTGTGCTCCCTTGATTGTATTTTCAGGGTAGGCTGAGGGTCAACCTAAGAGGTGATCCTCCACCAAACAAAGCCTCCCAGGCCTGTCGATGTATTTGGAGCAGTCGGGCCCGTTCTGCAAGAGTGCAGTGAAGAGCCAGCTGATCGGGCCAAGGACTGCTTTGCTTACAAGCCAGTCTGGGTAAAACCTGCAGCTATGCTGTGAGCGCCCTGTGCGCGTCCATTGGTGCTGGGAGCCGAGGAGGGGTGGGCAGGGAGGCAGGAAGGGAGGAGACGCTAAGCAGGTTTTGGGGGATTGCAGGGTGATGCAGAAGAGAGGTGAGCAATATTCCTTAGCTCATGGGCGACAGGTGCACCCCCTGCCCCGCCTCTGCTGCCCGAGGCCCTGTCCCCACTGTGCCACTTCTGCCCCCCCCCGCCCCGCTCTCTCTGGCCAGGGCCAATAAAATCTGGAACCCCGACCGGCGCCTGGAGCAGCCTCAAAGCCCGGCCGGCCCCTGGAGCAGTCTGGAGGAGACCTGAGCCCTGGCCGGCGAGCTGATCTTTGGTCCCGGGGTTGCAGCAGGGGACATTAGCAGAGGTTTGGGGAGACTTAGCCTCCCTCAGTCTTCATTACCTGCCACCCATGCCTTAGCTGAGGGGGTGGGGTGGGGTGGGGGGGAGAGCCCAATCTGCTCCGACGAGAGCAGACAGGAGGATTCCTGACTAGGGGGACTGAGGGACAACCTGCTGCCCCTCCCTGCATGCTGAGTGCGCTCCCTTTCCCCCTGCAAATCCCTCTCTCCGACCTCCAGGAAGCCTCTCTGCGTCCATCCCGTTCGCAGCGAGAGCTCGGCTCCTCCTTGCGCTGGGACCCTCGTCCGATGGACTGAGTGTGTCTGACACAGGGGCCTTTCTGCTCCCGCTGTCGTCAGCGGCAACCCCACCCGCTGCCCTGATTTCAGCAGGATCAGGAACTTGGGTAGTGGTGGAGAAAGTGGGGACTCCATTTCCTCGCATGCCAAGGTCACTGGGTACCCCTCCCCCCCCGATTTCTCCCCTTTCCCCCCGCAGCAGGGAGTTGTCAAGGGTCTTGAAAACTCAGCCAGTCCCAGTGGACCTGCAGAAAAGTTTCTTGAAGCTGCCTGTGATGGGGTGTCCACCCCAGACAAGGCCTGAAGGGGTCAATTAGGTAATGACGCCTAGGCTGCCCCCGGAGGAAACCCAGGCACAGCTAGGGGCTAGCTGCTGACTGGGGGAGAAGCTGTCCGGCTCTCTGAAGGGAGGAAGTTGGTCGGCTGCAAGGAGGAAAGCAGCAGTGCTGCTCCCGGGTGCGAGGGGGGAGAGCAGGAAGCTGTGGGGACGGAGCCAGAGCCATCTCGGTGTAAGGGGGCTGCTGGCCCCTCACGGAAACTGAGTGGGGCTGTTTAGCTGCCCTCTGCCAATACGGGGGAAGGGCCACGGAGAAATCAGAATCCTGAGACTGACAGTCCCTGGGGCCAATGGGGAGGGCCAATACTCCAGGTCGGGCTGATTGACAGGGCAGGCAGGCCAATGAGGGAGTCAGGAGCCCGGGGTCCCGTCCTCCCTGTGAGTGGGAGCTGCCTGAGCCAGGGCAGGGCTGAGCTAAGGGGAGAGCAGCCGCCAGAGCTGGAGCAGCCAGAGGGGCTGGAGTTGGGGAGCTGGAGCCGGAGCAGCCCGGGGGTGGGGGGTGCTGGAGCCGGAGCAGCCCGGGGGTGGGGGGTGCTGGAGCCGGAGCAGCCTGGGGGTGGGGGGCGCTGGAGCCGGAGCAGCCAGAGGGGCTGGGGGTGCTGGAGCCGGAGCAGCCCGGGGGTGGGGGGCGCTGGAGCTGGTGCAGCCAGAGGGGCTGGGGGTGCTGGAGCCGGAGCAGCCTGGGGGTGGGGGTGCTGGAGCCGGAGCAGCCCGGGGGTGGGGGGCGCTGGAGCCGGTGCAGCCAGAGGGGCTGGGGGTGCTGGAGCCGGAGCAGCCTGGGGGTGGGGGTGCTGGAGCCGGAGCAACCCGGGGGTGGGGGGCACTGGAGCCGGAGCAGCCAGAGAGGCCAGGGGCGCTGGAGCCGGAGCAGCCCGGGGATGGGGGGCGCTGGAGCTGGAGCAGCCCGGGGGTGGGGGCACTTACACAGGGGAGGAGCAGGTAGGGCTGGGAGAGGAATACCCCATAGCTGCTAGGTTGAGGGTCGCTGGACGGGCACCCGGGGCAGAGGGCGGGCCGGGTTCCCCTTCCAGTCCCTGCTGGTGTGACACACTCGGGAGAACCCCTTGGGGCGGCGGGGGCCGTCTGGAGCAGACTGCAATGACCCCTGGCAGGGGGCAGAACGTTAACAGGACGTGGTCGGGGGGCTCAGGGAGAGGGAGACCCAGTGGCTCGACGGGCGGAGTAACCGCGGGAAGGGGCGTCCGAGCTAATTCCCCAGATGAGCCAGAAGAAGGTGCCGCCGATGGGTGAGTAGTGCCGACCCCATCACGCCACCTCAGCTCTCCGCTGTGCCCACAAAATGGTCACTCTGGTCCCCATAAAACTGCCTGAACCCCCTTAGCTGGCTCCGCGGGGCTCCTTTCCGGCTCTCACTGGCGACACATCCAGCCGCAAACAGCAGCTGGGAGGGGCCCCCAACCCTGGGCAGCCCCAGGGCAGGTGCCTGCTCACTGCCCGTGTTTGCTGTGGAACAGGATTGTGGCTGGAAGCAGGGCACCTGCTCTGCGTGGGAAGCAGCCCCCCAACCCGCTAAGAGCTTTCTTCTGTTTTGCCCCTTCCCCCACTCCCTGTGGATGTACGCCTCGTCCCCTCCAGCGCCCCCCCGACAGGGCAAACCTGCCACTTCCCACCCCTCTCTCACTCCCACCCGGCCTGCCCTGGCTGTTTGCCGGTCCCTTCATCGCAGCGCAGAGGGGCCCGTGGTGTTTGGCCGTGCCTGGCCAACCGGCAGCGCTGAGGCAAGCGTCTTCCCCTGCACCTGATGGGGTCCCTGTGCCTGAGGGGTTGGAGCGCACAGGACCTCTGGGAGGGCTTTGGAAGATGCCAGGTAAGGAGCATTTACCCACGCCCCTGCCCCACCCCTTTGTCCACCTCACCCACCTGGGAGCTTAGGGTCCTTTATGGTAATCTCTGGAGTGCCCAGCAGACCTCAAAGATACTCCCTTAGCTGTCTAAGTGTCTATGGCTGCTTTTCAAAAGTGCTAGCAGTGTCCACTGAGCCCAATGGAGACTCTTCCTCACCCCACCTCCATTGAGAACAATAGAGGATTCCACTGCACCCCACTCCCCTGAGAATACTGCAGGCTGCTTGGACCCCTGATGAGAACAACGGGAGCTGCTGGGTGCTGAGCTATCTGGTAAATCTGGACACTCATTTCCACCAAGTGAGCTTCTGAAACGCCAGCCTTGGCTCCTGCTCTATGGTGCTGGTGCTTTACTGTGAGCTCGACGTGCCCGTGGGGTCCTGTGGTGCTGCTCACCCCGATGCAATCGAAGGGCAGGGAAAGGAACGTTCCAAGATGGTGTCATTGATTTATTTCTGTTTTCTCAGTTACTTCTATTGTAAATGAAATAAAAAACATAGCAGATCCCTGACAAGCTGGGGGTGAAGGTGCCATGTAAATGTGAGTCATTGTCAGTGAGAGGTGCTGAAAGCAAAGATGGGAATCATGATATAGACACACTACAGGCACTCAGCTATACAAATACAAACGCGCAACGCTGCTGGAAGAAACTCCACACCTATTTGCTGCGTGGATGTTAGAAGGCAGCAGAGCTGGAACGTAGGTTTGCTTAGAGACAAGGATGGTCGCACCGTCCCCTCTGAGTAGAAACAGCTGCTCAGTATCAGAAGCTAAACTCTCCTCTGCAGTGATGCTTAGAAACACTTGACAGTGGCTGGGTAGCTGGTGGGCTGGGACCACTGTCCATTTTGCTGACCAGTATTGTCTGCCTGTGCTCCCCTGTCTGTCTGCTGGTTCCCTCCTGTTGTCTCATGTCACAGACTGTAGACTCGTTGAGGCCAGACACAATGGGGTCCTGCTCCATGTCTGGGTTGCTAGGCGCTATCACAATACAGGTAGCTAATAATAATTCTAAGAAGCAGCAGCAGCACGTGCCGTGGTCTGAACTATTCAGGGGACTCAGAATCATTTGCAACATGAATGTCATTGTTACACAGGTGAGGAAAGTGACTCGCTTCACAAAGTGTGTCCACGAAAGGGAAAGGATCACACATTTTCTCTACGTCTCCAGTCTCCTGCTCTGTTGCTGCCACCAGTGGATCTCCCCATGTACTGTGGAGTTTCATGCTGTTGAATGAAGTCATGTATGTCCTCAGCCTCAGTGGTCTGGGAGCTCTGCTGGAATTCTCCTGCCACCTCTTCCAACCTTTTTTTCAGTTGTTGCCTCTCCAGGTACTTGTCTGGAATGGCGAAACCTGCTTTGTACATCTGAGCTGCCTCCCACAGTGACTTCTGCTTGTAGAAGAGGAAATCCCCCCAGTGAAGGTAGACCGCCTGCTGACACTTCTTGCTGAGGCTGGGCATTTCACTCATGAGATTGAGATAAATCTCTTCTTGGTAGTGAGGTGTGCTTTCTCCATACATTTCAGCTAAAGCCAGTTTTGAAAATACAGACACTGGATCTTTCTGCACAGCTTTTTTGAAGGCCTCAATAGCTGCTGCCAATATTTCTTCTCTTCTGCCTGATTTGGCCTCCTCCAGTTGTTTCTTGTAGCAGACGCCAAGGTCATAGTGAAGGAGATGATAATTGGGGTTCAGAGATATTGCTCGCTCTAGAATAGAAACTGCTTTTTCTAGGAATTCTGGTAGAAAGAACATGGCTGCATTTCTCAGGACCTCAGGGTCCAGACTATTCTGGACAACATCTTCTAAGAGGGCTTCGGCTTGCTGTCTATCCGTCCTCTTAAGGATCTTGGCTAAATACACCTTAGCTTCATAGTTTTGCTGCTGTTCATGGATAATGGCGCCCAACTTCTCTCTGGCTTCGTTCCAAGATACAGAATTGTATGAATGAATCCATGATGCGAAGGCTGCGATTGCCGACCCAGCAAGAAATTCCCCATTTGCTTCGTCTTCTCTTAATGCCATTTGGAAACACTTTGTGGCTTCTCTGCCATTGCGGAAGCCTGCTGCCAGGAGAGACCAGCCTTTCTGTGCATGTATCTCAGGGATCTGAGCTGCATATGGAGAGAGGCTGTTCAGGGAGCTGCAGATCTTTCTAACCTTGTCCAGGTAAAGCTCAACCAAATCATAGTGGGCCAAGTGATAATAGATCCAGGCGTAGTTTCCGTAAATGACCAGGACCTGCCGGGGGAAGTTATCTGGGTGATCTCTTTGCAGAATCTCCTCGGCTTCTCTAAGGCTTTGCAGAGCGTCTTCATATTGTCCTTGCAGGTGGCAGAGATAAGCCTGCATGGCAAGGAGTGTGGCTTGGTTCTGGTACTGAGTGTGGGCAATCCTGAGAGCCAGAGTTTGGAGGAGGTGAGCTGCATCTACCTTGTCTCTGATTTCAAAGTTCCAGGTGAAGTGGCACTGGAGGGCCTGCAGCTTCTCCTTCAGACGCAGGGGGCTGCAAAGAGAGGGGGAAATGAGACTCCATCTGGGCTGAATGAATTTCCACTGCACCCTACAATCATCCTCACCACCATGACAGGGAGCGACACTGCCCCCCACCTCCAGTGAGTACCCCCCCTGCAGGTACCCCCTCCAGCCCCCCGCCTCTGTACCCCCCCGGTTCCCTCCCCCTCCCCACCCGGCAGTGTCCTCTTTCTGGGAACAAGCACGGCACTGAACAATAGAACAACCCCCCCCCGCGCCTTGCTAGACACACCGACCCCCCCCCCGCCCTCCCTCCAAGCTGTCCCCGCTCTCTGGTCTGGGGCCCTGCGCGGGGGGGGAGGGGGAGGGGGAGGGTTAACGTGGGCTCAGTCCAGGCTGAGCGTTCACAAGAGCCCCCCCCCCTTCTGCAAACAGCTGGTTCCCCTCCCTGCAGCCTCCCCCGCGCTGTAGCTCCGGGCTCCTGCTGCTGCTGCTGCTGCTGCTGCCGCCTTTTCTCTCTGCATCTCCCGGGCTGGTCCCGTCCCGCCCCCCGGCTGCCCCTTGGCTCCAGCTCCCCGGGAATCGGAGTTAATCCCCCCCCGCGGGTTTGTGCGGAGGGGAGCCGGAGTTAAGGCCACTGACTAGTCCGGTCACAGCCACAGGGAGAGGGGGAGGGGCGGGGCTCTCTCACGGCTCCTGGGTTGATGCGGAGTGAAGCCGGAGTGACAGCTGGCCCGAGCGGGGAGTTCTCCGGAAAGTGGCGGCCCGGTGAGCCCGCAGGGTGAGGTGCAAACAGTGACCTGCTCTAGCCCTGTGAGTCACCAGCCTGGAGCGTCAACGGGATGCAAAATTACCGCAGATTCACCCCGCCCCGGAGGTCTGAACGCCGGAGATTCACAGCCCCAGAGACGCGCAGAGGGGGTGGGAAGGTGTCTGGGCTGAGCCCTTGCTGGAAATGCCCCCCCCCGCCCCGCGACCCCAAAGCTCCTACCTCATTGCGATCCACTGAGTCCCTGGCCCAGCCAGGGGGGTGGCGGCTGCTTTCCCCGCACTGGTTTCCTGCCCAACCCGGAGAAGTGCCCGGTTCTGGGAGAGACCCGAGTTGTGTCGGGGGCCAGAGCGGACTGTGTCTGCTGGGACCCGCCTGCCCCTTTATAGCCCGCCTGGGCTGCGAGCCGGGGAGCCCCCCGGGCCGGCTGGGGAACTGCATTGCCACAGAAAGGGGAGGGAGAGCCGGGGAAAAGGAAACTGAAACTTAACTTTCACTTCCACTTGTCATCTGCAGCCTGCACTCTGCCTGAACTGCCCTCTGCAGCCCCGTGTGTGTGTGTGTTTGTGTCTATGCACACACACGTTTGCACATGTACAATCCTGGAAATTTATATGATGAGGTATTGAAACAAGGATTAGTTTTTAATTAAAAGCAATCTTTCTGGCTTTTTTGGCTGCAAAATCATTAATAATGTCATCGTATGACAAAGACAAAGTGTTGTCTTGTTTGATTGCAAGAATAGCAAGACCAGTCAAGTGTTCCTGACTCCTTGTAGAGCGGAGATAGTTTTTAATGAGCTTTAGTTTTGAGAAACTCCGTTCTCCTGATGCTACTGTTACAGGAATTGTCAGTAGAATATGAGTGGCAATGTACACATTAGGATATATGTCAACAAGTTTGCTGGTATGAGTAAACTGTACAATGTCCATTATCGGTTTTGCATGTGGCAACATTGATGACAGTGTACTCAATTCTTCGTACAGTTCAAGTCCATTTAAATCAAAACGATCGCCGTGCTTCAGGAGGCTCTCTAGGTCAGGGGTCCACAACGCGGTGCCTGCGGGTGCCATGGCGCCTGCAGGGGCCTCTCAGTGCACATGCGTACTGGCTGGCAGACGAGCATCTGCCGAAATGCCGCCAAAATTTGGCGGCATTTTGGCGGCGACGCCCTCTGGATGATGCCCCTTGCCACCGATAAGCAGCGTCATCCAGAGGCGTCGCCGCTGAAATGCCACCGAATTTCAGCGGATGCTCGTCCACTGCCACGGTAAAAGGTTGGGGACCACTGCTCTAGGTTCTTGCACTTTGTCATTAGTTGCTCTTGTTTTCCTATTTCGTTGAATTTAGTCCTGCTCAGCCCGCTACCAGCTAAGTGAATGGAACCCCAGGGCCGACAGCGGGTTGAGTGGCTCAGCCAGGGTCTCAGCTGCCGGCCTGCTCAGCCCGCTGCCAGCCTGGGGTTCCTTGGGGGTCCCCAGGCCAGCAGTGGGTGCTGAGTGGGGCCGGCGGCCGGGACCCAGGGTGGCACATTGGGGAAAAAAATTGCCGATCCCCCACATCAGACAGCTTGAGAAGCACTGACCTAGCTCATCCCTGGCAGGTGTTTGTCCAACCTGCTCTGAAAAATCTCCAACGACAGGGATTCCACAACCTCCCTGGGCAATTTATTCCAGTGCTTAACCACCCTGACAGGTAGGAAGTTTTTCCTCGTGTCCAACCTAAACCTCCCTTGCTGCAGTTTAAGCCCATTGCTTCTTGTCCTGTCCGCGGAGGTAAGAAAAAAGAAATGTTCTCCCTCCTCCTTGTAACAACCTTTTCTGTCTCATGTCAATACAGGAGTCTTTTCCCGCAGCCCATCACTAGGTGTCAGGGGAGAGCGCGTTCACTCCCTGCTCACATAACCCCTGGGCGCTGCCGACAGGGAGGGGTTCGGCGGGTTGACAGGCCTGTGGGGAACGCGGCTCCCTCCCACCAGCCAGGCCCCCCGTGACTGAACCCTGCAGGAGCCTGCAGAGACCAGGCCTGAGGGGCAGACGCGGCCCTGCCTCTATCCCCCCCACCCCTGCAACCCTCTGCAGGGCCCCACAGAGCCAGGACCAGCCCCACCACAGCAGTGTGGGGGGGGGGGAGGGGGGCGGGGGGGGGAGCATGCGTGTGAGTGGTGAGAATTCACAGGGGGCGGGGGGAGTTCACAGAGGGGAGGGGGGGTGACGTCTCTGCTGCTGCCCCCCCCCTTCCCCAGCCTGGGCTCCTGCCAGCTCTTCTTGCAATGGATCAGGAAACTGAAACTCAGAGAAATGAAACCTAAAGGGACCGCGGGGAAACAGAAAGAGCCGGGCTGGGAAACGCAGCAGGCCGTGGTGAGCCCACGTCCCCTGCCAGCCTGCCTCACTCTGGGGCGAATGCGCCCAGCCAGCAGGGCCGTCCTTAGCCATAGGCAGAACAGGCAGCCGCCTAGGGCACCGCTAGGTCCGCTCTGCCAGGAGCCCGGACAGACGCGAAGCAGTGGAGCATGTAAGAGCCGGGCTGCTGGGTCCTAGAGAGAGCCTTATGCAGCACAGTCTGAGGGAGGGGCTGGGCTGCTGGGGTCTCTTATGAGGAAACTCGCCACGGACCGGCAGCCGATGACTCGTGGACCGGCACCGGTCCGCGGACCACCACTTTGAGAAGCACTGGTCTAGATAATACTTAGTCCTGCCCTGAGTGCAGGGGACTGGACTAGAGACCTCTCGAGGTCCCTTCTAGTTCTGTGATTCTATGAACTCACCTTTGTCCTGATATCCAGCAGACAGAGCTGCGGTGCCAAAGGAAAACTGTTGGCTGCTGGTGCTGGGTTACAAGTCACTTTTCTACTGAGTGCAGGGGACTGACAGATTGTTACCATGTCAAGTGAGTAAAGGGCAGCAGAAGTGGGCTTAGCCTGTCCTGGCGCAGGCCGTCACCCTCCAGTGAAGGGCACTCGTGAAGCAGGGTGTAGGCAGCACCTCTGGAGACACGTGGTGCTGGAGCAGCTCTTGTCAGTGGGGGCAGCTGAGGCATTGGGTCACCAGGGCACTCTCCTGTGCAGCTCCCCCACTCCTGCCTGGCCGGGGCACGGGGAGCCTGGGACTCCACACGCCACAGGTGAGGTCCCAGCCCACCTTCCCCAGGCTGGGCTTTTGCTGAAGGGCTGCACTCGCTCTTTACAGATGCTGTAAGGGGTGGTCAGGGGGTCAGCAGAGGGGGCTGGGTGTGGGAGGCTCAGCGGTGGGGGGCTGGTGCAGGGGAGGGGGGGCTCATCAGGAGGGGATCCAGGTGCAGCTGGTTGGGGCTCAGTGGGGTGGGTGTCCGGGGGGGCTTGTTCGGGTGGTCCAGGTGCAGAGGAGGTGGGGCTCATTGCCCGGCTCCTGCTGCCCCCCCACCCCTGCTTCCCCTCTCCTCTTCTCCTTCCCACTGCCCCATCCCCCTCCCAACACCCTTCCTTCCCCACTGTCTCTTTCCCACACCACGCCACCTCGCCCCCCTTGCCCTGCCCCACTGTGGGCACTCAGCACTGTACAGAACACAGGCTGGCTCCCAGCTCCCAAGTGGCACTAGGAACCAGGGAGAGGCGTCCAGCTGCAAAGGCAGCAGAGCCCAGGGACAGCCTCTTTCAGACCCGCAGCTCTGCGCTCGCTCACAGAAATGGCGGGGGGGGGGGGGGATGGGGGGACGCCAGTGGCATATGACCCTGTGTGCCATCCCACCTCACCTCTGTTTGGGGGCAAAACCCCCTAATTACACCCCTCCCCAGCAACTCCTCCTCCCCACATGGCTTCCAACTGTTTCCTCATCACTTTCTGCAGGGAAGCAAAGACATTGTGTGTGTGTGTGAGGGGGGTGGGGAAGGGGAAGGGGACGGGGGCATGTTTTCTGCACACACAGTGGTGCAGAATTCCCCCAGGAGTGGTAACATAGCCCCGTCACTGTCCAACACTGACCAGCTGGAAACAAGGCCCAGAGCGTGGCATTCAGGGACCTCACACTGCTTAGTACCCTGGCAAATGCATTATAAAATTCAGACCAGAGGAAAAGAAAATTAAAACGGGGCCAGGAGCATTGAAATGTAAAGTGCAAAGCGAGGCTTTTATCTTCACAACATCCCTTCTTCCCTTTCTTTTCCGCTCAGGAGATTTTAAAAGGTCCCCTGCTCCCTCGTTTGATGGTCTTTGCGGTGGGATGGTCATCGTTGCCCTTTTGGGGAAGAGGTAGTTAGTTACAATGGGTTGGAGCCGGCGCTGCTGTTGCTGTTAAAGTTTCAAATCCCAAGTGGTATTTGGGCTTCAGCCAAAGCCCATGAAGGTGGTGATGTCATCTGGGTCAGTCTTTCAGGCCTGGTCTGCGGAGGACATCTCTGAGGATCAGGATAACGAAGGCCCCGGGATCCCAGGAGACAGTGGGGTTGGCTCCTCTAGCCAATTTCCCCCCCCAGTGTTTCTTTAAGGACCCAGGAAAGGAAGTGGTGGGTGGAACAGCCCATCCCCTTATTATTCTGTCCACCAATTAGGCCTGATTGCTGTAGGTGTGTGTGGCCGTCCCTTGCTGTCAATCTCCGAGGGAGGCCACACCTCTTTGCCCTCACGAATCCTAGAAGGGCAGTCTGTAAAAGGGGGGAGTTAGCAGTCTCTAGAGCTCAGGCCCTCTGGGCTGGGCCGAGCCGCAGTCGGTCTCCAGGACTGAAACCCTCAGACAGGGCAGAGCAATGAATAGTTCAGGCGCCCAGGCCCTCAGGCAGCACAGGCACCAACCAGTCTAAAGCTCCAACATACGAACAGCTAGACTGGGTCAGACCAAAGGTCCATCCAGCCCAGTATCCTGTCTGCTGACAGTGGCCAATGCCAGGTGCCCCAGAGGTAGTGAACAGAACAGGGAATCATCAAGTGATCCATCCCCTGTCGCCCATTCCCAGCTTCTGGCAAACAGAGGCTAGGGACACCATCCCTGCCCATCCTAACAGCCATCGATGGACCTGTCCTCCATGCACTTAACAGAGTTCAAAAAAGAACTAGATATGGTCTTGGCCTTCACACCATCCTCTGGCAAAGAGTTCCACAGGTTGACTGTGCGTTGTGTGAAGAAATAAGAACATAAGAATGGCCCTACTGGGTCAGACCAAAGGTCCATCTAGCCCAGTATCCTGTCTTCTGACAGTGGCCAATGCCAGGTGCCCCAGAGGGAATGAACAGAACAGGGAATCATCAAGTGATCCATCCCCTGTCGCCCATTCCCAGCTTCTGGCAAACAGAGGCTAGGGACACTATCTCTGCCCACCCTGGCTAATAGCCATTGATGGACCTGTCCTCCATGAATTTATCTAGTTCTTTTTTGAATCCTGTTATAGTCTTGGCCTTCACACCATCCTCTGGCAAAGAGTTCCACAGGTTGACTGTGCATTGTGTGAAGAAATACTTCCTTTTGTTTGATTTAAACCTGCTGCCTATTAATTTCATTTGGTGACCCCCTAGTTCTTGTGTAAGCCTTCTGCCAGGTGAAGCCAGCAACAACCAGTGCTGGGTTCAAAATCTAGGGGTTCCTTTCCATCAACACAATACAGAACTGGCTCAAGCCCCCACCCAGTAACCTGGGAAATTACACCCCTGGGCGTCTCTGTGAGGCAATACTTCCCCACTCGCAAGCACAGAGTCTGAGCGCAGAAAAGAAACTTTTAATAAAAGGAGGGAAGTAACTGTGGCAGAGCTCTGACCTTGCTCCTGTGGGTCCTGCGCTTCTAGGCGGTTTACGCTAGCCTCAGTGGCAAACTGTGACCCTCCACGTAGCCCTTCTCTCTCTAGGGCCAGGATTACAGTCTACTGAGCCCTTTTCATCATAGGCCTGCAAGGAGGTTGGTGAGAGAACTCCCACAGTCTCTGTTCAGCCTCCTGTCCTGACAGGGACCTGACTTCCCCTCCCAGGAGCTGTTCCTGTAGTGGTGGGTTGGGGGGAACCCGGGCCCGCCCTCTACTCGGAGTTCCAGCCTAGGGACCCTAATGGTAACAGTTGTTGGCAGCCGACCTTTCACTGCCAGAGTTGCTACATTTCCCTGGGCCACTTCCCCACAGCTCTCCTGCTTCTCCCTTCTTCACCCTTACCTTAGGGCTCCTTTAACGATGTTTTAGGGTGTCTTCAGTAACCAGCCCTTCAGCCGCACTTCCTCTCCTCTGGCTCCCTGGCTGTCCCCTGCCTGACTGGAGTGAGCCCTTTTTATAGTATCAGCAGGGCCTTAATTAGAGTCAGGTGGTCACATTAACTGAATGGCCTCACCTGACTCTTTACAGGTTAATTAGAGTCAGGTGTTCTCATTAGCCTGGAGCAGCCCCTGCTCTGGTCAGTCAGGGAACAGAAAACTGTTAATCCAGTGGCCAGTATATTTGCCTTCTGCTATTCTGCTGTACCCAACTGGCTTGGGTCTATCACATAACTCAGCATTAATTTGGGAAAACACCACTAACAGGTGTGGAAGTAGAGATGGAAATGAAAGGGATTTCAATGCAAATAGTGTAGTTTGTGAGCAAGAGTCAGGCTAGCTGTAATCCTAACAACGCGGGATTTGTAGAAGCGAGGATTGTGTGAGGCGGGTGGGAAAGAACTGTGAGAGGAGTTGTTGCGACCTTGTGTTAGACAAGTATGGAATGTAGGCTAGAGTCTAAATTAGTAAGAAAAATAAGATATCAGGATGACCAATGTATAAACAAAATGCAACTGTTGTCTGTAACAAAAGGTATAAATGCTTGCTGTAATTGTTTACCTGGAGAGAGACCTGTTCTGCTCTCTCCCTCCATGCAATTGCTAGAGATATAATGTATCTGACTTGCTGCATCCAACCTGAGAGTGAGAACTCTGTTTTTTTCTGACACAGGGTTCATAAACATAAACCACGAGCAAAAGACCGACCCCAAGTAAGCTGGCAGTGTCCTTTTCCCGTCGGGTGCTTAAGTCCAGCAACCCAAGTCCCTTTAATGTGCCTGTCCCTTCTCTGCACCCCACTCACAGTTGCTGTCCTTGGTCAGTGCAGACCCAGAGTTCAAAGGTGCATCTGCAGAGTTCACCTCCCACCCTGGGTGGAGGTAAGGAGACACCTTACTTGCTCTGCTGCTCAGGCACTTGTCCACCACCTCTCTCCGCCAGCTGCCCTGCTGACCACATGCTCTGCTCACTGTCTCACCAGCCACTTGTTTGCCAGCCATCAGTCACCTTCTGCTACCACGAGCCTCTCTGCTGTAACCTCTGCACATCCATCTCTTTGTGATTTTCAGCTCTTTGCAGGATGTGCAGAGACAGTGCCCCATCTTAAGTGATTTCAGCTCTCAGTGATGGAACATTTAAAATAACAAAAAAGGCTCCTAATGAAGCCTATTTAGCTCTTTCTTTGAACAGTGGGGAGAAACAGGTCAAACCAGCCTACAGACAGTCCATACATCTCCTAGCTAGAACATCTGTCACATCCCTCTTATGTTCATAGGCGCTGGCATTCAAGCTCCTGGCTTAAGAAGGTCCTTTCAGCTGAAGCTGACCTCCCCTCATTTGGGACAGGTTAAGCACAGTCATGCTTCCTTGTAGTCCTACAATACTTACAACATTTCGGCAACAGCATTTCTCTACTCCTGCATTCAGTAATAAAGTGATTTGTACCTAACACCAGCCAAAATTGATTACTTTGACACCACTTTATCTGCTGAATATCTAAGCAGGGCAGGAGCAAACTGTATTTGCATAAACACACCCAAGGTCTCTCCCCCTCCTAGGTAGCTATCAGGAAAACTTTCATTCAGATCCTGTACATGCCAAAGTCACCACTGGGTACCCCCCTCTCATTTCCCCCTTTTCCTCTCACAGCAGGGGCTGTGTGTGTTGTGTAGGGTCTTGGAAACTCAGCCACTCACAGTGGATCAGCAGACAAGTTTCTTGAAGCAAACTGAGTGGGGTTGTTTGGTTGTCCTCTCCCAATACCAGGGAAGGGCCGTGAAGAAATCAGAATACTGAGACTGACAGTCCCTGGGGCCAATGGGGAGAGGCCAATGCTCCAGGTCAGCCCAATTGACAGGGTGGCCACGTCAATGAGAGAGTCAGTAGCCCAGGGACCCGTCCTTTGTGTCAGCTGGAGCTGCCTGAGCCAGCGCAGGACTGAGCTAAGGTTCCACCCACCAGGGGGCATCTGGCCATCCCTCAGTGTCAGTATCTGAGGGATGCTACACCTCTTTGCTACAATTTCCAACACACCAATTTTGGTTCATTGGTTTCCGGTCCCACATTTTCTTTTTTATCAGGCATGATCTGAACACAATCCTTGAGTTATATCCAGAGGGTCTTTTGGTTTGGATTAATTCAGTCTGTCTTCCTTTTGAACCTTTTCCCATCTCACACTTATTAATGTTTCCCTCCTGTCTGGTGATTTGAAGTTACAGAGGAAACACTTAATTACCTTATCACACAGGGTACGGATATGATAAGTGAGATCAAAGCAAGCAGCAATTTACAAGTGTAACCCTTCTGCCCCTCTGAGTTGGCAGCAACAAGGGCCAGGTTCAGTATCCAGGGGTTCCGTTTCAATAACACAATGCAAAACCGGCTCGAGGCCCCACCCAGTGACATGGGATAATTACATACCCCCCCCCCCCCGGGTGCCTCTAGGAGGCAATACTTCCCCACTCGCAAGCACGGAATCCGAGTGTAGCAAAATCCTTTTAATAAAGGAGGGAAACAATGCGGCATCACGTTGAAGAAACACCACAAACAGGATTATAACACAAACCATAAGCAACAAAAACCCACCTCCAAGTACGTTTGGCAATGTCCTTTCCCCCTTAGGGTCTTAAGTCCAATCACCCCAGAGTCCAACAACCCGAAAGTCTCTGGTCAATGCCACCCCAGAGTTCAAAAGTTTATCTGCAGAGTTTTACCCCCCCAGCCTGGAAATGGGGGGGGCGCACACAGGGTGTTAAGGGGCACCTTACGTGAGCCAGGGCCAACTCCTCCGCTTAGCTCTTTTAGTGATTTCAGCTTGTAGTAGGGGAGCCCCAGTGGTGGTACACTACTGGCCCAATGTGAATTCAGCTCAGCAGTCTCTGGATGGACTCCTAATGGAATCAAAATTAGCTCTGCTCTTCAACAGTGGAGAGAGGAGGCTGTGCAATGGGTGTTCCAGGCCCTCAAAAGGGGGCCCATACCATAGGGTACACACACCAGTCTCCAACCTCTCTCATTTCACTGGGTTTTGGCACCCATGTCCCTTGTCTAGCAAGTGCTACTTAATTGATGGTAAGACTCTTTGTCATAAAGCAGTCTCATAGTTCCTCATTCACATAATCAGAGTGACACCACTTTATTCCTCCTGCCCCAATAACAAAGAAATTGGGGATCCCAAAGCTGTCAAAATAACCATCCCAGGCTGCTGTGGGCTATGCTAGGTGGGGTGGGGGGTGCCAATGCAAATAACTGAAATGCCAATGCAAATACCTGAAATTCCTTTCCTCACTCCCCATAATTTACCACCAGATGTCAGGGTAGAGCTCATCCTGACTTTGCTTACACAAGCATTTCACAGAGTCATAGAATCATACAATATCAGGGTTGGAAGTGATCTCAGGAGGTATCTAGTCCAACCCCCTGCTCAAAGCGGGACCAATCCCCAACTAAATCATCCCAGCCAGGGCTTTGTCAAGCCTGACCTTAAAAACCTCTAAGGAAGGAGAGTCCACCACCTCCCTAGGGAACCCATTCCAGTGCTTCACCACCCTCCTAGTGAAAAAGTTTTTCTTGATATCCAACCTGGACCTCCCCCACTGCAACTTGAGACCATTGCTCCTTGTTCTGTCATCTGCCATCACTGAGAAGAGTCTAGATCCCTCCTCTTTGGAACCTTAGTCCAAACACTAACCACATTCTTAATTCTAATCCCCATTGTAAACATACCAACACACGGGTGACCAGACTGGCTCCAGCTCTATATCACCTGTGTTCAGTAGAGGCCCAACCCCCTCTGCCCAAGGGCACAGCTGGCTACAGCCCCCTCCAACCGGTGAGTTCCAGGGGCTGGATGTTGTGACCCAGCCCTCCCATTGAGGTGCAGAGCTGGGGACACCTGAGCCTCACTAACAAGGTTCCCTGGAGAACCATCCATACAAGGATCCCCAAGTGCGTCACAGACACTCCTGGCTTTACCCTCTCCCCATCCTTGAGTGGCAGGTTGGTGTCATTAGCCCCCCTGTACTGCCTGAGATAGGGAGGGGCTTTCCCCAGGGATGGTCACACAGGAAGCCAATGGTGGCCAAGCCAGGAATGGAACCCAGGAGTCCTGGCTCAATCTTTTGTTGTTATGAATAGTGTTTGATTTCTATAGCACCAGAGATGTGTATGGAGCCCGTACCCCACTGGGAAGTGTGTGCTCTGTGTCTAGGGTGACCAGAGAGCAAGTGTGAAAAATTGGGACTGGGGTGGGGCTAATAGGTGCCTATATAAGAAAAAGCCCCAAATATCTGGACTGTCCCAATAAAATCAGGACATCTCATCACCTTATACATGTCCCTCTCAATGCCTGATCCCAGGAGATTGCTACAGCTCTCAGCTAATGGCTCTTAGTCCTTTAGTTCTGGCTGTCCAGGATTCTGCTTCCAGCTCTGAAGGACAATGATGTTTACACAACAGCTAGACACGTCCCTGCTTTGAGGAGCTCAGGGTCTGAGTGGAGATGAGACCAGGAGGAGATGGGTGGCCAGAAGAGAGGAAACTCTGGTTATTGCAGATATCTGGAGGGGAACCAAGTCCTGTCCCTTAGCCAAAAGGTCTGACCCATCCTCAGGGCCGGCTCTAGGTTTTTTGCCACCCCAAGCAAAAAAACCTTTGGCTGTCCCCCGTCCCAGCCCTGGGCTCCCCCCTGCACCCCCCTGCTGCCCCAGCCTTGGGCTCTCCACCCACACGTACACTCCCTGCCGCCTCAGCCCTGGGCTCCCCCCCCCACCAGTGGCCCCCAACTGCACCCTCCTTCCGCCGCCGTCCTGGGTCACTGGTAACTCGCTCCCAGGGCGGGTCATTCAGCAGGAATTTTGGATGTGCACAGAACACAGACAGGATTGGTTCCCATATGGTTACAGAGCTGCAGTAAAGTGGAACAATTCTCAGCTTGTGCGATTGGAGGAGATCTGGATGCATATTATAAGACTATCCTACATAAATGAGGAAAAGTTGAGGTGCCTTTATTATTCTTTTGTTCCACTATTTCTTTCTATGGGGAATTTGCCAACGCAATATCACTGTCTTCCTTTTAAACAAACAAAAAAAAAAGGCAATGGCTGTTGAAAATAGCAATGCCAGTCCTTATAACCACTGGGAAGCATTTCTTGCTCAATTTTATCCTACTATTTCTACAGCAAGTTACAGTGGATCAGCATATTTGATTTGGGAGAAATGAAGTAACAGCTGCCCAAACTGAGCTTGAGCACTCCTGAATTTTGAGGTGTTCAGATCTGGAAGGCAGGTGCTGGGTGTGTGTGTGGCAGGGGCTGTGGGCTCTGCGGGGGAACACGGCAGTATGTATGCAGCAGCGTGTCGGGGACTGCGCAGAGCCAGACATGCTGGTCTGAGTGGCAGGTAGGGGGGCTAGGGGGTTGGAGAAGGGGTAGGGGGTTCCGGGGGGGCAGTCAAGGGACAGGAAGTGGGGGGGGTTGGATGGGGTGCAGGTTTGGGGGGGTAGTCAGGGACAGGGAGAAGGGGGGGTTAGATGGGTCAGGGGTTCGGGGGGGCAGTCAGGGGACAGGCAGCGGTTGGATAGGCATGGGAGTCCCAGGGGTTTGTCAGGGGACAGGTAGGGGGTGGGGTCCTGGGGGGAAGTTGGGGGGGTCTCAGGAGGGGGCAGTTGGGGACAAGGAGAAGGGAGGCTTAGATAGGGGGTGGGGTCCTGGGGGGCAGTTGAGGGCAGTTAGGGGCAGGGGTCCCGTGAGGGGGTTATCAGGGGACAGGGAGTGGGGGGGGGGGTTGGATGGGTTGGGGTTTCTGTGGGGGGCAGTCGGAGGGAGTGGATGGTGGCAGGGTGGGGCGACCCTCCCTCCCCATGGAGTGTCCTGTTTTTTGAATGTTCAAATATGGTCTCCCTACTATTCACAGTGCAAATTTCCACTCACAGCATGCTACTGCATGAGGTCCCCCTCCTTCCTTTCCAGTTGGTAGTGGCCAAGGGAATGCTGGGAAATGTAGTTCTTTCCCTGCTCCAGGGCTGGCTCTATAGGCAGGGAGCTAACCAAGGAACTACAGCTCCCAGAGCCCCCTGTTGGTTCTCAGCTCCCTGCCGCCCCTGCAAATGGGCTGCCCCAAGCAGGTGCTTGCTTTTCTGGTGCCTAGACCCGCCCCTGCCCATCCTGCCTCCCTCTAGGGGTCCCCATCCTCTCCTCCACTGGGATCTGGGCTGCTCAGGACACAGTCAGAGGGGCTGGATGGACGTGTCTACGTGGGGCCAGGAATGGGACAGAGGAGACACACACAGAACTGCACACTCAGGAGAGTTTATTCTTGTCGTGGGCTGCAGGCACTGAGGGGAAGGGAGGGAAGGGGCAGGCGTGTAACTAGAACAGAGACACCTGGGGGAAGAGGGTTTGCAGCTGGGGAAGTGAGATCTGGTCTCTCGGGGAGGGAGGGAACAGGCCCTCCATGCAGCAAAGGCATCGCAAAGTCTGGGACGTTGCCTGATCATGCCCAAGGAGCCCAGTTCTTTTGCATCCCAGGCGCTGAGCTCCCCCTTCAGACGCAGGCGAGTGACTCCCCTCGCTACAGTCCATACTTGCAAACGTAGCCGTTTGGCTTGTTACAGGGAGTATCGTTCCAGTTCTTAAAACCTAGAAGGTAAAACAGAAATCACTGGGGTGGGGGAAGGGCGATTGGGGCCATTCCTGCCCTTACAGTGACTCCCCGCCATGCACCCTGCTGAAAGAAGACCCTCCCAGCTCCTGGGCATGAGGCTGTGAGGATGAGGAGGCTGGAGATGAAACCCCATGTGCCTCTGACAGGGACAGACTCCTTCGCTCCCTGAGGGATGCTGTGTCAGCGGGAGACCCTCTTCTATTGTGCTGGAATATGTCTGATGAGAGCACGACGGGGCCTCGTGGTGCTAGATGTGGTGCATGCACACACAGACAGACAGTCCCTGCCCCAGAGAATGCACAGTCTAAATAGACAAGAGGTGTGTAGGGAAACTGAGGCCCAGAGCGGGGAAGGTCACCCAGCAGATCAATGGCAGGTTCAGGAATAGAAGCCAGGTCTCCGGAGTCACAGCCCCGTACCTGTCCACTGGACCAGGCTGCCCCTCGATCTGCGACTGCTGTTACCTCCTCTCCCTGCCAACAACCCTCAAAAGGCCAGAAAGGAGAGCACAGAGCCCTGGCTAGGTGCCCGCGGAGAGACAAGCTCAGGAAGAGGGAAGCCGGCTCGCTCCGTGCTGAATGAGCTGGCCCTACCTCCAGCTCCTACACATCTGGGTTTGGGCAGGGCCCAGAGGCAGCATCTCTCCCCAGGGGACAACATTACGGAATCGGGTTGATGAATTGTTGTGAATTTCACCCTCTTTCCCGTTCGCAGAGCCACACAGCCTCGGGAGCGTTATTCAGAAACGGTTTTCGTACTTGTCTGGCAAATTTTTCACTTCAACTATTAGCTGTGGGTGTGATTGGTCGTGCAGGTCACATGACATTGTTTCTGCTCCAGGATTGGATGAGTGACACTTTTATGTAGGAGACAGTGAGGGGAAAACTCCTGCCCAGAGTGAGTTTGTAGGGGAAGGAGCATTCGTGCCAACGCTGCTGAACACTCAGACTCAGGCGTGTTGGAGGGTGGGCGAGGCCGTGTGACTAGCATGGCCCATGAAGAATGAGTCTCTCTTGAATTAGCGAGTGAGCTTTCCCTGTTCACCCAGCTCCATGTCCTACTGCCAGCCAAGGGGACGAGGCCTTCAGCCCCGCTCCAGCCCCCTACCCCACTCCAGCAACTCCAGCAGGAAGCTGGCTTAATGGCCAGCTGAGGATTCCTCTTGCTTAGGGAACCCAGCAGAGACAGATGCCCTGCCCAGTCCTGGCCTCCCCAACATAGGAGACAGGCTGGGGTGTGGCTGAAACCCCTGTGCTCTGGCCTTCCAAGTTGTTACTGCCACTGTCAGAGCAGCCCTGAGGCTGCTCTAAATTTTCCTGAGGCCAAAATAGCCCCTGCCTGCCTCCAGAATCAGGGTGGCAAAAGCCACCAAGGCACCACCCGAAGAGTCCCTACATGGCACCTAGTAGGCATAGCTCCGCTCTTGTCTTTCCCTTTAACTGATCATCTGGGACCAAATGTACTGGATGGCCTGCTTCTGACTAGAGCTAAGAGCCTCAAACTGGGACACATGGGGAGGAATTTTCGGATGAGATCAGGGGAGAGAGAGCGGCAGTGTGAGCTGAAGGAGTGAGGCAGGGTGACAGGACAGGAGGCCATGCCTGCAGAGAGTGCCGGAGTGTGTGGCCAGGGGCCTGTCTTGGCTCCTTTGTTGGTGCATGTGTGTTTCAATTGTCTGCTTATCCTTGTAGCTCACCAGCTTACCTGTGTATTTCAGTAGCTCAGTGCAGTACTCATTTTTGGTCAGGGTACATGGTGCTCCAGTTTTCCAGCTACTGAAGCGATACAGGGAGCCATCTGTCCACTTCCAGCGTCTGTTCTGCAGAGACAGGGGAGAAAGGTCATGGGGTCCCGGGGAGAAGAGACCTTGGTGACAAGGCACCATAGAAACACAGAACCCAACACAGAAGTGCCCCACTCAGGCAGTAGAAGAGTCGGGGAAGGGCCGTGGGGCAGTCGGTGGGGAGAGGCCAGCTCAGGGGGACGGGCCCTGGAGTCGCTGATCTAATAGTAACACTTAGCACATGAATTTCACCATCTCCCTTCCAAACCTGAATTAACTAATTATCTTGTGATGGAGCAGAGTCACTCTGGAGTGTGTTCTAGTCCCTAGTGGGCACAGCCCCCGGGGGGCACTGGTGGTTTAAGGTGGATGATCTCATCCTGCTTAAGCAAAATAAAAGTGCATCTGTGATGGAGCTGCTGGATGGATCAGTGAATGGGACACGAGGCCTTTTCCCCTCCAGTGGGCTCAGCGTCAGTCTGACCCCAGTTAGCAGGACTGGGTAGCTCAGTAGAATCAGAGAAGGGGACATGGGGCGTTTCACCTCTAGGGGTGCTGGCTCTGGCCTGGCCTCAGCTCATGGGAGGACTAGCTGGATTTGGGGGTTAGAGAACTGGATCCAATCCACTGCCAGGCCGGGGGGAACTGGAGGGCTGAGGACACTAGAGAAAGGGATACAGAGCCTCTCACATCTATCGCTCTGGGTCCAGCCCGGCCTCAGGTCTGGGGCAGGGGATCCAGGGGCTCAGTCTGTGTGTGCTCTTCAGGGAGCCTCCTGACCCCAGTGCCTCTCTAGCAGGGGGGAGGGAAAGGAAACTGATGGAGACAAAGATTCAGATGGAGGTTCATAGGTTTACGCAGGGGATGTTGTGAGGGGGTTGCCGGCCGTAGCACGGGCTGGACTCGGTGACCCTGGAGGTTCTTTCTAGTTCTATGTTCATAACGGCTCCTTCCCTCTCTGGGGCCCCTTCCCAGCCTGTGACTGCTCCCCCTTCGTCTCCCTGCCCTAAGGAGCTGGGGGATCTCCTAAGGAGAACCAGGCCAGGACGGGATCCCCAAGCTGAGGGAGCGACCAGCAGTGACAGGGGCAGCGCAGAGGTCAAAGGGGAGCAGAGGCTCAAGTCTTGGGCAGGATAAAGTTACTAGAAAACTTGTTGAGAGTGGCATGGAGCCGGGATGTGGGGTGCAGGGAGAGGACATGGCACATTGCATGAGCTGGCAGGGGGAAGGGAGACGGGGCAGTAGCTGGAGAGGTCAAAGGTCAAAGGTCAGTTTGATTATGGAGTGAGCAGGGCCTGGCTGTATTTAGAAGGGAAAAGCCAAAGGGGAGTCGGTGCTTATGGTAGGATGGAGATGGAAGGGGTGCGGGAGGGCAGGGGTCAGGGGCGGCTCCAGGCCCCAGCACGCCAAGCGTGTGCGTGGGGCGGCACGCCGCGGGGGGCGCTCTGCCGGTCGCTGGGAGGGCGGCAGGCGGCTCCAGTGGACCTCCCGCAGATGTGCCTGCGGAGGGTCCACTGGTCCCACAGCTCCGGTGGAGCATCTGCAGGCACGCCTGCGGGAGGTCCACCGGAGCCGCAGGACCGGCAGAGTGCCCCCCACGGCCTGCCGCCCTGCTTGGGGTGGCGAAATGTCTAGAGCTGCCCCTGGCAGGGGTTAAAGGTGGAGTGCAGATGGGAGACCCTGGAGTGGGGGAGGGAGAACCTGGCAGCCCCTATGAGGACTCAAGGTCTCTGCACAGTCCCTGGGAAACAGTCATGGGGGTGGAGGGAAGCAGCTGCCAGAGGCAAAGCAGGCTCTGGGCACTCACCTGTCGAGGGTCGTGGAGTCCGATCCAGACGTGATCGTTGGCGCCTGACTCGGTGATGTATTTGGCCACCATTATTCCTTCTGCGGCAGTGATAATGGAGGCGAGATGGGCCCCCTTGCGGTGATACTGACACTGCACCTGCAGCAGGGACATCAGCAAACTCTGTTACTCCCCTGCAGGAGGACGCTGTTTGGCACTGGTGTGGGGTCCTGCCCCACCAGGCTGCAGCAGGAGCAGGGACGGCTGTGAGGGGAGAGAGCCCCCATCAGTGCTCCCGAGCCCCAGGGCCTGGCACCAGCCATGTCACTTCTGCAGCCTCCCCAGCCCACCTCTGCTGGGGTACACGATGGGGCCAATGGTGATGTCACCAAACCCCTTCAGCCCCTGCCCACTGACCCACCCTGCCCGGTGGATCCCTGAGAAGAGTCTCATACCTCAGCCTCCGACCAGGACACCTTTTCGGGGAAGAACGCATAGCAGTGGCCTTGGTAGAGGAGCCATTCCGGGGGACAGGATGTGGCCCCTATTCCTGATCCGAGAGAGGGGATGGGATGGGGAGAGAGAACAATGTGGTGAGAGGCTTTTTCGGAGAAGAGAATCAGAGCAGAGCTGCCGGCTGTCATCCTTCCAGCTTCTCCAGGTCTCCCCAAATCCTGTGAACTTTTGCCCTCTCTCAAAATGGCCACTATCTCCTATGACTTTCAGTGGGGCTGAAGCCAGTCATTTAAAACAGCTGCCACTCCCTTGCCACCTTTGTCCGTGGCAGTGCGGCTGTCCTACTGAAAATTACCACTGTCTCCTCTCCAAGGGGACAGGAGCTGGGCTGCCCTCAAGGAAGATGATCTGTGCAGGAGCACTGGGGAACCTGACGGGGAGGGGTATCGAGGGGGTTGAGTCAGAGGACACAGGGGACTATGGGGTGAGGATGGGGAGCACTGGGTGTCATGGGGACACTGGTCAGGCTGGGAGCACAGGGGAGGTTGGGGGTATTGGAGTGTAGTAGAGGCTGAAGGGACACCACACACCCATTTGCCAACGGAGTGAGGAGGGCTTTGAACTAGGTTCAAAAGGGGCGGGTGACGAAATCCCACTGGTGACCTTAACAGAAGGCTAAATGTTGGTGGGGGAGGGAGGAAGGAAAATTACAGTGGGGTCATAGGAGCAACAAGAGGGATAACAGTGCGGGAATCTGCTGTACATCTCAGATGTCTCTACACAAATGCAAGGAGTATGGGGAATACATGGAAGAACTGGAAGTATTAGTATATAAGCAACATTATGACTTAGTTAACATCCCAGAGACTTGGTGGGATAAATCTCCGGACTGGAATATTGGTAGGGAGAGGTAGAGCTTGTTCAGGAAGGACGGGCAGAGTAAAAAGGAAGAGGTGTTGCATTAGACATCAAGAATATTCACTTGTTCTGAGGTCCAGAAGGTGAGAGGCAGAGCAACTGAAAGTCTCTGGGTAAAGATAAAAGGGGAAAAAAGAAGGGTGATGTCATGGTAGGGGTCTACTCTAGCCCACCACATCAGGAGGAGGATGGGGTATTTCTAGAACAAATAACAGAAATATCCAAAAGACAAGACCTGGTACTAATGGGGGGGGCTTCAGCTTCCCAGATATCTGTTGGAAAAGCAATATGGCAAAACATAAAATGTTCAAAACATTCTTAGAATGTATTGGGGGTAACTTCTTATTTCCAAAAGTGGAGAAAGTAAAAAGGGGAAAAGCCACATTAGACTTAATTCTGACTAACAGGGGGGATTTGGTTGCAATTCTGAAGTTTGAAGATAATTGGGTGAAAGTGGCTGTGAAATGAAAGATTTCATGATTCTAAGGAAGAGTAGGAATTACAGCAGCAGAATAAACACAATGGACTTCAAAGAAGCTGACTTTAACAAACTCAGCGAACTGGTCAGTAAGGTCCCATCAGAAGAAAATCTAAGGGAAAAAGAGCTCAGTGAAGCAGGCAGTGTCTCAAAGAGACAGTATTAGAGGTGCAACAGCACATTAGCTGGATGCAAAGGAAAAATAGGAAGAATATCAAGAGGTCAGTAAGAGGCTATCAGGAGCTCTTCAATTGCCTGAAAATTAAAAAGTTATCCTACAAAAAGTGAAAACAGGGACAAATTGCGAAGGAGGGGCACAATAGAATAGCACAAACATGCACAAACAAAATCAGAAAGATTAAGGCAGAAAATGATGACACCTAGAAAGGGACATAAAAGGCAATAAGGAGGGATTCCATAAATATATCAGGAGCAAGAGAAAGATGAAGGAAAGTGTACATCTATCACGTAGCTTGGAAGGAGAGTTAATAATGAACGATATCAAGAAGGCGAAGGTGTTTAATGCCTATTTTGTTTCAATCTTCACTAAAAAGGGAAACTGTGACCAGGTACTTCACATAATTAGTATTACCAATGAGAGGGAAGGAACACAAGCCAAAATAGGGAAAGAACCGGTTAAAGAATGTTTAGATAATTTATATGTTTCCCAGAGGCAGAGCCTGATGAAATTCATCCGAGGATACTTAAGGAAAGATCAAACCATGCCAAGCCAACCTAATTTCCTTCTTTAACAGGGTTACTGGCCCCATGAATGGGGGGAAGCTGTGGAGTTGCTATCTCTTGATTTTATTAATGCTTTTGACAGTCCCACATGATGTTCTTATAAGCAAACTGTGGAAATGCGATCCAGATGAAATTACTATAAGGTGGGTGCACAACTGGTTAAAGACCCTACTCAAAGAGTAGTTATCAATGCTTCGATGTCAAATGGGTGGGACACATCTAGTGGGGTCCCTTGGGGGTCTGTCACGGGTCTGGTACTGTTCAACATTTTCATGAATGACTTGGATAATGGACTGGAGATTACGCCTATACATTTTGTGGATGACAACAAGCTGGGAGGGGTTGCTAGCACTTTGGACAGGATTTGAATCCAAATGGTTTTAACAAACTGGTGATTTGGTCTGAAATCAACAAAATGAAATTAAATAAACACAGGTGCAAAGTGTTTCATTTAGGAAGGACAAATCAAATGCGCAACTATGATATGGGGACTAACTAGCGAGGTGGTAGAACTGCTGAAAAGGATCTGGAGTTTATAGTGGACCACAAATTGAATATGAGTCGACAATGTGATGCAGTTGAGAAAAAGGCGGATATCATCCTGGGATGTTGTAATGGGGTATACAAACCCCACACTGGGCAGCCAGGGGTAAGGACATGCAACCCCACCCCGCCTGTAGGAAATGGTTCAGCTGGAGGAGGAGTTAAAAGGCAGGGGAGCAGCTCATTTGGTGGCAGAGCAGGGAAGAGAGCAGACCTGAAGCTCCAGCAGAGGGAACCTGAGCTGAGAAAAAGGCAGAATCTCTCCCCAGGACACCTGCCCAAAGGTCACTCCCTGAGGGAAGGGAGGGCCTGTTCCAGAGGCAGCCCACTCCTATGGACTCTGAGTTTTGTTAATTCTCCTGCATTTGGCTTGGACGGCCCTAGAAGGGGAAGGCCTTAGGGCTGATCTGGCCCCGGATGGGGACCCTACGGAAGGAGGAGGCATTTGACAACCTGAGCGAGGAAGAGAGCTACTCCCTGCATGCCGCCACTGAAAGGTGCCTGGGGGTGAGCAGGCACCTTTCACGCTGCCCAAACCCGGACCCCGACCTTGTGCCTGTTGCAGGGGGGTGGTATGAAGTGGCCTGGGGAGGGCAGCCTTAAGCAGCCCCTTCTGTCAGATCTCTGAGAGCCCTCAAAGGGCCCTGAGTCGGAGCCTCATGGAGGGGGAGGGCCTAGGCTTCCCTGCCAACAACGCCCTGCAACTAATGGACCTAAGCACTGACCACTAGGGAATGCTCCCCTACCAAAGAACCCACGAGTGAGGACTGTCATAGATGCCTTAACAGGGGTGTTGTGTGTAAGATACAGAAATTCATTGTCCTGATCTACCTTACCACTAGCGAGGTCTCATTTGAGTTCTGTGTCCAGGTCTGGGTGCTGCACTTTCAGAAAGATGTGGATAAGATGGAGAGAGTCCAGAGGAGAGCAACAAAAATGCTAAAAGGTTTAGAAACCTGACCTGTGAGGAAAGGTTAAAAAAACTAGGCATGTTCAGTCTGCAGAAAAGAAGACTGAGGGGTAACCAGAGAACGATCTTCACATATGTTATGAACTGTTATAAAGAGGATTGTGAACAATTGTTCTCTATGTCCGCTGATGGTAGGATGAGCAGTAATGGACTTAATCTGCATCTGGGGAGATTTAGGTTAGATATTAGGAAAAAACTTCCTAACTCCCAGGGTAGTGAAGCTCTGGAACAGGCTTCCAAGGGCGGTTGTGGGTTCCCTGTCACTGAAGGTTTTTAAGAACAGGTTGGACTAACACCTGTCAGGGATGATCTAGGTTTACTTGGTCCTGCCTCAGTGAGGGGGGCTGGACAAGGTGACCTCTGGAGGTCTCTTCCAGCCCCACATTTCTATGATTCTCTGATAGCTGAGGGCCCAGAGAGGGAAGGGGAGGCAGAGAGCTAGTGACAGATGGGTGGGGAAGGGATTAGGAGTATGTGGCGTAAATGCAGAGATTTGTGGGGTTAAGGAAGGGTGCAGGAGGAGAGAAATACTCTGTGGGTCCCAGGATTTTCTTTGGAGGGGAGGAGGATGGAAGAGTTTGGATTATCCCAAAGCAGAAGGATCAAGTTTACGAAGAGGTGCCATTTTGAGCCCAATGAAAAGATGGATGTTACTTGTTTGGGATGTTATTGGCACATTCTCTTCCCTGGTTGGGATGCCTCCCCCTCGCCCTGGGGAGGAAAGTGACCCCATAAGCAGGAACAGGAGATGGGGGCGGGTTTAGTTCACAGCCTGTCTCTCACACTCAGTCACAGCAGGTCTCAGGGATTCCCTCTGCACTCAGAGCCAGGGGCAGCAGGAAGCCGTGGGGTCTGGATTGATGGGTTTGGTGGGGAAGGGGCTCGGGGGACCCAGCTGTGATGGCTGCTGCTCCTCCATGATGGGGCTGGGGGTCCCTGAGTGAAATGAATTCACTTCCCATCGAGGGCAAACAGAGCCTGGGGTCTCCAGCTCCGAGGGGCTAGGCAGGGACTCACCTTCCAGCGAGGGGTTAAAGATCAGGCAGCAGAGGAGGCAGAGGCTGAAGTAGGCGACTGGCCCCATCTTCTCACTTCTCCTGTGGAGAAAACCCACAAGGGAGATGGGGTCATGAGAGCCTGAGACAGCCCCTGGAGTGACCCCCCTCATCCCTCATGGGCCATTTCACTGCTTTGGAGCTGGGGCTGTTTGCTAAAGGGCCTGGCTGGGCTGGAAGGGCCCAGAGAGGGATCCTGTCCCCCAGCCCAAGGGGATGCAGCTCGGAGCCCATCTACCTGGTTCCAAATGGCCCTTCTGCCTCTAGCCCTCACTGAGCCATGCTCCAGGTACAGAACTGGACACCCGGGAGGGAGCCAGGTCCAGCTCCTCAGTGACTGGGCTCTGCAGGCAGCAGGGAGGTCGGGGTCACTCAGATGGGACCTGGGTCCCAGGCAACAGGGTCCCATTTGCAGAGCAAAGTGGTTCTCAGCAGGGTCATTTGCCATCTCCTGCTGTCCCTCTCTCCCCAGTGCTGGGGCTGGCAGGTCCCCACGGTAACCATCTACATGGAACGTGGAGGGAGAGCAGAGGTGGGAGGAAGGAAGAGTTTGGAAGAGGCACTAGTGCCACCAGGATGGAGGCCAGTCTGTGTGCACGCGGCTGGAATGCCAGCTGCAGGTGCAGCACCTCTGCAATCGTTCTCTGACCAGAGACCAGTTTAGTGTTAGAAACCATGGAGCCTCTCGTGTTATCACCCAGCACCTGGTACATGAGACACCCACTGACCCCAGCCCGGGGCCTTTCCTCCACTAACAGGTGTTTGAATCACACTCATATTTCTAGCTCCAGGGAGACTGAGTGTCTGGAAAGCCAACACTGTGTGGTTGGGATGGGGGGGAGGAGTGATAGTTGCTGCACCTCGTGGTGGGGGTTGGGATCCCCGTGGCACCATGCCTGGGAGAAGGGGGCTAATGGGAGAGCTGCCCAGCAGAGTGATGCTCCATTGGGCACTGGACACAGGACTGGATGCCGGGCCCAGCTCTGGGAGGGGCAGAGCGCTCGGCAGGGCTCGGCAGGGCGTTAGGGTGCTGCATGCAGGGCTGTGCTGGGAGGGAGGAAGGGGTGAGACAGAGACGGCCCCGGATCAGGGGACTCATCCAGGGCACCCGCCCCTGTAACGGATCAGCTGCCGCCAGCTACCCGGAGCAGAAGGAGGAAGAAGCTGGAGGAAGCCAGGGTCTCACCTGATTGTCTCTCTGTGTAGCTGCTCTGGTGCAAGGTCGGATCAAGTGCAGCCTGCATGGGACACTGGCCGTGCCTGGGGCATTTATAGACCAGTGTGGGGAGGGGACCAGGTGTCAATACTGAACATGCAAATCTGTCCAGATGGCAGGTACCATCATTTAATGCCCAGGCAAACAGAGATAAGAGAATCCTTGACACACCCATCCATTGCACAGACAATCCAGGAAGTTTCTGGAAAATGTAGAGACAATTTCCTGGTGCAAGTGCTAGAGGAACCAACTAGGGGAAAAGCTCTTCTTGACCTGCTGCTCACAAACAGGGAAGAAATAGTAGAGGAAGCAATAGTGGATGGGAACCTGGGAGGCAGTGACCATGAGATGGTCGAGTTCAGGATCCTGACACAAGGAAGAAAGGAGAGCAGTAGAACAGAGACCCTGGACTTCAGAAAAGCAGACTTTGACTCCCTCAGGGAACTGATGGGCAAGGTCCCCTGGGACAATAACATGACGGGGAAAGGAGTCGAGGAAAGCTGGCTGTATTTTAAAGAATCCTTATTGAGGTTACAGGAACAAACCATCCCGATGTGTAGGAAGAAAAGTAAATATGGCAGGCGACCAGCTTGGCTTAACAGTGAAATCCTTGCTCATCTTAAACACAAAAGAACAGTTTACAAGAAGTGGAAGATTGGACAAATAACCAGGGAGGAGTATAAAAGTATTGCTCAGGCATGCAGGAGTGAAATTAGGAAGGCCAAATCACACTTGGAGTTGCAGCTAGCCGGAGATGTTAGGAGTAACAAGAAGGGTTTCTTCAGGTATGTTAGCAACAAGAAGAAAGTCAAGGAAAGTGTGGCCCCCTTGCTGAATGAGGGAGGGAACCTAGTGACAGAGGATGTGGAGAAAGCTAGTGTACTCAATGCTTTTTTTGCCTCTGTCTTCACAGACAAGGTCAGCTCCCAGACAGCTGCACTCTGCAGCACGGTATGGGGAGGAGGTGACCAGCTCTCTGTGGAGAAAGAAGTAGTTCGGGACTATTTAGAAAAGCTGGACGAGCACAAGTCCATGGGGCCAGATGCGCTGCATCCGAGGGTGCTAAAGGAGTTGGCCGATGAGATTGCAGAGCCATTGGCCATTATCTTTGAAAAATCATGGCGATCAGGGGAGGTCCCGGATGACTGGAAAAAAGCTAATGTAGTGCCCATCTTTAAAAAAGGGAAGAAGGAAGATCCAGGGAACTACAGGCCAGTCAGTCTCACCTCAGTCCCTGGAAAAATCATGGAACAGGTCCTCAAGGAATCAATTCTGAACCACTTAAAGCAGGGGAAAGTGATCAGGAACAGTCAGCATGGATTCACCAAGGGCAAGTCATGCCTGATGAACCTAATTGCCTTCTATGATGAGATAACCGGCTCTGTGGATGAGGGGAAAGCAGTGGATGTGCTATTTCTTGACTTTAGCAAAGCTTTTGATACAGTCTCCCACAGTATTCTTGCCAGCAAGTTAAATAAGTATGGGCTGGATGAATGGATGGTAAGGTGCATAGAAAACTGGCTAGATGGTCGGGCTCAACGGGTAGTGATCAATGGTTCCATGTCTAGTTGGCAGCCGGTATCAAGTGGAGTGCCCCAAGGTTCGGTGCTGGGGCCGGTTTTATTCAATATCTTCATTAACGATCTGGAGGATGGTGTGGACTGCACCCTTAGCAAGTTTGCAGATGACACTAAACTGGGAGGAGTGGTTGATACGCTGGAGGGTAGGGCTAGGATACAGAGGGACCTAGACAAATTAGAGGATTGGGCCAAAAGAAATATGATGAGGTTCAACAAGGACAAGTGTAGAGTCCTGCACTTAGGACGGCAGAATCCCATGCACTGCTACAGACTAGGGACCGAATGGCTGGGCAGCAGTTCTGCAGAAAAGGACCTAGGGGTTACGGTGGACGAAAAGCTGAATATGAGTCAACAGTGTGCCCTTGTTGCCAAGAAGGCTAATGGCATTTTGGGTTGTATAAGTAGGGGCATTTCCAGCAGATCGAGGGATGTGATCATTCTCCTCTACTCAGCACTGGTGAGGCCTCATTTGGAGTACTGTGTCCAGTTTTGGGCCCCACACTACAAGAAGGATGTGGATAAATTGGAGAGAGTCCAGCGGAGGGCAACAAAAATGATGAGGGGGCTGGAGCACATGACTTATGAGGAGAGGCTGAGGGAACTGGGATTGTTTAGTCTGCAGAAGAGAAGAATGAGGGGGGATTTGATAGCTGCTTTCAACTACCTGAAAGGGGGTTCCAAAGAGGATGGATCTAGACTGTTCTCAGTGGTAGAAGAAGACAGAACAAGGAGTAATGGTCTCAAGTTGCAGAGGGGAAGGTTTAGGTTGGACATTAGGAAAAACTTTTTCACTAGTAGGGTGGTGAAGCACTGGAATGGGTTACCTAGGGAGGTGGTGGAATCTTCTTCCTTAGAGGTTTTTAAGGTCAGGCTTGACAAAGCCCTGGCTGGGATGATTTAGTTGGGTTTGGTCCTGCTTTGAGCAGGGGGTTGGACTAGATACCCCCTGAGGTCCCCTCCAACCCTGAGATTCTCTGATTCTATGATTCTATTCTATGATTCTATCCACTCAGCTGTGAGCAGGAGGAAGCGTTTGTCAGGGCTCATGTAACAGATAAAATAAAAGCTGTTCCCTCCCCCTCGTCGGTCAGCGCTGAGGTCAGTGTGGCTCTGGGGAGCTCTCCTGCCCTGGCCCTGACTGGCCCAACTGCTCACGTCCATCTTGTCCCATGGAAAGTTCCGGGCAGAGCCCCCAGGAGTGTAAATCAGCTGGAGTCCCCCTGAAGTCAGCGGGGGGATCCCCAGCGGGTACAGGCTGGTGTGGGGCTACTGGAGTCCTTGGGGTCAGACCCCCAGCAGGTGGGTGTTGCTCAGAGCTCCTCTGGAATCACCGGGGCTAGAACCCCAGTGGGTGTGAACTGGCCAGAGCTCCACGGGGGTCACTGGACTCACACCAGCTGGGGCCTGGCCCCCATCATAGAATCATAGAATCTCAGGGTTGGAAGAGACCTCAGGAGGTATGTAGTCCAACCCCCTGCTCAAAGCAGGACCAAACCCAAATGGCAATTCCCGGCCCTCACGCCCGGGCAGCACTCAGCCCATCCCGCGCCCTGTGCTTGGCTCATCAGCACCCTGCACTGGGTGTTGTCATTTACACCTGTGCAAAGAGACTGGGAAAAGCACCATCCTCCCTGGGGGGCGATTTACACCTACTGGGCCCTGGTGTAAATGGTGACGTGTGGGGCCAGGGGAAAGTCAGGCCCAGGAGGACTGGATGATAACTTGAGGGCGCTGCCTGTGGCCGAGGTATTGGCCCTGTTCTGGGCTGCCCACACTCCCTAGTGTCTGTCTCTCTGCTGTATTTCAAGGGAGCCCATTACCCTGGTATGTAGGTGCTCATGATGGCCCAATGAAAGCACCTGAAGTGACTCTGTTCTCACATGTCTGTGCTTTGGCTGCTTGTATCTGGGGATATTTATTGTCTCTTTAATATGGTCATCATGGCTCCTGTTATAGTGGGGGGCTTTTGCCACAGTTCAGGTTTTTACTGTGCCCTGACGCAGGGTTTGGCATGTGGAGTTTGTATTGTCCTAGGTTGCCGTGTGGTACCAAGTCAAATGCCTTGCAGAAGTCAGGTAGATGACATCAACCCTGTTACCTTTATCAACCAAACATGCAAGTGCATCAAAAAAAAATCTCAGGTTAGTTTGACAAGATAGTTCCGCGCTGGGTCACACTCTAGCGAAAAGCTGCAGAAAGTCAGTTTCCTCAGACTGTTTGGGAAATCTGAAGATCCTGCCATTAGACTCTGAGGGTTTTATTTAACTCTCTCAGGCCTTTGTCCCATCTTTACTAAAAGGCACCGATGCGTAGCCAATGCTTAAATAACAATCAGTCATAATTTGGGGGCCTTAGTCCCTACACAGTCATGACAGGATTAAGGGAGATCCAGTCTGAAACAAATGATCCCCTGTCTGGGGCTCCGTTCTCTCCTGGTGTGACAGAACCGGGAATGGTCTGTAACGTTTTTATGAACACCGGTGCAGAGGCGTTAAAATGCTTCCCCTGGAATGGAGAGAAGGGATGAGATGTTTGACTCTCGCACCTCTCTGGTTGGAGACCAGAATCATGAACATGAACAGACCAGAACCTACACAGATGAGAGGAGGATCAGGCGATACAAAGGGAGAGCCAAAGACCAGGACACTAACACTGAATGACTGGGAAGTCGAGGCAGGCTGAACATGTGAACTCAGTGTGGCTGGCAGCAGAAGGACAATGGACTGCAGGTGTCAGGGGCCTGCGTTAAGAGCAGGGTTCACAGACACACAGCAGCTTCCATTTTGGGTCTCCGAGAGAGGAAGAGAGAAGGAGGAGGTCAGAGAAGCAGGGCATGGCGAAGCCGTGGTTTCCACCAAGGTGAATTCTGCCCTAAGCTCACTGCTCATGCCGGCCTAAAGACTCTTCCAGCTGCGGTATTTGTGGTGACTAATAAACGTGATCATGTTTTGAGAAGGCTGCCCAGTGTCGCTGCAAACGCTGACGTGCGTTGCACCCGGAAGGGGTGAAATGTCTCTCTCAGGAGTCTGACTTCAGTTGGACTCGCTGCAGGGAGCCACAGACAGACATGGGCTGCTGGATCCCGAGGGCTCAGACCTGCAGTCATTGAAGTCATGGACCTTCCCTTGTGCAACAGCTGAGACCTTTGGGGTCCAACAGACCAAAGGGGCTGTGCTCCAGAGACTGTTTAAAGGCCGCGCATGGCACAGACCCTGTGAGTTCATGAAACGTAGTAACTTCACTCATCTCATTTCCAAGCACCAGCTGACTCCTAACATGAATTTAATGCACAGATTCCAACGCCAGGAGGGACCATTGCGATAATCTAATCTGACTCCCTGAAAAACACAGGCCAGAGACCTGCCCCGCAATAATTCCTAGACCAGATCTTATTAAAAAACATCCAATCTTGATTCTAAAATTGCCAGTGATGGAGAATCTACCAGGACCCTTGGGAATTTTTTCCAGTTACCTTCACTGTTAAAAATTCACGGCTCATTTCCAGTCTGTGTCTAGATTCAATTTTCAGCCACTGGATTGTGTTGCACCTTTGTCTGCAAGATTGATGAGCCCATCACTAAATAGTTGTAACCCATGTAGATACTTATAGACTGATCAAGTCACCCCTTAACCTTCTTCTTGTTAAGCTGATTAAACTAAGGGCTTGGCTACACTCGAAACTCGAAAGCGCTCCCGCGGCAGCGCTTTGAAGTGTGAATGTGGTCACGGTGCCAGCGCTGGGAGAGCTCTCTCCCAGCGCTGCAGGTACTCTACCTCCCCGAGGGGATTAGCTTACAGCGCTGGGGCACTGTTTACACTGGTGCTTTGCAGCTCTGTAACTTGCTGCGCTCGGGGTGTGTTTTTTCACACCGCTGAGCGAGAAAGTTGCAGCGCTGAAAAGCACCAGTGTAGCCAAGGCCTGAGCTCCTTGATTCTATCACTATAAGGGATGTTTTCTAAGGGTTTGGTTACACTTGGAGGTGTGCAGCGCTGGGAGTTACAGCTGTCTTCGTACAGCTATATAGGGAAAGCGCTGGAGTGTGGCCACACTGACAGCTACCAGCACTGCAGTGTGGCCACATTTGCAGCATTTGCAGCGGTGTTGGGAGTGGTGCATTATGGGCAGCTATCCCACAGAGCACCTCATCCCATTTTGGCGCTGTGGGTTGTGGGAAGGGGGCGGAGGGTGCGGGTCATTCTGCTTCCTATCCCAACGCCCCATGATGCATCGCTTCACATCCCAGCAATCCTGTTTTTCCGTCCACGTTTGGCGCCATCTTGACTCTTTCAACGGTTTCTGTGCAGCGCGATTTCACTGGGAAATGGAGCCCGAACTGCTGAGGCGTATGCTGACGAGTCTCTCCAGCACATCATGTTTGGCAGTTGAGCTATTCCTTAAGATCCAAAGTGATGAGGAGTCCGACAATGATAGTGAGTCGCCTGACGCGTATGACACTAAATTGCTTCTTGCATTCACGGAAATGCTCAGCACCGTGGAACGCCGCTTTTGGGCTCGGGAAACAAGCACTGAGTGGTGGGATCACATTGTCATGGAAGTCTGGGATGACGAGCAGTGGCTGCAGAACTTTCGGATGAGAAAAGCCACTTTCATGGGACTGTGTGCTGAGCTTACCCCCACCCTGCGGCGCAAGGACACGAGATTGAGAGCTGCCCTGACGGTGGAGAAGCGAGTGGCTATTGCAATCTGGAAGCTGGCAACTCCAGACAGCTACCGGTCGGACGAGAACCAGTTTGGAGTGGGAAAGTCGACCGTTGGAATCGTGTTGATGCAAGTTTGCAGGGCCATTAATCGCGTCCTGCTAAGAAGAACCGTGACTCTGGGGAACGTGCAGGACATTGTGGATGGCTTTGCACAAATGGGTTTCCCTACCCTAACTGTGGAGGGGCGATAGATGGGACGCATATTCCTATTCTGGCACCACCCCACCTGGCATCCGAGTACATTAATCGGAAGGGGTATTTCTCCATGGTTCTCCAGGCGCTTGTGGATCACCGTGGGCGTTTCATTAACATTAACGCAGGCTGGCCCGGAAAGGTGCATGATGCACGCATCTTTCGGAACACTGGCCTGTTCAGGAAGCTGCAGGCAGGGCCTTTTTTCCCAGACCGGAAGATCACAGTAGGGGACGTTGAAATGCCCATTGTGATCCTTGGAGACCCTGCTTACCCGTTAATGCCTTGGCTCATGAAACCGTATACAGGGAAGCTTGACAGGAGCAAGGACCGGTTCAACTACAGGCTGAGCCGGTGCCGAATGACTGTGGAGTGTGCTTTTGGCCGTTTAAAGGGGCGCTGGCGGTCTCTGTATGGGAAGCTAGACTTGGGGGAAAGCAGCATCCCTGCGGTTATATCCGCGTGCTGTACCCTCCATAATATTTGTGAAGGGAAGGGTGAAAGATTCAGTCAGGCATGGACCTCCGAGGTTAAACGCCTGGAGGCTGAATTTGCACAGCCAGAGAGCAGGGCTACTAGAGAGGCCCAGCACAGGGCTGCAAGGATTAGGGATGCCTTGAGGGAGGAATTTGAGGCTGAAAACCAACAGTGATGTTTGCTGCCTTGCATGGGAGTGAAGTGCAGTGGTTACAATGTTAGTAGGAATCTGTGTTTGCTAAGCTGATTTGCAGTGTCTGTTTCTTTCCTGGGCTAAGGTATCTTTGACTTTCTGCAACAATAAAGACTGTTTTCAAAGCCAAGAATTCATTTATTGAAAAGAAAATTACTTTATTGACAGACACACAACATTTTGGGAACCTAAAAGGGCAGGGGGGCGGGGTGGGGAACTGTACAGTCCCAGGTTTGAATATGTCCTGTCTGGAGTGCTGTGCAATGACTGCTGCACTTCAGGGTGCCTATACTGCATGGTGATGGGGGTTGAGTGCAGAGGGTAAGGGTCGTATTTCTCAGGGCTGGTTGGTGAACGTACAGGTGTTGGAGGCAGCTGGTGGTGGTAAGAACCTGGATGTAGGGGAAGGGGGTTTTGAGCTGACATTGGGGCACAAGGGAAAGAGCTTTGGGATGGGGGGGCGGGCGCGGTAGTGCTCTGCCTGCATGGCTACGAGCGCCTGGAGAGAGTCCGCTTGGTGCGCCAGGATGCTTATCAGCTACTTTGTGCTTTTCTTCCTGTCCACTGCGTTTTTCTGGTGGATCCTGCTTTCCCTTTCCCTCCAGTCCTGCACTTTTTGATTCTCTGTGGCAGAGTGATCCATAACTACTTGCAGCAGGTCTTCTTTGCTTTTTCGCGGCTTCTTCCGGAGGTTTTGTAGTCTCTGATCTGTTGATAACACGGGCAGCCGAGAACTCAAGGTTGCTTGTGGAAAGACAAAAAAGGCAACACTTAACAGAGGCAGCATTGTTTATAGCTCAGACAGTTATTCCCACACAGTGAAGGAGTAACATTTTTCACAATAGCATAATTTTCCCATCCCAAAGAGAGCGCACATAACCCACAGGAGCCCCGAAATGGTGAGTAAGGGGGACTGATTGCTTCAGGGCTGTACTGGGGTTTCTGTGCGTTGGGGAAAGCAAACAGCTGCAGGGGGCACCTACACTGAACACTCTCCCAACATTTTCCACAGGAGTTGATCCTGGGAGATATCTCGCTGCTGCGGGTCACCTGGGAAGAGCGGGAGGGTCTTCTACACCAATGTGGATTCTGCCGTGGCCCCTATGCAGCTTGCCTGTGTGCAGCAATGGTCCCCCCACCCCTTGCAGCACAGTGGCACGGACGCGTTAGCCTGACTGGGAAAAGGACCATGGTGGCTCTCCCAATAAACCTGTGCAAGCGCATTGCCCACGCTCTGGCTGAAACTTTTGAAGAGATTACCGAGGCCGATTACCGCGACGTGATAGACCACATCAATGGGCTATTCCACATCTAGGCATGCATGCATGCAGAACCCTCCCTCCTCTCCCGAAAAATTTCCATCCTGAAAATAAAAAGCCTCTTACCGGGAACCCGCTCCTCTGTTTGTCCTCCACCAAGTACCGGCTGTTGCGATTGGCTACCTTCCTCCTGGCTTGAGAAGAGCTCCTGGCCGCATGCCTCCAGGCACTCCAGGATGTCTCCCCCCACCCCAGTACCCTCACTCTCAGTTTCCTCCTCCCCACCCTTCTCCTCCTCCTCCCACCCCGCTCTGAAGTGTCCATCGTGGTCCTCGGATTGGTGGTGGGGTCACCTCCAAGTATCGTGTCCAGCTCTTTGTAAAAACGGCAGGTCGTGGAGGCAGCGCCGGAGCGGCGGTTTCCCTCGCGGGCTTTGCAATAGGCACTCCGCAGCTCCTTCACTTTAACCCTGCACTGCAGTGCGTCCCGGTAATGGCCCCTTTCCAGCATGGCCTTTGATATCTGCCCAAAGGTATTGTAATTCCTACAGCTGGAGCGCAGCTGGGACTGCAAAGCTTCCTCCCCCCAAACACTGATGAGGTCCAGCAACTCGCCATTGCTCCATGCTGGGGCTCGTTTGCCGCGTGGAGGCATGGTCACCTGGAAAGATTCACTGATTGCACTCCACACCTGGCTGAGCAAACAGGAAGGGGATTTTTAAAATTCCCGGGGCATTTAAAGGGCGGATCACCTGAGGCCAGGGCAGTAGAGTTCGAACTGATGAGCAGAGTGGCTGAACAGGCATTCTGGGATACCTCCGAATACCTCTGGAGGCCAATAACAGCGCTTTTGGTGGCCACACTGGCGGAGCAGCGCTGCATCACCAGCGCTGCAGTCGTTATTCCCCAGGCCGAGGTGGAGTACGTGCAGCGCTGTAGCCAGGGAGATACAGCAAGTGTGGACGGTGAGTGAGTTGCAGCGCTGTAAAGCCACCACCAGCGCTGCAACTCTCCAGTGTAGCCAAGCGCTAATCCTTTAATTGTTCTCGTGGGTCTTCTCTGAGCCCTCTCCAATGTAGGAACATCCTTCTTGAACTGCGGGCACCAGAACTGGACACAGGGTTCCAGCAGCCATTGCACCACTGCCAAACACAGGGGAAAAAACCCTCTCCGCTGCTAAACGAGATTCCCCTGTTTGTGCATCCCAGGATTGCATGAGCCCTTTTGGCCACAGCGTTGTGCTGGGAGTTCATGTAATTGATCTTTGATTATCAGCAGGTAAGTATGCCCAGTGGTCTGTGATGGGATGTTAAATGGCGTGGGATCTGAGTTACTACAGAGAATTCTTTCCTGGGCGCTGGCTGGTGAGTCTTGCCCACATGCTCAGGGTTTAACTGATCACCATATTTGGGGTCGGGAAGGAATTTTCCCTCAGGGCAGATTGGCAGAGGCCCTGGAGGTTTTTCGCCTTCCTCTGCAGCATGGGGCACGGGTCACTTGCTGGAGGATTCTCTGCAGCTTGAGGTCTTCAAACCACAATTTGAGGACTTCAATAACTCAGACATAGGTTAGGGGTTTGTTATAGAAGTGGGTGGGTGAGATTCTGTGGCCTGCATTGTGCAGGAGGTCAGACTAGATGATCATAATGGTCCCTTCTGACCTTAAAGTCTATGAGTTTATGATTATCCATCCCCACCCCCAAATCTTTTACGGAGTCGTGGCTTCCCAGGATCGAGTCCCCAGTCCTGTAAGTCTGGCCTATGTTCTTTCTTCCTAGATGCCTACATTTACATTTAGCTGTGCTACAAACAGGGGCGGCTCTAGCCATTTCGCCGCCCCAAGCACGGCGGCACGCTGCGGGGGGGGGGGTGCTCTGCTGGTCGTCGGTCCCGTGGCTCCGGTGAACCTCCCGCAGACGTGCCGCGGATGCTCCACTGAAGCCATGGGACCAGCGGACCCTCCACAGGCACGTCTACGGGAGGTCCATCGGAGCCACCTGCCGTCCTCCTGGCGACCAGCAGAGTGCCCCCCGCGGCGTGCCGCCCCAAGCACGCGCTTGGCATGCTGGGGCCTGGAGCCGCCCCTGGCTACAAAGCATATTGGTTGCCTGCATTCAGTTTCCCAGGAGATCCAGGTCACTCTCTATCAGTGAGGTGGCCGCTTCATTATTTGCCAGTTCCTGGCACAGACCTCAAATACAATTAACATCCTGGTCTTCAAAGGTTTGCCTCAGAAATGTTTTCCTCAGCAAACACTGACTCGCAGTTTACTGCTAGTCAAGGAACCTTTATTCACAGATAGCAGGCAGCTTTATTGCTCAGCCTGACTATCACATATCACGGAATAACTATGATCAACCCTCAGAAGCCCACAGCTGTAGGGACCAGTTGACCCTCTGGCCTATTTTGCTGCAGTGGCGGCCATTGCCCAGCCGGAAGGGGTGAGAGGGCGTCTGGGCTCTGGAGGCAGCTGACGATGCTGCTCTCCCTCCCGTTTGTGGGCACGGTCAGGGTGACAATATTCTGGGGAGGCTTGAACTCCTGTTTCCCCACCCTGGCAGCCCTTGATAGAAAGCAGCTGCTCCCCTGGGCCTCAGGCCGGTCCTGGGGCCCAATCCCTCCCCGACACCGCGCTGCCCCAGTGCCAGCTAAATGCAATTATCTGGAGCATGGTGAATGTGTCTGTGAGCTGGCAGGTCCTTCCCTTTGCACCCCATTGCCTCTCACTGATTCTCCCCATGGGCTGCCCGCTGAGCACCAGTGTCCCCGCAGGGACAAATGCTGATTTGGGGCTGGATCATGTGCCCCTTAAATCAACAGGAGCTTTGTTTCCAAGAAATACTGATGGCTACTTAATGAGCCCTGAGAAGCAGAGGAATGATAAGAGTCTGTAGCCAAATGCCCATCTCCAGGTGAAATGCAAAGCAGGTTAATATTTGCCGATGATTGGTGTCTGGGGTTCAGCCTGAGACTCCCCACCTACGTCTCCTCCCCCAGTCAAGCCCAAGTCTCCGCTGTCTCTCTGACATCTCTTCCTGCTGCCAGCTGACTGAGCATCCCACCTTTCCTCCAGCGCCACCGTTCTCTGGCACCTTTAATAAGGCTAATGAAGAGCTTATGGATAGTAGCAGGGTAGCTAATATGAATGAGGATATGGACATAGAAATTACCTCATCTAAGGTGGGAGTCAAACTCAAACAGCTGTCAAAGTTAGACTCAGGACTGACTCACAGTTTGTCAGACCACTCTGTTTTATTAGCACAGATAATGTGAGCACCATGCAAGACACAAACTATCTTATTTATACAGATAAAAGGGCGAGCACTTAAGATAACAAAGGAAGCAGAATCAGATAAGTTTACCTGGGCTAGGCATGCATATCTTATTTCCTTACTGACTATTACCGATCTTCTGTTAATGTTTTGCCATTAGCACCATTGTTTATGCCTAATATTTCTTTTCCTGGCACCTGTATTTCAACATTTCTTATTTCTGCTTAAAGGTACATACAACATTTCTTTAATCTATTCTTATTTTTACAATATAATTCATTCTACTTTCACAATCCCTCCTTTTGGTCAAGCTTATGCCATGACCAACAATTACTGGGTTCCACAAATCAATCGTTCTTTATTTCTTCATCAGTGATATTTAAAATCATCATATTAGCACTCTGGTTTGGGGAAGCTATCTGTGTGGCATGTCTTACACTGTTTTGGATGCAACAGGAGATTAACTGAAGACATACAAAAATCATCAGGATTCCAAACAGAATAGTCAGGGCTACCTGGAACAACCAGTTTCCTATGCCAGAGAAATTGAACAGGTTACTTAGCCACTTTCATAAAGAACTCGGCTCTTCATGGGGAAGATATGCGATTTGTTCTAAGTGGCTAGCGCGATCTATTACCTCATTGGTATCGTCAGGTATAAACACATGACATTGTTTTCCAATGACAGCACGGGTCCCTCCTTTGGCCGCCAGCACTATGTCCAATGCCTGATGGTTTTGGAGGGCCACCTGTCGGATCGCCCCTGTTTCTTTGGCCAGGGCTCTTAAACTTTCTCCAGTTTCATTTGCCATTATTTTAACTACAGCTTGTAACCTCAGGAGCCTTTTTGCCTGGTGTATTACTCCCCCAAGTGGGATAAAGAAACTGCCAATAGCCTCTTCCCAGGTGTAATTGCTGTTCCATATTGTGTTAAACGGACAAGGTCCTCCAGTGAGGTCTGGGGAATTGGGTGGGATAGCCAGGACAGGAACACCAGCTTGAGAGTGGGCTGGGATGTGGCTGCAGACCCAGCATTTAGAAATATTAAGGGTCTGAGCTATCCACACTTGCTGCTGGATAAAAGAATTGTCATTGTGGATTCCCCAGACCTTCAGACACCAACAGCCGAGGAACAGGCACCACCAGAGGCGCATGTTGGAGGCAAGGCCCTTCTGGTTCTGACAACCTCAACTGAGGGAACCGCAGTCACTGTTTTATGTCCACCAGGCAGCAGGCGCTAGGCTCGCTACTGCTTCTTCTTGGGCCTTGCTGGTCGTCGTCTGCTTCTGGCAACCCTTAGGAGAGCGTAGATTGTAAGGTATTGCAGGCTGTTCCTCTACGTCTTGACTCTGCATGGTCCTGAGGTGATGATTGGTTCACTGCGGGTGGTGCATTCTTACACTGCGAAGCATGTATCCACTCTGCAATGCCAGACAGTTTAACAGCCGTCTGGCTAGTAAGCAGTGACTGATGATTCTTTGATGCTCTTTAAGTCTCTTTGCTTCTTTCCTTGACTCTGGCTATAACAATGGCCTTCACACCTTATCTTTTACAAACAGCAGTATTTTATATTGAGCAAAAAGGCATTGCAAATTAAACCTTGCTAAGTTTTACAATTAATAACCAAGACAATTTACATTGAGACCCAGGCCTTCAATGTTTCTCTAATTTACTTAACATAGAGACAATAGAGAATCCTGTCTCTTACTACCTAAATCTTAAAACAAAGAGTTAAGAGAGGGCCCAATTTGTAATGCATATGAGAAAACAGAATCCTATAGTCCCAGAGGGTCATTTCTTTCTGCTGTTCAAAAAGGGTGGCTAGCAGGATGAAATCAAATTACACATTAATTCTTATGGGACATTATAAAATCCTGCTCCTACATATCCCCCTTTTGACACTCAGGCTTTGGCTACACTTACACTTCAAAGCACTGCCGCGGCAGCGCTTTGAAGCTCTAAGTGTAGTCAAAGCACCAGCGCTGAGCGCTGTCCATACTCCACCTCCCTGTGGGGAATAACGGACAGCGCTGGGAGCGCAGCTCCCAGCGCTGGGGCTTTGACTACACTGGCGCTTTGTAGCGCCGCAATTTGCAGCACTGGAGAGGGTGTGTTTTCACACCCTGCTGCAGCGCTGCAAATTTGTAAGTGTAGCCAAGCCCTAAGATTATTAATCACCAGTGTCACTTCTTATTTAGTCCAGAAAATACTGGGAAGTGATTTGGGCCTGTGGCTTTAGCTTTGCATACATTCGTTTTATCCACCAGCACATTTTAAACATTTCAGTTAAATACATACAATTTATAACCAAGAACAATTAGGGGTAGTGACATTAGTATGCCAGTAGCTGTGGGAGACCATCCAGAAAATATGTTATACCAATGGTAAGCTGTTATGTCTTTCTGCAGTGGCAATTCTTAACATGTCCCCATTTGCGTGTATAATATGAATGGACCCGTTTCCCACATAGTTCCTAGAAAAAAAAAGGTTACCTTTTTACCTTTTAACAGATGATTGGTAACTGTTTGCCATTCAATGCCAAGACTGATAGAGAACTCAGCTAAATCAGGGCTTACAGTAAGCTGAGACTTTCTTTTGTTGTTGTTGTTGTTGTTGTGGCAAATAGTAAATGTGATTATTGGTAAGCACAGTACTTACATTACATGTACATTTGTCTACTGGTGGGTTGCTAACACTTTTATCCTTTTAAAACACTTTCCCCCAAGAATGAACACACACATTGCCCATTATACAATACTTTGGTCTCATTATTCATTTTATCCCACATACAGGATTGTAGTGTTAGGTAAAAAGCAAGTCCTTACTTACCTCTCCAGCACCCAAGTTCGTGCGGAGTTGGTATGGGGCTCAGAAATCTGTCAGAGACCAGACAACAGTTCGTTGATCAACGGGCTCACACCATCCTTAGCTTACAAAAAAGCTTCGGAGTAAGTGTGGCAAGTTTATTAGGGGTGAGCATCAATGTTTATACACAGAAGTAAACAAAGTGATTAACAGATCATAATGGTCATGCATAATCAATCAAGATTCTACAGGATAAAACAGGTTAAAATGTAAATTAGAAAAGACAAAGGAGGAGATGGCTACTTATTGGGAGGGGGAGGTGTCATGAGTAGTTCGCAGGTCAGAGCTTTGATTAAAAGTTTCAGACAGAGACATCAAGTCTGGATTAAGTTTAAACTCATAAAAAGTTCAGACTCAACATTCCTCCATTTGTAGCTTTGGGATAACTATTTACCAAAAGCTACACCCCATTTTAAGGAGCCAAGGGCCGCTTGGCAATTTCAGCCTGGGCCAACTCGAAGAGAGTAAGGCCTTTGGCTGAAGTAGGAAAAGAATAAACTGACCCACATGAGTTTATGAGGGAGGGGACACACTGAATACAGCAACATAGTATTATAAGGATTACTATGGCCCCAACAATACCCACCAAGAGTTTTTTAACCCACCCAAATCCAGGCAGCCAATTCCATAAGGCTCCCCACCAATCATAAGGTGGCTGGCCAGAGGAGTAGTTCTTAGCCATTTCCCTTAGATGTTTGGTACGTTGAAAAGTGTCAGGGTAGGTGTCGTTTACAAAAACACAGCATTCTTCATTTATGAGGGCGCAAGTTCCTCCTTGGGCTGCTAACATTATGTCTAAAGCCATTCGGTTTTGCAAAGCTAACTGGCGCAGCTGGGACATTTCCCCGGCCTGATTCTCAAATAGGGTCGCAGTTTCATTGGTTAAAGATTCTAGTAGTCCCTGTAGACGGATGACACCACCCCTCAAGCTAATAAGACCAGCCCACTGCTGCCACGACAAACCATCACGGATATTAATATCTCTGAAGGTTTCACGGATGTTACGAACGTGGGGGAAATGGGGGGGGTGAGGGAGATGCGAGAAGGCGGTGTGAGCCACGCTTAATAACATGATCCTGCCCAATCAGGGGAGAGAAAGTAATAAGCTTTGGGCCCGCACACCCAGTATGTTCCATACATTGCGTTTCGGGTATTCCATTTCTCAAAGTAGGAGGTAACCCACCACCCGTTGGACCACTGTTCCCCTGGTAACGCAGAGGGGTCGTTGTGCGAACCGCAGAGGCACAATTTGATAGTGGTGTTTTCAAAGTGCAGTGTAGTACTGCTTGAGCAGTTGTAGAAGGCAATCGTATATCCCTTAACAATTAGTTGGACACCCTCGTGATCTGAGCAGGGCTTCTTAAAAGCTGACTCTGAAGGCTTGCCCACCCATGAAAAAGTTGTATCGGGGTGAGGGATCCACATATGGGATAAGTGGGATGCACAAGGCTTGAAGCCAAGATTTTTACTAAAGGCGGTGCCATTAAAATACATGTTGCATTTACTGGTTCCCACAAAAGTTGACCCCTTTTCTTTAACAAAACACAGTGATCCTGTCTGATTGGTTACCCTGAGATATCTGTTAATTGGCACTCCTGTTTTGTCCCATGTAAGATTGTGTTGGACTGGATCTTTTACTTTAGCCGGTGGCATCCAAGTCATATTAACAGTAGTCAGGGGAATGGGTGTGAAGGGGAGTCCCTGTTCTGCATTTACTGGAAATTGAGTACATACCCAGCAATTACTTCTATTTCCTAAAATACGAGTTTTAACCTCGTGGGAATATCTAATAAAAGCATTATCTTCATAAGCAGAAAATAAACTAAAAAGGCATAATAAAAAACATACAGTTGTCAGAATAAAAGGTCCTCTCATTTTTTCGAGTCAATTTAAGTCTGATGTCTGAAAGAGGTAAGCTGGTCCACTGGTCAGAGGCAGTATCCTCAGTGGTGGCAAGAGCTGCTGGTCCGCCACTGTGGTCCACTACGGCTGGCTTGACGTGGGAGTGGTGGATCCAGGATTTGCGTCCTTCCAGGAACACTGCAGTCTGGGTTGTTAAAAGAACCTGGTGGGGTCCAGTAAACCTCGGCTGTAGGGTGTCGCCACGAACGAACTTTTTGGCCCAGACGAAGTCCCCTGGTTGGAACGGGTGGATCGCTTTCCAAAGGGTACGGAGGTGAGCCTGTAGGGAGAGAAACTGGCACGCGGTCATATGATCCCCTCCCAATAGTGAAACATCAGCACGTGGTAGCGCCCCGCCTTTGAAAGGGGGGTGTCCATAGAGCAGTTCAAAGGGGGATAATCCCAATACACGGGTTGGGCGAGTACGAAGGTGAAACAGGACCAAGGGAAGTACCTGAGGCCAGTTTAACCCTGTTTCCTGACAGTATTTAGCCAATGTAAGCTTAAGTTCCCTATTTATACGCTCAACTTTTCCGCTAGACTGGGGATGGTAGGGTGTATGAAAGGAGTGTGAAATGCCCAGTCCTTGTTTTAAATGGCCAAGGACATTACCAGTAAAGTGGGGTCCGCGATCTGAATCAAGTATGAGAGGGACGCCAAAACGGGGTACAATGTCTTTAAGGAGGATCTTTGCCACTGTGGCAGCAGTACAATTAGCAGTAGGAAAAGCTTCGACCCATGAAGTCAGAGGGCAAACCAAAACAAGGAGGTGCTTTTTCCCAAAAGCCTTTGGCATATCTGCAAAGTCAATTTGAAGATGTTGAAATGGAGCAGCAGGCGGAGGTTTTTCACCCTTAATTTTGTTAAGAGGCGGAGCAGGTTCATTACGCTGACATGTGCTGCATGCTTTCACTATTGACAGGCAGTAGGGTTGAATGCCTGGAGCATACCAAAAGCGAGCGATGGTGTCCACAAGGGCGTGCGTGCCGTCGTGACCCCCCTTATCATGGTGCCAGCGAACTGCCACGGGGTATGTGGAGCGAGGGAGGCAGGCTCGGCCATCCGGCATAAGCCAGGTCCCTTTGACCAGAGTGGCTCCGAGGCTTTCCCACGACTGTAGTTCAGCAGCGGGTACCAGTACAGGGTAAAAGCATACTTGCTATCAGTAAAAATGGTAACGGTCTTACCAGCGGCCAACTGGCAAGCTCGGGCCAGGGCATAGAGTTCGGCGGCTTGGGCTCCCCAGTTGCCTGGCAGTGAGGCGGCCTCTTGAATGTCCCATTCAGAGGTGACTGCATAACCGGTGAAATGCTTGCCATTAACATAGAAGGAGCTTCCGTCCGAGAAGAGGATGCAATCAGGGTTGTCCAGTGGCACGTCAAACAGGTTGTTCCTTATCTGTAAGATGCTATGTACTACTTTCACACAGTCGTGCTGATCCTGGAGGACTGGCAGGTCAGAAAGCAAGGTAGCTGGATTAAGGGGCCCACACCTTTCAAAAATTAGATTAGTGTCTTCTAGGAGTTTGGCCTCTAGCTGCTGCTGACGATGGGCCGAAAAGACTTGGGTCGTGCCCCTACGCAGAAGGGCTGACAAGGCATGAGAGGTCCAGACCGTGGTAAAATGACCCAGGGTCAGGCTCTTTGCCTTTGTGATCAGCAGGGCAGCTGCTGCCAGAGTCCGGGTGCAAGATGGGGTTCCCTGAGCGACAGGGTCGATCTGCTGAGAGTAAAAAGCAAGCGGGAAATGGTGGGGCCCGCTCAGCTGGGTAAGGACGCCACTAGCAATTCCGCCCCTCTCATGGACAAAAAGGTGAAAGGGTTTGCTGTAATTGGGGGGGCGGAGAGACATGGAGGAGGCCACACTGTCCTTGAGTAACTGAAAGGCTTGGATTGTGTCTGGGGACCACTGCAAAGGGTCAGGAGCAAGGTTAGCAGTGAGTCGGTGGAGCGGTTTGCTCAACTCCCCGCAGGACGGCAACCAGGGGCGACAGAAGCCAATTAATCCTAAGAAACCTCGAAGTTGCTTCTTGGTGTTTGGCAGAGGGCAGTTTTGGATAGTCTTTATGCGGACTGGGTCCATTTGTCTCCCCTCTGGGGTTAACAGGAAGCCCAGATATCGGACCTTCTGTGAGACCCACTGAATCTTGTTAGGGTCTACCTTGTGGCCTCTGGTGTGTAGGTATAATAAAAGTGCCTTACCATCGATGCGGAGGGCGGCTTCTTCGCGGTTACCTAGTAGGATGTCATCTACGTATAGGACTAACGTGGATCCCTGCGGACTGGTGAAGCCTTCCAAGTCGTGGCGGAGGCATTGGCTGAAAATCGTGGGGCTGTCTCTGTAGCCTTGAGGAAGTCGTTGCCAGACATAACTTTGTCCCTCCCAGGTGAAACCAAAGAGATATTGAGAGTCTGGGTGCACAGGAATGCTGAAAAAGGCTGATTTTAAGTCAATAACAGTGAACCACTCAGCATCCCAGGGGATTTGGCTGATGATAGTAGCTGGATCAGGAACTACTGCATGAAGAGGGACCACATACTGATTAATAACCCGTAGATCCTGTACAAAGCGCCAACGAATAGGGTCTCCGTCCTTTTTAGGAGGCTTTTTGACAGGCAGTATAGGGGTATTACAGGGAGTGCGCTGAGGGCGGACTAGCTTTTGTGCAATGAATCCCTCGACAATGGGGCGGATGCCCTCCCAGGCTTCCAGCGATAGGGGGTATTGGGGGACTGACGGGGGGGCTAAGGAGGGCTTCACTTGAATCCTTACTGGCTCTGCCGAAAGGAGCAGGCCAACATCAGTGTCAGAAATTCCCCAGAGGGTTAAAGGCAAATCAGTGAGGTCAGGGGAGAGAGAGGGGGGGTTTCCCAATTACCCTGAGTTGGGGCCGAATCTCCTAACACTGTCATCAATAATCCTACCCCTTCAGGAGTGCAGGTTAAAGTAGCCTCAAGCTTACAGAGTAAATCCCGGCCCATCAAAGGGATCGGACAAGCTGGGGAAAAAAGAAAACGGTGAGAAAAAACATTTATCAGCATAAATAACATTTAGAGGCAAAGTGAGTCCCAGAGACTGTGGGTTGCCTTCCACCCCAGTTGCAGTTTTAACTCAGAGGATAGCCAGGGAGAGGGGGCATGATTTAAAAGAGAGAAAGTAGCTCCAGTATCAATGAGGAAAGAGACAGGCAGTCCTTGGACTGAAAGGGTTAGACGAGGCTCTTTGCTGGGAGGGGAGAAAGTGAGGAAGGAGCCGGCTAAAGACATTAAGGAAATAAGACCATCACATTGTTTGCCTTCACCCCCAGGGTACCGTCATTGAGAAGGCTGAGTTTGCTGCAGCTGCTGCTGTTGCCCGTAGTTGATCCAGGCCTGAGGAACGGGCTGGGCTGGTGGTGCAGGGGTGTATTTGTCCCTGGTGTAAGTATCTGCGGATGCGACCGGACCCTCTGGGCGTCCCCAGGGGCATTCACGTTTAAAGTGACCGGGCTGTCCGTACTGAAAACAATTTCCTGGTGGCTGGGGTTGCCAGGACCCTCTTCCCCGAGCACCCTGAAATTCCCTGCCACGGCCACGGCTTCTGCCTCGAATACCACCGCGAAAAGCTAAAGCCATCAACTTATATTCTTCCTTTTTCTCTTTCTTTTTACTACTTTCCCTTTCTTTCTCCCATGCAAAACTCCTTCCGAGGTGTGCCCCTCCAATTCCTCCTTATCCCTCTGCAGAGATTCCAATTTGGAGTCCTGCAGATTCCCCTCTGCGCTCTGGAGAGAGTCCCCTTGCGGAGGAATAGGGGCAGGTGCAGTGGGGACCAACTGACGAGTTAAAACACGCCGTGGTTTACACCCTTCATCGAAATAACATGGAGGGGGTTCACTCTCGGGAGAATACCTGACTGCCATAATTTTTAAAGATTTCCACAGCTCTGCTGCTGTGTCCCAACAAAACCAGTAACATAACTGTCCCAGATGGTCTTTTTCGATCTGGCTCCTTACTCCTCTTAAGGCAGCCTGTTCGAAAGAGCCATACGAAGGCCACCTCATCTCCGGGTCGGCCAATACCGCGGTATACCCAGTCCAATTCCTTACACACAGTGTGTACAACTTCCTCCTAGACATTCCTGTCTGTACTGGGAGTTTCCCTTCATTCCATAACTTATTTACAATCCCCAGCGGACTCTCAAGAGGCACGCTAGTCCCTTGACCCATGGTGTCTGACAGGAGCCCTCCAACTGGCGTTTATCCTGCTGTCCAGTACACGACCCCTCAATATTGAATTGGCTGGGAGAAATCTCCCGTGGCGCCTGCCAATTCGTATGTGAGTGTTCTGGCCACTGGACAGAGGCACCGCACCAGAAGGAAATCCCGGACGAGCCCCCAAATTGTTAGGTAAAAAGCAAGTCCTACTCACCTCTCCAGCACCCGAGTTTGTGCGGAGTTGGTATAGGGCTCAGAAATCTGTCAGAGACCAGACAACAGTTCGTTGATCAACGGGCTCACACCATCCTTAGCTTACAAAAAAGCTTCGGAGTAAGTGTGGCAAGTTTATTAGGGGTGAGCATCAATGTTTATACACAGAAGTAAACAAAGTGATGAACAGATCATAATGGTCATGCATAATCAATCAAGATTCTACAGGATAAAACAGGTTAAAATGTAAATTAGAAAAGACAAAGGAGGAGATGGCTACTTATTGGGAGGGGGAGGTGTCATGAGTAGTTCGCAGGTCAGAGCTTTGATTAAAAGTTTCAGATAGAGACATCAAGTCTGGATTAAGTTTAAACTCATAAAAAGTTCAGACTCAACAGTAGTGAAATGTCTTTACTACAGGGCTTTGGAGCAACAGGCATGGATAAGCATACCCACTTTTGAGGACTCCACTTGGTACTACTTCTGGTGCCCAATAGTTTCCCTTCCTCCCCAGCCCACTAGCTCGAGGTCCGGGGTAGCCAGAAGGATCCCAGGTGCAATCTGGGGAGTGGACTAACTTTCCATAGCTTTGCTTCCCGAGCCTGGTGGTGTGCGATTTTAACAACAATTTCTTCACTTAACAAATTTTGTCTCACCGTACTGGAGACATACTGCATCCAGTTATATTGATAGGTATTAAACAATGATCTTTTCCTTTGCTTTAACAGATGCATTAAAACCTTAATATTTTCTGATATTACCCAAAACATCTTACGTTCTAAATATCTGCATTTCAGTACATTCCATAGCTATCGCAGGATGTTTTTTCTTTCATTTGTTCTGTAGCTGGTATTAGCTTTTTATGATTTTCTGAAAGACAAAAATAACATTTTTCTACCCCTTTTGGGGTGGCATTGATTATTGCTTAAAGATTCCGTTCTTTTACAAATACTCTTGCTGATTGCAGGCAAAACAGAGGAATTACCCCCATATTTTCCTGTGTGTTTTGTTTTATAGGCCAGGTTTTAATGACTTCTACTTTTTAAGGGTTATGGGGAAATTATCCCACTGTTTAGTCATTAAATCCATGAGGTGGTGTACCTCAGTTTTTCTTCTTATATAGCAGACCAAGTTTGTAATGTTTTTCCTGGTGTGTTGAGCTTTAAGTTTACTCACAGGTAATAGCTGAGAAGCATCATTACCCTATTACCTTAAAGAATTTTTCCAAAAATCATACACACTATACGTTGTTACAGGGGTACTTACTAACATTACATTTATTTCAATGTTTAAGATTAACAGTAACATTAGCGTTAAATCTATTAACAGTATCTTGTTATACCAGGCCTTTTATGGAGGCAATTTGTTTGCTGACCAGGTATGCTCTTTATTTGCAGCTTCTTTTGTGCTGGCAGTTCTCAGCTTTCTTTATCAGTTAGGTAATTTGCATCAACACAGGCTTGGCTTTTGGATTCAAAGCCATCAGCAGAGCTCAGAGACTCTGTCTTAACACACAGGGATCTGAAAAAGAAAACACAGCCTATTGCGGCTCTTTATGGAGCCCTAATAGGATTTTAATTCAGCAGCATGTTTCATTTGTATTTCTTTTACCCATTTCTACACTATATACTGCACGTGTCCTAGGGAAAATGCACATTCCTTCTATACTATAACTTTTTAAAGATTAGCCATAGCAATTTTTACATAAGGTGTAACGGTTTCTTTTGTTCTTACAGAGTTTTTAAGTACCCTTATCAAAGTGACAGTCTGATTACACAGAGCCATTTTAAGGCTCAGTGTTTTTAACATTGCTTCTTTTTGTTTTGTGCACCTCACCTCTGCTATTGCTTCAGAGGGTCACTGTTAATTTCTTATTCTTTCACTACAGCTCTTATCTGCTATTGTTACAAAAAAACAACCAACCAACCAACCAAAAAGACTCCAGAATCCCTCCCTATTATCCTGATTTTGACTGCCCTATTGCAGCCATGACTTGGTCTTTATTTAAAAACATTTTAAATTTTGTAAAGAATCAAGTTACCCCTTAAGGGTTAAATGCTAAATCCCAAAGCCAAACAACACTAATTACCTGTGTCTTGCAAAAAGGTCTGTCAGTTTTGCAACTTTGAATTAAAGTCAAATGAATTTTTAGTGGCATTAAAAACAAAAACAAAACCAATTTGTCTTACACCTACAAAACAGGAGTTTTACAAACCAGATGTGCTGGTTTAGATTCTTAGAACTTTACATATTTTCACAGACAAATAGATACATACATATTTTCTTTTCCTTAACATTCCTTTACACGGCTTTGTTTTTACATAGCTGTATATATATTTGGATTATTTACAGGCATTCTTTTGGAAAACGGCCCATTTTTCCTTCAGAATGGCTGCAAAGAAACCAAGAATTCTCTCTTTAACATGGTCTTTTTTAACATTTTCACAAAGTTTAACTGCTTAATTCTCTCCAGCCTCTGTAGAGTTAACTTTTCACTCTCTTCCCTTAAATCACTTGTTTATCTCCCAAAATGACACCTTTATCACCTCAGATTTCACCATTTTAAGTATTGTTCCAGGGGTTCATGCCTGCACTTAGGCCTGGTCTACACTAGGACTTTAATTCGAATTTAGCAGCGTTAATTCGAACTAACCGCTCAACCGTCCACACCAGGAAGCCATTTAATTCGAACTAGAGGGCTCGTTAGTTCGAATTTGGTACTCCACCCCGACAGGTGGAGTAACGCTAAATTCGACATGGCTAGCTCGAATTAGGCTAGGTGTGGATGCAAATCGAACTTAGTAGCTCCGGGAGCTATCCCACACTGCACCACTCTGTTGACGCTCTGGACAGCAGTCCGAGCTTGGATTCTCTGACCAGCCACACAGGAAATGACCCGGGAAAATTTGAATTCATTTTCCTGTCTGGGCACTTTGAATCTGACGTCCTGGCTGGACATCGGGGCGAGCTCCGCAGCACCTGCAACGATGCAGAGCTCTCCAGCAGAGGAGTTCATGTTATCTGTGAATAGAAAGAGGGACCCAGCATAGACTGACTGGGAACTCTTCGATCTGATCGGTGTGTGGGGCGAGGAGTCTGTGCTTTCGGAGCTGCGCTCCAAAACAGGGAATGCGAAGACCTACGAGAAGGTCTCCAAAGCCATGAGAGACAGAGGATACAGGCGGGATGCAACGCAGCGCCGCGTGAAAATCAAGGACCCCAGACAAGGCTACCAAAAAATCAAAGCGGCAAACGGACGCTACGGAGCCTGCCACCACTGCCCCACCAGTGACTGTGGACTCTGACGATGGGACAGTGTCGACGGCCAGTTCCTCGGCGATGTTCGCGGACGGGGAAGATGAGGAAGGGTTTGTGGAGGACGAGGCAGGCGAGAGCGCTTACAACGATGGTTTCCCCGACAGCCAGGATCTATTCATCACCGTCACGGAGATCCCCCAACAACCCTCCCCGGCCATTAACCCGGACCCTGAATCAGGGGAAGGAGCAGTCGGTAAGTGCTTTAACCATGTTAACTTTTATTCTTAATATAACAGGAATCTTAACTGTGTGAAAAGGAGGTCTGTCTAGATATGGGGATAGAACAGAAATCATCCTTGGAGATCTCCACGAAGCTCTCCTTGCGTTAATCGAAAAGCATCAGCAGGAGGTTCCTGAGGAGAGCTGCCTTATTGGGTGCTCCATGGTAGCACAGTTTTCCGCGCAAGGCTTTCATGAGGTACTCAGGGAGCACTGCCTCCCCGAGCACGGCTGTATCGGGCCCTGGTTCATGCTAGCTTTCATGCAGCATGCACTCTCTAGCTCCTTCAGTGACCCTCCTCAGGGTGATCTCGCTCGGAGACTCCTGCATCTAATTAGGGTAATTACTGTAATTTTACGCCTGGTCCAAAGTATTTTTAAAAAATCTACGGACAGACGGCATAGCACAGACTCAGCACGCAGCTGCGTGACGAGCGTAACGGAAAGCCAAAGAATATAATGGATGCTCATGGAGGGAGGGGGGAATGAGGACGCAAGGTATCCCACAGTTCCTGCTGTCTCCGAAAAGTATTTGCATTCTTGGATGAGCTCCAAATGCTTCTAGGGTCAAACACAGTGTCTGCGGTGGGTCAGGGCATAGTTCGGCAATTTGCGCACACACCCCACCCACCACCAGAAGTGAAAACAATCCTCTGTTGACTCTTTTACATGTCACCCTATCTTTACTGAATGCTGCAGATAGACGCGATGGTGCAGCACTCAACACCAACATCCTTGCTCCCCCCCGCCATGGGTGGCTGACGGTACAATATGACTGATATCCGTCCTCATCATCAGCCTATTGGCACATGGGGCAGTGCAAAAGAGCTGGTAACCATGCCGACTAGCATCAGTAAGGTTGATCAAGGGCGCCTGTCCCTAATTTTTCATGGCAGATGGTGCAATATGGCTGGTAACCGTCCTCATCATTGCAACAGGGGGCTGAGCTCCATCAGCCCCCACCCTTCATTGTAAATAAAAGATTCGATTGCCCCTGAACTAGCAGAGGGATGATGGGCTCCTTCATCCACACTCCTTAATGTCCTGCCTGGACTATCATTGCAGCTGGAGGCTTCCTTCCAGTCATTTCTCACAAACAAGTCACTGTGTCTTATTCCTGCATTCTTTATTACTTCATCACACAAGTGGGGGGACAATGGTATGGTAGCCCAGGAAGGCTGGGGTAAGAACGGAATGAACAGGTGGTGTTGTTGCAGGAGCACCCCCCCTGAATAGCATACAGCTCATAATTTATGAAGGATCGGACACAGAGCAGCTGTGCTCTCTGGTTCTATGATACAGTGGTTCTCTAGTACACTTGCCCATAATCTAGGCAGGACTGATTCTATTTTTAGGTACCAAAAAGGAGGGATTGACTCAGGGAGTCATTCCCAATTTTTGCTTTTGCACCCCTGGCTGCTCGGCCAGGGGCACTTATGACAGCCCCAAATGGGGCAGTGCAAAAGGACAGGTAACCATGCCCATCTTATTACCATCTTATTACCAATTTATGGTATGGTTGATGGTACAATATGGCTGGTAACCATCTCTGCTGTCATGCAAAAGCAAAAGCATGCTGCTGTGTAGCGCTGCTTGCCCGCCTCTGTCAGCGGCATCTAGTACACATACGGTGACATACACAAAAGGCAAAACAGTGTCCATGGTTGCCACGCTATGGCGTATGCCAGGGCAATTCTGGGAAAACGGGCTTGAAATGATTGTCTGCCGTTGCTTTCCCGGAGGAAGGAATGACTGGCGACATTTACCCAGAATCCACCGCGAAAATGATTTGTGCCCCAGCAGGCACAGGGGTCTCAACCCAGAATTCACAGAGACAGCCTAGACTCAGTTAATTGTTCGCAAAAATGTATCTTTGCAAGGAATTCACTCCCTGTTTCCCATCTCACAGCTTCCACTGTCTCCAGACCTGCCACAGCATCCCCCTCGCAGAGGCTGGCAAAGATTAGGCGGCGAAAGAAAAAGACAAGGGACAAGATGTTCGAGGAATGTATGGGCTGCTACCTAGCAGAGGCGGACCAGCAGAGCCAGTGGAGGGAGACCGTCTCTCTGTGCCAGCGCTCACACAGCGAACGGAAGGAGAGGTGGCGTGAGGAAGACAAGCAGGCGACTGAAACAATGCTTGGACTAGTGAGGGAGCACACGGACACGCTCAGGCGCCTTGTGGATGTTCTTCAGGACCGCAGGAGGACAGAGCCCCCCTGCAGTGTATCTGCAACCGCCCTCCCCCGCCACAAAGTCCCATACCCCCCTCACCGAAAATAATCAGGAGGAGGGGCGGCTGGGGACGTGAATACTGTCACTGCACCACAGCACAGTGCTCAAGTACCCAAAAGCTCTCATACCCTATATTTGCCGAAGTCCTTCACTTCCAGACTCACAGTAGTCCCAATCCCAGTCCCATCCCCTAACTGTCTACTTAATTAATAAAAATGCTTTGCTGTTAATTACTGTTTCCGTTATGTTTTTTCAAAGAAGACTGTGTTCGAATGGGGGGCGTGGGGAAGGGGGTGGTTAATTGCATAGGACAGTCACCTTTCCCAGGGTACAGACACGGGGGCAGGATCAGCAGCGGGTCACACACACGGTGCAGTCAGTAGGCAACCTGGTCGGTTTTTGGAGGTGGTTTCCAGGATCTGTGTGGGCGGGGGAGATGTGACTTTGCAGCGGGGGAGGGCGGTTACAGATTTTATACAGCGGTCCTTGTCCTGGACCGCTGAGTCACGCAGCTGAGGAATCTGTATCCGTCCTCCTCCACCACAAGGTCACATATCCGCCCGCACACAGAATTCCATAAAGAGGGATGGCAGGCTCCGTTGAAAGAAGCCTTCCGGCACTGCGGACCGCTCTAGGAGCAGGAGCCTGTCATTCCTTGAGTTTAGAGGCGGTCTTTACATCACCGCACACCCTACCCAGCACAGCCTGCGTCCCAGTTTCAACCCTTTCACGAACAGTCATGAATAAAGAAACCTTTGTTAAGTAATAATGGGACATGTATTTTATTTTTACACGTGTGCTGGAAGTGGGGGTAACGGGGTGAACGGGGTATGTAACCGAAGAGGAGAGTCAACAGTAACTGGGTAAAGAAACAGGGGCAGGTTCAGCTTCTCTGTAAAGAAACTGAACAGTCACAGGTCACGCTGCTCGCTGCTTGCTGGTATTTGAAGAGTTCCTTGTCGCTGTCCCAGGCGCCTGTATAGGGCTTCATGAGCAAGTGCATTAGCGGGCAGGCTGGGTCCCCAAGGATGACTATAGGCATCTGCACATCCACAACAGTTATTTCGTGGTCCGGGAAGAAACTACCTTCCTGCAGGCGTCTGAGCAGCCCACAGTTCCTGAAAACACACGCATCATGAACCTTGCCCGGCCACCCGACGTTGATGTTTGTAAAACGTCCCCTATGGTCCCCCAGTGCTTGCAGCACCATTGAAAAGTAGCCCAATTTCTCAGCAGCTGACTGTGGAAGACGTGGACGATAAAGTGCGAGGAGGAGAAAACGGCGATGATCGCAGCGGGCTCCGTGCTTGCAGTGCTGTGGCGTCCGCACTGTCACTGACCAGAAAAGTGCACGAACAGATTGCCCGCAGGCGCTTTCCCGGAGGGAGGGAGGGAGGTTGTGATTGACGGTTCAATGACGACACTTACCCAAAACCACCCTCGACACATTTTTTCCCCCAGCAGGCATTGGGGGCTCTACCCAGCATTCCAATGGGCAGCGGGGAGTGCGGGAACTGTGGGATAGCTTCCCACAGTGCACCGCTTCCAAAGTCGACGCTGGCCCCGTGAATGTGGACTCAGAAATTCGAATTAGTGTATTTAGTATTTAGTATGGATACACAAATTCGACTTCATAAGGTCGAATCCACAAATTCGAACTAAGTTGATTCGAAATAGTCTTGTAGTGTAGACAAGGCCTTACTGCTTTTCTTACTCCTGACACTATGCCCTTAGGCCTTGTCCCTGAGTCAATCCCTCCTTTTTGGTATCTAAGTTTACCTGGGCTAGGCATGCAGAGCTTATTTCCTTACTAACTATTACTGATCTTCTGTTAATGTTTCGCCATTAGCACCATTGTTTATGCCTAATGTTTCTTTTCCTGGCACCTGTATTTCAACATTTCTTATTTCTGCTTAAAGGTACATACAACATTTCTTTAATCCATTCTTATTTTTACAATATAATTCATTCTATTTTCACACAGCTTAACGGGACTAAATCAGGGGCCCGTATAGTCTCCATCCACGAATATTAAAGGAACTGGCACACGAAATTGGGAGCCCAGTAGCAAGGATTTTTAATGTATCTGTAAACTCATGGGTCGTACCCTGTGACTGGAGAATTGCTAACATAGTACCTGTTTTTAAGAAAGGGAAAAAAAAGTGATCCAGGAAACTACTGGCCTGTTAGTTTGACCTCAGCTGTGTGCAAATGCTGAGGAGAAAGTAGTTAAGGACACAGAGGTAAATGGTAATTGGGATAGATTATAACATGGGTTTACAAAAGGTTGATTGTGCCAGGAGAACCTAGCGACAGGAGGGGGTTCCCAGGTTCCACGGTATCTGCTAAACACTGTTTCTCAAATGCAGCTACCAGGGGGTTTCCCTGCGGCCATGGCAGTTTTCTGGGCAGGGGGTGGGGGACGCATCAGCCTTTCAAATTTCCCTGTAAGCGGCGCAGTAGCGCAGGCTGTGACGATGTAGTTCTGGTGGGACTCAACTGAGAGTACCAATTCAGGACCAATTGCTTAAACAGGACAGTAACAGCCCAAGGCTGGGGTTTTTCCACCTCTAAGGCAAACCAAACCAGCCAGACCAAGAGGACTTTGGTTTCACCCTACTGGCTAACAAGCAAGCAAGTCACACAAGCAATTCCCCAGTGGCTCAGTATCACCACCAGTCCCACTCGTCCTGGGGATGAATGGTTATGAAAACCAACACCCCAATAAAAGAAAATGGTTCTCTTGATCCCAAAGAATCAAGCCCCAGACCCAGGTCAATATACAAATCAGATCTTACCCACAAATCATGCTGTTGCCAATCCTTTAAAATCTAAAATCTAAAGGTTTATTCATAAAAGGAAAAAGATAGAGATGAGAGCTAGAATTGGTTAAATGGAATCAATTCCATACAGTGATGGCAAAGTTCTTAGTTCAGGCTTGCAGCAGTGATGGAGTAAACTGCAGGTTTAAATCAAGTCTCTGGAGTACATCCCCCGCTGGGATGGGTCATTCAGTCCTTTGTTCAGAGCTTCAGTTTGTAGCAAAGTCCCTCCAGAGGTAAGAAGCAGGACTGAAGACAAGATGGAGATGAGGCACCAGCCTTATATAGGCTTTTCCAGGTGTAAGAATCTCTTTGTTCTTACTGTGGAAAATTACAGCAAAATGGAGTCTGGAGTCACATGGGCAAGTCCCTGCATACTTTGCTGAGTTACAAGCATATCTGCCTTCTCTCCATGGGTCAATTGTGTAGCTGATGGTCCTTAATGGGCCATCAAGCAGGCTAGGCAGAGCTAACAGCAACTTGTCTGGGGTGTCACCCAGAAGCACAGCACAAATTTGAAATACAACCAGGATAGAGCCAATACTCATAACTTCAACTACAAAATGATACACACATATAGACACCATAATCCTAACCAGCAACCCATAATCGGGTCTTAGACACCCTTTACATAAGATTTGGTGCCACAACAGAACCTTGGTTGCAACCATGTTCTATATGGCTCAGGGATCCTGCCTGGGGACTGCTCGGGGGAGGGGTACCCCTTCCCTGGTCCCCAAACTGCCGCAGCTGGGGTGCCCCTTCTCCAGCCCCAACTCTGCTGCAGCCTGGCCCCGCCATGGTCAGGGTGGAGTGGACGGAGTGGCCAGGCCCCAGCTGGGGAGGTGCGGCCTGGCCCCAGGCGCAGCAGCACGGCTCCAGGCATGGCTGGAGCGGCCTGGCTCAAACCCAGTCCCAGCTCAGGCACCCCTCCCCCGGCCTGAACTCAGCCCCGGCCGGAACCTGGCGCCTATTCTGAACTGGAACCATAAACTCTCTGAACATTAAATCTCACCAAATGAGGGTCAATCCATCATCATCATCAGCTCCGCTCATTATACTCCACACCCGAACGTAGCGAGCATATTGTGACAAAGTGGGGCGTTTCTTGGGGTTTTCTGTGTTTTCCAGCGGTTTGCATGCACAGGGGGTGGGACTCAATGTCCCTGAGTGTTACTGGTTTAACGAGGTGAGGGGAGAGGGAGTTTGTTGTTACAGAGGACCGGACAGGGAACTTGGGACCCATCAGCCGAGAGCCTGGAGGACGGAGACCCCGGTGACTGGTGACCCGGCTCAGGAGACACAGCCGGTTCTGGCCAGTGGGAGGACAATGGGCTGCAGAGAGAGGACCCCGGTGACCTGACCAGCCGGTTCCAGCCAGAGGACGGCTGAGAGGAGAGGAGACCCAGGCCTTCCTGTTTACGACCCTGTTTACTGGAGAGAAGACAATGGACTGAGTCGGGGCTTGGGGCCGGGGATATCGGCGGCCCAGCTGGGAAGCAGGGGGGCTCAGGGCTGGCGAGAGGAAGCAGGCAGAGCCCACCTGGATGCAGGGAGACTGAGATGTGCTGTTATTGTGAGAGGCCAGGACTGAGGCCCTGAGAGTTTCCTGTGCTGTGTTCAACTCTCAATAAACCCTCCTGTTTTATGCTGGCTGAGAGTCGCTCCGGGCTAGAGAGCAGGGTCGCATCAACCCCTTCGGGGGTGAGGAGGCCCAGGGGGTCCAGAGCGCGTGGACTCCCTGAGGGGGCCCACGGCGAGAAACAGGTGTGGTAAGGCTCAGAGAGTTGTGGCTCCAGGAGGTGGAGGGGCCTGACCCCGAGAGAGAGCGGCCCTCCGAGAAGGGCTGTCTCACTGAAAGGGGCACCCCCCCACGGACCGCACGGGGCCAAGAGTGGGCACGATCTGTGAGTCCGTGACACATATGAACATCATTCCCTCATATCTCAGTGTCTGCACTTTGACCCATCAACCTTTTACTTCCAATCGGGATATTGCAGATTATGTATTCTTTACGACACCCGATCTTAAACCGAATTTCACACTCTCGATAATCCATACGTTATTTCCTGATAACCAGAAACTTCTATGCTTAAACTCTGTACCGTTCACTTTTTTTTAAACATTATCTTAATAAAATTTTGAATGCCGGGGTAATGACAGGTTGTTATCCTGATTGTACCCCACCATGTCTTCCGGAGAAGTTCACAGCTCCATCAGGTTCTGTTTTGTATTCTCATCTGCAGCTTCATGAGCAATATAGGACTAGTTGTGTGTGTGTGTGTGTGTGTGTATGCATGCACACGCTTGCACAATCCCACCTTGGGCTTCCCAGTGCACAGACAGGATCGCACACCATCCCTTACAATACGCAGTGCGCTCCCTGCTACGCACCCAACCAGCTCTACAGCCCAGTGCGGTGGACGGAGTGGCCATGTAGCATGGAAGACCACCTACTACATCGCTTTGGCTGTTCTGCTCAATGACCAGATGTGGGGGTCCTGCAGCTCTGGCTGAGGGGACTCAAAGTGACTGCTGTGGGGTTTCCTATGATGCCTATCACCATGGGATCCAGATGTGAGTCACTGCAGGGCAGGGCCGGCCCTACAAGTGGATCACATGGTCGGGGTGGGTGCCGAGGCTAAGAGGCAAGAAGCAGGGTGGGCCTGGAGTGCGAGGTCATGGAAAGGAGCTTGGGGCAATGTGGGGGGGAGACAGTGGGGGCTGGGGCAATGGCGGTGGGGTAGGGAGCCTGGGGAGGCAGCTGGGGACAGGGCCACCAAAATACACGTTGGCCCAGGGTGCTGTTTTGGGCCACACCTGGGCAATTTATTGAAAGGGGAAGCAAAGCCACTGTTGGTTTTTGTTTGTCGGTGCCTGAGGCCTGGGCGTGCGAGGGTTAACGGGCCCTGACCAGCTCCCAGCTGAGAGCCCCTTGCTGGAGATGCACAAAAGGCTCCTTAAAGGCACAAATCCCATCATGTCCCGTGTGCTCCGCAGCCCGGTCACACCAGGCTCTGAGCAGCCTGAGGCCTTGCTGGCTGGGCGCATTCGCCCCAGAGTGAGGCAGGCTGGCTGGGGACGTGGGCTCACCACGGCCTGCTGCATTTCCCAGCCCGGCTCTTTCTGTTTCTCTGAGTTTCAGCTTCCTGATCCACTGCAAGAAGAGCTGGCAGGCGCCCAGGCTGGGGAAGGGGGGGCAGCAGCAGAGACGTCACCCCCCTCCCCTCTGTGAACTCCCCCCGCCCCCTGTGAATTCTCACCACTCACACGCATGCTCCCTCCCCCCCGCCCACTGCTGTGGTGGGGCTGTTCCTGGCTCTGTGGGGCCCTGCAGAGGGTTGCAGGGGGTGGGGGGGGGATAGAGGCAGGGCTGCGTCTGCCCCTCAGGCCTGGTCTCTGCAGGCTCCTGCAGGGTTCAGTCACTGGGGGCCTGGCTGGTGGGAGGGAGCCGCGTTCCCCACAGGCCTGTCAACCCTCCGAACCCCTCCCTGTTGGCAGCGCCCAGGGGTTATGTGAGCAGGGAGTGAAGGAGCTCTCCCCTGACATCTAGTGATGGGCTGCGGGGAAAGACTCCTGTATTGACATGAGACATAAAAGGTTGTTACAAGGAGGAGGGAGAACATTTCTTTTTTCTTACCTCCGCGGACAGGACAAGAAGCAATGGGCTTAAATTGCAGCAAGGGAGGTTTAGGCTGGACATGAGGAAAAACTTCCTAACTGTCAGGGTGGTTAAGCACTGGAATAAATTGCCTAGAGAGGTTGTGGAATCCCTGTGGTTGGAAATTTTTCAGAGCAGGTTGGACAAACACCTGCCAGGGATGAGCTAGGTCAGTGCTTCTCAAGCTATCTGATGTGGGGGATCGGCAATTTTTTTCCCAATGTGCCAGGGACCGGTGCCATATTATTATCCTATTTGACGCTCTTATGAGGAAACTCGCCACGGACCGGCAGCCGATGACTCGTGGACCGGCACCGGTCCGCGGACCACCACTTTGAGAAGCACTGGTCTAGATAATACTTAGTCCTGCCCTGAGTGCAGGGGACTGGACTAGAGACCTCTCGAGGTCCCTTCTAGTTCTGTGATTCTATGAACTCACCTTTGTCCTGATATCCAGCAGACAGAGCTGCGGTGCCAAAGGAAAACTGTTGGCTGCTGGTGCTGGGTTACAAGTCACTTTTCTACTGAGTGCAGGGGACTGACAGATTGTTACCATGTTAAGTGAGTAAAGGGCAGCAGAAGTGGGCTTAGCCTGTCCTGACGCAGGCCGTCACCCTCCAGTGAAGGGCACTCGTGAAGCAGGGTGTAGGCAGCACCTCTGGAGACACATGGTGCTGGAGCAGCTCTTGTCAGTGGGGGCAGCTGAGGCATTGGGTCACCAGGGCACTCTCCTGTGCAGCTCCCCACTCCTGCCTGGCCGGGGCACGGGGAGCCTGGGACTCCACACGCCACAGGTGAGGTCCCAGCCCACCTTCCCCAGGCTGGGCTTTTGCTGAAGGGCTGCACTCGCTCTTTACAGATGCTGTAGCTACTGCTGCAGCTCAACAGGTGTGGGCTGTTGCAGGGATTGGCAGCTCCCTGGCATGGTGAGGAGCTCCTGCCCAGAGCACAAGAACAGGAGCAAAGTCTGGGTCAAATAGTTGTTCAGACATCCACCTTCTACCAAAAAGCCAAAGAAACAACAAAAAAGACAAGAACATTCAAAGCACCTTATTTGTGTTTCTATTGCATTTGAGTCCAGTAAACAATAGAGACTCCTGTACAAACCCTTACATTTGAGTCTGCAAAATACAAACCCTACATTGAAATAAATTGCAATGGCTTGGACGTGTCTATGTGCATATTGGTTTATTTTTCCTAAAGTTAATGAAGTCTCTTAGAAAAAATTGTCAAAACGGCCACCAGCAAGTGCACAGAGGCCACCAAAACTTGTGTTGTGAGAAGCCCTGGTTTAACGACAGAGCTAATTAGGCTCAGTTGAGAGTAGTTGTTCTGTTAAGGGGTCACTAGGGCTGAACTCACGGATAATGAGCTCTAGCTGCTGAGCCATCGACCTGGTGCAGGATGGTGGTGCAGGGAAAGAGAGCGCCCGAGCAGTGAGGTTTCCCGCTACCCACCAAGCGCTGGGTTAAGTGGTGGAACCTCAGGCCGTGGCATCGCAGAGAGCGGCGGGCGGCAGCAGAGAAGCAGCAGCAATGCCGGAGTGACCGATGGTGGCAGAGCGAATGGTGGCAGCAGGGTCAGTTGTGCTGGATGCACGTTCTGGGGGTGGGAGGTGAACCCACAGGAAGGCTCCTCTGAGCTCTGGGTCTTTGTTGGCCAACTGTGTGTGGGGTGCAGTGGAGGGAGAGGGGAGCGATGTGCTAACGGGACATTTGTTCCTCAGCAGGTGGGAAGCTGAGGCAAAGGGCACTGCCCAGCATGCTGTGGGGTCGGGTTGGCTGAGGATCACATGTGTTTGAATGTGGTTGTGGTGTTTCCCCAAACTAATGCTGGGTTCCCTGTCCCTTCCAATAGCAGTGCTCTTTGGTTACACACAGACTCAGTGCCTGCGAGTGGGGAAGCCTCTTGGAGGTGCCTGGGACGGTGTTAAATTTTCCCAGATTACTGGGTGGGGGCTCGAGCTGGTTGTTTGTGGCAGTGTTAAGAGGGACCCCTAGATACTGAACCCGACCCCTGGTGCTGCCGACTCCCCCTGGCAGAAGGGTGAAGTTACGCTGTGGTAGGCCACGCCTAGAGGCCCCACTCAGGTCAGGGCCTGTTGTATTGATTTGGATGGAATAGCTGGGCCAAAGGTGTTAGTTACTCCTGAGGTAATTCAAAACTCTGCAAATGTTATTTGTCAATAGATAAACGTGGCTGCTCCAGTGTGGGGCACAGGCCACTGGCTGCACAGAAGTGGGAGATCACTGCAGCTCTACCCCCCAGGACGGGACTCGGCAGTGAGGTTGCTCCAGACCCCGATACACCACAAGGGCTGGGCCACCCCAGAACACCCCAGGGCCCTGCCCCTCTGCACCAGACACACCAGGTGTGGGCAGGCAGGCTCAGCCCAGCAGGATCTAAGTGTGGAGGAGTTTAGTGTGGGAGGATCCAGCTGTGGGGCAAGAGAGTTTTGTGTGGGGCAGTCTGGGTGTGGGTGGCTCAGTGGGGGATGTGGATGCACAGGGGCTCATTGGTGGGTTCCAGGCGCAGGGTTAATGGGACTCTACGGGGTGGTCAGGGGGTCAGCAGAGGGGGCTGGGTGTGGGAGGCTCAGCGGTGGGGGGGGGGTGCAGGGGAGGGGGGCTCGTCAGGAGGGGATCCAGGTGTAGCTGGTTGGGGCTCAGTGGCGTGGGTGTCCGGGGGGCTCGTTCGGGTGGTCCAGGTGCAGAGGAGGTGGGGCTTATTGCCCGGCTCCTGCTGCCCCCCCACCCCTGCTTCCCCTCTCCTCTTCTCCTTCCCACTGCCCCATCCCCTCTCCCTCCCAACACCCTTCCTTCTCCACTGTCTCTTTCCCACACCACGCCACCTCGCCCCCCTTGCCCTGCCCCACTGTGGGCACTCAGCACTGTACAGAACACAGGCTGGCTCCCAGCTCCCAAGTGGCACTAGGACCCAGGAAGAGGCGTCCAGCTGCAAAGGCAGCAGAGCCCAGGGACAGCCTCTTTTTTTTTCTTTTTTTTTTATATAGGAGATATACCAATCTTCTAGAACTGGAAGGGACCTTGAAAGGTCATTGAGTCCAGCCGCCTGCCTTCACTAGCAGGACCAATTTTTGCCCCATATCCCTAAGTGGCCCCCTTAAGGATTGAACTCACAACCCTGGGTTTAGCAGGCCAGTGCTCAAACCACTGAGGCCGTATCACAGGTAACACTTGTAGCTAATGCATGTGATGTAGTGATCTCTAAGTTACAAAGAGAGCTACAACAACAAGCAGGGAATAGAATTCCTGCTCCTCCACCCAATGTTACATTAGCACCATATAGAGTAGAAGATCCAGTCCCTTTGGGTGGACATTTATTGGCATACGGGCAATCAACATTGCCTAGACCCCAGGAATTTTGTGGGTCCCCTACACCCCCGTGGTATATGCTGGTATCACCTAGTGTATTGGTAGAACGCCCTACCACACCAGATTTTAGTGGACTAAGGGATGTCCTGCGTCAGCGTGGAGACGCTTTGAATGTAAGCCATAGACATTTCATGGAAAATTATCCTAGATACCCAGGATTATCTCCAGTGGAAAGTTTTGATGGTTCAGATGAGGAAAATGAGAATCCAGGTAGAAGGAGGCAAGGAATAGAAATTGTGGATTTAAGCTCAAATGAAAGCTCAGATTCAGATCCAGAAGAAGGAATTGCAGGTTCCAATTCTGATTGTCCTGTAGCAGTTGTCACAGATATTAAAACCTTAGACCTGGTAGCTAAGCAAGTAGGAATGATGGAGGATTCTTCAGTTGCTATGCATGCACAACGTGTGCAGGAGACAGCAAAAGTGTTTGGCTTACCAAGGGAGGATTGGGTTAAAATCTTACAACTCACAGTGAATCGAGCATTGTGGAGTACTTTGCCACTTAAGTTTAGGGTAGGAGAGAAAACTTTTGAAGAGACAGTAGCCCTATTGGAACATAATCAGCACCCAGGGCAAGCTGGAGTAGCAATTCTGTCTAACTTAAAGCAGAAACCTAATGAAACTCCACATCAGTTTCATTTGCGGTTAAGTGCAGCTTGGCGGAGTCATATCAAAGAAGAAACAGATGAACTGCCATACATCAGTTTGCTAGTTAATAATTCTCTTCCTCAGTTAAGAGAAATGGTTAATATGCATATCACTGATGATATTTCTTTAAAAAGAACATTAGCCTTATTGGCTAAAGCATATGCACAGGGAGGCTCTAAATTAGGTCGGCGTGGAGCCCCGGTTGCAGTACTTCAGGAACCACAAACTAATCCACAAACTAATCCTACGGTGAGGATTGAGGGACCTTGACCTCAGCCGGGATTAGGACGAGGAGTTCCTAAATTCCTTAAGTATCAACGTTGGCAAAATGACCCTAACCCACGTAATAACCCTGGACCTTCGAGTGGCCAGGCCCCTCGACAGGGTTATGCGTTTGGATCCTATGCAGGAGCCCGGGATCGTGTTCCTTTCTTTTCAGATGCTGCACAGAACAGTTCATGTCTGCAGAGACCTAAATCACCGCCTTTGCACAAAACTGAGGACTCAGTTGTGAAAATGTTTAGAACAGTGCAACAGACGCTTGAAGCTCAACGACGGGCTATCCGAGAACTTCATGCCCGTGTGAATGAGCTGATGATGATGGAAGGCCAAGGCTCAGTGACCTTGAACCGTCCAGTGGCCTCCGTCGATCCATCCCCTTTTCCCCAGTGGACAGCCACTCCTCCAGAATTGGCTGCCTCTGAGGAGATCGAGGAGGAACCCTTAGATTATCTGACAGCATATGCTGCATGACTACAAACAACCCCGAGTGTAGTCATAACCCCTTTAGGCAGAGATACAAGTGGAAGACCCACAATATCTGCAGTGATAGAGGGACTCGACAGGAATCTCATTATAGATACTGGAGCAGCAATCAGTATTCTCCATGTCGAGGCTCCTAGATCCTCTCCTCTATCATCAGGATGTACCAAGACACTTGCAACTTTTGCAAGTAATCAGGTTACTACCACACTTTCTACACCCCTTGAAGTACAAATAGGTCACCTAAGAAAGAATCATACTTTTGCATTAATGAAGTTAGCAGACCCAAAGAATTCCTTATTGGGAACTGATTTCTTATACAAACAGGGATGTGTTCTTGATTTGTGTAACCAATTATTGTGTCTTTCAGTAGAACAGGAAAAGGATGACTCTCCAGTAGTCATACCTGAGTGTGGCATGGTATCTCCAGTGGAGGACTTTGAACCTGAAGGGTATGATTTGGACAAAATAGTGGCTAAACATGCAGACCAACCTGAGTTACAGGCATTACTGTACAAACATGCAGATGCCTTTGCTAAACACAAACATGACTGTGGATGCATGGCCGTCACTATTGTTGTGGAAGGAGGAGAAATTTCAGCCCAAAAACAGTAGCCTTACCCAGAACAAGCAAATCCATACATAGAAAAGACTATTAAGTCTTTGCTGACACAGGGAGTACTACGAAAATGTACTTCCACTGCAAATTCACCTATTTGGCCTGTTAAGAAACCGGATGATTCGTGGCGTCTCACAATAGACTACAGACGCCTAAACCAGGTCACACCAACTAAATTGGTACAACCCAATATACCAGATCTAAAAGATATGCAAAAATTGGATAAGGACATAATGAGAGTAATTCTAGAGCTTTCCAAAATAGACAAAGAAGGATCACTAACAACAGACCCTTTGTACAAACGACATGAACAGCAGTTACAAGTCGTAGATGGAGTTCTCATGTATACAGGAGGTCCTTTCCCTGTGTGGGTAGTTCCAGCTCACCTACGGAGGGAAATGATGTACATGGTCCATGACACTCCTACAGGAGGACATCAGGGAGTGGACAAAACTGTCCAACGTCTTGCATCTGTAGGATGGTGGCCACTTCTTAGGATGGATGTGCAACAATATTGTGAAAATTGTCTGGCATGTGCCCAAGCTAATCCTACTCCATCCAAAAGAAATGCGCCACTAAGATCCCAGGTATATGAAGGTCCGTGGATGGCTTTACAGATTGACTTTGTAGGTCCTTTGCCAAGGACCCAAAGAGGTAATCAATATTTATTGGTGATTATCGATCCTTTCTCAAAGTGGATAGAGGCATTTCCTCTTAAAGCCAATACTGCAAAAGCCACTGCCAAGGTCTTGGTAGAACAAGTCTTCTCTCGCTGGGGGATCCCTGCGAAGGTAGAATCAGACCAGGGATCACATTTTACAGGACAGTTCTTTAGGGATTGTCTTAAATTGATGGGAGTCCCGCAGAGACTACACATCCCATACAGACCACAGTCATCTGGGATGGTGGAACGAACCAATCGGACTATAAAAGTGATGTTGAGGAAACTGGTTGATGCCAATGGACGTAACTGGGACACTCTCATGCCTTTAATTTTAATGGCATTGAGGGCGACACCGGCTGCATCTACTGATAAAACACCTTTTGAAGTGATGACAGGCCGAACAATGAGATTACCAGAACATTTAATTTGGCAAGCTAGTGGCACTCAATTAGAGGGAATAAAAATGGATACCTACCTGCAAAATCTGCAAAAACATTTAAATCACATTCATTTGCAGGTAGCTGCTAAATTGGGAAAATCCAGACATAAGGCAAAGGCTTACTTTAACAAAAACCAGAGAGAGAGTACTTGGGAGGTAGGAGATCAAGTAATGTTATTGTCATATAAGTCACCAGAACATGGGTTGTGTAATCGATGGATTGGACCTTTCCAAATCATTGATAAACTCAGTTCAGCAGTATATAAGATCAGAATAACAGGAGGAAAGCATAATAGAGACAAGATTTATCATGCTAACCAGTTAAAGCTGTATCGATCGTCCAGGTCACAGGAGCAACTTCTTCCTCAGGACTTAAGTGATCAGACGAAATCGCAACAATTGGAGCCCAGCAGTTTGCAACCATGAAATTGACATTGACATTTTTGACTTATTACACCCTTATTGTTGCTCTAAGGGTAGGACTATGCCAAAATCTTAAGTCTGAAACCGAACTATTGCAACCCCAGGAAACCAGACGACCGGATTGCACTCAGTTGTCTGAGCCCAAGCAACAGAACATACCAACAAAGAAGGAACAGACTATTATACTTAATCCAGAACTGGTCAACAACCCGATTCAACAGGTTAAGGGAATTCGGGGGGAAGATGTTACTTTTGAATATCAATTGATAGAAGTAACTGCACTACCCTCTAGTGGTTGGAAAAAGATGTGGCCCCTGAATGAGAATTCGAGGGGGGGTGGTTGCAAGACGTTTATAAATTCAACTTCCCTAAAACATGGTATAGCTTATGGAACTTGGAAAAATAAAGCTAGCTGTAATAATTTGATAACAGGGGGAAGTTTAACCTTGTATAAGCTTGAATATGAGGATCAAGGGCGATATGAGGTGCTCATCAGAGCTACCTTTCAAACCAAAACAGGAAACAAAAAATATGTCCAGAATATGACATTTGAACTTAGAGTTCAGGACCCAGTTATTGACTATGATGTTGATCAGTCAAGAATAAATGATGTAAATTGTCCAGTGTTAAACCCAGGACCTGTTAGTGGTCTTACCACAACACCCATGATGGGGAAAATAATTAATCAAGTTCAATTTATGCATATTCCTGTAGTGCTAAATTTGTCTAATTGGTACTTGGGAGAATTTAGCTATTGTCAGCATACCAAAGTAGCTTCCTTTTTCTCAGTACGACTTGTGGATAGGATTGTAGCCTATCAGCAACGAGTACGGGATATTGTTCTGTTGAAGGATGATAAAGTCCCTAAGTCACCAACTCTTAGGAGAAAACGTAGCTTAAATCTCCTTGGAGGTTTAGGATCCCTAACAGGACTATTTGGTGCAGGAATGTCAATTTGGAACCAAGCGGATATTGGAAAAATCCGCAAGCATATAGATTATGTGTTAAAAGAGGAAGCTAACCGAGTAGTCAATCCAATGTTACAGGGAATAAAGGGATTGGCACAGGAAGAACGATTTACTGTTTATAATATGCATGATATAACCCAATTGTTTAATGAAACTCAACAGAAAATTAACCAGTTAATTGCTTTAAACAATGATCAGAAAAGAGATCAGCATTTGGGGAAAGAAATTATATGTTCTGCATATGGGGAATATGTTGTAAGCACAATTACTGATGCATTGCGATCCTTAAAATTAGGAGAAGTCCCTGACTTAATTAAGGATGAACAACTAATGAGTTGGTATTGTCCTAAATGTTTTCAAAAGCTGGAAAAGGAAAGATCCACTTGTTTGGATGCATGCCAGCATTTGTCAGTGGGTGCTATGAGAGAGATAGGATCTGTGACACCTCACCCCAACCGAGACAGTTGTTCTCTTACAAAAGAGTGTATAATGGCACGATCTTTGTATGTTTCATTCACGGTCTCGTTACCAGTGTTTGACCCAGACAGAGATGTGTACAGGCAATTGGCTGCTATCCATTCTATAGGTCACCTCGAAGATGACATCTACAGGGAACGCGTTAATGCACCTCCCCTGGTAGTCTATCACACTCCAACTCAGACTTGGAAGGTACCACAGATGGCCTGTTGTTCTGAAAAGGGACCCCAGTATATCTGTAGGTGTAATGTGTTTGAAACAGACACTGTTTTGTGTGGACTACAGGGAGAGAAAGCACAGAATTCATCATCGTCATGCCTGGTGAGGCTGACCACATGGAAGACTCCGATGGAGAGGGTGACCTATGCTGGAGAGAACCAATTTTGCGTGGTTACCAACCAAAAGAGTTACCAGTATGGTCCCTTGGAGTGTCCTGTCACAGAGCCAAATTTCTGTTTTATCCCAAAGCAACCCACGGTAATAGGAAATCAAGTTATTTCCCCTGTCCCTACTTTTGAGAACATTACCATTATTCAGTCTAACCCTGATTACCAGAATTTAACTATTCAAAGCACACCTACTTTTCTGGCTTATATTCCACCATTAGGGTTGCAACTGAAATCCTTAATGACTCGTAAGGAGACTCACCTCATTCAAATTACTAATAATATGGATGAAGCCCAACAAGTTATTACCCAATTAATGAATGAAGGGAATGAGCCTGTAATAACTTCCAGAGAAAATTTCGGATTAGAAGTATGGATGATTATCCAAGGAATTGGGATTGTGATTAATTTCCTTATGTTAGGTTATATGCTGTATAAACGCAACAAACCCAAACCAAAAACTAGGCAGAGACCTAGACAGACACCCAGACAATCACCCAAACAAATGCACAGACGAGCACCATCTGGGGATAAAGATGAATATATATACATGGTGCCCATTCCTGATACATGCCAAAATTTGCCCAGGTATGAAACTAAAAAGGGCCCCACAGATATTAAATCCTAGGTGACGGGGTTTCTTTATGTAAACCACCCCGTCAAAGGGGGGCGTGTAGCCCTGAGGATTAATCTGTTGGTCTGGATAAAATGTCTTTTTGATAAAAGTGTGTAGGCTGCATAGATTAATAGGAATTTGCAATAGCTGTAACGCAAGATACCTAGAAACTTCTAAGCCAGACATCCTGGCCTATTTCCTCTGTGATGCTGAAAGCAACCTTTAAGACCCTTACTCAGAAAAGTAATAATAGGAGACAAACCTACGCAAATTGTCTAGGGACTTTTTGAATGTCTGCTAACCTTTCACCTAGTTAGGGTAAAAAGGAGGGTATTTTTGACCACAAATGTAACACGTACACCCGCAAGCTACTATATAGCTGTCATTAGTACGCACACAAAAGGTCAGCCAATGAAAACAGGTACCCTCACCTTTCCATGGGGGAAAGACAAATTTGGGCATAGGAGGAAGGATTTCTCCCTATTAAAGGTGTGACAATCCACCATTAAGATAGACGATACATCCAGCTATTTCCCATCGTCTCACCCCGTCTCCCCTTTGAAGGCTATCAACTACTGATGGTATTTCTTTTCACAGCTGTAAGTATAAATTTCTAAGTTCTGCTTTGCTTTTAAAGCATCTAATCTTATAGACTTATACTCAGTTTTTTTATTATTTCCTTTTAAAATAACACCTACGTTCAGAGTGAATTAGAACTGTGTAATATCATATCATATCTCTTAAAGAACTGTGATATTTTGTAACTTTGTAATCTCATACTGCTTTTAACATTTTACATTTACTTCTTGTTTCATTGATTTTAAATAAAAGGTCTTGTTTGACTAATTCTGTCTCAGTATAGTTCTGTCACATACACCAATCTCCTTGTATAAATTCTGTGAAGCCTGATTCAAGACGAACTTTTATCTTCTGATCACACATATTGGCGAGCCATACCCATATTATTAATATCTATCAATTATTACTAACATTATTAATTAATTAGAAAATTAATTATTAAATAAAACTAAATTAAGTGGATAAATTCCACTGTCCCTATTAACCCTCCCCAAATCAGGCTACAGGCAGCTATCCCTCCCCCTCTCTTTCAGACCCGCAGCTCTGCGCTCGCTCACAGACATGGGGGGGGCGTGGCATGTAACCCCATGTGCCCCACACCTCACCTCTGTTTGGGGGGAAATGCCCCCAAATTTCACCCCTCCCCAGCAACCCCCCCCCTTTCTGCAGGGAAGCAAAGACATTTTGTGTATGGCAGGGTGGGTGTTGGGGGAAGGGGACGGGGGCATGTTTTCTGCACACACAGTGGTGCAGAATTCCCCCAGGAGTGGTAACATAACCCCGTCACTGTCCAACACTGACCAGCTGGAAACAAGGCCCAGGGGGTGGCATTCAGGGACCTCACACTGCTTAGTACCCTGGTGGCAAATGCTTCCAGCTCTGGTGGGGCCTGATGTTTACACAACAGCTAGTCACGTCCCTGCTTTGAGGAGCTCAGGGTCTGAGTTGAGATGAGACCAGGAGGAGTTGGGTGGCCAGAAGAGAGAGGAAATTGCAGATATCTGGAGAGAAACCAAGTCCTGTTCCTTAGCCAAAAGGTCTGACCCATCCTGCTTCCCTCTGGGGGTCCCAGTCCTCTCCTCCCCTGGGATCTGGGCGGGTCAGGACACAGTCAGAGGAGGCTGGATGGACGGGTCTACGTGGGGCCAGGAATGGGACAGAGGAGACACACACAGAACTGAATGCTCAGGAGAGTTTATTCTTGTCGTGGGCTGCAGGCACTGAGGGGAAGGGCGGGAAGGGGCAGGTGTGTAACTAGAACAGAGACACTTGGGGGAAGAGAGTTTGCAGCTGGGGAAGTGAGATCTGGTCTCTCAGGGAGGGAGGGGACTGGCCCTCCATGCAGCAAAGGCATCGGAAAGTCTGGGACGTGGCCTGATTATGCCCAAGGAGCCCAGTTCTTTTGCATCCCAGGTGTTGAGCTCCCCATTCAGGTGCAAGCGAGCAACTCCCCTGGCTAGGGTCGATACTTGCAAATGTAGCCGTTTTGCTTGTTACAGGGAGCATCGTTCCAGTTCTTAAAACCTAGAAGGCAAAACAGAAATCACTGGGGCAGGAGAAGGGCGAGTGGGGCCATTCCTGCCCTTACAGTGACATCCCTCCTCGTTGCATCCTGCTGAGAGAAGACCCGCCCCCCCGAGCTGCTGGGCATGAGACTGTGAGGATGAGGAAGCTGGAGACGAAGCCCCATGTGCCTCAGACAGGGACAGGCTCCATCGCTCCCTAAGGGACGCTGTGTCAGCGGGAGACCCTCTTCTATTGTGCTGGAATGTGTCTGATGAGAGCATGACGGGGCCTCTTGGTGCTAGGTGCTGTGTCCATACACACACCGACAGGCAGTCCCTGCCCCAGAGAGCGCATAGTCTAAGGAGATAAGAGGTGGGAGGGGAAACTGAGGCCCATAGTGGGGAAGTGACTTGCCCAAGGTCACCAGAAGATCAGTGGTAGGGCTGGGAATAGAACATTCAGACTCGTGAGCATCTGGGGCTGGGCGAGCTGTGTGACTAGCATGGTCTGTGAAGAATGAGTCACTCATGAATTAGCGAGTGAGCTTTCCCTGTTCAGCCAGCTCTCTGTCCTATTGTCAGTGAATGGGGTGAGACCTTCAGCTCTGCTCCATCCCGCATGCCACTCCAGCAACACGGACAGCAGGAAAATGGCTTAAATGACCAGCCAGGGGTTCCTCTTGCATAGGGGAACCCAGCAGAGACAGCTGCCCTGCCCAGTCCTGGTTCCCCAGCATAGGGGACAGGCAGGGATGTGGCTGAAGCCCCTGTGCTCTGGCTGTCCAGATTGTTACTGCCACTGTCAGAACAGTGTAGAGTTGAGGACACTGAGGCTGCTCTAAATTGTCCTGGGGCCAAAATAGCCCCTGGCTGCCTCCAGAATCAGGGTGCCAAAGGCACCAATGGAAGAACCCCGCCTGCATATCACCTAGTGGGCAATAGCTCTGCTTGGGTCTTTCCCTTTAACTGATCGTCTGCGGCCAAATGTACTGGATGGCCTGTCTCTGGCTGGAGCTGAGCCTCAAACTGGGACACATGGGGAGGAATTTTCGGGTGAGATCAGGGGAGAGGGAGCAGCAGTGTGAGCTGAGGGAGAAGGCAGAGTGACAGGACAGGAGGCCATGCCTGCAGAGAGAGCTGGAGTGTGTGGCTCCTTCATTGGTGCATGTGTATTTGAACGTCTGCTTACCTGTGTAGCTTGTCAGCTCTACACAGTACTCGACACCATCTTTATTGTTTGGTTCCCCGTTTTTCCAAGCTTTGTTGTAATACCGGGAGCCATCAGTCCACCTCCAGCGTCTGTACTGCAGAGACAGGGGAGAAAAGTCTTAGGGTCCCCAAAAGAAGAGATCTTGGTGACAAGGCACCATAGAAACACCTAAACCCAACACAGAAGTGCCCCACTCAGGCAGTGGGAGAGTCGGGGAAGCGCCGTGGGGCAGTCGGTGGGGAGAGGCCAGCTCAGGGGGATGGGACCTGGAGTCGCTGATCTAATAGTAACACTTAGCACATGAATTTCACCTTCTTCCTTCCATGCCCTTTGCCTGTATTAACAAATCTCCGCACCATGAAGCAGTCACTCCGGAGTGTGTTCTAGTCCCTAAACCCCATGGGCATGGGCCCCCGGGGGGCACTGGTGGTTTTAAGGTGGATGATCTCATCCTGCTTAAGCAAAATAAAACTGCATCTGTGATGGAGATGCCGGATGGATCAGTGAATGGGACACGGGGCCTTTTCCCCTCCAGTGGGCTCAGCGTCAGTCTGACCCCAGTTAGCAGGACTGGGTAGCGCAGTGGAATCAGAGAAGGGGACATGGGGCGTTTCACCTCTAGGGGTGCTGACTCTGGCCTGGCCTCAGCTCATGGGGGGACTAGCTGGTTTCGGGGGTCAGAGAACTAGTGCCAAGCCACTGCCAGGGCCGGTTAAGGTGGATAGTTGAGGACACTAGAGAAAGGGACATGGAGCCTTTCACTCCTCCCACACTGGGTCCAGCCCAGCCTACAATCTGGGGCAGGGGATCCACGGGCTGAGCCTGTGTGTGCTCTTCAGGGAGCCTCCTGACCCCAGCACCTCCCTGTGCAGGGGGGAGGGAAAGGAAACTGATGGAGACAAAGCTTCAGATGGAGCTTGATAGGTTTACGGAGGGGATGGTGTGAGGGGGTTGCCGGCCATAGCATGGGCTGGACTTGGTGACCCCGGAGGTTCTTTCTAGTTCTATGTTCATAACGGCTCCTTCCCCCTCTGGGACGTCCTTCCCAGCCTGTGACTGCTCCCCCTTCGTCTCCCTGCCCTAAGGAGCTGGGGGCTCTCCTAAGGAGAACCAGGCCAGGACGGGATCCCCAAGGGGTAGCAGAGGCTCAAGTCTTGGGCAGGAAAAAGTGGCTAGAAAGCTTGTTGAGAGTGGAGTGGAGCCGGGATGTGGGGTGCAGGGGGAGGACATGGCACATTGCATGAGCTGGGAGGGGGAAGGAAGACGGGGCAGTAGCTGGAGAGGTCAAAGGTCAAAGGTCAGTTTGATGATGGGGAGAGCAGGGCCTGGCTGTATTTAGAAGGGAAAAGCCAAAGGGGAGTCGGAGCTTACAGAGGGATGGAGACGGAAGGGGTGCGGGAGGGCAGGGGTTAAAGGTGGAGTGCAGATGGGAGACCCTGGGAGTGGGGGAGGGAGATCCTGGCAGCCCCTATGAAGGGCTCATGGGACATGGTCTCTGCACAGTCCCTGGGAAACAGAGCCATGGCGGGGGCGGAGCAGCTGCCAGAGGCAAAGCAGGCTCTGGGCACTCACCTTCCGGGGATCGTGGAGTCCGATCCAGACGTGATCCTTGAAGCCTGACTCGGTGATGTATCTGGCCACCACGGTCCCTTCTGCCGCAGTGAGAATGGAGGCGAGATGGGCCCCATTGCGGTGATACTGACACTGCACCTGCAGCAGGGACATCAGCACAGCCTGTTACCCCCCTGCAGGAGGACGCTGTTTGGCACTGGTGTGGGGTCCTGCCCCACCAGGCTGCAGCCGGACCAGGGACGGCTGTGAGGGGAGAGAGCCCCCATCAGTGCTCCCGAGCCCCAGGGCCTGGCACCAGCCACCTCACTTCTGCAGCCTCCCCAGCCCACCTCTGCAGGGATACACCCAGGGCCAAGAGGTGATGTCACCAAACCCCTTCAGCCCCTTCCCACTAACCCCCCAACCCGGTGGATCCCTGAGAAGAGCCTCGTACCTCAGCCTCCGACCAGGACACCTTTTCGGGGAAGAACGCATAGCATCGATCATTGTAGAGCAGCCAGTCACTGGGACAGGACGTGGCCCCTATTCCTGATCCGAGAGAGGGGATGGGATGGGATGGGATGGGATGGGGAGAGAGAACAGTGTGGTGAGAGGCTGTTTCGGAGAACAGAATCGGAGCAGAACTGCTGGCTGTCATCCTTCCAGCTTCTCCAGTTCTCCCCAAATCCTGTGAACTTTTGCCCTCTCTCAAAATGGCCAGTATCTCCTATTACTTCCAATGGGGCTGAAGCCAGTCAGTTAAAACAGCTGCCACTCCCTTGCCACCTTTGTTCGTGGCAGTGCGGCTGTCCTAGTAAAAATTACCCCTGTGTTAGTGTCCCTAGGCCTAAGTGAACCAAAGTTGTGACTCTGGGCCTGAGTGAACCAAAGTTTTTCCCTGCTGTAAACTTTAACCAGCCTAAGATGCTAATAAACAGCAAGCAAAACGTGTAACTGTCAGCTGTCTCAGCTTGCAGCTGCAGGATAGCTTGAAACAGCAAAAAGTGGCAGTAAGACGAGGGAAAAGGGGGAGGAAAGTCTGCATGCGTCTGTGCTGTGAAGGCCATAGATAAACATGTGAATGAGAACAGTTCTAACAAGCTACATTATAGTGTTAAGTGTAACTGTTGCAAGGGGGAGGGAGGAAGGGGGAAAAACAAGGGGGGGTATAAATGCTGGGACCCCGCCTGCGCGCGGGTGTGCAGGATTTGAGAATGCTTTTTTCTCCCCGGCACCTTTTTTTGAGCTCGAATAAACTTGGTTTGCTTCTCCACCCTGGTGTGTTAATTAGTGCGACGCACACCGGGCAACGAACCCCACTGTTGCCCCTCCTCGGGCCCTTTGGGCCGGCAACAGTTTTGGCGCCCAACGTTGGGCTCGAGGCAAAATTGTGCCTTGCCCGGACTCCTCCAGTGGCCGGTGGATGACGGTCACAGCCGACGCCCAGCGCGCACCGGTGCCTTTACTGGGGGCCTCGGCAGAGACGCGTCGGGCCGACCTTGGAGGACACAACGGTGCAACGTACTCAGATAGTGCAGAAGCTGTTGCGGGCGACAGTGAGGAACCGGTCCTGTGGATAAGGTAGGAACAGTCCAGTGGTGTGGACTTTTGCCTGTTAGGACCTGGGGATGCCCAGTGTCTCCGTATCCCTAGAGTACGGGGCAGGCAGGGTAGGGTGTATGCCCTTAGAATGCATTCTAGTTTGTATGGAGAGCTCTTGTAAAAAAATCCCCCATCATATGCCCCATAACTGCACTGGGAGGAGGACTGTCCACGGGGACGTCTGTCTCTGTTGGGCTCATGCCATCTGAACTTATTGACTGTGCAGCAAGATAAAATGCATCGTGGTAATAGGAAATAATGGCCTTGGTGTGTGTGTGTGTGTGAATACCAGTGTGAGTGACTGTTACCGGAAGACGCCCAGAGTACCCTGTAAAGCGAAAGCTTGTGACCAGGACTACTCTAACGCAAGCCCGCCAACTAGTGGATCTTTAGGAGATCCGACCCACGGTGGGCTGACTTGGCCTGGCATCGTCCGGGGAGGAAGCTACCTGGGTCTAGGAGTGTGTGAACCCATCTTCCCTCTCCCCGCCCCTTTCCTTTCCGTGTGGGCTACTGACAGTCTGATCATCTCACTGGACGCAATCAGAGTAAGCGGCGCCGTCTCCCAGAGACTAGCCGACGCTCTTTGCTGAAGGGAGGTGTAGGAGAGTCGTGGTCATCCTCATTAGTCTCTCCTATGTGAGTACCCTGTAGGGAGAGATCCTTAGTTTATGAGCCGCTAGCGTGGACAGGGCACCCTCCCTGTGTGTGTGAGTGGAAAATGGGTAAGGGACAGTTTAAACATTTCACCTCACCCCCTAAGGGTACCCCAGCATATTACATGTACGTACATTATGGTCCTAAAACCTGCAGGTATTTAGAGAATTGGAATCTTCACACGCGTGAAGATCCATCTAAACAATGCCCATTAGAAGGTACCTTCAATCTAGATAAGATCATACATCTCAGAGGAGCTTTTAATCACCAAAGAAAAGCCTCTGACACAGTGTGAGCAATTTGTCTAGGAACGGGTTAATTTGAAATTCAGCTTGGCCCAGAGATAAAGAGAATGCGTTCAAGGTCAAGAATCAATGCAGACTATGCTAAGTACAAAGAAAAACTGCTTTCGGCCCCAGCTGGCTGTGGAAAGATAGAGACAGGCAAACCAAGGCAATACAAGTTACAGAACTGAGATTGCATTTGCAAAGCTTAACTGTCCAGTGAGATCCAACAGTCTTTGCAACCCCGAAGCTGGTGTGGCTTGGTGACACTGGAGAAGCCACAGGCAGCTGACCTGGACTGGAATCTCTGAAAAAGACACCGCAGGAGATTCCAGGGTGTAAAAGAACAGCCCTCCCAAGAGCGGAAGCATGTTGAAAATTCTGGACAAGCTGTATACAGGATAATCTCTCGTCCACCTATTCCCCTTCTCTGAACGTTATACACAGACGTGGCCAGTCTGGACATGTGTGAGTATTAAAGTGGCTTAAGGCTTGGGGCATTCATATTTTTCCTGAGTGATGTGGGAGCGTTCCCAACACTCTCCATTGTTGTTTTATTATTTTTAATGAAGCTTTAAAATTTGGTTATATGGTGTGTTTTCTTTATCCTCCCCAACGTCCTGCGGTGTCAGCCTGATCACCTGACATGAGGGATAAATTGGTAACAGAAATTTGTCACAGTTTGGTGAGCAATTAAGAATGGGGGAGCCCTGCAGAATTTACACCATCTATCAGTCCAAGGGGAGTAGTGGGGGCAAAAGACATATCTGGCTTTAAGACTAAGCTTGATAAATTTATGGAGGGGATGTTATGATGGGATAGCCTAATTTTGGCAATTAATTTGGCAATTGATCTTTGATTATCAGCAGCTAAGTGGTCTGTGATGGGATGTTAGATGGGTTGGGATCTGAGTTACTACAGAGAATTCTTTCCTGGGTGCTGGCTGGTGAGTTTTGCCCACATGCTCAGGGTTTAACTGATTGCCATATTTGGGGTCGGGAAGGAATTTTCCTCCAGGGCAGATTGGCAGGGGCCCTGGAGGTTTTTCGCCTTCCTCTGCAGCATGGGGCACGGGTCACTTTCTGGAGGATTCTCTGCAGCTTGAGGTCTTCAAACCGCAATTTGGGGACTTCGATAACTCAGACATAGGCTAGGGGTTCGTTATAGAAGTGGATGGGTGGTATTCTGTGGCCTGCATTGTGCAGGAGGTCAGACTAGATGATCATAATGGTCCCTTCTGACCTTAAAGTCTATGAGTCTATGAGTCTATCTGTTTTACCCTTGTTATTTTATGTTTGCTTTGTTTGGTACTGTTGGCATTATATGTTAAGAATTGCATGATTAAAGGTGAGTCCTAATAAGATAAGGAAACACTATCTGGTTTTGGTGCACTATCTGGTTCTGGTTGTGTTCTGTTTAACCGGTTACTGTTGTTTTTCTGCTCTGTTCATTTGGGCATTAGGTGTGTGGGCGGAACTGAACTTCTCGTTCGTAATTCCTCAGTGCTATGTAATTAAAATTGTATTAGGCTCCAAGAGCACTATAAGTGGTGATGTTTTCTTTCAGTGTTTCTTTCAATGTTTAAAAGCAGGAGTTAAAAGTAAAAAGCAAGCCGGAAAGCATCTGTATTAATGCAAATTATCTAACTGATAAGGTAGAAGCCACTGAAACCTGGGCTGCCTATAAAACACATACAAGAAAATATGGGGTAATTCCCCTGTTTTACCTAAAATCAACAAGGGCATTTGTATATTTTAAGTAATGATTGACTGCCCAGAAGAGGTAGACCTCTGTTTTTGTCTTTCAGATAATCAGAGAGAACTGATGCCAGCTGAACAGCATTCAACGTACCATGCATTTGCTGGCACAATAGAAATTATGTTTTGTGTTCTATGTTCTGTCTTGTGGTGTTTGTCTTGTGGCCAGAATTGTTGTGTTTAATATTTTCATGGGATGGTCTGATTTGAAATCAAGTGGAAGTGTTGGATTGAAATGCAGATACTTGTTTTGTTCAACTTAGAATACAAAGTGTTTGGATACATCAGAAAAATGTGATATACTAAAGTCTAATACATTTTCTTAAGTAAGAGAAATAAACTTCATTGGCCAAATCTTTTAATTGAAAATTGTTATTAAAATTTGCATACCAACAGTCTTTGGAAGCAAGGACATGAAAAGTTAACCCACTCCCCATATTGTACATGGGATCCTTCTGGCTACCTCAGACTTCTAGCCAGAGGACTGGGGATGGTGGGAAGCTATTGGACTAGAGGTTATATTGAGTGAACTTCTCAAAGTGGGTGTGCTTGTCCTGGCTTGTTGTTCCAAAGCTCTGTAATAAGGTTATTTTAGTGAAAGGGTATATGTGGCATACATTAAATAATAAGACTGATGTACTGTATAAGGCAATGTGTATGTGTTCATTGTTAACAAAAGGTGTATAAGTAAAAAGGTAAAAGTTTTCTTTAAAGGTTAAAAAAAAAGCCAAAAATGGGAAAAGGAAAAAGAACGAGTTAACTGAGAAAAAAAATAGCTAACATGCTCAGTCTAAGGATAAGGCACTGGCCCCATTCAAGGACACTGCTCACAGTTAAAACTTGGCTGATAACCAGAAAAAGGGGGGGACTTAAGTTTGCCCACGCAGCTATGAAATTTGTAAAACATTGCCAGGCACTAATGAAATGTGTTAGGTTTCTTTTGTCACAGGTAAAGAAGCGCTACCCAAAGACCCTAGCAGCCCTGCCACTCCTTGGAACCAGGAGACTGGGTCTACATGAAGATCCATCAATGAAAGACTGCCTTGGCTCCACGCTGGAAAGGTCCTTTCCAAGTCCTGTTAACCACCAACACTGCTGTGAAGTGTCAAGGACTACCTGCCTGGACCCATGCATCTCACTGCAAAAAAAGACCCCTCCACCTCGGGAGGACACTTCTACTGATGATCAGCGTACTCCTTCTTCTAGTTCTACTGTGCTTTCTGGACAGCAGGGAAAAAGGACAAGGTGAAGTGCTCGTTAACCTCTCCCTTGTCCACTGACAGATCTACTGTACCTTTAAACTTTTCTAGAAAAAGCAAAACCATTACAGGGTGATGTGCTGGCAACCTCTCCCCTGTAGAATGCTGAACCACAACTGTTTTGGGAAAGAAGAAGAAACACTCACTCCACTGACATTGCCAAAGTCCAGGAATTCCTGACCAAAAAGGACATTAAGAACTGACCCTGGTGAAGAAACAAAGAATTATACACTGGCAGGAAGAAATCTGTGGGACCCCTGCTTGGGAATGTGGTATTGATTGGATTTTGGGGTTTATTCTACAGGCTGCGCCCTGTGTTTTGGATAAATCCTTCAGCATGTATTGCCCTCCCTAATTGGATTTTAAATGACATTGCCCTTATCCAGTTTCCAGATTGCTTCTACATACACAAATTGCTCACAAGGGGCTGCCATTAGATTAGCACAACAGAGAGCCTGGGTTATTTCCTCTGGAAGAAGAGGGAATTAACCAGATCCTTGTGGGCTGGGGCCAATAGTGCAGCAGCCATTTGGAATATTCTTAAAAGCCAAGAACATGATGAGAAATTGGGCCAACTAGAAAAGGCCACTAGCCTTATTTCTGGAGCTCAACTAACCCAAGTACAGGCTGGAGTTGGTGAGTTACATGTCATTTCCACCCTTAGTTCTATGACCCAGAAGTTACTGACAGAGATGGTATTGAATATCACTGAGGCTGGGAAGGCATTGCAGTGGGATCTAGTATGTTTAAAAATTCAGGATTTCCTGAATAACCAGCTGATGGCCATTCTGAGTGATCTTGAGCACCAGACTTGGCCCACTGCCCTTACAGACACATCAGGAGTACCATCTGATCTGTGGTCATGGAAACATACTTGGACACTTTCTGGATGAAAGTGTGGACATTCACAGTGCTCCTTCCAAGCATATGGATGGGTTAGGGTGGGTGTGGGCTCCCACATACCGAATGCTGCCGGGTCTATGGGGAGGATGCATATGGGACTGAATTATTCACCGAGACATCTGGGAAATTAAACCACTTGGTATACCTACCTGATTTATAGTCAGTGCCCCGATCCCTTAGTTGTTAAATGAACAAGATTCCACTCTTTTGTCCATGCGTTCATTCCTGGGTTGGGGGTGACTAAGCTCAAAAGAGCAGTTGTGAATATTTCTGCAGAGCTTCGTTGCTTTTTGTCCTCAAAGTTTGAGAAAACTCAGCCAAAAATTTGTTGAGTATTCTCAAAGGGGGGAGTTGTTGGTGTCCCTAGGCCTAAGTGAACCAAAGTTGTGACTCTGGGCCTGAGTGAACCAAAGTTTTTCCCTGCTGTAAACTTTAACCAGCCTAAGATGCTAATAAACAGCAAGCAAAATGTGTAACAGTCAGCTGTCTTAGCTTGCAGTTGCAGGATAGCTCAAAACAGCAAAAAGCAGCAGTAAGACGGGGGGGGGGGGAAGAAGGGGGAGGAAAGTCTGCATGCATCTGTGCTGTGAAGGCCATAGATAAACATGTGAATGAGAACAGTTCTAACAAGCTACATTATAGTGTTAAGTGTAACTGTTGCAAGGGGGAGGGAGAAAGGGGGAAAAACAAGGGGGGTATAAATGCTGGGACCCCACCTGCGTGCGGGTGTGCAGGATTTGAGATTGTAATTTCTCCCTTGCACCTTATTTGAGCTCAAATAAACTTGGTTTGCTTCTCCACCCTTGTGTGTTAATTAGTGCGACGCACACCGGGCAACGAACCCCGCTGTTGCTCCTCCTCGGGCCCTTTGGGCCGGCAACACATGTCTCCTCTCCAAGGGGACAGGAACTGGGCTGTTCTAAAGGAAAATGGTCACCTCCTATCGTCTGCGCAGGAGCACTGGGGAACCTGACGGGAAGGAGTATCAAGGGGGTTGAGTCAGAGGTAGGGTGACCAGACAGCAAATGTGAAAAATCGGGATGGGGGTTGGGGGTAATAGGAGCCTATATAAGAAAAAGAGCCGAAAATCGGGACTGTCCCTATAAAATCAGGACACCTGGTCACCCTAGTCAGAGGGGACTATGGGGTGAGGCTGGGGAGCACTGGATGTCTGTGGGACTGGGAGCAGAGGGGAGGTTGGGGGCACTGGAGTTTAGTAGAGGCTGAAGGGACACCACATACTGATTTGCCAACCGAGTGAGGAGGGCTTTGAACTAGATTCAAAAGGGGCGGATGACATAGTCACCTGTAGGATTTTAACAGAAGGTTAGATGTGGTTGGGGGGAGGAGGTGGAAAATTACAAAAGGGTGATGTTGTATCCTTGGGGGCAGCCGGTTTAGGAAGAAATCACTTGAGGCCAGACAGCAGACAGCTAACAAACCACCATTTTATTTACAGACTCAGAGAACACATCCAGCCAGCTGAAGCTGGCTGAGCTAACCCATAATAATCTAACTCAGTTGCCATAGCAACAAAAACCATGACAACCAAATACACAACATATTCCTCCCCCCCTAATAAGAACATCCCCTAAATAAAACACACACTAGACTAGAGAAGGAGGGTAGACTGCCTCCATTCCCGGCTAAACCCTGGGGATTATTTTGCCACATAACCGTGGGTTCGCCCTAGCTAAAGATCCAGCCGATGAGGAGGCCTTCTGTCTCTAGGTGGATTACGGCGAACTTCTGGTGTTATTGCACCCGAAAGCACTAGGGGCTCAGGGTCCGCAGCACGAACGGGTGAGGAGGTGGAATCAGCTCGTGCTGGGCAAAGGGGTATCTCAGCCGCCGGCAGTAATGGAGGAGAACAGTCAGGAACAGGTGACTCGTGATTCGGTGCCTCACCAGAAGAGGTGAAGTCAGACCCCTCAACTGCAGATGGGTCCTGAGGACTGGCATGACCTGGCAACAGCTGATCTACATGTCACCGCCAGGTAAGATTCTCTGCAGTCCGGACTGTGTAGGAAACAGGTCCTGTTTGAGTGATGACTGTGGCTGAAGCTCCATTTAGCTCTGGAAGTATAATTCCGAGCCAAAACTGGCTGTCCCGGGCTAAAGGTTCGGTCTTTTGCTCTGGGTGCCCGTCTGATGACTTGATATTGCTGCTGATGTTGCACAGTTTGTCGGGGTTCAGAAGGTTTCAGCAGATCAAAGCAAGTGCGCAGCTGTCGTCCCAACATTAGAAAGGCTGGGGATGCCTGGGTCGTAGCATGAGGTGTGTTTCTGTAGGAAAGTAAGAAGGTATCCAGATGCTTTTGAATGGAGTGTTGTCCCCTTGCTGATTTCAAAGCGTTTTTCATTGTCTGAACAAATCTTTCAGCTAATCCGTTGGTGGACGGATGATATGGTGCTGACGTGATGTGGGGTATCCCATTTGCCTTCATAAAATTTTGAAACGCCTGAGAAACGAACTGCGGTCCGTTGTCGCTCACAAGTTGTTCTGGCAGACCAAAACGACTAAAGAGTCCTCGTAGTTTTTGGATAGTACTCTCTGCAGAAGTGGACTGCATTATAGAGACTTCTGGCCATTTAGAATGGGCATCTATTGCCACCAAGAACATGCTTCCTTCAAGGGGGCCAGCAAAGTCAACGTGAATACGTTGCCACGGGTTTTCAGGCCAGTCCCATGGGTGTAGGGGTGCCCACTGGGGTGCATTCCTCACACCCTGACATGACATACAAGCTTTTGCCTTCTCTTCAATAGCGCTGTCCAATCCAAGCCACCAAAAATAGCTTTGTGCAATTTCCTTCATGCACACTATTCCACAATGACCGGAATGTAGCTGTTCTAACATCTGTGATCTCAGTGGTGGTGGAATAATGACACATCTCCCCCACAACAAACAACCAGATTGGACCGATAACTCCGTCCACTTGGACATGTAGGGAACAAGGTCGGATGAGACCGGAGAGGTTTGTCGAGATTTTCCATGCATCACCAGGTCCATAACTTGGGACAATACTGGGTCAACGCGAGTTGCCTTCTTTATCTGAGTAGCAGTGATGGGTGTATTCTCTACCTGTTCAAAGTAGAAGATTTCCTTTTGGGCACTATCTTGATGTCTGACCGGCAAAGGCAACCTTGAGAGGCCATCTGCATTGCCGTGCAGAGTGGATTTCCGATATTTGATTTCATATGTGTGTGCTGAAAATAACAATGCCCAATGTTGCATACGACTAGCAGCTAATGGGGGAATGCCTGTGTAGGGTCCAAAAATTGACGTCAGAGGTCGATGGTCTGTAAGAAGAGTAAACTTTCGCTCAAACAGGTACTGGTGAAACTTCCGAATTCCAAAAACAATTCCTAATGCCTCACGTTCGATTTGGGCGTAGTTAGTTTCTGCTTTGCTTAGAGTGCGTGAAGCAAAAGCAATAGGTCTCTCTTCTCCCGAAGGCATAATGTGTGACACGACTGCTCCCACTCCATAAGGGGAAGCATCGCAGGCCAATTGCAGGGGTAAGGATGGATCAAAGTGCGTTAGAACTTCAGAATTTAACAATGCATCCTTAGCTTTGTTAAATGCAACATCACAGGCTTCAGTCCACTTCCAGGCCTTGTTCTGCCCAAGGAGCTCGTGAAGTGGTTTTAGCAGTGTGGCTAACTGTGAGATGAACTTTCCATAATAGTTCAGTAGTCCTAGAAACGAGCGCAGCTGGCTTACATTTCGTGGTGGGGGAGCCTCCACAATAGCTTTAACTTTTGCAGGGGCCTTATGAAGACCTGCAGAATCAATGATGTGTCCCAAATATTCAACAGAGGGCTTGAAGAATTCACACTTGTCTTTGCGAACTCGTAGGCCATACTCTTCCAATCTTTGTAGGGTAGCCTCTAAATTCTTTAAGTGATCCTCTTCATTTCTTCCAGTGACCAGGATATCATCCAGATAGCACTGAACTCCTGACAAGCCACACAAGATCTGGTCCATAGCTCTCTGGAACAGGGCAGGAGCCGATGTGATTCCGAAGGGTAGGCGACAGTATCGATAAAGCCCCTTATGAGTCACAATAGTCAACAGCTCTTGGGATTTTTCATCGACGTGCATCTGTAAATATGCTTGACTCAGATCAATCTTACTGAACTTTTGTCCCCCAGCCAGGCCTGCGAAGAGGTCATCGATGTGGGGAAGCGGGTATTGCTCTGCACACAACACTGGGTTGACAGTGACTTTAAAATCACTGCAAATCCAGAGAGAGCCATCTTTCTTCACTATTGGAACGATAGGAGTGGCCCATGAGCTATGGGTAACTGGTATTAGGACTCCATTGGTGACCAGGCGCTCCAGGTCTGCTTCAACTTTTGGCCTGATGGCATATGGCACAGTTCGGGCTTTCAGATATTTTGGTGGACTGTCAGGTTTAATGTTCAATGTCACAGTGATTCCCTTCATACTTCCCAAATCATCTCCAAAAACAGCAGCATGTTTCCTTAGTATAGGGGTTAGACTGGTTTCTTCTTTAGTCATCCGGTGCACTTCTGCCCAGTTCAGTTGAATCTTCCCAAGCCAAGACCTACCCATTAAGGCTGGGTAGTTACCTCTCACCACAAACAGTGGCAATTTAGCCACCTGTCCATTGAGCTCCACCTTAACATCAATAGTGCCCAGCATAGGCACAGCTTCTCCCGTATACGTCTTCAGAACAGTTTTTGTTGCCTTAAGCGGAAGATGCTGTAGCTTTTCTTTATACACAGTCTTGGAGATCAGTGAGCGGCTGCACCGCTGTCCAGTTCCATGCGTATACGTTTGCCATCCAATAACGGGGTTACCCAGTATTCATGTGAGCCCACTGCCAAAGACAAAACATGCAGTGGCACTTTCTCTTGCACTGAGGTGTCACCTTGATCATCCTGGGTCTGCTCTAGGGTATGCAAGGTTCCTCTTTTTGTCAGCCAGACCACAGGCCTCCTTTTCTTTTGTTTACAGGCACACTCAATGTGTCCCTTTTTGCCACAGTGTCGACACACCAGGTCCTTACACCAGCATTCCGATGCCTGGTGACCTGGCTTACCACAGCGGTAACATTCTTGACTCTGCATCGTTTTGTGGGTCAGTTCTTGTGACACTTTTTTCACCCTAGGGGATGCACCGATGTATTGCGCCTCCCTCGTAGCCAGTTCCATGGAGACAGCAATATCAACAGCCTTCTGTAAGGTAAGCTGAGCCTCTGTCAGTAGGCGCTTCCGTATAGCTTCACTGTAGAGGCCACACACTAACCTGTCACGCAGGGCATCATTTAACATCTCTTTAAAATCACAGTGTTCTGCTAGCTTTTTAAAAATGGCTACAAATTGTACAACTGTTTCATCTTCCTTTTGGTCTCTTTTGTGGAACCTATATCTTTCAGCAATTACCAGTGGTTTTGGGGAGAAATGAGACCCCAGGATTTCCACAATGTCACTGTAAGATTTAGTTGCTGGCTTAACAGGGTGTAGTAAGCTGCGTAGCAGGGAGTAGGTTTTAGCCCCTACAACACTTAAGAATATTGGCACCTTCTTCGCTTCTGTAATGTCATTTGCAATAAAAAAAAGCTCAAAACGCTCAGTATACACATGCCATTGCTCTATATTCTCATCAAAAGGTTCCAGTGGCCTGGTCAGAGTAGCCATGATTTTAGTTTCACTTTCACAGTCAGTGCAAACAAGCAGCTTTTTTGTTTGTTTGTTCTTTACCTTGACTTCTACTTCCTTCTGTTACTGGAGCAGCACCGGAATCCCACCCTCGTCGCTACTTGTTGTATCCTTGGGGGCAGCCGGTTTAGGAAGAAATCACTTGAGGCCAAACAGCAGACAGCTAACAAACCACCATTTTATTTACAGACTCAGAGAATACACCCAGCCATCTGAAGCTGGCTGAGCTAACCCATAATAATCTAACTCAGTTGCCATAGCAACAAAAACCATGACAACCAAATACACAACAGGTGAAAGCAGCAACAAGAGGGTTAACAGTGCGGGAATCTGCTGTACATCTCAGATGTCTCTACACAAATGCAAGGAGAACGGGGAATACATGGAGGAACTGGAAGTGTTAGTATATAAACTAAACTATGACTTGATCAGCATCCCAGAGATTTAGTGTTCTAAATCTCACGCCAGGAATATCGCTAGAGAGAGGTAGAGCTTGTTCAGGGGGGACAGGCAAGCACCACATGGCTTTTAAAAGGGAACAAAGAGTATCTGGGAAATTATAGACCAGTAGCCTGAGTTTGATCCCTGGAAAGATACTGGATCAAATTATGAAACAATCAATGTGTAAACATCTAGAGGATCATTGCGTTATAAGTAATGGCAAACATGGAATTGTCAAGATCAAACCATGTCAAGCCAACCTCATTTCCTTCTTTAACAGGGTTACTGGCCCCGAGAAGGGGGGGAAGCTGTGGACTTGATAGATCTTGATTTAGAAATGCTTTTGACACAGTCCCACATGATCTTCTCATAAGCAAACTATGGAGATGTGATCTAGGTAAAATCACTATTAGGTGGGTGTAGCTGGGGAGGTTTGCTTGTTTCCTTTCAAATGGGTGGAACACATCTAGTGGGTCCCTTGGGGGGTCTGTCCTGGGTCTGGTACTGTTCAACATTTCTGTGAATGCCTTGGATAATGGAGCGGAGAGTACGCTTATAAATTTTGTGGATGACAAAATTCCAGCTGGGAGGGATTGCTAGCACTTTGGAGGACAGGATTAGAGGCCAGGTGGCCTTAAGAAATTGCATATTTGGTCTGAAATCAACCAACTGAAATTCAGTAAAGAAAGGTGCAAAGTACTTCACTTAGGAAGGAAAAATCAAACACACAACTACAAAATGGGGAATAACTGGCTCGGCTGTAGTCCTGCTGAAAAAGATCTGGGGGTTATAGTGGACCACAAATTGAATGAGAGTCAACAATGTGATACAGTTCAGACAAAGGCTACAATCATTCTGGCTCATGTTAACAGGAGTGTTGTACGCAAGACACGGACGGTTATTGTCCTGCTCTGCTTGGCTCTGGTGAGGTCTCAGCTGGAGTTCTGTGCCCAGCTCTGGGTGCTGCACTTTCAGAAAGATGTGGACAAGATGGAGAGATTCCAGAGGACAACAACAAAAACACTAAAAGGCTTGGAAACCTGATCTGTGAGGAATGTTCAGAAAACTGGGCAAATTCAGTCTATAGAAAAGAAGACTGAGGGGTGACCAGAGAACAGTCTTGACATCTGTTAAGGGCTGTTATAAAGAGGATTGTGATTAATTGTTCTCTATGTCCACTGATGGTAGGATGAGCAGTAATGGGCTTAATCTGCAGCCAGAGAGATTTAGGTTCGATATTAGGAAAAACTTGCTAACTCTCAGGGTAGTGAAGCTCTGGAACAGGCTTCCAAGGGACACTGTGGGTTCCCTGTCAATGGAGGGTTTTAAAAACAGGTTGTCAAGGATGATCTGGGTTTACTTGATCCTGCCTCAGTGTGGGGGGCTGGACAAGGTGACCATTGGAGGTCCCTTCCAGCCCCACATTTCTATGATTCTCTGATAGCTGAGGGCCCAGAGAGGGAAGGGGAGGCAGAGAGCTAGTGACAGATGGGTGCGGGGGGGGGGGGGATTAGCAGTGTGTGGAGTAAGTGCAGAGATCTGTGGGGCTAAGTAGGGAAGGGGAGGGGAGAAATAGTCTATGGGTCCCAGCATTTTATTTTGAGTGGAGGAGGAGGAGGGAGGAGTTTGGATTATCCCAAAGCAGAAAGATCAAGTTTACGAAGAGGCGCCATTTTGAGCCCAATGAAAAAAACGGATGTCACTCATTTGGGATGTTATCACCACACTCTGTTTCCTGGTTGGGATGGGACCTCCCGTTTCTGCTGCAGAAAGACACCCCCTAAGCAGCAGCAGGAGATGGGGGTGGGTTTAGTTCACAGCCTGTCTCTCACACTCAGCCCCAGGTCTCAGGGATTCCCTCTGCACCCAGAGCTGGGGAAGCAGGAAGCAGCTTCTCTTCTTGGGCAGGTGCTGAACCGCTGGCTGGGGTCTGGCTTAGTGGGGTAGGGGCTCTGGGGACCCAGCTGTGTTGGCTGTTGCCACATGGTGGGGCTGGGGCCCCTGAGTGAAATGAATTCACTTCCCATCAAGGGCAAACAGAGCCTGGGGTCTCCAGCTCCGAGGGGCTGGGCAGGGGACTCACCTTCCAGCGAGGGGTTAAAGATCAGGCAGCCGAGGAGGCAGAGGCTGAAGTAGGCGACTGGCCCCATCTTCTCGCTTCCCCTGGGGAGAAAACACACAAGGGAGATAGGGCCACGAGAGCCTGAGACGCGCCCTGGAGCGACCCCCCTCCGCTGTGTGGCATTTCACAGGAGGAGGTGCTTCAGAGCTGGGGCTGTTTGCTAAAGGGCCTGGCTGGGATGGAAGGGCCCCGAGAGGGATCCCGTCGCCTAGCTAGGGTTGCCGATGTTGGTTGGACGTATTCCTGGAGATTTAATCACATCACATAATCTTTAATTCCTGCAGACTCCAGGCCAGTCCTGGAGGGTTGGAAACCCTAACCCCAGCCGTGGAGGACCCAGCTCAGAGCCCAGCTTCCTGCTTCTGAAGGGCCCTTCCGCCCCTCGCCCTCACCGAGCCGCGCTGCAGGGACAGAACTGGACACCCAGCTGAGAGCCAGGTCTCAGCTGCTCAGTGACTGGGCTCTGCAAGGCACACCGCCAGGGACTCCCCGAACCAGGGCTGCAGGTGGGGAGGAGATGGGGGGGCAGCTGGGAGGTTGGGGTCACTCAGATGGGGCTGGGTCCCAGGCAACAGGGTCCCATTGCAGAGAAAAACAGTTCTCAGCAGGGGCATTTGCCATCTCCCGCTGTCCCTCTCTCCCCAGTGCTGGGGCTGGCAGGTCCCCACGGTAACCATCTACATGGAACTTGGAGGGAGAGCAGAGGTGGGAGGAAGGAAAAGATTGGAAGAGGCCCCAGTGCCACCAGGATGGAGGCCAGTCTGTGTGCACGTGGCTGGAATGCCAGCTGCAGGTGCAACACCTCTGCAATCGTTCTCTGACTAGAGACCAGTTTAGTGTTAGAAACCTGGAGCCTCTCAACTTATCACCCAGCACCTGATACATGAGACACCCACTGACCCGACCCTGGGGCCTTTCCCCCACTAACAGGTGTTTACACTCATATTTCCAGCTCCAGGGAGACTGAGTGTCTGGAAAGCCAACACTGTGTGGTTGGGATGGGGGGGAGGAGTGATAGTCGCTGCACCTCGTGGTGGGGGTTGGGATCCCTGTGGCACCAGGCCTGGGAGAAGGGTCCCAATGGGAGAGCTGCCCGGCAGAGTGATGCTCCGTGGGGACTGGACACAGGACTGGATGCTGGGCCCAGCTCTGGAGGGGCAGAGCACTCGGCAGGGCTCTGCCGGGCGTTAGGGTGCTGCATGCAGGGCTGTGCTGGGTGGGACGAAGGGGTGAGACAGAGACGGCCCCGGATCAGGGGACTCACACAGGGCACCCGCCCCTGTAATGGATCAGCTGCCGCCAGCCACCCGGAGCAGGAGGAGGAAGAAGCTGGAGGAAGCCAGGGTCTCACCTGATTGTCTGTCTGCGTAGCTGCTCTGGTGCAAGGTTGGAACAAGTGCAGCCTGCATGGGACACTGGCCGTGCCTGGGGCATTTATAGACCAGTCCAGGGTAGGGGGGAGGGGACTAGGTGTCAATACTGAACATGCAAATCTGTCCAGATGGCAGATACCATCATTTAATGCCCAGGCAAACAGAGATAAGAGGAACCTTGACACACCCATCCACTTGGCTGTGAGCAGGAGAAAGTGCTTGTCAGGACTGAGAGAACAGATAAAATAAAAGCTGTTCCCTCCCCCCCGTCGGTCAGCGCTGAGGTCAGGGTGGCTGTGGGGAGCCATCGTGCCCTGGCCCTGACTGGCCCAACTGCTCACGTCCATCTTGTCCCATGGAAAGTTCCGGGCAGATCCCCCGGGAGTGTAAATCAGCTGGAGCCCCCTGAAGTCAGCGGGGGGATCCCCAGCGGGTACAGGCTGGTGTGGGGCTACTGGAGTCCTTGGGGTCAGAGCCCCAGCGGGTGGGCGTTGCTCAGAGCTCCGCTGGAATCACCGGGGCTAGAACCCCAGCGGGTGTGAACTGGCCAGAGCTCCACAGGGGTCACTGGACTCGCATCAGCTGGGGCCTGGCCCCCATCAGTGCAGGGTAAAATGGCAATTCCCGGCCCTCAAGCCCGGGGAGCACTCGGCCCATCACGTGCCCTGTGCTTGGCTCCTCAGCGCCCTGCACTGGGTGTTGTCATTTACACCTGTGCGAAGAGACTGGGAAAAGCACCATCCTCCCTGGGGGGCGATTTACACGTACGGGCCCTGGTGTAAATGGTCATGTATGGTGCTGGGGACAATCAGGCCCACGAGGACTGGATGATAACTTGCGGGTGCTGCCTGTGGCTGAGGGGTTGGCCCTGTTCTGGGCTGCCCACGCTCCCTCATGTCTGTCTCTCTGCTGCATTTCAAGGGAGCCCATTACCCTGGTATGTAGGTGCTGACGATGGCCCAATGAAAGCACCTGAAGTGACTCTATTCTCACATGTCTGTGCTTTGGCTGCTTATATCTGGGGATATTTATTGTCTCTTTAATATGGTCATCATGGCTCCTGTTACAGTGGGGGGCTTTTGCCACAGTTCAGGTTTTTACTGTGCCCTGATGCAGGGTTTGGCATGTGGAGTTTGTATTGTCCTAGGTTGCCGTGTGGTACCAAGTCAAATGCCTTGCAGAAGTCAGGTAGATGACATCAACCCTGTTACCTTTATCAACCAAAGGTGTGAGTGCATCAAAAAATATCTCAGGTTAGTTTGACAAGATCATTCGGGTCTGGGTCGCACTCTAGTGAAAAGCTGCAGAAAATCATAGTTTCCTCAAACTGTTTGGGAAATCTGAAGACCCTGCCATTAGACTTTGAGGGTTTTATTTAACTCTCTCAGGCCTTTGTCCCATCTTTACTAAAAGGCACCAATGTGTAGCCAATGCTTAAATAACAATCAGTCATCATTTGGGGGCCTTAGTCCCTACACAGTTATGACAGGAATAAGGGAGATCCAGTCTGAAACAAATGATCCCGACTCTGGGCTCCGTTCTCTCCTGGTGTGACAGAACCAGGAATGGTCTGTAATGTTTTTATGAGCACTGTGCACTTCAGTTGCCCACTGGCCTTTGTATTGTTACTCACTGGGTGCAGAGGGGTTAAAATGCTTCCCCTGGAATGGAGGGAAGGGAAGAGGTCTTTGACTCTCGTACCTCTCTGGTTGGAGACCAGAATCATGAACATGAACGGACCAGAACCTACACAGATGAGAGGAGGATCAGGCGATACAAAGGAAGAGCCAAAGACCAGGACACTAACACTGAATGACTGGGAAGTCGAGGCAGGCTGAACATGTGAACTCAGCGTGGCTGGCAGCATAAGGACAATGGACTGCAGGTGTCAGGGGCCTGCGTTAAGAGCGGGGTTCACAGACACACAGCAGCTTCCATTTTGGGACTCTGAGAGAGGAAGAGAGAAGGAGGAGGTCAGAGAAGCAGGGCATGGCGAAGCCGTGGCTTCCACCAAGGTGAATTCTGCCCTAAGCTCACCGCTCATGCCGGCCTAAAGACTCTTCCAGCTGCGGTATTTGTGGTGACTAATAAACGTGACCATGTTTTGAGAAGGCTGCCCAGTGTCGCTGCAAACGCTGACGTGCGTTGCACCCGGAAGGGGTGAAATGTCTCTCTCAGGAGTCTGACTTCAGTTGGACTCGCTGCAGGGAGCCACAGACAGACACGGCTGCTGGATCCCGAGGGCTCAGACCTGCAGTCATTGAAGTCGTGGGCTTAGATGCATGTCATCCGACGAAGTGGGTATTCACCCACGAAAGCTCATGCTCCAATACGTCTGTTAGTCTATAAGGTGCCACAGTACTCTGCTGCTTTTACAGATCCAGACTAACACGGCTACCCCTCTGATACGTAACCCATGTAGATACTTATAGAATGATCAAGTCACCCCTTAATCTTCTTCTTGTTAAGCTAAATAGACTGAGCTCCTTGATTCTATCACTACAAGGGATGTTTTCTCATCCTTTAATTGTTCTCGTGGCTCTTCTCTGAGCCCTCTCCAATGTAGGAACATCCTTCTGGAACCGTGGGCACCAGAACTGGACACAGGGTTCCAGCAGTCGTTGCACCACTGCCAAACACAGGGGAAAAAACCCTCTCCGCTGCTAAACGAGATTCCCCTGTTTGTGCATCCCAGGATTGCATGAGCCCTTTTGGCCACAGCGTTGTGCTGGGAGCTCATGTTCAGCTGATTATTCACCCCCACCCCCAAATCTTTTACAGAGTCACTGCTTCCCAGGATAGAGTTCCCCATCCGGTAAGTCTGGCCTATGTTCTTTCTTCCTAGATGTCTACATTCACATTTAGCTGTGCTACAGCACATATCGGTTGCCTGCATCCAGTTTCCCAGGAGATCCAGGTCGCTCTCTATCAATGAGGTGGCGGCTTCATTATTTGCCAGTTCCTGGCACAGACATCAAATACAATTAACATCCTGGTCGTCAAAGGTTTGCCTCAGAAATGTTTTCCTCAGCAAACACTGACTCACACTTTACTGCTAGTCAAGGAACCTTTATTCACAGCTAGCAGCCAGCTTCATTGCTCAGCCTGACTATCACATATCACAGAATAACTATGATCAACCCTCAGAAGCCCACAGCTGTAGGGACCAGTTGACCCTCTGGCCCATTTTGCTGCAGTGGCGGCCATTGCCCAGCCAGAAGGGGTGAGAGGGCGTCTGGGCTCTGGAGGCAGCTGACGATGCTGCTCTCCCTCCCATTTGTGGGCAGGGTCGGGGTGACGATACTTTAGGGAGGCTTGAACTCCTGTTTCCCCACCCTGGCAGCCCTTGATAGAAAGCAGCTGCTCCCCTGGGCCTCAGGCCGGTCCTAGGACCCAATCCCTCCCCGACACCGTGCTGCCCCAATGCCAGCTAAATGCAATTATCTGGGGCATGGCGAATGTGTCTGTGAGCTGGCAGGTCCTTCCCTTTGCACCCCACTGCCTCTCACTGATTCTCCCCATGGGCTGCCCGCAGAGCACCAGTGTCCCCACACAGGGACAAATGCTGATTTGGGGCTGGATCATGTGCCCCTTAAATCAACAGGAGCTTTGTTTCCAAGAAATGCTGGTGGCTACTTAATGAACCCTGAGAAGCAGAGAAATGATAAGAGTCTGTAGCCAAATGCCCATTTCGAGGTGAAATGCAAAGCAGGTCAATATTTGCTGATGATTGGTGTCTGGGGTTCAGCCTGAGACTCCCCACCTACGTCTCCTCCCCCAGTGAAGCCCAAGTCTCCGCTGTCTCTCTGACATCTCTTCCTGCTGCCAGCTGACTGAGCATCCCACCTTTCCTCCATCCCCACCGTTCTCTGGCACCTTTAATAAGGCTAATGAAGAGCTTATAGATAGTAGCAAGGTAGCTAATGTGAACGAGGATATGGACGTAGAAATTACCACATCTAAGGTGGGAGTCAAACTCAAACAGCTGTCAAAGTTAGACTCAGGACTGACTCACAGTTTGTCAGACCACTCTGTTTTATTAGCACAGATAATGTGAGCACCATGCAAGACACAAACTATCTTATTTATACAGATAAAAGGGCGAGCACTTAAGATAACAAAGGAAGCAGAATCTGATAAGTTTACCTGGGCTAGGCATGCATATCTTATTTCCTTACTGACTATTACCGATCTTCTGTTAATGTTTTGCCATTAGCACCATTGTTTATGCCTAATGTTTCTTTTCCTGGCACCTGTGTTTCAACATTTCTTATTTCTGCTTAAATGTACATACAACATTTCTTTAATCTATTCTTATTTTTACAATATAATTCATTCTACCTTCACAATCCCTCCTTTTGTCCAAGTTTATGCCATGACCAACAAATACTGGGTTCCACAAATCAATCGTTCTTTATTTCTTCATCAGTGATATTTAAAATCATCATATTAGCACTCTGGTTTGGGGCAGCTATCTGTGTGGCATGTCTTACACCGTTTTGGATGCAACAGGAGATTAACTGAAGACATACAAAAATCATCAGGATTCCAAACAGGATAGTCAGGGCTACCTGGAACAACCAGTTTCCTATGCCAGAGAAATTGAACAGGTTACTTAGCCACTTCCATAAAGAACTCGGCTCTTCATGGGGAAGATATGCGATTTGTTCTAAGTGGCTAGCGCGATCTATTACCTCATTGGTATCGTCAGGTATAAACACATGACATTGTTTTCCAATGACAGCACGGGTCCCTCCTTTGGCTGCCAGCACTATGTACAATGCCTGATGGTTTTGGAGGGCTACCTGTCGGATCGCCCCTGTTTCTTTGGCCAGGGCTCTTAAACTTTCTCCAGTTTCATTTGCCATTATTTTAACTACTGCTTGTAACCTCAGGAGCCTTTTTGCCTGGTGTATTACTCCCCCAAGTGGGATAAAGGAACTGCCAATAGCCTCTTCCCAGGTGTAATTGCTGTTCCATATTGTGTTAAACGGACAAGGTCCTCCAGTGAGGTCTGGGGAATTGAGTGGGATAGCCAGGACAGGAACACCAGCTTGAGAGTGGGCTGGGATGTGGCTGCAGACCCAGCATTTAGAAATATTAAGGGTCTGAGCTATCCACACTTGCTGCTGGATAAAAGAATTGTCATTGTGGATTCCCCAGACCTTAAGACACCAGGAGCCGAGGAACAGGCACCACCAGAGGCACATGTTGGAGGCAAGGCCCTTCTGGTTCTGACAACCTCAACTGAGGGAACCGCAGTCACTGTTCTATGTCCACCAGGCAGCAGGCGCTAGGCTCGCTACTGCTTCTTCTTGGGCCTTGCTGGTCGTCGTCTGCTTCTGGCAACCCTTAGGAGAGCGTAGATTGTAAGGTATTGCAGGCTGTTCCTCTACGTCTTGACTCTGCATGGTCCTGAGGTGATGATTGGTTCATTGCGGGTGGTGCATTCTTACACTGCGAAGCATGTATCCACTCTGCAATGCCAGACAGTTTAACAGCCGTCTGGCTAGTAAGCAGTGACTGATGATTCTTTGATGATCTTTAAGTCTCTTTGCTTCTTTCCTTGACTCTGGCTATAACAATGGCCTTCACACCTTATCTTTTACAAACAGCAGTATTTTATATTGAGCAAAAAGGCATTGCAAATTAAACCTTGCTAAGTTTTACAATTAATAACCAAGACAATTTACATTGAGACCCAGGCCTTCAATGTTTCTCTAATTTACTTAACATAGTTTATGGCTACACTTGCAAATTTGCAGCGCTGCAGCAGGGTGTGAAAAAACATCCTCTGCAGCGCTGCAAATTGCGGCGCTACAAAGCGCCAGTGTAGTCAAAGCCCCAGCGCTGGGAGCGCGGCTCCCAGCGCTGTCCGTTATTCCCCACAGGGAGGTGGAGTACGGACAGCGCTGGGAGAGCTTTCTCCCAGCGCTGGCACTTTGACTACACTTAGCGCTTCAAAGCGCTGCCGCGGGAGCGCTGCCGCGGCAGCGCTTTGAAGCGCTAATGTAGCCATAGCCACAGACACAATAGAGAATCCTGTCTCTTACTACCTAAATCTTAAAACAAAGAGTTAAGAGAGGGCCCAATTTGTAATGCATATGAGAAAACAGAATCCTATAGTCCCAGAGGGTCATTTCTTTCTGCTGTTCAAAAAGGGTGGCTAGCAGGATGAAATCAAATTACACATTAATTCTTATGGGACATTATAAAATCCTGCTCCTACATATCCCCCTTTTGACACTCAGGCTTTGGCTACACTTACACTTCAAAGCGCTGCCGCGGCAGCGCTTTGAAGCACTAAGTGTAGTCAAAGCACCAGCGCTGGGAGAAAGCTCTCCCAGCGCTGTCCGTACTCCACCTCCCTGTGGGGAATAATGGACAGCGCTGGGAGCGTGGCTCCCAGCGCTGGGGCTTTGACTACACTGGCGCTTTGTAGCGCTGCAATTTGCAGCGCTGGAGAGGGTGTGTTTTCACACCCTGCTGCAGCGCTGCAAATTTGTAAGTGTAGCCAAGCCCTAAGATTATTAATCACCAGTGTCACTTCTTATTTAGTCCAGAAAATACTGGGAAGTGATTTGGGCCTGTGGCTTTAGCTTTGCATACATTCGTTTTATCCACCAGCACATTTTAAACATTTCAGTTAAACACATACAATTTATAACCAAGAACAATTAGGGGTAGTGACATTAGTATGCCAGTAGCTGTGGGAGACCATCCAGAAAATATGTTATACCAATGGTAAGCTGTTATGTCTTTCTGCAGTGGCAATTCTTAACATGTCCCCATTTGCGTGTATAATATGAATGGACCCGTTTCCCACATAGTTCCTAGAAAAAAAAAGGTTACCTTTTTACCTTTTAACAGATGATTGGTAACTGTTTGCCATTCAATGCCAAGACTGATAGAGAACTCAGCTAAATCAGGGCTTACAGTAAGCTGAGACTTTCTTTTGTTGTTGTTGTTGTTGTTGTGGCAAATAGTAAATGTGATTATTGGTAAGCACAGTACTTACATTACATGTACATTTGTCTACTGGTGGGTTGCTAACACTTTTATCCTTTTAAAACACTTTCCCCCAAGAATGAACACACACATTGCCCATTATACAATACTTTGGTCTCATTATTCATTTTATCCCACATACAGGATTGTAGTGAAATGTCTTTACTACAGGGCTTTGGAGCAACAGGCATGGATAAGCACACCCACTTTTGAGGACTCCACTTGGTACTACTTCTGGTGCCCAATAGTTTCCCTTCCTCCCCAGCCCACTAACTCGAGGTCCAGGGTAGCCAGAAGGATCCCAGGTGCAATCTGGGGAGTGGACTAACTTTCCATAGCTTTGCTTCCCGAGCCTGGTGGTGTGCGATTTTAACAACAATTTCTTCACTTAACAAATTTTGTCTCACCGTACTGGAGACATACTGCATCCAGTTATATTGATAGGTATTAAACAACGATCTTTTCCTTTGCTTTAACAGATGCATTAAAACCTTAATATTTTCTGATATTACCCAAAACATCTTACGTTCTAAATATCTGCATTTCAGTACATTCCATAGCTATCGCAGGATGTTTTTTCTTTCATTTGTTCTGTAGCTGGTATTAGCTTTTTATGATTTTCTGAAAGACAAAAATAACATTTTTCTACCCCTTTTGGGGTGGCATTGATTATTGCTTAAAGATTCCGTTCTTTTACAAATACTCTTGCTGATTGCAGGCAAAACAGAGGAATTACCCCCATATTTTCCTGTGTGTTTTGTTTTATAGGCCAGGTTTTAATGGCTTCTACTTTTTAAGGGTTATGGGGAAATTATCCCACTGTTTAGTCATTAAATCCATGAGGTGGTGTACCTCAGTTTTTCTTCTTATATAGCAGACCAAGTTTGTAATGTTTTTCCTGCTGTGTTAAGCTTTAAGTTTACTCACAGGTAATAGCTGAGAAGCATCATTACCCTATTACCTTAAAGGATTTTTCCAAAAATCATACACACTATACGTTGTTACAGGGGTACTTACTAACATTACATTTATTTCAATGTTTAAGATTAACAGTAACATTAGCGTTAAATCTATTAACGGTATCTTGTTATACCAGGCCTTTTATGGAGGCAATTTGTTTGCTGACCAGGTATGTTCTTTATTTGCAGCTTCTTTTGTGCTGGCAGTTCTCAGCTTTCTTTATCAGTTAGGTAATTTGCATCAACACAGGCTTGGCTTTTGGATTCAAAGCCATCAGCAGAGCTCAGAGACTCTGTCTTAACACACAGGGATCTGAAAAAGAAAACACAGCCTATGGAGCCCTAATAGGATTTTAATTCAGCAGCATGTTTCATTTGTATTTCTTTTACTCATTTCTACACTATATACTGCACGTGTCCTAGGGAAAATGCACATTCCTTCTATACTATAACTTTTTAAAGATTAGCCATAGCAATTTTTACATAAGGTGTAACGGTTTCTTTTATTCTTACAGAGTTTTTAGGTACCCTTATCAAAGTGACAGTCTGATTACACAGAGCCATTTTAAGGCTCAGTGTTTTTAACATTGCTTCTTTTTGTTTTGTGCACCTCACCTCTGCTATTGCTTCAGAGGGTCACTGTTAATTTCTTATTCTTTCACCACAGCTCTTATCTGCTATTGTTACAAAAAAACAACCAACCAACCAACCAAAAAGACTCCAGAATCCCTCCCTATTCTCCTGATTTTGACTGCCCTATTGCAGCCATGACTTGGTCTTTATTTAAAAACATTTTAAATTTTGTAAAGACTCAAGTTACCCCTTAAGGGTTAAATGCTAAATCCCAAAGCCAAACAACACTAATTACCTGTGTCTTGCAAAAAGGTCTGTCAGTTTTGCAACTTTGAATTAAAGTCAAATGAATTTTTAGTGGCATTAAAAACAAAAACAAAACCAATTTGTCTTACACCTACAAAACAGGAGTTTTACAAACCAGATGTGTTGGTTTAGATTCTTAGAACTTTACATATTTTCACAGACAAATAGATACATACACATTTTCTTTTCCTTAACATTCCTTTACACGGCTTTGTTTTTACATAGCTGTATATATATTTGGATTATTTACAGGCATTCTTTTGGAAAAGGGCCCATTTTTCCTTCAGAATGGCTGCAAAGAAACCAAGAATTCTCTCTTTAACATGGTCTTTTTTAACATTTTGACAAAGTTTAACTGCTTAATTCTCTCCAGCCTCTGTAGAGTTAACTTTTCACTCTCTTCCCTTAAATCACTTGTTTATCTCCCAAAATGACACCTTTATCACCTCAGATTTCACCATTTTAAGTATTGTTCCAGGGGTTCCTGCCTGCACTTACTGCTTTTCTGACTCCTGACACTATGCCCTTAGTTGCTTGCCTGCTTGTCTGGGCCCAATCCTGCTTTTTTCAATGAACCGTTTGTGAGTGATATTGTGGTCATTTCACAATTTTGAAAGAAATGTTCAAGGAGAAGGACCAGGAAGGGTGGGGGCTAGCTGAGGAACCCCCCCTCCTTGCTGAATTGGTAGTGGAACACTAAAGAATCAGTTTTTGAGGCAGACAACAAAGGGGAACAGAACAAGGGGCTTTTTGTCCTTTTTACAATGAGATGGGAGTATGAAGGGGGTTGGGATCGATCCGGGGTGGGTTTTTTTGAGAACGGGGTAAAGGGGAGCGCTCGGTCTGGTGGTGGGAGAGGAGGCTTTTAATAAAGCTTTTAACTTATTATGTGAATATTGAGAGAGGCGAGTTTTGATTTTGTCCACCTACAATTTGCCTCTTCCCACTACTGCATGAAACAATTAACCTCTCCTTTAGCCAATTTAGTTTTAGGTTGGCCGAGTTTGTCTTTTAAGACGTCCACTTGGTCTTTGTTCCAAGATTTTAACAGTGGCCACTGAGTTTTGGGATCCCCCTGAATTAGCCTAGACCATTTTTCCAGACATTTACAGGAGTCCGGACCCATCTTACAGGAGTCCAGACCCATCCTAAAATACATAAATGAGCCGGCGTTCGTTTAGGGAACTGTCCCGACTTAGACGTCTGGTTACCCATACAGGAGGACTTCACACACCAATCACACAAGAAGGAAATTCGGGTTCGTCAGAGTGATGCCTGGTGCAACACACAAAAGGAGCCCACAGGCTACTGCCTCAATCGCCCTTGCTTTCACACCAAGGGTTTTACCCAAAGTGCGGTGCGGCTGCGATTGTGCAGATTCCACTCACTCAGACCGGACGGAGATGGCACTCAGACTCAAACACTCCATGGGGAGGACGGATAGACACAGACAGGACAGTCCTCAGTCAGGACAAAGCACAGAAATAATTACCTGACCAGATTCCTGATGTCAGATCCCGGGATCCCTACCAGAACAGAGTGGGAACCAACAGGTTTGATGGCGTAGACTTCACTGTGGTCGTGCGCCTTTCCGTTCACGGCTAACCTGGTGGCTGAACTTTGTGACTTTGTCCTCACCCACAACTATTTCACATTTGGGGACAATATATATCTTCAAGTCAGTGGCACTGCTATGGGTACCCGCATGACCCCACAGGATGCCAACATCTTTATGGCTGACTTAGAACAACGCTTCCTTAACTCTCGTTCCCTAACACCCCTACTCTACTTGCGCTACATTGATGACATCTTCATCATCTGGACTCATGGAAAAGAAGCCCTCGAGGAATTCCACCGAGATTTTAACAATTTCCATCCCACCATCAACCTCAGCCTAGACCAATCCACACAAGCGGTCCATTTCCTAGACACTACTGTGCTAATAAACGATGGTCACATAAATACCACCCTATACCGGAAACCCACTGACCGCTATACTTACTTACATGCCTCCAGCTTCCATCCCGGACACACCACACGATCCATTGTCTACAGCCAAGCTCTAAGATACAACCGTATTTGCTCCAATCCCTCGGACAGAGATAAACACCTACAAGATCTCTATCAAGCATTCTTAAACCTACAATACCCACCTGCTGAAGTGAAAAAACAGATTGACAGAGCCAGAAGAGTACCCAGAAGCCACCTACTACAGGACAGGCCTAAAAAAGAAAATAACAGAACACCACTAGCCATCACCTACAGCCCCCAACTAAAACCTCTCCAGCGCATCATCAAAGATTTACAACCTATCCTTAAAGATGATCCCTCACTCTCACAGATCTTGGGAGACAGGCCAGTCCTCGCTTATAGACAGCCTCCCAACCTGAAGCAAATACTCACCAGCAACCGCACACCATACAACATAAACACTAACCCAGGAACCTATCCTTGCAATAAAGCCCGATGCCAGCTCTGTCCACATATCCATTCAAGTGACACCATCACAGGACCTAATCACATCAGACACACCATCAGGGGCTCGTACACCTGCACATCTACCAACGTGATATATGCCATCATGTGCCAGCAATGCCCCTCTGCCATGTACATTGGCCAAACCGGACAGTCTCTACGCAAAAGAATAAATGGACACAAATCTGACATCAGGAATCATAACATTCAAAAACCAGTGGGAGAACACTTCAACCTTTCTAACCACTCAGTGACAGACTTGAAGGTGGCAATTTTGCAACAAAAAAAACTTCAAAAACAGACTCCAAAGAGAGACTGCTGAACTTGAATTAATATGCAAACTAGATACAATTAACTGTGGTTTAAACAAAGACTGGGAATGGTTGGGTCATTACACCAATTGAATCTATTTCCCTATGTTAAGTTCTCCTCACACCTTCTATGGGCCATCTTAATTATCACTTCAAAAAGTTTTTTTTTCCTCCTGCTAACGATAGCTCATCTCAATTGATTAGACTCTGCCTGTTGGTATGCATATTTCCACCTTTTCATGTTCTCTGTATGTATAAATATCTCCTGTCTGTGTGTTCCATTCTATGCATCCGAAGAAGTGAGCTGTAGCTCACGAAAGCTTATGCTGAAATAAATTTGTTAGTCTCTAAGGTGCCACAAGTACTCCTGTTTTTTTTGCGGATACAGACTAACACGGCTGCTACTCTAGAATCTGATAAGTTTACCTGGGCTAGGCATGCATATCTTATTTCCTTACTAACTATTACTGATCTTCTGTTAATGTTTCGCCATTAGCACCATTGTTTATGCCTAATGTTTCTTTTCCTGGCACCTGTATTTCAACATTTCTTATTTCTGCTTAAAGGTACATACAACATTTCTTTAATCCATTCTTATTTTTACAATATAATTCATTCTATTTTCACACAGCTTAACGGGACTAAATCAGGGGCCCGTATAGTCTCCATCCACGAATATTAAAGGAACTGGCACACGAAATTGGGAGCCCAGTAGCAAGGATTTTTAATGTATCTGTAAACTCATGGGTCGTACCCTGTGACTGGAGAATTGCTAACATAGTACCTGTTTTTAAGAAAGGGAAAAAAAAGTGATCCAGGAAACTACTGGCCTGTTAGTTTGACCTCAGCTGTGTGCAAATGCTGAGGAGAAAGTAGTTAAGGACACAGAGGTAAATGGTAATTGGGATAGATTATAACATGGGTTTACAAAAGGTTGATTGTGCCAGGAGAACCTAGCGACAGGAGGGAGTTCCCAGGTTCCACGGTATCTGCTAAACACTGTTTCTCAAATGCAGCTACCAGGGGGTTTCCCTGTGGCCATGGCAGTTTTCTGGGCAGGGGGTGGGGGACGCATCAGCCTTTCAAATTTCCCTGTAAGCGGCGCAGTAGCGCAGGCTGTGACGATGTAGTTCTGGTGGGACTCAACTGAGAGTACCAATTCAGGACCAATTGCTTAAACAGGACAGTAACAGCCCAAGGCTGGGGTTTTTCCACCTCTAAGGCAAACCAAACCAGCCAGACCAAGAGGACTTTGGTTTCACCCTACTGGCTAACAAGCAAGCAAGTCACACAAGCAATTCCCCAGTGGCTCAGTATCACATCCAGTCCCACTCGTCCTGGGGATGAATGGTTATGAAAACCAACACCCCAATAAAAGAAAATGGTTCTCTTGATCCCAAAGAATCAAGCCCCAGACCCAGGTCAATATACAAATCAGATCTTACCCACAAATCATGCTGTTGCCAATCCTTTAAAATCTAAAATCTAAAGGTTTATTCATAAAAGGAAAAAGATAGAGATGAGAGCTAGAATTGGTTAAATGGAATCAATTCCATACAGTGATGGCAAAGTTCTTAGTTCAGGCTTGCAGCAGTGATGGAGTAAACTGCAGGTTTAAATCAAGTCTCTGGAACATCCCCCGCTGGGATGGGTCATTCAGTCCTTTGTTCAGAGCTTCAGTTTGTAGCAAAGTCCCTCCAGAGGTAAGAAGCAGGACTGAAGACAAGATGGAGATGAGGCACCAGCCTTATATAGGCTTTTCCAGGTGTAAGAATCTCTTTGTTCTTACTGTGGAAAATTGCAGCAAAATGGAGTCTGGAGTCACATGGGCAAGTCCCTGCATACTTTGCTGAGTTACAAGCGTATCTGCCTTCTCTCCATGGGTCAATTGTGTAGCTGATGGTCCTTAATGGGCCATCAAGCAGGCTAGGCAGAGCTAACAGCAACTTGTCTGGGGTGTCACTCAGAAGCACAGCACAAATTTGAAATACAACCAGGATAGAGCCAATACTCATAACTTCAACTACAAAATGTTACACACATATAGACAGCATAATCCTAACCAGCAACCCATAACCGGGTCTTAGACGCCTTATATGACCCCCTTTACATAAGATTTGGTGCCACAACAGGACCTTGGTTGCAACCATGTTCTATATGGCTCAGGGATCCCGCCTGGGGACTGCTCGGGGGAGGGGCACCCCTTCCCTGGTCCCCAAACTGCCGCAGCTGGGGTGCCCCTTCTCCAGCCCCAACTCTGCTGCAGCCTGGCCCCGCCACGGTCGGGGTGGAGTGGACGGAGTGGCCAGGCCCCAGCTGGGGAGGTGCGGCCTGGCCCCAGGCGCAGCAGCACGGCTCCAGGCATGGCTGGAGCGGCCCAGCTCAAACCCAGTCCCAGCTCAGGCGCCCCTCCCCCGGCCTGAACTCAGCCCCGGCCGGAACCTTGCATCTATTCTGAACTGGAACCATAAACTCTCTGAATATTAAATCTCACCAAATGAGGGTCAATCCATCATCATCATCATCATCATATCCGCTCATTATACTCCACACCCGAACATAGCGATCACATTGTGACAAAGTGGGGCGTTTGTTGGGGTTTTCTGTGTTTTCCAGTGGGTTGCATGCACAGGGGGTGGGACTCAGTGTCCCCGGGTGTTACTGGTTTAACGAGGGGAGGGGAGAGGGAGTTTGTTGTTACAGAGGACCGGACAGGGAACTCGGGACCCCGGCCGAGAGCCTGGAGGACGGAGACCCCGGTGACTGGTGACCCGGAGACCCGGCTCAGGAGACACAGCCGGTTCTGGCCAGTGGGAGGACAATGGGCTGCAGAGAGAGGACCCCGGTGACCTGACCAGCCGGTTCCAGCCAGAGGAGGGCTGAGAGGAGAGGAGAACCCAGGCCTTCCTGTTTATGACCCTGTTTACTGGAGAAAAGACAATGGACAGAGTCGGGGCTTGGGGCCGGGGATATCGGCGGCCCAGCTGGGAAGCAGGGGGGCTCAGGGCTGGCGAGAGGAAGCAGGCAGAGCCCACCTGTATGCAGGGAGACTGAGATGTGCTGTTATTGTGAGAGGCCAGGACTGAGGCCCTGAGAGTTTCCTGTGCTGTGTTCAACTCTCAATAAACCCTCTTGTTTTATGCTGGCTGAGAGTTGCTCCAGTCTAGAGAGGAGGGTTGCATCAACCCCTTCGGGGGTGAGGAGGCCCAGGGGGTCCAGAGCGCGTGGACTCCCTAAGGGGGCCCATGGCGAGAAACAGGTGTGGTAAGGCTCAGAGAGTTGTGGCTCCAGGAGGTGGAGGGGCCTGACCCCAAGAGAGAGTGGACCCCTGAGAAGGGCTTTCTCACTGAAAGGGGCACCCCCCACGGACCGCACGGGGCCAAGAATGGGCACGATCTGTGAGTCCGTGACACATATGAACATCATTCCCTCATATCTCAGTGTCTGTACTTTGACCCATCAACCTTTAATTCCAATCGGGATATTGCAGATTATGTATTCTTTACGACACCCGATCTTAAACCGAATTTCACACTCTCGATAATCCATACGTTTTTTCCTGATAACCAGAAACTTCTATGCTTAAACTCTGTACCGTTCACTTTTTTTTAAACATTATCTTAATAAAATTTTGAATGCCGGGGTAATGACAGGTTGTTATCCTGATTGTACCCCACCATGTCTTCCGGAGAAGTTCGCAGCTCCATCAGGTTCTGTTTTGTATTCTCATCTGCAGCTTCATGAGCAATATAGGACTAGTTGTGTGTGTGTGTGTGTGTGTGTATGCGTGCACACGCTTGCACAATCCCACCTTGGGCTTCCCAGTGCACAGACAGGATCGCACACCATCCCTTACAATACGCAGTGCGCTCCCTGCTACGCACCCAACCAGCTCTACAGCCCAGTGCGGTGGACGGAGTGGCCATGTAGCACGGAAGACCACCTACTACATCGCTTTGGGTGTTCTGCTCAATGACCAGATGCGGGGGTCCTGCAGCTCTGGCTGAGGGGACTCAAAGTGACTGCTGTGGGGTTTCCTATGATGCCTATCACCATGGGATCCAGATGTGAGTCACTGCAGGGCAGGGCCGGCCCTACAAGTGGGTCACGTGGTCGGGGTGGGTGCCGAGGCTAAGAGGCAAGAAGCAGGGTGGGCCTGGAGTGCGAGGTCATGGAAAGGAGCTTGGGGCAATGTGGGGGGAGACAGTCGGGGCTGGGGCAATGGCGGTGGGGTAGGGAGCCTGGGGAGGCAGCTGGGGACAGGGCCACCAAAATACACGTTGGCCCAGGGTGCTGTTTTGGGCCACACCTGGGCAATTTATTGAAAGGGGAAGCAAAGCCACTGTTGGTTTTTGTTTGTCGGTGCCTGAGGCCTGGGCGTGCGAGGGTTAACGGGCCCTGACCAGCTCCCAGCTGAGAGCCCCTTGCTGGAGATGCACAAAAGGCTCCTTAAAGGCATAAATCCCATCATGTCCCGTGTGCTCCGCAGCCCGGTCACACCAGGCTCTGAGCAGCCTGAGGCCTTGCTGGCTGGGCGCATTCGCCCCAGAGTGAGGCAGGCTGGCTGGGGACGTGGGCTCACCACGGCCTGCTGCATTTCCCAGCCCGGCTCTTTCTGTTTCCCCGCGGTCCCTTTAGGTTTCATTTCTCTGAGTTTCAGTTTCCTGATCCATTGCAAGAAGAGCTGGCAGGCGCCCAGGCTGGGGAAGGGGGGGCAGCAGCAGAGACGTCACCCCCCCTCCCCTCTGTGAACTCCCCCCGCCCCCTGTGAATTCTCACCACTCACACGCATGCTCCCCCCGCCCCCCTCCCACCCACTGCTGTGGTGGGGCTGACCCTGGCTCTGTGGGGCCCTGCAGAGGGTTGCAGGGGTTGGGGGGGATAGAGGCAGGGCTGCGTCTGCCCCTCATGCCTGGTGTTCAGTCACTGGGGGCCTGGCTGGTGGGAGGGAGCCGCGTTCCCCACAGGCCTGTCAACCCTCCGAACCCCTCCCTGTTGGCAGCGCCCAGGGGTTATGTGAGCAGGGAGTGAAGGAGCTCTCCCCTGACATCTAGTGATGGGCTGCGGGAAAAGACTCCTGTATTTACATGAGACATAAAAGGTTGTTACAAGGAGGAGGGAGAACATTTCTTTTTTCTTACCTCCGCGGACAGGACAAGAAGCAATGGGCTTAAACTGCAGCAAGGGAGGTTTAGGCTGGACATGAGGAAAAACTTCCTAACTGTCAGGGTGGTTAAGCACTGGAATAAATTGCCCAGGGAGGTTGTGGAATCCCTGTCGTTGGAGATTTTTCAGAGCAGGTTGGACAAACACCTGCCAGGGATGAGCTAGGTCAGTGCTTCTCAAGCTACCTGATGTGGGGGATCGGCAATTTTTTCCCCAATGTGCCAGAGACCGGTGCCATATTATTATCCTATTTGACGCTCTTATGAGGAAACTCGCCACGGACAGGCAGCTGATGACTCGTGGACCGGCACCGGTCCGCGGACCACCGCTTTGAGAAGCACTGGTCCAGATAATACTTAGTCCTGCCCTGAGTGCAGGGGACTGGACTAGAGACCTCTCGAGGTCCCTTCTAGTTCTGTGATTCTATGAACTCACCTTTGTCCTGATATCCAGCAGACAGAGCTGCGGTGCCAAAGGAAAACTGTTGGCTGCTGGTGCTGGGTTACAAGTCACTTTTCTACTGAGTGCAGGGGACTGACAGATTGTTACCATGTTAAGTGAGTAAAGGGCAGCAGAAGTGGGCTTAGCCTGTCCTGGCGCAGGCCGTCACCCTCCAGTGAAGGGCACTCGTGAAGCAGGGTGTAGGCAGCACCTCTGGAGACACGTGGTGCTGGAGCAGCTCTTGTCAGTGGGGGCAGCTGAGGCATTGGGTCACCAGGGCACTCTCCTGTGCAGCTCCCCACTCCTGCCTGGCCGGGGCACGGGGAGCCTGGGACTCCACACGCCACAGGTGAGGTCCCAGCCCACCTTCCTCAGGCTGGGCTTTTGCTGAAGGGCTGCACTCGCTCTTTACAGATGCTGTAGCTACTGCTGCAGCTCAACAGGTGTGGGCTGTTGCAGGGCTTGGCAGCTCCCTGGCATGGTGAGGAGCTCGTGCCCAGAGCACAAGAACAGGAGCAAAGTCTGGGTCGAATAGTTGTTCAGACATCCACCTTTTTCCAAAAAGCCAAAGAAACAACAAAAAAGACAAGAACATTCAAAGCACCTTATTTGTGTTTCTATTGCATTTGAGTCCAGTAAACAATAGAGACTCCTGTACGTTATTTTTATTATTGAGTCTGCAAAATACAAACCCTACATTGAAATAAATTACAATGGCTTGGACGTGTCTATGTGCATATTGGTTTGTTTTTCCTAAAGTTAATGAAGTCTTTTAGAAAAAATTGTCAAAACGGCCACCAGCAAGTGCACAGAGGCCACCAAAACTTGTGTTGTGAGAAGCCCTGGTTTAAAGACAGAGCTAATTAGGCTCAGTTGAGAATAGTTGTTCTGTTAAGGGGTCACTAGGGCTGTACTCACGGATAATGAGCTCTAGCTGCCGAGCCATCGACCTGGTGTGGGACGGTGGTGCAGGGAAAGAGAGCACCCGAGCAGTGAGGTTTCCCGCTACCCACCAAGCGCTGGGTTAAGTGGTGGAACCTCAGGCCGTGGCATCACAGAGAGCGGCGGGCGGCAGCAGAGAAGCAGCAGCAATGCCAGAGTGACCGATGGTGGCAGAGCGAATCATAGAATCATAGAATTCAAGATCAGAAGGGACCATTATGATCATCTAGTCTGACCTCCTGCAAGATGCAGGCCACATAAGCCGATCCACCCACTCCTGAACCACTTCTCTCCCTTGACTCTGCTGTTGAATGCTCCAAATCGTGATTTAGAGACTTCGAGTAGCAGATAATCTACCAGCAAGCGACCCCTGCCCCATGCTTCGGAGGAAGGCGAAAAACCTCCAGGGCCACTGCCAATCTACCCAACCCCAAATATGGCGATCAGCTGAACCCCGAGCATGCGGGCAAGACTCTCCAGCCAGACCCTCTGGAAAGGGCTAACAATATCCTATCATTGATCCATTGTACTAATTACCAGTGTGGCACGTTATTGACCTATTGACTAAACCCGTTATCCTATCATACCACCCCCTCCATAAACTTATCCAGCTTAATCTTAAAGTCATGGAGGTCCTTCGCCCCCACTGTTTCCCTCGGTAGGCTGTTCCAGAATTGCACTCCTCTGATGGTTAGAAACCTTCGTCTAATTTCAAGCCTAAATTTCCTAACTGACAATTTATATCCGTTTGTCCTCGTGTCCACATTAGCACTGAGCTGAAATAATTCCTCTCCTTCCCTGGTATTTATCCCTCTGATATATTTAAAGAGTGCAATCATATCTCCTCTTGTCCTTCTTTTGGTTAAGGAAAACAAACCGAGCTCCTCAAGTCTCCTTTCATACAACAGGCCTTCCATTCCTCGGATCATTCTAGTGGCCCTTCTTTGTACTCGTTCCAGTTTGAATTCATCCTTCTTAAACATGGGAGACCAAAACTGCACACAGTACTCCAAATGAGGTCTCACCAATGCCTTGTATAACGGGACTAGCACCTCCTTATCTCTACTAGAAATACCTCGCCTAATGCATCCCAAGACCGCATTAGCTTTTTTAACGGCCACATCACATTGCTTACTCATAGTCATCCTACGATCAACCAGGACTCCTAGGTCCTTCTCCTCCTCCGTTACTTCCAACTGGTGCGTCCCCAGCTTATAACTAAAATTCTTATTAGTCATCCCTAAATGCATAACCTTACACTTCTCATTATTGAATTTCATCTTGTTACTAATACTCCAGTTTACAAGGTCATCCAAATCTCCCTGGAGGATATCCCGATCCTTTTCCGAATTGGCAATACCTCCCAACTTGGTGTCATCCGCAAACTTTATCAGCCCACTCCTACTTTTGGTTCCGAGGTCAGCGATAAATAGATTAAATAAAATCGGACCCAAAACCGAACCTTGAGGAACTCCACTGGTAACCCCCCTCCAACCCGACAGATCACCCTTCAATACGACCCTCTGCAGTCTCCCCTTTAACCAGCTCCTTATCCACCTCTGGATTTTCATTTCGATCCCCATCTTTTCCAATTTAACCAGTAATTCCTCATGCGGTACCGTATCAAACGCCTTACTGAAATCAAGATATATTAGGTCCACCGCATTTCCCTTGTCTAAAAAATCTGTTACTTTCTCAAAGAAGGAGATCAGGTTGGTTTGACACGATCTACCTTTTGTAAAACCATGCTGTAATTTGTCCCAGTTGCCATCGGCCTCAAGGTCCGTAACCACTCTCTCCTTTATAATTTTTTCCATGACTTTGCATACTACAGATGTTAAACTAACAGGCCTGTAGTTACCCGGGTCACTTTTTTTCCCCTTCTTGAATATAGGAACTATATTAGCTAATCTCCAGTCGAACGGTACAATCCCCAAGTTTAGAGATTTATTAAAAATTATCGCTAACGGGCTTGCAATTTCACTCGCCAATTCCCTTAATATTCTAGGATGAAGATTATCCGGGCCCCCTGATTTACTTCCGTTAAGCTGTTCAAGTTTGGCTTCTATCTCAGATACCGTAATGTCTACCCCCCATATCTTCATTCCCATCAGTCCCTCTACCACTATTCCTTAGCCCTTCATTAGCCTCATTAAAGACTGAGGCAAAATATTCGTTTAGATATTGTGCCATGCTAAGATTATCCCTAATCTCCACTCTGTCTAAAGTTTTAAGCGGTCCCACTTCTTCCTTCTTGGTTTTCTTCCTATTTATATGGCTAAAAACCCTTTTGCTATTGGTTTTAATCCCCTTCGCTAGGTCCATCTCCACCCGGCTCTTTGCCTTTCTCACTGCTTCCCTACACCCTCTGACCTCAAAAAGGTAGGTTTCTTTGCTGATCCTTCCCATTTTCCAGTCCTTGTATGCTTTCTGTTTTTTCTTAATCACCCCTCTGAGATGCTTGCTCATCCAGCTCGGTCTAAAACTGCTACCTACGAACCGTTTTCCCTTTCTCGGGATACAGGCCTCTGACAGCTCCTGCAACTTCAACCTGAAGTAACCCCAGGCGTCTTCCGCCTTTAGATCCCTAAATATGTTAGTCCAGTCCACTTCCCTAACTAGTCGCCTTAATTTAATAAAGTTAGCCCTTTTGAAATCGTAAACCTTAGTCTCAGATGCAATTTTGTTTATCCTTCCATTTATTTTGAACCGAATTAGCTCATGGTCACTCGAGCCAAGGTTGTCCCCTACAACTATTTCCTCCACAAGGTCCTCGTTACTCACCAAAATCAGATCTAAAATGGCATCCCCCCTCGTCGGTTCAGCAACTACTTGATGAAGGAATTCATCAGCTATCACGTCTAGGAAAAGCTGAGCCCTATTATTACTAGCATTTGTTTCCCAATCTATATCCGGGAAGTTAAAGTCCCCCATGATCACACAGTTCCTATTAGTATTTACCTCCTTAAAAACATTAAAGAGCTCTCTATCCATATCCAGGCTAGATCCCTGGGGGCAGCAGGGTCAGTTGTGCTGGATGCACGTTCTGGGGGTGGGAGGTGAACCCACAGGAAGGCCCCTCTGAGCCCTGGGTCTTTGTTGGCCAACTGTGAGTGGGGTGCAGTGGAGGGAGAGGGTAGCGATGTGCTAACGGGACATTTGTTCCTCAGTGGGTGGGAAACTGAAGCAAAGGGCATTGCGCAGCGTGCTGTGGGGTCGGGTTGGCTGATGATCACATGTGTTTGAATGTGGTTGTGGTGTTTCCCCAAACGAATGCTGGGTTCCCTCTCCCTTCCAATAGCAGTGCTCTTTGGTTACACACAGACTCAGTGCCTGCGAGTGGGGAAGCCTCTTGGAGGTGCCTGGGACGGTGTTAAATTTTCCCAGATTACTGGGTGGGGGCTCGAGCTGGTTGTTTGTGGCAGTGTTAAGAGGGACCCCTAGATACTGAACCTGACCCCTGGTGCTGCCGACTCCCCCTGGCAGAAGGGTGAAGTTACGCTGTGGTAGGCCACGCCTAGAGGCCGCACTCAGGTCAGGGCCTGTTGTATTGATTTGGATGGAATAGCTGGGCCAAAGGTGTTAGTTACGCCTGAGGGAATTCAAAACTCTGCAAATGTTATTTGTCAATAGATAAACGGGGCTGCTCCAGTGTGGGGCACAGGCCACTGGCTGCACAGAAGTGGGAGATCACACTGCAGCTCTACCCCCCAGGACGGGACTCGGCAGTGAGGTTGCTCCGGACCCCGATACACCACAAGGGCTGGGCCACCCCAGAACACCCCAGGGCCCTGCCCCTCTGCACCAGACACACCAGGTGTGGGCAGGCAGGCTCAGCCCAGCAGGATCCAAGTGTGGAGGAGTTTAGTGTGGGAGGATCCAGCTGTGGGGCAAGAGAGTTTTGTGTGGGGCCGTCTGGGTGTGGGTGGCTCAGTGGGGGATCTGGATGCACAGGGGCTCATTGGTTCCAGGCGCAGGGTTAATGGGACTCTACGGGGTGGTCAGGGGGTCAGCAGAGGGGGCTGGGTGTGGGAGGCTCAGCGGTGGGGGGCTGGTGCAGGGGAGGGGGGCTCGTCAGGAGGGGATCCAGGTGCAGGTGGTTGGGGCTCAGTGGGGTGGGTGTCTGGGGGGCTCGTTCAGGTGGTCCAGGTGCAGAGGAGCTGGGGCTCATTGCCGGGCTCCTGCTGCCCCCCCACCCCTGCTTCCCCTCTCCTCTTCTCTTTCCCACTGCCCCCTCCCCTTCCCAACACCCTTCCTTCCCCACTGTCTCTTTCCCACACCACGCCACCCCGCCCCCCTTGCCCTGCCCCACTGTGGGCACTCAGCACTGTACAGAACACAGGCTGGCTCCCAGCTCCCAAGTGGCACTAGGAACCAGGAAGAGGCGTCCAGCTGCAAAGGCAGCAGAGCCCAGGGACAGCCTCTTTCAGACCCGCAGCTCTGCGCTCGCTCACAGAAATGGGGTGTGTGTGTGGCATGTAACCCCATGTGCCCCACACCTCACCTCTGTTTGGGGGGAAATGCCCCCAAATTTCACCCCTCCCCAGCAACCCCCCCTTTCTGCAGGGAAGCAAAGACATTTTGTGTATGGCGGGGTGCATGTGCGGGAAGGGGACGGGGGCATGTTTTCTGCACACACAGTGGTGCAGAATTCCCCCAGGAGTGGTAACATAACCCCGTCACTGTCCAACACTGACCAGCTGGAAACAAGGCCCAGGGGCTGGTATTCAGGGACCTCACACTGCTTAGTACCCTGGTGGCAAATGCTTCCAGCTCTGAAGGACAATGATGTTTACACAACAGCTAGTCACGTCCCTGCTTTGAGGAGCTCAGGGTCTGAGTGGAGATGAGACCAGGAGGAGATGGGTGGCCAGAAGAGAGAGGAAACTCTGGGTATTGCAGATATCGGGAGGGAAACCAAGTCCTGTTCCTTAGCCAAAAGGTCTGACCCATCCTGCCTCCCTCTGGGGGTCCCAGTCCTCTCCTCCCCTGGGATCTGGGCGGGTCAGGACACAGTCAGAGGGGGCTGGATGGACGCCGCTACCTGGGGCCAGGAATGGGACAGAGGAGACACACACAGACCTGCATGCTCAGGAGAGTTTATTCTTGTCGTGGGCTGCAGGCACTGAGGGGAAGGGCGGGAAGGGGCAGGTGTGTAACTAGAACAGAGACACTTGGGGGAAGAGGGTTTGCAGCTGGGGAAGTGAGATCTGGTCTCTCAGGGAGGGAGGGGACAGGCCCTCCATGCAGCAAAGGCATCGGAAAGTCTGGGACGTTGCCTGATCATGCCCAAGGAGCCCAGTTCTCTTGCATCCCAGGCGCTGAGCTCCCACTTCAGGTGCAAGCGAGCGACTCCCCTGGCTAGGGTCGATACTTGCAAACGTAGGCGTTTTTCTCATGACACTGGTTATCGTTCCATTCCAAAAAACCTAGAAGGCAAAACAGAAATCACTGGGGTGGGGGAAGGGCGAGTGGGGCCATTACTGCCCTTACAGTGACATCCCTCCTCGTTGCACCCTGCTGAGAGAAGACCCCCCCCGAGCTGCTGGGCATGAGGCTGTGAGGATGAGGAGGCTGGAGACGAAGCCCCATGTGCCTCAGACAGGGACAGGCTCCATTGCTCCCTGAGGGACGCTGTGTCAGCGGGAGACCCTCTTCTATTGTGCTGGAATGTGTCTGATGAGAGCACGACGGAGCCTCTTGGTGCTAGGTGCTGTGTCCATACACACACTGACAGGCAGTCCCTTCCCCAGAGAGCGCATAGTCTAAGGAGACAAGAGGTGGGAGGGGAAACTGAGGCCCTTAGTGGGGAAGTGACTTGCCCAAGGTCACCAGAAGATCAGTGGTAGGGCTGGGAACAGAACATTCAGACTCGTGAGCATCTGAGGCTGGGCATGGTCCGTGAAGAATGAGTCACTCATGAATTAGCGAGTGAGCTTTCCCTGTTCAGCCAGCTCTCCGTCCTATTGTCAGTGAATGGGGTGAGACCTTCAGCTCTGCTCCATCCCGCATGCCACTCCAGCAACACGGACAGCAGGAAAATGGCTGAAATGGCCAGCTGGGGGTTCCTCTTGCATAGGGGAACCCAGCAGAGACAGCTGCCCTGCCCAGTCCTGGTTCCCCAGCATAGGGGACAGGCAGGGATGTGGCTGAAGCCCTGTGCTCTGGCTGTCCAGGTTGTTACTGCCACTGTCAGAACAGCCCTGAGGCTGCTCTAAATTGCCCTGGGGCCAAAATAGCCCCCGGCTGCCTCCAGAATCAGGGTGCCAAAGGCACCAATGGAAGAACCCCGCCTGCATATCACCTAGTGGGCAATAGCTCTGCTTGGGTCTTTCCCTTCAACTGATCGTCTGCGGCCAAATGTACAGGACGGCCTGTCTCTGGCTGGAGCTGAGCCTCAAACTGGGACACATGGGGAGGAATTTTCGGGTGAGATCAGGGGAGAGGGAGCAGCAATGTGAGCTGAGGGAGAAGGAAGGGTGACAGGACAGGAGGCCATGCCTGCAGAGAGACCTGGAGTGTGTGGCTCCTTCATTGGTGAATGTGTATTTGAATGTCTGCTTACCTGTGAAGTTCGCCAGCTCAACGCAGTACTCAACACCATCTTTATTGTTTGGTTCCCCGCCGTTCCAAGCTTTGTAGTAATACCGGGAGGCATCAGTCCACCTCCAGCGTCTGTACTGCAGAGACAGGGGAGAAAAGTCTTAGGGTCCCCAAAAGAAGAGATCTTGGTGACAAGGCACCATAGAAACACCTAAAACCAACACAGAAGTGCCCCACTCAGGCAGTGGGAGAGTCGGGGAAGGGCTGTGGGGCAGTCGGTGGGGAGAGGCCAGCTCAGGGGGATGGGACCTGGAGTCGCTGATCTAATAGTAACACTTAGCACATGAATTTCACCTTCTTCCTTCCATGCCCTTTGCCTGTATTAACAAATCTCCGCACCATGAAGCAGTCACTCTGGAGTGTGTTCTAGTCCCTAGTGGGCACAACCCCCTGGGGGGCACTGGTGGTTTTAAGGTGGATGATCTCATCCTGCTTAAGCAAAATAAAAGTGCATCTGTGATGGAGCTGCCGGATGGATCAGTGAATGGGACACGGGGCCTTTTCCCCTCCAGTGGGCTCAGTGTCAGTCTGACCCCAGTTAGCAGGACTGGGTAGCTCAGTAGAATCAGAGAATGGGACATGGGGTGTTTCACCTCTAGAGGTGCTGGCTCTGGCCTGGCCTCAGCTCATGGGGGGACTAGCTGGCTTCGGGGGTCAGAGAACTAGTGCCCATCCATTGCCAGGGCCAGTTAAGGTGGATAGTTGAGGACACTAGAGAAAGGGACATGGAGCCTTTCACTCCTCCCACACTGGGTCCAGCCCGGCCTCAGGTCTGGGGCAGGGGATCCAGGGGCTCAGTCTGTGTGTGCTGTTCAGGGAGCCTCCTGACCCCAGCGCCTCCCTGTGCAGGGGGGAGGGAAAGGAAACTGATGGAGACAAAGCTTCAGAGGGAGCTTGATAGGTTTACGGAGGGGATGGTGTGAGGGGGTTGCCAGCCATAGCACGGGCTGGACTCGGTGACCCTGGAGGTTCTTTCTAGTTCTATGTTCATAACGGCTCCTTCCCCCTCTGGGACGTCCTTCCCAGCCTGTGACTGCTCCCCCTTCGTCTCCCTGCCCTAAGGAGCTGGGGGCTCTCCTAAGGAGAACCAGGCCAGGACGGGATCCCCAAGGGGTAGCAGAGGCTCAAGTCTTGGGCAGGAAAAAGTGGCTAGAAAACTTGTTGAGAGTGGAGTGGAGCCGGGATGTGGGGTGCAGGGGGAGGACACGGCACATTGCATGAGCTGGGAGGGGGAAGGGAGACGGGGCAGTAGCTGGAGAGGCAGGTGCAGGTCAAAGGTCAGTTTGATGATGGGGAGAGCAGGGCCTGGCTGATTTAGAAGGGAAAAGCCAAAGGGGAGTCGGAGCTTACGGAGGGATGGAGACGGAAGGGGTGCGGGAGGGCAGGGGTTAAAGGCGGAGTGCAGATGGGAGACCCTGGGAGTGGGGGAGGGAGATCCTGGCAGCCCCTATGAAGGGCTCATGGTCTCTGCCCAGTCCCTGGGAAACAGAGTCATGGCAGGGGCGGAGCAGCTGCCAGAGGCAAAGTAGGCTCTGGGCACTCACCTTCCGGGGATCGTGGAGTCCGATCCAGACTTTATCCTTGAAGCCTGACTCGGTGATGTATCTGGCCACCACGGTCCCTTCTGCCGCAGTGAGAATGGAGGCGAGATGGGCCCCATTGTGGTGATACTGACACTGCACCTGCAGCAGGGACATCAGCACAGCCTGTTACCCCCCTGCAGGAGGACGCTGTTTGGCACTGGTGTGGGGTCCTGCCCCACCAGGCTGCAGCAGGAGCAGAGATGGCTGTGAGGGGAGAGAGCCCCCATCAGTGCTCCCGAGCCCCAGGGCCTGGCACCAGCCACATCACTTCTGCAGCCTCCCCACCCCACCTCTGCATGGGTACACCCCGGGGCCAATGGTGATGTCACCAAACCCCGTCAGCCCCTGCCCACTAACCCCCGCACCTGGTGGATCCCTGAGAAGAGCCTCGTACCTCAGCCTCCGACCAGGACACCTTTTCGGGGAAGAACGCATAGCATCGATCTTGGTAGAACAGCCAGTCACTGGGACAGGGCGTGGCCACTATTCCTGAGCCGAGGGAGGGGATGGGATGTGGAGAGAGAACAGTGTGGTCAGAGGCTCTTTCGGAGAAGAGAATGGGAGCAGAGCTGCCGGCAGTCATCCTTCCAGCTTCTCCAGATCTCCCCAAATCCTGTGAACATTTGCCCTCTCTCAAAATGGCCACTATCTCCTATGACTTTCAATGGGGCTGAAGCCAGTCAGTTAATAGCTGCCACTCCCTTGCCACCTTTGTCCGTGGCAGTGCGGCTGTCCTACTGAAAATTACCACTGTCTCCTCTCCAAGGGGACAGGAGCTGGGCTGTTCTAAAGGAAAATGGTCGCCTCCTATCTTCTGCGCAGGAGCACTGGGGAACCTGACGGGAAGGAGTATCAAGGGGGTTGAGTCAGAGGTAGGGTGACCAGACAGCAAATGTGAAAAATCATGACAGGGGATGGGGAGTAATAGGAGCCTATATAAGAAAAAGAGCCGAAAATCGGGACTGTCCCTATAAAATCAGGACACCTGGTCACCCTAGTCAGAGGGGACTATGGGGTGAGGCTGGGGAGCAGTGGATGTCAGTGGGACTGGGAGCAGAGGGGAGGTTGGGGGCACTGGAGTTTAGTAGAGGCTGAAGGGACACCACATACTGATTTGCCAGACGAGTGAGGAGGGCTTTGAACTAGATTCAAAAGGGGCGGTGACAAAGTCACCTGTAGGATTTTAACAGAAGGTTAGATGTGGTTGGGGGGAGGAGGTGGAAAATTATAAAAGGGTGAAAGGATCAACAAGAGGGATAACAGTGCGGGAATCTGCTGTACATCTCAGATGTCTCTACACAAATGCAAGGAGTATGGGGAGTACATGGAGGAACTGGAAGTATTAGTATATAAGCTAAACTATGACTTGATCAGCATCCCAGAGATTTAGTGTTCTGAATCTCACGACTGGAATATCGCTAGAGAGAGGTAGAGCTTGTTCAGGAGGGACAGGCAAGCACCACATGGCTTTTAAAAGGGGAACAAAGAGTATCTGGGAAATTATAGACCAGTAGCCTGAGTTTGATACCTGCAAAGATACTGGATCAAATTATGAAACAATCAAGTTTGTAAGTGTAAGCAGAGCCAGGATGAGCTCTACCCTGACATCTGGTGGCAAATTATGGGGAGTGTGGAAAGGAATTTCAGGTATTTGCATTGGCATTTCAGTTATTTGCATTGGCACTCCCACCCCACCTAGCATAGCTCACAGCAGCCTGGGATGGTTATTTTGACAGCTTTGGGATCCCCAATTTCTTTGTTATTGGGGCAGGAGGAATAAAGTGGTGTCACCCTGATTATGTGAATGAGGGACTATGAGACTGCTTTATGACAGAGAGTCTCACCATTAATTAAGTAGTACTTGCTAGACAAGGGACATGGGTGCCAAAACCCAGTGAAATGAGAGAGGTTGGAGGCTGGTATGGGTATGGCCCTGGCCCCTTTTGAGGGCCTGGAACACTCCTTGCACATCCTCCTCTCTTTACTGTTAAAGAGCAGAGCTAATTTTGTTTCCATTTGAAGTCTAGCTAGAGGCTGCTGAGCTGAATTCACGTTGGGCCAATGGTGCACCAGCACTGGGGCTCCCCTACTACAAGCTGAAATCACTAAAAGAGCTAAACTCACTGAGCTGAGATCACTGAGTGCTGTGTTAGCTAGTGGGGGAGCCTGAAGATCTATCACCAAGTGGCCGGCAGAGTGGAGCAGTTTGCAGCGTGTTGGAGCAGCCCATGGAACAGTGAGCGAAGTGGAGCGGTTTGTGGGGACGGCTGGAGCGGCTCACGGGTCGGCTGGAGGAGCGGCACAGCTGGTGGAGGGGAGCCAGTCGTCGTGAAGGCTGCAGCAGAACTCCATGGAGAGGTGGAGCAGTTGGCCCTGGCCCATGTAAGGTGCCCCTTAACACCCTGTGTGTGCCCCCCTCATTTCCACCCAGGCTGGGGGGTAAAACTCTGCAGATAAACTTTTGAACTCTGGGGTGGCACTGACCAGAGACAGAGACTTTTGGGTTGTTGGACTCTGGGGTGATTGGACTTAAGACCCCAAGGGGGAAAGGACATTGCCAAACGTACCTGGAGGTGGGTTTTTGTTGCTTATGGTTTGTGTTATAATCCTGTTTGTGCTGTTTCTTCAGCGTGATGCCGCATTGTTTCCCTCCTTTATTAAAAGGATTTTGCTACACTCAGATTCCGTGCTTGCGAGTGGGGAAGTATTGCCTCCTAGAGGCGCCCGGGGGTGGTGGTATGTAATTATCCCATGTCACTGGGTGGGGGCTTGAGCCGGTTTTGCATTGTGTTATTGAAACGGAACCCCTGGATACTGAACCCGGCCCTTGTTGCTGCCAACTCAGAGGGGCAGAAGGGTTACATAAGCATCTAGAGGATCATTGGGTTATAAAGTAATGGCAAACATGGAATTGTCAAGATCAAACCATGCCAAGCCAACCTCATTTCCTTCTTTAACAGGGTTACTGACCCCGAGAAGAGGGGGAAGCTGTGGACTTGATAGATCTTGATTTAGAAATGCTTTTGACACAGTCCCACATGATCTTCTCATAAGCAAACTATGGAGATGTGATCTAGGTTAAATCACTATAAGGTGGGTGTAGTTGGGGAGGTTTGCTTGTTTTCTGTCAAATGAGTGGAACACATCTTGCGGGTCCCTTGGGGGGGTCTGTCCTGGGTCTGGTACCATTCAACATTTCCATGAATGCCTTGGATAATGGAGCGGAGAGTATGCTTATAAATTTTGTGGATGACACCCAGCTGGGAGGGATTGCTAGCACTTTGGAGGACAGGATTAGAAGCCAGGTGGCCTTAACAAATTGCAGATATGGTCTGAAATCAACCACCTGAAATTCAGTAAAGACAGGTGCAAAGTACTTCACTTAGGAAGGAAAAATCAAACGCAGAACTACAAAATGGAGAATAACTGGCTCGGCTGTAGTCCTGCTGAAAAGGATGTGGGGGTTATAGTGGACCACAAATTGAATGAGAGTCAACAATGTGATGCAGTTCAGACAAAGGCTACAATCATTCTGGCTCACGTTAACAGGAGTGTTGCATGTAGGACACAGCCTGTAATTGTCCTGCTCTGCTCGGCTCTGGTGAGATCTCAGCTGGAGCTCTGTGTCCAGCTCTGGGTGCTGCACTTTCAGGAAGAGGTGGACAAGATGGAGAGATTCCAGAGGACAACAACAAAAACACTAAAAGGTTTGGAAACCTGATCTGTGAGGAATGTTCAGAAAACTGGGCAAATTCAGTCTATAGAAAAGAAGACTGAGGGATGACCATAGAACGGTCTTGACATCTGTTAAGGGCTGTTATAAAGAGGATTGTGATCAATTGTTCTCTATGTCCACTGATGGTAGGATGAGCAGTAATGGGCTTAATCTGCAGCCAGAGAGACTTATGTTCGATATTAGGAAAAACTTGCTAACTCTCAGGGTAGTGAAGCTCTGGAACAGGCTTCCAAGGGACACTGTGGGTTCCCTGTCAATGGAGGGTTTTTAAGAACAGGTTGGACTAACACCTGTCAGGGATGATCTGGGTTTACTTGGTCCTGCCTCAGTGTGGGGGGCTGGACAAGGTGACCTCTGGAGGTCCCTTCCAGCCCCACATTTCTATGATTCTCTGATAGCTGAGGGCCCAGAGAGGGAAGGGAAGGCAGAGAGCTAGTGACAGATGGGTGGGGGAAGGGATTAGGAGTATGTGGCGTAAGTGCAGAGATTTGTGGGTTTAAGGAAGGGGTGCAGGGGGAGAGAAATACTCTATGGGTCCCAGGATTTTTCTTTGCATGGGGGGAGGGGGTTGGATTGTCCATGGCACAGGGATGAAGCTCACAAAGAGGCAGAATTTTGAGCCCAGTCAAAAGAGATGGATGTCACTCGTTTGGGATGTTACTGGCACATTTTGTTCCCTGGTTGGGATGGGACCCGTCTGCCCCGATGAGGAAAGCCCCCCTCTAAGCAGCAGCAGATGGGGGCGGGTTTAGTTCCCAGCCTGTCTCTCACACTCAGCCCCAGGAGATCTCAGGGATTCCCTCTGCACTCAGAGCCGGGGGCAGCAGGAAGCAGCCCTTCTCCTTGGGCAGGTGCTGAACCACTGGCTGGGGTCTGGATTAGTGGGGTTGGGGCTCTGGGGACCCATCTGTGATGGCCACTCCTCCATGATGGGGCTGGCGGCCTCTGAGTGAAATGAATTCACTTCCCACTGTGGGAAAACAGAGCCTGGGGTCTCCAGCTCCGAGCAGGGACTCACCTTCCAGCGAGGGGTTAAAGATCAGGCAGCCGAGGAGGCAGAGGCTGAAGTAGGCGACTGGCCCCATCTTCTCACTTCTCCTGGGGAGAAAACCCACAAGGGAGATGGGGCCATGAGAGCCTGAGACAGCCCCTGGAGCAATCTCGCCCCCATCCCTTGTGGGGCATTTCAGTGCTTTGGAGCTTGGGCTGTTTGCTAAAGAGCCTGGCTAGGCTGGAAGGGGCCCGAGAGGGATCCCGTCCCCCAGCCCGAGGGGATGCAGCTCGGAGCCCATCTACCTGGTTCCAAAGGGCCCTTCTGCCTCTAGCCCTCACTGAGCCATGACCCAGGGACAGAACTGGACACTCGGCAGGGAGCCCGGTCCAGCTCCTCAGTGGCTGGGCTCTGCAGGCAGCAGGGAGGTCGGGGTCACTCAGATAGGACCTGGGTCCCAGGCAACAGGGTCCCATATGCAGAGCAAAGTGGTTCTCAGCAGGGGCATTTGCCATCTCCCGCTGTCCCTCTCTCCCCAGTGCTGGGGCTGGCAGGTCCCCACGGTAGCCACCTACATGGAACGTGGAGGGAGAGCAGAGGTGGGAGGAAGGAAGAGTCTGGAAGAGGCACCAGTGCCACCAGGATGGAGGCCAGTCTGTGTGCACGTGGCTGGAATGCCAGCTGCAGCTGCAGCACCTCTGCAATAGTTCTCTGACTAGAGACCAGTTTAGTGTTAGAAACCTGGAGCCTCTCAACTTATCACCCAGCACCTGGTACATGAAACACCCACTGACCCCACCCCCAGGCCTTTCCCCCACTAACAGGTGTTTGAATCACACTCATATTTCCAGCTCCAGGGAGACTGAGTGTCTGGAAAGCCAACACTGTGTGGTTGGGATGGGGGGGAGGGGTGATAGTCGCTGCACCTCGTGGTGGGGGTTGGGATCCCTGTGGCACCAGGCCTGGGAGAAGGGTCCCAATGGGAGAGCTGCCCGGCAGAGTGATGCTCCGTGGGGACTGGACACAGGACTGGATGCCAGGCCCAGCTCTGGAGGGGCAGAGCGCTCGGCAGGGCTCTGCCGGGCGTTAGGGTGCTGCATGCAGGGCTGTGCTGGGAGGGAGGAAGGGGTGAGACAGAGACGGCCCCGGATCAGGGGACTCATCCAGGGCACCCGCCCCTGTAACGGATCAGCTGCCACCAGCCACCCGGAGCAGGAGGAGGAAGAAGCTGGAGGAAGCCAGGGTCTCACCTGATTGTCTCTCTGTGTAGCTGCTCTGGTGCAAGGTTGGATCAAGTGCAGCCTGCATGCGACACTGGCCGTGCCTGGGGCATTTATAGACCAGTGTGGGGAAGGGGAAGGGGGAATCAGGTGTCAATACTGAACATGCAAATCTGTGCTAATGAAGGATACAATCATTAAATGCCCAGGCAAACAGAGATAAGAAGAGCCTTGACACACCCATCCACTCGGCTGTGAGCAGGAGGAAGCGTTTGTCAGGGCTCATATAACAGATAAAATAAAAGCTGTTCCCTCCCCTCTCGTCGGTCAGCGCTGAGGTCAGTGTGGCTGTGGGGAGCCATCGTGCCCTGGCTCTGACTGGCCCAACTGCTCACGTCCATCTTGTCCCGGGAGTGTAAATCAGCTGGAGTCCCCCTGAAGTCAGTTGGGGGATCCCCAGCGGGTACAGGCCGGTGTGGGGCTACTGGAGTGCTTGGGGTCAGAGCCCCAGCGGGTGGGTGTTGCTCAGCGCTCTGCTGGAATCACCGGGGCTAGAACCCCAGCAGGTGTGAACTGGCCAGAGCTCCACAGGAGTCACTGGACTCGCACCAGCTGGGGCCTGGCCCCCATCAGTGCAGGGAAAATTGCAATTCCCGGCCCTCAAGCCCAGGGAGCACTCGGCCCATCACGCGCCCTGTGCTTGGCTCCTCAGCGCCCTGCACTGGGTGTTGTCATTTAAACCTGTGCGAAGAGACTGGGAAATGCACCATCCTCCCTGGGGGGCGATTTACACCTACTGGGCACTGGTGTAAATGGTGACGTGTGGGGCCAGGGGAAAGTCAGGCCCAGGAGGACTGAAATATAACTTGAGGGTGCTGCCTGTGGCCGAGGTATTGGCCCTGTAATGGGCTCCCCACACTCCCTAGTGTTTGTCTCTCTGCTGTATTTCAAAGGAGCCTGTTACCCTGGTATCTAGGTGCTACGGTGTAAGACTTGCACCCGAAGTGACTGTGTTCTCACATATCTGTGGTTTGGCTGCTTATATTTGGGGATATTTATTGACTCTTTAATATGGTCATCATGGCTCCTGTTCCAGTGGCAGGGGGCAGGGCTTAGGGCTTTCTGGGGCTGGACAAATGACAATTATTAATCTTGTCAGTAAGTACATATTTCACAGAAGAATGGACAGTTTTCAATAACACAGGGGACAATCCCACTAGATCGTCCCACTGCTGCAAAGCCCAACTAGTATCAAAACCTCCTTTAGACAGGGGGTGAATCCTCTCTTACTTAAAATTTGGAGGCATAAGCCACAGAGTGGAGCCCTGTTCCCTGGTTCTGACTCAATACAGCTTCCATCCCCCTTTCAGTAGCCATATGGGGACTGCCCAGAAGAGCGCAAGGGAAAAAGGAAGCTCATGGGGATCATCCCTCTCATCCTCATAATGAGAAAGATACAAGTCAAGATCTTCCTCTGACCCACCACCCTTCCTAGTCTACGACTCCATCAAATCACAACCCCCATTCTCTTCTGTTCTCCCTACATGGCTATCAGAGCACAAGATTGTCTCTTACATTCCCTGTGATCTGCCTGGGTCTTATTCTGAGAATCCTTCAGTAAGGCCCTAACAATTCCTTCACTCTCCACTGTCTACTGTTTCAATCCAGACACTTCCTGCTGCAGCCTGTTATTCTCTCGCTCACTGTCACACCCCTGCTTCTGCAGTGCCACGCTCTGAGCAGCCCTCAGACTGGGTATTTCTTTGTCTTTCTCAATTTTCTCTTTCTTTAACTCCTCTATTTCTGCCTTTAACTGATTTATCACTTTATCTACTAGTATCACTAACATCTGTTTACAGAGCTGCAGGAATGTTCTGGGACCAGTAAAACTCCCAGGCTTCCAGAGACCATAATCATGCTCCTGCATAAAATCTGCCAAGCAGTTACCCTAAACCATTTCCAGCTTTTCTTTCTTTCCAGATGTTCCCTTTCCTTCTGACATATTTTCTTACCCGACCAGGCTGTCAACCTGAGCCCAAATCAATAATGGAATGTAACCGTAAATCAACTCACGGGGTGCGATGTGGAAAATTGCAGGTTGCAACCCTGATCCACTGTCCCCTTCCCCTATTGCAAGCAAACAAACAATTTATATCCATCGTCCCTTCTTCCGTACCACTCCTGGCAAGTGGCTCGCCAGATCTGCTACCCAGGATTTTCAGAACCCAAATCAGTGGTAACTATGGGAACACAGCACTTCCATCTGATAAATAATTGATACAAATAAGTGCTCTTATCTAAAATTACTATTTATTAGATTTAAGCACACACAGACAAGCAATAGGATTAGAACATTCCAAATAATTACCTAGAATCTGAGATGGTATCGAGTAATTAGTAGCAGGTCAATGATGGCCAGTCGCTTCCCCACCGGGGACTAGGGTGTCAGGCAAAAAGTCTCTCAGGAAAGCTTCAGAGAACTACTCCAAAGTACACTCTATTATTACTATCTAGTCTTTTTATACCCAGCTTTCACAAAACACATAGCTCATAATGACCCCCTCATAGAATCATGGAATAGAATATCAGGGTTGGAAGGGACCTCAGGAGGTATCTAGTCCAGCCCCACTACTGGGTCATCACTTCTCCTCACTTCAATCAACTACTTATCAATAAAACATTCCTAACAATCTTAGCCATAATAAGCTTCTATATCAAAGGCGTCCAAACACAAGGTCTCGGTCCACATATTTTCTTTCAGTCTCATAATTCTGTTTACTCTTTTCACCCCTCCTCCCATTCGGATAAGCAGAAATTGCAAGCCTGCAGCTAGTATTTGACCTTGCCTCCAAAAGCCCTGCTTGTCCAAATTAACCCTTAACTACATGGTGTTCTATTTTATTAATTAATGGTGGCTAAATGCACACAATATGGCTGCAATTAGCTTACTCAAGTTCCGGAGTAAGATTGCCCTCAATTCCTCAGTAACAACCCCAGCCATTAGACTTCGAGGGTTTTATTTAACTCTCTCAGGCCTTCGTCCTATCTTTACTAAAAGGCACCGATGCGTAGCCAATGCTTAAATAACAATCAGTCATCATTTGCGGGCCTTAGTCCCTACACCATCATGACAGGAATAAAGGAGATCCAGTCTGAAACAAATGATCCCCACTCTGGGCTCCGTTCTCTCCTGGTGTGACAGAACCAGGAATGGTCTGTAACGTTTTTATGAACAATGTGCACTTCAGTTGCCCACTGGCCTTTGTATTGTTACTCACTGGATGCAGAGGGGTTAAAATGCTTCCCCTGGAATGGAGGGAAGGGATGAGGTGTTTGACTCTCGTACCTCTCTGGTTGGAGACCAGAATCATGAACATGAACGGACCAGAATCTACACAGATGAGAGGAGGATCAGGCGATACAAAGGGAGAGCCAAAGACCAGGACACTAACACTGAATGACTGGGAAGTCAAGGCAGGCTGAACATGTGAACTCAGCGTGGCTGGCAGCAGAAGGACAATGGACTGCAGGTGTCAGGGGCCAGCGTTAAGAGCGGGGTTCACAGACACACAGCAGCTTCCATTTTGGGACTCCGAGAGAGGAAGAGAGAAGGAGGAGGTCAGAGAAGCAGGGCATGGTGAAGACGTGGCTTCCACCAAGGTGAATTCGTCCTAAGCTCACCGCTCATGCCAGCCTAAAGACTCTTCCAGCTGCGGTATTTGTGGTGACTAATAAATGTGACCATGTTTTGAGAAGGCTGCCCAGTGTCGCTGCAAACGCTGACATGCATTGCACCCGTAAGGGGTGAAATGTCTCTCTCAGGAGTCTGACTTCAGTTGGACTCGCTGCAGGGAGCCACAGACAGACATGGGCTGCTGGATCCCGAGGGCTCAGACCTGCTGTCATTGAAGTCATGGACCTTCCCTTGTGCAACAGCTGAGACCTTTGGGGTCCAACAGACCAAAGGGGCTGTGCTCCAGAGACTGTTTAAAGGCCGCGCATGGCACAGACCCTGTGAGTTCATGACACGTCGTAACTTCACTCATCTCATTTCCAAGCATCAGCTGACTCCTAACATGAATTTAATGCACAGATTCCAACGCCAGGAGGGACCATTGTGATAATCTAATCTGACTCCCTGAAAAACACAGGCCAGAGATCTGCCCCGCAATAATTCCTAGACCAGATCTTATTAAAAAACATCCAATCTTGATTCTAAAATTGCCAGTGATGGAGAATTTACCAAGACCCTTGGTAAGTAGTTCCAATTACCTTCACTGTTAAAAATTCACAGCTCATTTCCAGTCTGAACATGTTTAGCTTCAACTTCCAGCCACTGGAATGTGTTGCACTTTGTTGGTTAGACTGATGAGCCCATCACTAAATATACGCCATCATATGCCAGCAATGCCCCTCTGCTATGTACATCAGCCAAACTGGACAGTCTCTACGGAAAAGGATAAATGGACATAAATCAGATATTAGGAATGGCAATATACAAAAACCTGTAGGAGAACACTTCAACCTCCCTGGCCACACAGTAGCAGATCTTAAGGTGGCCATCCTGCAGCAAAAAAACTTCAGGACCAGACTTCAAAGAGAAACTGCTGAGCTTCAGTTCATCTGCAAATTTGACACCATCCGCTCAGGAGTAAACGGACTGTGAATGGCTTGCCAACTACAAAACCAGTTTCTCCTCTCTTGTTTTTCACTCCTCAGCTGCTAGAAGGGGGCCTCATCCTCCCTGATTGAACTAACCTCGTTATCTCTAGCCTGCTTCTTGCTTGCTTATATATATACCTGCCCCTGGAAATTTCCACTACATGCATCCAACAAAGTGGGTATTCACCCACGAAAGCTCATGCTCCCAAACGTCTGTTAGTCTATAAGGTGCCACAAGACTCTTTGCTGCTTCCACTGAATAGTCGTTAACCATGCAGGTACTTATAGACTGATCAAATCATCCCTTAAGCTTCTCTTTGTTAAGCTAAATAGTTTGAGTTCCTTGAGTCTATCACGATACGGCAGGTTTTCTCATCCTTTAATTGTTCTTGTGACTCTTCTCTGAACCTTCTCCAAAGAATGTTTCCTGAACTGTGGGCACCAGAATTGGACACAGGGTTCCAGCAGCCGTTGCATCACTGCCAAACACAGAGGAAAAAATAACCTTTCCACTGCTAAATGAGATTCCCCTGTTTGTGCATCCCAGAATTGCATGACCCTTTTTGGCCACAGCGTTGTGCTGGGAGCTCATGTTCAGCTGATTATTCACCACCACCCCCAAATCTTTTACAGAGTCGCTGCTTCCCAGGATAGAGTCCCTAACCCTATCCTGTAAGTCTGTCCGGCCTATGTTCTTTGTTCCTAGATGTCTACATTTACATTTAGCTGTGCTACAGCACAGATTGATGACCTGTCCTCTTCATTATTTGCCAGTTCCTGCAACGGACATCAAATACAATTAACATCCTGGTTTTCAAAGGTTTGCCTCAGAAATGTTTTCCTCAGCAAATATTGATTCACAGTGTACTGCCATTCCTGAACCTTTATTCAGCCCCTGCACGGCTAGCAGCCAGCTTTATTGCTCACCCTGACTATCACATGTTATAGAATAAATATGATCAACCCCCATAAGCCAATAGCTGTGGGGACCAGTTGACCTTCTGGCCCATTTTGCAGCTGTTGAACCCTCCTTAGGGATGGTCAAACACCCAGAAGTTCAGTGAAAGGCACCAACGGGTAGGGCAGAGCCAAAATATCTAAACAATTTGGGCCTCACTGTGGGACCCTCGGCCCCCGCAGTCTCAGGCAGCATGGGGATAGCAGGGTTCTACAGGGGTCCTTTTCCTTCTCACACAGAAGGTCTGGCTGAGAGCTGCAATTTCACTCATTTGCTCCAGTTCTCTTTCAACACTGAGAGTGGGCTTGCTCGGCTGTGCCTTCAACTCTGCCCCATATTCCCACATGGGCACTGCCTGGGAACAGGGGGCAGTAGGAGATGGTGGGGTGTGGGGCAGCAGCTCTCAAATATCATTATACCAAGGTCTCTTCTTAAGAGGGAGACCCACTCATGAACACCGAACAGCACTACCCCATGGTAACTCTAGCTAGGACCCCGTGTATAGAGCTGGGCGGAATTTTTTATACATATTATTTTTGTGCTGAAAAATGCAGATACAGGTCGACTGCAACAATTCCTGGTCTCAGGTCAATTCTGGATCATGGTTTTGTTGGATTACAACGAATACATTTTGGAAATGTCGAAATGGTTTGTCTTGGCCTTTCTTAAATGCCACATTTTGACTTTCCATTTGAGAAAGCCATTTTGGCATTTCATTGAGTTTTATTTTACAGAAACTTTAAAAAAGGTTTGAAAACATCAAGAATGAAACGAAACATTTCTTTGACCCAAAACAAAATGTTTTCTTTTTGCCAGAGACTCAATTATTTTCCTTTTGGTTTTTCAGTTCAGTCACTGAACCGAAATACTGATTATTTGGACATCTCTACCCCATCCTCAGGGCCAAGCTGGCAGCAAAATCTACAGCCCTTGATAGAAAGCAGCTGCTCCCCTGGGCCTCAGGCTGGTCCTGGGGCCCAATCCCTCCCCGACACCGTGCTGCCCCAATTCCAGCTAAATGCAATTATCTGGAGCATGGTGAATGTGTCTGTGAGCTGGCAGGTCCTTCCCTTTGCACCCCATTGCCTCTCACTGATTCTCCCCATGGGCTGCCCGCAGAGCACCAGTGTCCCCACAGGGACAAATGCTGATTTGGAGCTGGATCATGTGCCCCTTAAATCAACAGGAGCTTTGTTTCCAAGAAATGCGGGTGGCTACTTAATGAGCCCTGAGAAGCAGAGGAATGATAAGAGTCTGTAGTCAAATGTCCATCTCCAGGTGAAATGCAAAGCAGGTCAATATTTGCTGATGATTGGTGTCTGGGGTTCAGCCTGAGACTCCCCACCTACGTCTCCTCCCCCAGTCAAGCCCCAGTCTCCAGCTGTCTCTGACATCTCTTCCTGCTGCCAGCTCACTGAGCATCCCACCTTTCCTCCATCCCCACCCTTCTCTGGCACCTTTAATAAGGCTAATGAAGAGCTTATGGATAGTAGCAAGGTAGCTAATGTGAATGAGGATATGGACGTAGAAATTACCACATCTAAGGTGGGAGTCAAACTCAAACAGCTTAATGGGACTAAATCAGGGGCCCGGATAGTCTCCATCCACAAATATTAAAGGAACTGGCACACGAAATTGGGAGCCCAATAACAAGAATTTTTAATGAACTTGTAAACTCATGGGTCGTACCCTGTGACTGGAGAATTGCTAACATAGTACCTGGTTTTGAGAAAGGGAAAAAAAAGTGATCCAGGAAACTACAGGCCTGTTAGTTTGACCTCAACTGTGTGCAAATGCTGAGGAGAAAGTAGTTAAGGACACAGAGGTAAATGGTAATTGGGATAGATTATAACATGGGTTTACAAAAGGTAGATTGTGCCAGGAGAACCTAGCGACAGGAGGGGGTTCCCAGTGTTGGTGTCCCTAGGCCGAAGTGAACCAAAGTTGTGACTCTGGGCCTGATTGAACCAAAGTTCTTCCATGCTGTGACCTTTAACCAGCCTAAGATGCTAATAAACAGCAAGCAAAATGTGTCACTGTCAGCTGTCTCAGCTTGCAGCTGCAGGACAGCTCGAAACAGCAAAAAGCGGCAGTAAGACGAGGGAGAAGGGGGAGGAAAGTCTGCATGCGTCTGTGCTGTGAAGGCCATAGATAAACATGCGAATGAGAACAGTTTTAACAAGCTACATTATAGTGTTAAGTGTACCTGTTGCAAGGGGGAGGGAGAAAGGGGGAAAAACAAGGGGGGTATAAATGCTGGGACCCCGCCTGCGTGCGGGTGTGCAGACTTTGAGATTGTAATTTCTCCCTTGCACCTTTTTTTGAGCTCAAATAAACTTGGTTTGCTTCTCCACCCTGGTGTGTTAATTAGGGCGATGCACACCGGGCAACGAACCCCGCTGTTGCTCCTCCTCGGGCCCTTTGGGCCGGCAACACCAGGTTCCAGGGTATCTGCTAAAACACCGTTTCTCAAATGCAGCTACCAGGGGATTTCCCTGCGGCCATGGCAGTTTCCTGGGCAGGGGGTGGGGGAAGCATCAGCCCTTCCAATTTCCCTGTAAGCAGCGCGGTCACACAGCAGCGCAGGTGCTCAGGGATCCCACCTGGGGACCACCCAGGGGAGGGAACGCCCCTCCTCTGGCCCCAACTCTGCTGCGGCCTGGCTCTGCCGCGGTCGGGGTGGAGCGGATGGAGTGGCCAGGCCCCAGCTGGGGAGGTGCGGCCCGGCCCCAGGCGCAGCAGCACGGCTCCAGGCATGGCCAGAGTGGCCTGGCCCAAACCCAGCTCCAGCCAGGACCTGCTGGGGCAAAGGGGCACCTATCCTGCTGCAGTGGGGAGAGGCACCTCTCCCCGCCAGCCCAGGTTCTGCTGCTTGGAGAGAGAGAGCTGGGGGGAGTCCTCTCTCCCCACCATAGACCCGGAGCAGTCTCCTGTGCCCGAAACCCTTCATCCCCGGCCCTACCCCAGAGCCTGCACCTCCAGACAGAGCCCTCACAGCCCTGCACCCCAGCCCTCTGCCCCAGTGCTGAGCCCCTCATCCCCGGCCCTACCCCAGAGCCTGCACCCCCAGACAGAGCCCTCACAGCCCTGCACCCAGCCCTCTGCCCCAGTGCTGAGCCCCTCATCCCCGGCCCTACCCCAGAGCCTGCACCCCCAGACAGAGCCCTCACAGCCCTACACCCAGCCCTCTGGCCCAGCCCTGAGCCCCCTGCCACACTCTGAACCCCTTAGCCTCACCCCCACCACATGAGTTTTGTTATGTGCTCCGATGTGTCAGGGTTCCCTTCCCAATCTGAACTCTGGGGTACAGATGTAAGGCCAGGGCTGGGACAGCAGCTGTTACCATCAAAGCCAGGCCCCTTTTCCACTCAGGGCGGTTCAGCGCGTGTGCCCAGTGTGCACCAGGGGAACACACAGACATTGGTGCCATTCCGTGAACCACACGGACACTGAAAGAACACCCGGCCACCGCGTTCCTGCGACTCTCCTCATTGGGACCCCCAGAATCACTCGGCCATTCACAGCCCCCTCAACACAGCATCTGGGGCTAATGCTTGAGGATCCCCTGGACCAGCCCCCCACCTGCCCCCGTTACTGTGGGAGCCCCTGCTGTGACACGCTCCCCATGACGGGCTGCCTTGCTCTGAGGATCGGGGCCTGGTGAGGCCGGGCAGGGGAAGTGGGGGGCAGCTGCCCTCGGTTCCTATGGAGACCGAGCTGCCCAGAGCTCTCTCAGGCTGTGCCCAGCCAGGAGCCCACAGGCAGTCCCAGTCCCTGGCCCCTTGCTGACTCCATCCCATGAGCGCGGCTCCGCCTGCTTTCCCTACACAGATTCTGTCTGGCAGGGCAAGTGAATGGGGCTCTGTGCTCTGGAGCTGCGCTGAAGGGCCAGGGACAGGAAAGAACTCTGTCTGGCCTGGGGGGCTGGGGCGTCAGTACTCCCAGGCAGGGATTTACTTACACCCCCCGAACTCCCTCAGTCCCCGGTGTTGCCAGTGAAGTCATTTTCCAACTAGATCTAGTTGTTTTTAAAAATTTCTAGTTGGAAAAAAATATACATGTCGTTGTTGGTTGGAAATTTGAACTGAAATTGAAACATTAATACGCACTTTAAAAGCATATATATGATAAAAACAACAAGGAGTCCAGTGGCACCTTAAAAACTAACAGATTTATTTGGGCATAAGCTTTCATGGGTAAAAAACCTCACTTCTTCAGATGCAATGGAGTGGAAGTTACAGACGCAGGCATTATATACCAATACATGAAGAGAAGGGAGTTACCTCACAAGTAGCGAACCAGTGTTGACAGGGCCAATTTGATCACGGTGGATGTGGTCCACTCCCAATAATAGATGAGGAGGTGTCAATTCCAGGAGAGGCAAAGCTGCTTTTGTAATGAGCCAGCCACTCCCAGTCCCTATTCAAGCCCAAATTAATGGTGTTAAATTTGCAAATGAATTTTAGTTCTGCTGAAGTTTTTTTGTAGATATGGGGACAGAGTAGGCAATGAGGTTTGCTACAGGGATTGGTTCCTGGGTTAGTGTTTCTGTGGTGTGGTGTGTAGTTGCTGGTGAGTATTTGCTTCGGGTTGGGGAGTTGTCTGTAAGCGAGGACTGGCCTGTCTCCCAAGCTCTGTGAGAGTGAGGGATCATTTTCCAGGCTAGGTTGTAGATCATTGATAATGCACTGAAGAGGTTTTAGCTGGGGGCTGTATGTGATGGCCAGTGGTGTTCTCTTATTATCCTTGTTGGGCCTGTCCTGTAGTAGGTGATTTCTGGGTACCTATCTCGTTCTATCAGTCTGTTTCCCCACTTCCCCAAGTGGGTATTGTAGTTTTAAGAATGCTTGATAAAGATCTTGCAGGTGTTTGTCTCTGTCTAAGGGATTGCAGCAAATGTGGTTCTATTTTAGGGCCTGGCTGTAGACAGTGGATCGTGTGATGTGTCCTGGATGGAAGCTGGAGGCATGTAGGTAAGTATAGTGGTCAGTAGGTTTCCAGTATAAGCTGGTGTTTATGTGACCATCACTTATTTGCACTGTAGTGTCCAGGAAGTGGATCTCTTGTGTGGACTGGTCCAGGCTGAGGTTGATGGTGGGATGGAAATTGTTGAAATCCAGGTGGAATTCTTCAAGGGCCTCCTTCACGTGGGTCCGTATGATGAAGATATCATCAATGTAGCACAAGGAGGGGCACTAGGGGACGAGAGCTGAGGAAGCGTTGTTCTAAGTCAGCCATGAAAATGTTGGCATACTGAGGGGCCAGGCGGGTACCCATAGCAGTGCTGCTGACTTGAAGGTATAAGTTGTCCCCAAATCTGAAATGGTTGTGGGTGAGGACAGAGTCACAAAGCTCAGCCACCAGGTGTGCTGTGGCCTCATCAGGGATACTGTTCCTGACAGCTTGTAGTCCGTCCTCCTGTGGAATATTGGTGTAAAGCGTTTCTACATCCATGTTGGCCAGGATGGAAGTCGGTGGTGTCTCAAAGATAGCTGGGAGTGCTGGTAGCGTAGGGACTGAGGAGAGAGTCCAGATAATCCTGCTTGTGAGAGTGCCAGTGCCTGAGATGATGGGGCATCCAGGGTTTCCAGATTTATGGATCTTAGGTAGGAGATAGAATACCCCTGGTCGGGGCTCTGGGGTGTGTCCGTGTAGATTTGTTCTCGTGCTATAGCAGGGAGTTTGTTGATGGTGTAGTTTCTTTTGGTATCCCTCAGCGAGATCAGAGGATAGTGGCCCGTAGAATGTGGTGTTAGAGAGTTGCCTGGCAGCCTCCTGTTCATAACCCAACCGGTTCATTATGTATACAGCACCTCCTTTGTCAGCCCCTTTGATTATATGATAAAATGCTTGTACCTGAAAAAGCATCATAGGTTTGAAAAGTATGAACAAAGACTAGCTTCCTCACACAGTTGTGTTTGGGATGAGAATGTCGGTGCATTCGATTCGGCAATGTAGGTTGACCTAATAATATCAAATTATGATTTCTAAACTAGATCTGAAGGAGCTCCTCTCTCTGACAGCTACTGATGAGCCGGGGGCTGGGGGAGGGGGGCAAGGCTTCAGGACCAGACTGTAGTTACATGAACACACCCACTCTGCTGACGTATCCAGCAGACAGAGCTGTGTTGCCCACATGATCATTTTTGGCTGGTATTGGGTTACAAAACACTTTAGTATCGAATGCAGAGGTAAAGAAATATTATTTATCATTATTATTATTATTATTATTGTTGTATGAGTAAAGAGCAGCAGAACCTCAAGAGACCGACTCCCAGAGGTCACAGTAGAGGGGCAGGTCATAGCAGAAGGTGATGGCACAGGGCCATCAGCGACGGAGCAGAGGACGGGGTGAATGATGAACGACAGCAGCCAGAGCAAGCAGCCAGCGGAGCAGCAAGCGGAAGGAGGAATGAGCAAGGTGCTTTCTCCCCTCTCCCACTCTGGTTGTAGGTGAACTCCAGCAAAAACATCTCTGAACTCTGCCTCTCCACTGACAGGACAACAATTGTGAGTGGGGTTCGGTGGAGGGAGAAGGGAGTGGCACATCAAGGAACATTTGTTTGTTGGAGTATGTTTTAGTGACTTCACTCCAGAATGCTAGATTTGTGATTGGGAAACTTATATAAATATATGTTTCCTACTAGACCAAGATTTTAAAAATGCATTATTTGCCAAGGTCGTTATCTCACATCGTCACTACCTCAATAGGTCATTATCTTGGGAAGTTTCTGTACTAAATATTTTTATTATTACATTATAATTAGCTTTTCAAATTCAATTTAAATTAAATACTTTTTTAAAAATTTGATTATTTTGTTTTAGAAATCTAAAACTATTATGTGTTTCGGCATAATCTGGATTATCCTTATGTTAAATGTGCATTATCCTAACAAACATTTAATTTATTAATATCTGTTTTATGTGCTGCAGGTCAAATGAAAATGAAAAGACAAAAAACAATTCAACAATTTTTCCACTCAGAGACCTCAAAAACCAACCAAGATGAAGAACATACCAAGAATATACGAACTTGTCATCTGAAGTTTCAAGTGATGTATCTACATCCAAATTGCCCAAAGCACAAATACAGCTATCTACCAAAGAAACAGTGTCTCTACAACCTAAAGGTCGTTCCCAATATTTGTCAGTCAAAGTTTTCTCAGTTATGGAAGTTACAAAAGATAGCTACTGCTGCACCTCTTGAAAAAAAGCTTAGGAAGAAGGAAAGCTTCCCACTGCTACAATTGGTAAAAGTGGAGGATCTTGGTTTGCCAGACAGATCAGCAAACCTAATGTGAACAAACTTCATGAAAAGGCTGCAAAACACCACGCCTCTGGACTGCATTGACATGCAGAAGCAGCAAAGAACCCTGTGGCATCTTATAGACTAACAGACGTTTTGCAGCATGAGCTTTCGTGGGTGAATACCCACTTTTTCGGATGCAAGCAGTGGGGATGCTGATCAGGTGGTTCCTCAGTTTCTTAGATAGAGTACGGCATAATCTCTCACTGTGGTCTGTGTAGTATGTAGATAGCAGTGGATTTTTTACCTTTAGTCCATTAGGTATGATGTCCATCCGTTTACATTTGGAAAGGAAGATGATATCCGTCTGTATTTGTGCAAGTTTCTTCATGAGGTTGATGGATTTCCACTCCATACGGCTAAATGCAGTGCCTTGCATGGTGTCAAGTATCAGAGGGGTAGCCGTGTTAGTCTGGTTTTGTAGAAGCAGCAAAGAACCCTGTGGCACCTTATAGACTAACAGACGTTTTGCAGCATGAGCTTTCATGGGTGAATACCCACTTCTTCAGTGCAAGCCACTGCTTGCATCCGAAGAAGTGGGTATTCACCCACGAAAGCTCATGCTGCAAAACGTCTGTTAGTCTATAAGGTGCCACAGGGTTCTTTGCTGCTTCTACAAAACCAGACTAACACGGCTACCCCTCTGATAATTGACATGCAGAAAGCCTTATAAGCCAGTCACTGTCAAAGCCAAATTTAGACATACTTAATGAGGCTGTTAAGAATGCTGGAGATACAACACAGTTTATGTGCACAAACATGGCTTTCTATTTAAGCAAGAGATACCGCACACTACAAGCTGGGTGTCAATGTTAAGTGCGTTGTCACATGTTAACCCTGAAGTTGGCACTGGTTCCGAACAAGACTGGAAAATGCTCACTATCTTTATGCAAGAAACTCAACTGACTGGCTAGAAGCATGTGAAGCAACAGTGAAAGACTCAGCAGTTGAAAAAGTGAAGAACTCTCTCACCACATTCAAAAAAATGTGCATAGATGGCTGATGAATGCACCAAGCCAAATGGGCATCAAATATTAAATCATTGCATGGGTTATCTTGATGTCAGTGGTACACCAATAGATGCATATCTAGATGTTCAGGTTATAGAAGACACATTGGCTGCATCTGTGACAACCCACATCTTAGAAAAATTAAATGCTTGTAAATTGGATCCCGAACAGACGGCTGCTTGTGCGTTTGATGGAGCTGCAAACTTCTCTGGAAGACATGGTGGAGTACAAGCTTTGCTCAGAGAAGAGTGTAACCCTAACCTCTATTATACACAGATGCCATCTATTCCAACTAGCACTAGTACCAGCTGCGGAATCTTCAAAAGACATTTCAAAAGCTACAGCTGTATTGTCTTCATTATACTTTTTTTTTCAGCAAGAGTCCAAAAAAACTAAATGTTTTGGGAAAAATAGAAGATACACTGGGACTGAAATTCATATTAGTCCAATCTGGGAAAAACCACTGGCTTTCTCATGAACGATCCTTGGCTGTTGTCTTAAAATCACTGCAACCATTATTACTGGCTTTGGAAAGTATCTACCAAGATGGGACGGATCTAAGTAATGAGGCTGGTGGAATTGCTTTTGATACTACCTTCAGAAAAGACTATCGCCATTCTCTTTCTTGTGTTTCTACTGTTGAAACCTCTTGGGTCATTAAACAATGTCATCCAGGCATCTGCTACACTAGTAGTAGCTCTTTGTCCAGCAATGAAAACTACACCTGGATCAATCAGAGAGATATCCACTGAAAACATTCTGGAAGAAGCAAAGACTTCACTCAAGACATTGACTAATGAAGGCACTTATATTGAATCCTTAAGTGAAGAGGACCACAAGCGTTTGTTAAGCCTGCTGGAAAAGTACACAACTTAATTCTTACAAATCTACAACAGCAACTTCTGCATTCTACTCAACCTCTATGTAGCTTTTACAGATGCCTGTCTTCTAAAACACCAGTGTGGAAGCAGGAAATAATTAACAAGGATTTGAAGGGATCTTAATGCATGTCAGGTAGTTAGCATGAGTTAGGCTAGCTGTGACCCTAATGACGTGAGATTTGTAGAAGCAAGATAATGTGAGATAGACGAACGAACTGTGTAAAAGGTTATTATGACCTTGCAATTCAGATAACCAAATATGCAGTCTTGCTTTTTCTAGTAGTGAGACAAATAAGATAGCAGAAAGGCTTATGTATAAACAAATGCAATTGTTTTCTCTTTACTGTCTTCATGATTGCTAGCTATTGTCTGTAACAAAGGTATAAATGCTTGTTGTAATTGTTTACCAATTGAGAGAGACCTGTCCGGGACAAGGGGCAACCCTGTTTCCTAGGACACTCCCTCCCTCTATTGTAATTACTAGAGAAAGAATAAGTATTTGATTTTGCTGCACCCAAACAGAAAGCGAGAACTGAGTTTTTCTCCGACACCAGCAGTTGAGTATAGTGAGGCTCTACCAGCAATGGGGCTGCCACATGCTCAGGACAGAATAGAGAATTTGAACACAGAGTGGAATATCATATGACAAATGAATGAAAATTTGACTTCAACTTCTTTTTTATCAGCACTAGTGACTCGACTTGATCTTTGTGCTCTGTTTCCTGGGATAAAAGAAGGAGAAATTCATCTCTTGCTACTCCCAACAGTTTCAATAGAATTTTGTGTTCTGAACGAAGTCGCCTTCTGCCTGATCATGTGAATGAACTAATGAGCATATCAGCTGCAGGGCTGGAAGTACCGGACACATGAGAAGCCACCAAAGATGAACGCACCACGTTCGAGCAGTCCATTAGCAGTTGTGCAAAATTACAACACGGAACCAAGAAGGATGTAGATGTCGTGCTTCACAGAAGGCTTGAGTTGCCAAATTTAATTTGGGTGATGATTTTAAAACATGAGTTAAATCTAATCAAATGGTTGTGAAACATTTTCCAGTTTTCCCTATGGTGCTGTACGGCCCACCTTCCCCCTCATGGTCTCACCCCTCGGCCTCACCCCCTGTACATTCAAACACCCCCCTAATTTCAATTCCCAGGGAAAATACTGCCTGGGACACCCCAGCTTGTGGGTCTGGCTGGCATGTGGGCAGCTCCAGTGAGTTACTCCAGCCTGTCTCAAAGGGGCTGGTCTCCAGTCTTGCGAGGTTCAGCAGGACTCAACCCAGCCCATGTTATTCCAATCCCAGCTTCTGGCATTTCCCCAGCCCCGAGCCCCAGCTGCTTCAGACCCTCTGCACACTCGCTCTGGCCTAGGGTGACCAGATAGCAAGTGTGGAAAATCGGGACAGGGGGTGGGGGGTAATAGGAGCCTATATAAAAAAAAGACCCCAAAATCGGGACTGTCCCTATAAAATCGGGACATCTGGTCACCCTACTCTGGCCAGTCCCCTTTCCCAGCACAGGCTCTTTCGGTCCCAGACTAAGACCAGAAGGGACCAGCTCATCCCATCTGAGCTCCTGTACATGGCAGACCACAGACCCTCACCCACCCACTCCCGCAGCCTCCCCATAACCTCCAGCTGGACGGAAGCCCTCAAAGCTTGAGTCAGATGTCAAGTCACAGCGACTCCACCTTGTACTCTAGTGGGCAGAGAAAACGCTGCCTGGTTTAGTGATGCCTCAAATATACAAACTGACTCCACCGATGGCCCAGAGAGAGAGACCATAACTTCATGAAACTGTTGTAGAACAAATACAACATAACCCACCAACCTCCCACCTTCTGCTCTGCGACGACACCTACTGAAATTCAGTGGTGCCACATTTTAGACCCTATTCAAGTGTCATTTCACCCACCACTGGAAAGCAGCCACCTCTGCAGTGGAACATGGCAGCTGTTTAAAAAGAGAACAGCAACCACAGCTGCATGCAAACATGCAGACCCCTTAGCAGTTACAGAGGGGGAGCCCCCTTTGCGGTGAGCCAGTAGAAAGCCATTTTACTGAAAGGAGGCAAGACAATTGCACCTGGACGAAAGCCAGTGCAAGCCAACCACAGGGCAGTGGCGGACAGGGAGAGAAGATGACTGCAACATCCAGCGTGAAGCCGCCCGGGGACCTGGGGAGGTGCAATGGAATTGCCCAGGCTGGAAAGTGGCCAGAGCAGGGAGACTAACAACCCAACTTGCAAATTAACATAATGGGATTAGTCAACCCAGGACTGGGCAGGAGGGCCGGGCAGGCGGAGCAGGTCAGGGTGTGGGGGTGCCCATTTTTATGGGGCCCGCAAATTGCCTGGGGCCCCTGGGCACGGGCCCCATTGGCCCAGTGGCTAATTCACCACTGGGGAGAGGGCCTGGGGCTGTGATGGGTCGCAGAGACAAGCTCACCCATTGCTGCGGTGCTGGAGCCGTTCACACGCATGGGCCAGGATGATCAATATCCATTTTCCAGGACCCCCTCACTGCCCCCATCCCAACTGCACCTGCTCCTCCCAATCCCACCACAAGACTGCAGCCCGGGATCAGGCTCCTGAGCACCATTTGGTGCCTTGCTTCCCATGACTGGAGTGAGCTGCAACCCCTTCCCCTCACCCCACGGCTGTGTGTTCCCAGAAGAGATGGCGGCAGCCCCTCCTCCCGCCTTCAAACGAGTGTGCCCTACCCCCACCAGTTCGGGCTCCAGTTCCTCCCCTGTGTGACCTGGGGCCAGCAGGCAGGGAGGAGGCACCAAGCCAGCTGGGCCACAGTGCGGCAGCAGCAGCAGTGTGAGGTGGCAGAGCAGCGCAGCCCAGATCCACTGCCTTTCTGCTCAGCCGCCAGCCAGCTCCCTGCGACCGCCCAAGCCTATGTGGTGCTGCCACTGCTCCCTGGCCCGTCACTTCAGGTGAATCCCAACTGGTGGGGTTGGAGCCAGCAGCAGGGCCACTGGGGAGCCGGTCTGTGGGGCACAGCGGCTCCCCACCCCCGTGCAGGAACAGCACGCTGAGCCCCGCTGCTGGCACACAGAGAGGCCGGCGGGCATGGGGCCCGGATACCAGAGAGGATGGAAGGGACTTCCCCAAGAGGTTCGAGTCAAGATTTGGGGACATCTGAGCTCTGACCTGTATTTTTTAAATACAATGTGAGCAATCCTAGCTGGCTGGATGGGGAAGGACCCCACAGCTCCATCCACACACCCTAGTCCTCAGGGGGATCCTGAACGCTCAGGCCCCAGCCACACAGCTGAGCTCAAGGCACCTGGCTCCACCAACCGTACACCCCCGGTACCACCTGGGCGTGTGCTACCATAACCCATGGCAGCGAGCCCACCTCTGCCCGCCCCCTGATAGCCATGGGGTGCCACCGGGCTGTGAGCCCACTGCTGGGGGCTGCCAAGGGGTGGCACCAGGTGTGTCCCTGCTCTGAGGCCCTGGCTAAGGGCCGTGGTTCTAGCACAGGGGTTCTTGCAACAAATTTTTTGGTGGCCTCAGAGTGCGGCCACCAACTCTTGCTGCGGGGGGGCTCCAGGCTTCACCCAGCCTGATGCTTCCCCCACCCCCTGCCCAGAAAACTGCCGTCACCACAGGGAAAGCCCCTGGTGGCTGCACTTGAGAAATGGTGTTTTAGCAGATACCGTGGCACCTGGGAACCCCCTCCTGTCGCTAGGTTCTCCTGGCACAATCTACCTTTTGTAAACCCATGTTATAATCTATCCCAATTACCATTTACCTCTGTGTCCTTAACTACTTTCTCTTCAGCATTTGCACACAGCTGAGGTCAAACTAACAGGCCTGTAGTTTCCTGGATCACTTTTTTTTCCCTTTTTCAAAAATAGATCCTATGTTAGCAATCCTGTTAGCTAGTCAGTCATAGGGTACGACCCATGAATTTACAGATACATAAAAAAATTCTTGTTATTGGGCTCCCAGTTTCGTGTGCCAGTTCCTTTAATATTTGTGGACGGAGACTATCCGGGCCCCTGATTTAGTCCCATTAAGCTGTTTGAGTTTGACTCCCACCATAGATGTGGTAATTTCTACGTCCATATCCTCGTTCACATTAGCTACCTTGCTACTATCCATAAGCTCTTCATTAGCCTTATTAAAGGTGCCAGAGAAGGGTGGCGCTGGAGAAAAGGTGGGGTGCTCAGTGAGCTGGCAGCAGGAAGAGATGTCAGAGAGACAGCTGGAGACTTGGGCTTGACTGGGGGATGAGAGGTAGGTGGGGAGTCTCAGGCTGAACCCCAGACACCAATCATCAGCAAATATTGACCTGCTTTGCATTTCACCTGGAAATGGGCATTTGCCTACAGACTCTTATCATTCCTCTGCTTCTCAGGGCTCATTAAGTAGCCACCCGCATTTCTTGGAAACAAAGCTCCTGTTGATTTAAGGGGCACATGATCCAGCCCCAAATCAGCATTTGTCCCTGCGGGGACACTGGTGCTCTGCGGGCAGCCCATGGGGAGAATCAGTGAGAGGCAATGGGGTGCAAAGGGAAGGACCTGCCAGCTCACAGACACATTCACCATACTCCAGATAATTGCATTTAGCTGGCATTGGGGCAGCACGGTGTCGGGGAGGGATTGGGTCTCAGGACCGGCCTGAGGCCCAGGGGAGCAGTTGCTTCCTATTAAGGGCTGCCAGAGTGGGGAAATAGGAGTTCAAGCCTCCCCAAAGTATCGTCACCCCGACCCTGCCCACAAACAGCAGGGAGAGCTGCATCCCCTCCCCAGTGCAGACATCGTCAGCTGCCTCCATAACCCAGACGCCCTCTCACCTCTTCTGGCTGGGCAATGACCACCTTTGCTGCCAAATGGGCCAGAGGGTCAACTGGTCCCTACAGCTGTGGGCTTCTGAGGGTTGATCATAGTTATTTTGTGATATGTGATAGTCAGGCTGAGCAATGAAGCTGGCTGCTAGCTGTGAATAAAGGTTCCTTGACTAGCAGTAAACTGCGAGTCAGTGTTTGCTGAGGAAAACATTTCTGAGGAAAATCTTTGACGACCAGTATGTTAATTGTATTTGATGTCTGTGCCAGGAACTGGCAAATAATGAAGCGGCCACCTCACTGATAGAGAGCGACCTGGATCTCCTGGGAAACTGGATGCAGGCAACCGATATGTGCTGTAGCACAGCTAAATGTGAATGTAGACATCTAGGAAGAAAGAACATAGGCCAGACTTACCGGATGGGGGACTCTATCCTGGGAAGCAGCGACTCTGTAAAAGATTTGGGGGTGGGGATGGCTAATCAGTTGAACATGAGCTCCCAGCACAAGGCTGTGGCCAAAAGGGCTCATGCAATCCTGGGATGCACAAACAGGGGAATCTCGTTTAGCAGCGGAGAGGGTTTTTTCCCCTGTGTTTGGCAGTGGTGCAACGGCTGCTGGAACCCTGTGTCCAGCTCTGGTGCCCACGGTTCCAGAAGGATGTTCCTACATTGGAGAGGGCTCAGAGAAGAGCCACGAGAACAATTAAAGGATGAGAAAACATCCCTTGTAGTGATAGAATCAAGGAGCTCAGTCTATTTAGCTTAACAAGAAGAAGATTAAGGGGTGACTTGATCATTCTATAAGTATCTACATGGGTTACGTATCAGAGGGGTAGCCGTGTTAGTCTGGATCTGTAAAAGCAGCAGAGTCCTGTGGCACCTTATAGACTAACAGACGTATTGGAGCATGAGCTTTCGTGGGTGAATACCCACTTCGTCGGATGACATGCACCTAAGCCCACGACTTCAATGACTGCAGGTCTGAGCCCTGGGGATCCAGCAGCCCGTGTCTGTCTGTGGCTCCCTGCAGCGAGTCCAACTGAAGTCAGACTCCTGAGAGAGACATTTCACCCCTTCCGGGTGCAACGCACGTCAGCGTTTGCAGCGACACTGGGCAGCCTTCTCAAAACATGGTCACGTTTATTAGTCACCACAAATACCGAAGCTGGAAGAGTCTTTAGGCCGGCATGAGCGGTGAGCTTAGGACAGAATTCACCTTGGTGGAAGCCACGGCTTCGCCATGCCCTGCTTCTCTGACCTCCTCCTTCTCTCTTCCTCTCTCAGAGTCCCAAAATGGAAGCTGCTGTGTGTCTGTGAACCCTGCTCTTAATGCAGGCCCCTGACACCTGCAGTCCATTGTCCTTCTGCTGCCAGCCACGCTGAGTTCACATGTTCAGCCTGCCTCGACTTCCCAGTCACTCAGTGTTAGTGTCCTGGTCTTTGGCTCTCCCTTTGTATCGCCCGATCCTCCAATCACCTGTGTAGGTTCTGGTCCGTTCATGTTCATGATTCTGGTCTCCAACCAGAGAGGTACGAGAGTCAAACACCTCATCCCTTCCCTCCATTCCAGGGGAAGCATTTTAACCCCTCTGCACCCAGTGAGTAATAATACAAAGGCCAGTGGGCAACTGAAGTGCACATTGTTCATAAAAACATTACAGACCATTCCTGGTTCTGTCACACCAGGAGAGAACGGAGCCCAGAGTGGGGATCATTTGTTTCAGACTGGATCTCCCTTAATCCTGTCATGACTGTGTAGGGACTAAGGCCCCCAAATTATGACTGATTGTTATTTAAGCATTGGCTACGCATCGGTGCCTTTTAGTAAAGATGGGACAAAGGCCTGAGAGAGTTAAATAAAACCCTCAAAGTCTAATGGCAGGGTCTTCAGATTTCCCAAACAGTTTGAGGAAACTATGATTTTCTGCAGCTTTTCACTAGAGTGCGACCCAGACCCGAATGATCTTGTCAACCTAACCTGAGATATTTTTTGATGCACTCGCACCTTTGGTTGATAAAGGTAACAGGGTTGATGTCATCTACCTGACTTCTGCAAGGCATTTCAATTGGTACCACACGGCAACCTAGGACAATACAAACTCCACATGCCAAACCCTGCATCAGGGCACAGTAAAAACCTGAACTGTGGCAAAAGCTCCCCACTGTAACAGGAGCCATGACCACCATATTAAAGAGACAATAAATATCCCCAGATACAAGCAGCCAAAGCACAGACATGTGAGAATAGAGTCACTTCAGGTGCTTTCATTGGGCCATCGTCAGCACCTACATACCAGGGTAATGGGCTCCCTTGAAATGCAGCAGAGAGACAGACACGAGGGAGCGTGGGCAGCCCAGAACAGGGCCAACCCCTCAGCCACAGGCAGCACCCGCAAGTTATCATCCAGTCCTCGTGGGCCTGATTGTCCCCAGCACCATACATGACCATTTACACCAGGGCCCAGCAGGTGTAAATCGCCCCCCAGGGAGGATGGTGCTTTTCCCAGTCTCTTCGCACAGGTGTAAATGACAACACCCAGTGCAGGGCGCTGAGGAGCCAAGCACAGGGCGCGTGATGGGCTGAGGGCTCCCCGGGCTTGAGGGCCAGGAATTGGGAAGTTGCCATTTTACCCTGCACTGATGGGGGCCAGGCCCCAGCTGCTTGAGTCCAGTGACTCCCGTGGAGCTCTGGCCAGTTCACACCTGCTGGGGTTCTAGCCCCGGTGATTCCAGCAGAGCTCTGAGCAACGCCCACCAGCTGGGGCTCTGACCCCAAGGACTCCAGTAGCCCCACACCAGCCTGTACCCGCTGGGGATCCTCCCACTGATTTCAGGGGGACTCCAGCTGATTTACACTCCCTGGGGCTCTACCCCGAACTTTCCATGGGACAAGATGGACGTGAGCAGTTGGGCCAGTCAGGGCCAGGGCACGATGGCTCCCCACAGCCACACTGACCTCAGCGCTGACTGACGAGAGGGGAGGGAACAGCTTTTATTTTATCTGTTATCTGAGCCCTGACAAACGCTTCCTCCTGCTCACAGCTGAGCGTATGGGTGTGTCAAGGCTCCTCTTATCTCTGTTTGCCTGGGCATTTAATGATTGTATCCTTCATTAGCACAGATTTGCATGTTCAGTATTGACACCTGGTTCCCCCTTTCCCTTCCCTGGACTGGTCTATAAATGCCCCAGGCACGGCCAGTGTCGCATGCAGGCTGCACTTGATCTGACCTTGCACCAGAGCAGCTACACAGAAAGACAATCAGGTGAGACCCTGGCTTCCTCCAGCTTCTTCCTCCTCCTGCTCCGGGTGGCTGGCGGCAGCTGATCCATTACAGGGGCGGGTGCCCTGTGTGAGTCCCCTGATCCGGGGCCGTCTCTGTCTCACCCCTTTGTCCCACCCAGCACAGCCCTGCATGCAGCACCCTAACGCCCGGCAGAGCCCTGCCGAGCGCTCTGCCCCTCCCAGAGCTGGGCCCGGCATCCAGTCCTGTGTCCAGTCCCCACGGAGCATCACTCTGCCGGGCAGCTCTCCCATTGGGACCCTTCTCCCAGGCCTGGTGCCACAGGGATCCCAACCCCCACCACGAGGTGCAGCGACTATCACTCCTCCCCCCCATCCCAACCACACAGTGTTGGCTTTCCAGACACTCAGTCTCCCTGGAGCTGGAAATATGAGTGTGATTCAAACACCTGTTAGTGGGGGAAAGGCCCCAGGGTCAGGTCAGTGGGTGTCTCATGTACCAGGTGCTGGGTGATAAGTTGAGAGGCTCCAGGTTTCTAACACTAAACTGGTCTCTAGTCAGAGAACTATTGCAGAGGTGCTGCATCTGCAGCTGGCATTCCAGCCAAGTGCACACAGACTGGCCTCCATCCTGGTGGCACTGGGGCCTCTTCCAGACTCTTCCTTCCTCCCACCTCTGCTCTCCCTCCACGTTCCATGTAGATGGTTACCGTGGGGACCTGCCAGCCCCAGCACTGGGGAGAGAGGGACAGCGGGAGATGGCAAATGCCCCTTCTGAGAACCACTTTGCTCTGCAAATGGGACCCTGTTGCCTGGGACCCAGGTCCCATCTGAGTGACCCCAACCTCCCAGCTGCCCCCCCATCTCCTCCCCACCTGCAGCCCTGGTTCGGGGAGTCCCTGGCGGTGTGCCTTGCAGAGCCCAGTCACTGAGCAGCTGAGACCTGGCTCTCAGCTGGGTGTCCAGTTCTGTCCCTGCAGCGCGGCTCGGTGAGGGCGAGGGGCGGAAGGGCCCTTCAGAAGCAGGAAGCTGGGCTCTGAGCTGGGTCCTCCACGGCTGGGGTTAGGGTTTCCAACCCTCCAGGACTGGCCTGGAGTCTGCAGGAATTAAAGATTATGTGATGTGATTAAATCTCCAGGAATACGTCCAACCAACATCGGCAACCCTAGCTAGGCGACGGGATCCCTCTCAGGGCCCTTCCAGCCCAGCCAGGCCCTTTAGCAAACAGCCCCAGCTCTGAAGCACCTCCTCCTGTGAAATGCCACACAGCGGAGGGGGGTCGCTCCAGGGCTCGTCTCAGGCTCTCATGGCTCCATCTCCCTTGTGTGTTTTCTCCCCAGGGGAAGCGAGAAGATGGGGCCAGTCGCCTACTTCAGCCTCTGCCTCCTTGGCTGCCTGATCTTTAACCCCTCGCTGGAAGGTGAGTCCCCTGCCCAGCCCCTCGGAGCTGGAGACCCCAGGCTCTGTTTGCCCTTGATGGGAAGTGAATTCATTTCACTCAGGGGCCCCAGCCCCACCATGTGGCAACAGCCAACACAGCTGGGTCCCCAGAGCCCCTACCCCACTAAGCCAGACCCCAGCCAGCGGTTCAGCACCTGCCCAAGGAGAGAAGCTGCTTCCTGCTTCCCCAGCTCTGGGTGCAGAGGGAATCCCTGAGACCTGGGGCTGAGTGTGAGAGACAGGCTGTGAACTAAACCCGCCCCCATCTCCTGCTGCTGCTTAGGGGGTGTCTTTCTGCAGCAGAAAGGGGAGGTCCCATCCCAACCAGGAAACAGAGTGTGGTGATAACATCCCAAATGAGTGACATCCGTTTCTTTCATTGGGCTCAAAATGGCGCCTCTTCCTAAACTTGATCCTTCTGCTTTGGGATAATCCAAACTCCTCCCTCCTCCTCCTTCACTCAAAATAAAAATGCTGGGACCCATAGACTATTTCTCCCCTCCCCTTCCCTACTTAGCCCCACAGATCTCTGCACTTACTCCACACACTGCTAATCCCCCCCCCCCCCCGCCCCATCTGTCACTAGCTCTCTGCCTCCCCTTCCGTCTCTGGGCCCTCAGCTATCAGAGAATCATAGAATTGTGGGGCTGGAAGGGCCCTCCAGAGGTCACCTTGTCCAGCCCCCCACACTGAGGCAGGATCAAGTAAACCTAGATCATCCTTGACAACCTGTTTTTAAAACCCTCCATTGACAGGGAACCCACAGTGTCCCTTGGAAGCCTGTTCCAGAGTTTCATTACCCTGAGAGTTAGCAAGTTTTTCCTAATATCGAACCTAAATCTCTCTGGCTGCAGATTAAGCCCATTACTGCTCATCCTACCATCAGTGGACATAGAGAACAATTAATCACAATCCTCTTTATAACAGCCCTTAACAGATGTCAAGACTGTTCTCTGGTCACCCCTCAGTCTTCTTTTCTATAGACTGAATTTGCCCAGTTTTCTGAACATTCCTCACAGATCAGGTTTCCAAGCCTTTTAGTGTTTTTGTTGTTGTCCTCTGGAATCTCTCCATCTTGTCCACCTCTTCCTGAAAGTGCAGCACCCAGAGCTGGACACAGAGCTCCAGCTGAGACCTCACCAGAGCCGAGCAGAGCAGGACAATTACAGGCTGTGTCCTACATGCAACACTCCTGTTAACGTGAGCCAGAATGATTGTAGCCTTTGTCTGAACTGCATCACATTGTTGACTCTCATTCAATTTGTGGTCCACTATAACCCCCAGATCCTTTTCAGCAGGACTACAGCCGAGCCAGTTATTCTCCATTTTGTACTTGTGCATTTGATTTTTCCTTCCTAAGTGAAGTACTTTGCACCTGTCTTTACTGAATTTCAGGTGGTTGATTTCAGACCATATCTGCAATTTGTTAAGGCCACCTGGCTTCTAATCCTGTCCTCCAAAGTGCTAGCAATCCCTCCCAGCTAGGTGTCATCCACAAAATTTATAAGCATACTCTCCGCTCCATTATCCAAGGCATTCATTGAAATGTTGAATGGCACCAGACCCAGGACAGACCGCACCAAGGGACCCACTAAATGTGTTCCACTCATTTGACAGAAAACAAGCAAACCTCCCCAACTACACCCACCTTATAGTGATTTAACCTAGATCACATCTCCATAGTTTGCTTATGAGAAGATCATGTGGGACTGTGTCAAAAATCAAGATCTATCAAGTCCACAGCTTCCCCCTCTTCTCGGGGTCAGTAACCCTGTTAAAGAAGGAAATGAGGTTGGCTTGGCATGGTTTGATCTTGACAATTTCATGTTTGCCATTACTTATAACCCAATGATCCTGTAGATGCTTATGTAACCCTTCTGCCCCTCTGAGTTGGCAGCAACAAGGGCCGGGTTCAGTATCCAGGGGTTCCATTTCAATAACACAATGCAAAACCGGCTCGAGCCCCCACCCAGTGACCTGGGACAATTACCTACCACCCCCCCCGGGCGCCTCTAGGAGGCAATACTTCCCCACTCGCAAGCACGGAGTCCGAGTGTAGCAAAATCCTTTTAATAAAGGAGGGAAACAATGCGGCATCACGTTGAAAAAACAGCACAAACAGGATTATAACACAAACCATAAGCAACAAAAACCCACCTCCAGGTACGTTTGGCACTGTCCTTTCCCCCTTAGGGTCTCAAGTCCAATCACCCCAGAGTCCAACAACCCAAAAGTCTCTGGTCAGTGCCACTCCAGAGTTCAAAAGCTTATCTGCAGAGTTTTACCCCCCAGCCTGGGGGGAAATGGGGGGGGCACACACAGGGTGTTAAGGGGCACCTTACGTGGGCCAGGGCCAACTGCTCCGCCTCTCCGTGGAGTTCTGCTGCAACCTTCCCTATGACCAGCTCCACTCCGCCAGCAGTGCCGCTCCTCCAGCTGACCCGTGAGCCACTCCAGCCATCCCCACAAACCGCTCCACTCTGCTCACTGTTCCATGGGCTGCTCCAACACGCTGCAAACTGCTCCGCTCTGCCAGCTGCTTGGTGATAGATCTTCAGGCTCCCCCACTAGTGAACACAGCACTCAGTGATTTCAGCTTGTAGTAGGGGAGCCCCAGTGCTGGTGCACTACTGGCCCAATGTGAATTCAGCTCAGCAGTCTCTAGATAGACTTCAAATGGAAACAAAATTAGCTCTGCTCTTTAACAGTAAAGAGAGGAAACTGTTCACAGAGTGGGCCGGGCCAGGCCATACACCAGCCTCCAACCTCTCTCATTTCACTGGGTTTTGGCACCCATGTCCCTTGTCTAGCAAGTGCTACTTAATTAATGGTAAGACTCTCTGTCATAACGCAGTCTCATAGTTCCTCATTCACATAATCAGGGTGACACCACTTTATTCCTCCTTCCCAATAACAAAGAAATTGGGGATCCCAAAGCTGTCAAAATAACCATCCCAGGCTGCTGTGGGCTATGCTAGGTGGGATGGGGGGTGCCAATGCAAATAACTGAAATGCCAATGCAAATACCTGAAATTCCTTTCCACACTCCCCATAATTTGCCACCAGATGTCAGGGTAGAGCTCATCCTGACTCTGCTTACACTTACAAACTTGATTGTTTCATCATTTGATCCAGTATCTTTGCAGGTATCAAACTCAGGCTACTGGTCTATAATTTCCCAGATATTCTTTGTTCCCTTTTAAAAGCCATGTGGTGCTTGCCTGTCCCTCCTGAACAAGCTCTACCTCTCTCTAGCGATATTCCAGTCGTGAGATTCAGAACACTAAATCTCTGGGATGCTGACCAAGTCATAGTTTAGCTTATATACTAATACTTCCAGTTCCTCCATGTACTCCCCATACTCCTTGCATTTGTGTAGAGACATCTGAGATGTACAGCAGATTCCTGCACTGTTATCCCTCTTGTTGATCCTTTCACCCTTTTATAATTTTCCAGCTCCTCCCTCCAACCACATCTAACCTTCTGTTAAAATCCTACAGGTGACTTTGTCATCCGCCCCTTTTGAATCTAGTTCAAAGCCCTCCTCACTCGGCTGGCAAATCAGTATGTGGTGTCCCTTCAGCCTCTACTAAACTCCAGTGCCCCCAACCTCCCCTCTGCTCCCAGTCCCACAGACATCCAGTGCTCCCCAGCCTCACCCCATAGTCCCCTCTGACTAGGGTGACCAGGTGTCCTGATTTTATAGGGACAGTCCCGATTTTCGGCTCTTTTTCTTATATAGGCTCCTATTACCCCCAACCCCATCCCGATTTTTCACATTTGCTGTCTGGTCACCCTACCTCTGACTCAACCCCCTTGATACTCCTTCCCGTCAGGTTCCCCAGTGCTCCTGCGCAGATCATCTTCCTTGAGGGCAGCCCAGCTCCTGTCCCCTTGGAGAGGAGACAGGGGTAATTTTTAGTAGGACAGCCGCACTGTCACGGACAAAGGTGGCAAGGGAGTGGCAGCTATTAACTGACTGGCTTCAGCCCCACTGAAAGTAATAGGAGATTGTGGCCATTTTGAGAGAGGGCAAAAGTTCACAGGATTTGGGGAGACCTGGAGAAACTGGAAGGATGACAGCCGGCAGCTCTGCTCCCATTCTCTTCTCCGAAACAGCCTCTCACCACACTGTTTTCTCTCTCCCCGTCCCATCCCATCCCATCCCGTCCCATCCCCTCCCTCGGATCAGGATTAGGGGCCACGTCCTGTCCCAGTGACTGGCTGCTCTACAATGATCGATGCTATGCGTTCTTCCCCGAAAAGGTGTCCTGGTCGGAGGCTGAGGTACGAGGCTCTTCTCAGGGATCCACCAGGTGGGGGGGTTAGTGGGCAGGGGCTGACGGGGTTTGGTGACATCACCATTGGCCCCAGCGTGTACCCCTGCAGAGGTGGGGTGGGGAGGCTGCAGAAGTGACGTGGCTGGTGCCAGGCCCTGGGGCTCGGGAGCACTGATGGGGGCTCTCTCCCCTCACAGCCATCCCTGCTCCTGCTGCAGCCTGGTGGGGCAGGACCCCACACCAGTGCCAAACAGCGTCCTCCTCCTGTGGAGTAACAGGCCTCGCTGATGTCCCTGCTGCAGGTGCAGTGTCAGTATCACCACAATGGGGCCCATCTCGCCTCCATTCTCACTGCGGCAGAAGGGAACGTGGTGGCCAGATACATCACCGAGTCAGGCTTCAAGGATCACGTCTGGATCGGACTCCACGATCCCCGGAAGGTGAGTGCCCAGAGCCTGCTTTGCCTCTGGCAGCTGCTCCGCCCCCGCCATGACTCTGTTTCCCAGGGACTGTGCAGAGACCATGAGCCCTTCATAGGGGCTGCCAGGTTCTCCCTTCCCGACTCCCAGGGTCTCCCATCTGCACTCCACCTTTAACCCCTGCCCTCCCACACCCCTTCCGTCTCCATCCCTCCGTAAGCTCCGACTCCCCTTTGGCTTTTCCCTTCTAAATCAGCCAGGCCCTGCTCTCCCCATCATCAAACTGACCTTTGACCTGCACCTGCCTCTCCAGCTACTGCCCCGTCTCCCTTCCCCCTCCCAGCTCATACAATGTGCCGTGTCCTCCCCCTGCACCCCACATCCCGGCTCCACTCCACTCTCAACAAGCTTTCTAGCCACTTTTTCCTGCCCAAGACTTGAGCCTCTGCTCCCACTTGGGGATCCCGTCCTGGCCTGGTTCTCCTTAGGAGAGCCCCCAGCTCCTTAGGGCAGGGAGACGAAGGGGGAGCAGTCACAGGCTGGGAAGGACGTCCCAGAGGGGGAAGGAGCCGTTATGAACATAGAACTAGAAAGAACCTCCAGGGTCACCGAGTCCAGCCCGTGCTACGGCCGGCAACCCCCTCACACCATCCCCTCCGTAAACCTATCAAGCTCCCTCTGAAGCTTTGTCTCCATCAGTTTCCTTTCCCTCCCCCCTGCACAGGGAGGCGCTGGGGTCAGGAGGCTCCCTGAAGAGCACACACAGGCTCAGCCCCTGGATCCCCTGCCCCAGACTGTAGGCTGGGCTGGACCCAGTGTGGGAGGAGTGAAGGGCTCCATGTCCCTTTCTCTAGTGTCCTCAACTATCCACCTTAACCGGCCCTGGCAGTGGCTGGGCACTAGTTCTCTGACCCCCGAAGCCAGCTAGTCCCTGCATGAGCTGAGGCCAGGCCAGAGCCAGCACCCCTAGAGGCAGTGGTGAGCTGCAGCCGGTTCGCACCTGTTTGCGTGAACCGGTTGTTAAATTTAGAAACCCTTTTAGAACCGGTTGTAAAGGGCTTTTAAATTTAACAAAGGCTCCAGCAGCTCCCTTCCCTGCCCTGCCCCCGGTCCCAGCTCACCTGGCTCCAGCTTTGCCTCCTCCTCTGAAGGCTCTCCCTCCGGGCTTCCCGCCAATCAGCTGTTAGCGCGGGAAGCCTGGGAGGGCTGAGAAGGAAGCAGCAGCTTCCTGCAGGTGAGCTGGAGCGGGGGGAGGGCACAAGGAGGGCTCTAGGTACCGCGCATCCCCAGCCAGGCGGCGCGGCTCCGGCTCTGACCCTGACCCCGGCCCCGACTCTGGGCAGCGCGGCTCCGCGCCGGCCCCAGGCTCCGGGCTGGACCCCGACTCCGGCCAGGCGGCGAGGCTCCGGGCCGGACCCAGACGCCGACCTGGACCCCGACTGCAGCCCAGTGCCCGTGGCTCCCAGCCCTGACTCTGGGTGGCACGGCCCCCATCTCCAGGCAGCAGGGTAAGGGGGACAGGGAGCAGGGAGAGGGTGTTGGATAGAGGGCGGGGGGTGGATTAGGGTCGGGACTGGGGGTGGTCAGAGGGCAGGGAACAGGGGAATTGAATGGGGGCAAGGGTCCTGGGGGGGCAGTCAGGAAGGACCAGGGGTTGGATGGGGCGGTGGGAGGCAGTTAGGGGCAGGGGTTCCAGGGGCAGTCGGGAAAGAGAGAAGGGGTGGTAGGATGGGGCGGGAGTCCTGGGGGGCCATCGGGAATAAGAGGAGGGGTTGGATGGGGTGGCAGGGGGCAGTTAAGGGACAGGGAAGGGGGTGGATAGGGCAGGGGTCCCGGGGGGTGGGGAGGGTCACCCTCGTGGTGTGAGGAGGAGGGAACCGGTTGTTAATATTTTGGCAGCTCATCACTGCCTAGAGGTGAAACGCCCCATGTCCCCTTCTCTGATTCTACTGAGCTACCCAGTCCTGCTAACTGGGGCCAGACTGACGCTGAGCCCACTGGAGGGGAAAAGGCCCCGTGTCCCATTCACTGTCCATCCAGCAGCTCCATCACAGATGCACTTTTATTTTGCTTAAGCAGGATGAGATCATCCACCTTAAAACCACCAGTGCCCCCCAGGGGGCTGTGCCCACTAGGGACTAGAACACACTCCGGAGTGACTGCTTCATGGTGCGGAGATTTGTTAATACAGGCAAAGGGCATGGAAGGAAGAAGGTGAAATTCATGTGCTAAGTGTTACTATTAGATCAGTGACTCCAGGTCCCATCCCCCTGAGCTGGCCTCTCCCCACCGACTGCCCCACAGCCCTTCCCCGACTCTCCCACTGCCTGAGTGGGGCACTTCTGTGTTGGGTTTAGGTGTTTCTATGGTGCCTTGTCACCAAGATCTCTTCTTTTGGGGACCCTAAGACTTTTCTCCCCTGTCTCTGCAGTACAGACGCTGGAGGTGGACTGATGGCTCCCGGTATTACTACAAAGCTTGGAACGGCGGGGAACCAAACAATACTGGTGATGTCGAGTACTGCACTGAGCTGCCGAACTACAAGGGTAAGCAGACGTTCAAATACACATGCACCAATGAAGGAGCCACACACTGCAGCTCTCTCTGCAGGCATGGCCTCCTGTCCTGTCACCCTGCCTTCTCCCTCAGCTCACATTGCTGCTCCCTCTCCCCTGATCTCACCCGAAAATTCCTCCCCATGTGTCCCAGTTTGAGGCTCAGCTCCAGCCAGAGACAGGCCATCCTGTACATTTGGCCGCAGACGATCAGTTAAAGGAAAAGACCCAAGCAGAGCTATTGCCCACTAGGTGATATGCAGGCGGGGTTCTTCCATTGGTGCCTTTGGCACCCTGATTCTGGAGGCAGCCGGGGGCTATTTTGGCCCCAGGGCAATTTAGAGCAGCCTCAGGGATACTCTGGCAATGGCAGTAACAACCTGGACAGCCAGAGCACAGGGCTTCAGCCACATCCCTGCCTGTCCCCTATGCTGGGGAACCAGGACTGGGCAGGGCAGCTGTCTCTGCTGGGTTCCCCTATGCAAGAGGAACCCCCAGCTGGTCATTTAAGCCATTTTCCTGCTGTCCGTGTTGCTGGAGTGGCATGCGGGATGGAGCAGAGCTGAAGGTCTCACCCCATTCACTGACAATAGGACGAAGAGCTGGCTGAACAGGGAAAGCTCACTCGCTAACTCATGAGTGACTCATTCTTCAAGGACTATGCTAGTCACACAGCTCGCCCAGCCTCAGATGCTCACGAGTCTGAATGTTCTGTTCCCAGCCCTACCACTGATCTTCTGGTGACCTTGGGCAAGTCACTTCCCCACTAAGGGCCTCAGTTTCCCCTCCCACCTCTTGTCTCCTTAAACTGTGCTCTGGGGCAGGGACTGTCTGTCGGTGTGTGTATGGACACAGCACCTAGCACCAAGAGGCCCCGTCATGCTCTCATCAGACACATTCCAGCACAATAGAAGAGGGTCTCCCGCTGACACAGCGTCCCTCAGGGAGCAATGGAGCCTGTCCCTGTCTGAGGCACATGGGGCTTCGTCTCCAGCTTTCTCATCCTCACAGCCTCATGCCCAGCAGCTCGGGGGGGGGGGTCTTCTCTCAGCAGGGTGCAACGAGGAGGGATGTCATTGTAAGGGCAGGAATGGCCCCAATCGCCCTTCCCCCACCCGAGTGATTTCTGTTTTACCTTCTAGGTTTTTTGGAATGGAACGATAACAAGTGTTATGAGAAAAACGGCTACGTTTGCAAGTATCGACCCTAGCCAGGGGAGTCGCTCGCTTGCACCTGAAGTGGGAGCTCAGCGCCTGGGATGCAAGAGAACTGGGCTCTTTGGGCATGATCAGGCAACGTCCCAGACTTTCCGATGCCTTTGCTGCATGGAGGGCCAGTCCCCTCCCTCCCTGAGAGACCAGATCTCACTTCCCCAGCTGCAAACTCTCTTCCCCCAGGTGTCTCTGTTCTAGTTACACGCCTGCCCCTTCCCTCCCTTCCCCTCAGTGGCTGCAGCCCACGACAAGAATAAACTGTCCTGAGCATGCAGGTCTGTGTGTGTCTCCCCTGTCCCATTCCTGGCCCCAGGTAGCAGCATCCCTCTGACTGTGTCCTGACCCGCCCAGATCCCAGGGGAGGAGAGGACTGGGACCCCCAGAGGGAGGCAGGATGGGTCAGACCTTATGGCTAAGGAACAGGACTTGGTTTCCCTCCCGATATCTGCAATACCCAGAGTTTCCTCTCTCTTCTGGCCACCCATCTCCTCCTGGTCTCATCTCCACTCAGACCCTGAGCTCCTCAAAGCAGGGACGTGACTAGCTGTTGTGTAAACATCAGGCCCCACCAGAGCGGGAAGCATTTGCCACCAGGGTACTAAGCAGTGTGAGGTCCCTCCCTGAATACCAGCCCCTGGGCCTTGTTTCCAGCTGGTCAGTGTTGGACAGTGACGGGGTTATGTTACCACTCCTGGGGGAATTCTGCACCACTGTGTGTGCAGAAAACATACCCCCGTCCCCTTCCCGCACACGCACCCCGCCATACACAAAATGTCTTTGCTTCCCTGCAGAAAGGGGGGGTTGCTGGGGAGGGGTGAAATTTGGGGGCATTTCCCCCCAACAGAGGTGAGGTGTGGGGCACATGGGGTTACATGCCACGCCCCCCCCCCCCCATGTCTGTGAGCGAGCGCAGAGCTGCGGGTCTGAAAGAGGCTGTCCCTGGGCTCTGCTGCCTTTGCAGCTGGACGCCTCTTCCTGGGTCCTAGTGCCACTTGGGAGCTGGGAGCCAGCCTGTGTTCTGTACAGTGCTGAGTGCCCACAGTGGGGCAGGGCAAGGGGGGCGTGGTGGCATGGTGTGGGAAAGAGACAGTGGGGAAGGAAGGGTGTTGGGAGGGGGAGGGGGCAGTGGGAAAGAGAAGAGGAGAGGGGAAGCAGAGGTGGGAGGGCAGCAGGAGCCCAGCAATGAGCCCCAGCTCCTCTGCACCTCACCCGAACGAGCCCCCCGGATACCCACCCCACTGAGCCCCAACCAGCTGCACCTGGATCCCCTCCTGACGAGCCCCCCCTCCCCTGCACCAGCCCCCCACCGCTGAGGCTCCCACACCCAGCCCCCTCTGCTGACCCCCTGACCACCCCGTAGAGTCCCCTTAACCCTGCACCTGGAACCCACCAATGAGCCCCTGTGCATCCACATCCCCCACTGAGCCATCCACACCCAGACGGCCCCTCACAAAACTCTCTTGCCCCACAGCTGGATCCTCCTACACTAAACTCCTCCACACTTGGATCCTGCTGGGCTGAGCCTGCCTGCCCACACCTGGTGTGTCTGGTGCAGAGGGGCAGGGCCCTGGGGTGTTCTGGGGTGGCCCAGCCCTTGTGGTGTATCGGGGTCCGGAGCAACCTCACTGCCGAGTCCTGTCCTGGGGGGTAGAGCTGCAGTGTGATCTCCCACTTCTGTGCAGCCAGTGGCCTGTGCTCCCCACTGCCACACTGGAGCAGCCACTTTTATCTATTGACAAATAACATTTGCAGAGTTTTGAATTCCCTCAGGAGTAACTAACACCTTGGGCCCAGCTATTCCATCCAAATCAATACAACAGGCCCTGACCTGAGTGCGGCCTCTAGGCGTGGCCTACCACAGCATAATTTCACCCTTCTGCCAGGGGGAGTCGGCAGCACCAGGGGTCAGGTTCAGTATCTAGGGGTCCCTCTTAACACTGCCACAAACAACCAGCTCGAGCCCCCACCCAGTAATCTGGGAAAATTTAACACTGTCCCAGGCACCTCCAAGAGGCTTCCCCACTCACAGGCTGTAAACGGGTCGACTCACCCCTGCAGCGCCTCCTGCTGGTTGCTCTGCGAATTTAGCTCAGTCCAGCCCTGGAGCACCCTCTGCAGGCTGGTGATCCACCTGTTCATAGGCCCCCGTGTCCCTCCCTGGACCCAGTCCCCTTTTACATGGGGTGCTGCCCCCTAGCAGTAACCCCTTTCTCTCTGGGTCTCCCTTTCTGTCTCAGGGAACCCCCACCCTCTATCCCTACCTTGCCTCAGTATTTGGCTACTGCCAGTCATTGTCTAGCCCCACACTCTGGGGCAGACTGCGGTATCAGCCTACTCATCACAGGCAAAGGGGTTTGGACCTGCTGCCTTGGCCTACCCCTGGGCTGCCCTCTGCAACCCCCAGTACCTGTTGGCCCACTGCTAGGCCGCAGCCTGGGGCTTTCTAGGCTGGAGCTCCCCGGCTCCTCAGCCTTCCCCAGCCCTGCTGCACTCAGGTATCTAGTCTCAAGCTCCTAAGCAGCCAGGCCCGTCTCCCTCTATAGCCAGAGAGAGACTGTCTGGCTCCTGGCTTCCCTGCCTTCTTATAAGGCCCTGTTCCTCAGTTTGGGGCGTGGCCCCCAGCTGCAGCCACTTCCCTAATCAGCTCAGCCTTGAGAGCCACCGCTCTCAAGCCCTGTCAGGCCACTTTTTAAACCCCTCACAGCAGGAGCAGGGTCCACCCTGCTACAGGGAGCGCTCTGCCTGCTTGGGCTGCCCTGCTGGCTGGAGGGCTCCCCCTTCTCTGGCTGCCTTGCTAGCTGGAGCTCCTTCTCCCTTCCTGGGCTGCTGCTGCTGGCTGGAGTGCTTCTTCCCAGGACTGCTGCTGCTGCAACTGCTGCTGAGTGGGTGAGTGAGGGGTGGGGGGGGCCTTGCTGGCCAGCCCCCACTCCCCCACCTCTGGAGGGAGAAGCCAGGACCCCACCACCACCACTACAGCTGCCACCTGTGGGGGGTCCTTCCTGCCTAGCCACTGGGGCTGCCAGAGAAGGAACTGCTGCTGCTGCTACTGCTGCTGGAGCTGTGTTTGTCCTGGGGAGCTGCTGGAGCCTGGAGGAGGAGGGAGAAGAGGACTGAAAAGACCACTGGCTGCTGGGGAGCGCACAGAACACCGAAGACCACTGTGGAGGGGGCTCCCAAAGACTGAGTAACCCTTTAACCGTGCTCTAGTGGTGGGGGTTTAGACTGTGTTTGCGGGGACACAGGGGGTGTGGTGTGGAGCCTGCCCCCTGGTCCATCTGTGTGCCCCCCCCTACCCCCACCACCACCGCTGCCCCCTCCACCACCCCCGCAGGCTGCTTACCATCTGCCTCTGCTCCTGCCTCTGGGACCCAGCTGCTCGCCTGGCTTGCCACGCCCTATTGCCACCATTTGGGCTTCCAGCAGCAGCCAGCCAGCCATTGACTTTGCACAAGTGCTTGTGGGTGCACGCACCCCCCCCCTTCCCCGGACTGACCCCTTCCCCTCAGCAACAGGCCCCCTAGCTTTGCCCCTTGTTGCCTGCCCCATTTGCCCCTCGTAGCCTCCCTGCCCCACCCCCCCGCTTCAGTTTGTTTGCCTGCCCCGCCCACCTCCCTTTGCAGCTTTGTTTGTCCTGCCCCAGCCCTAAAGCCAGCCCCTTGGTCCCTCTGCCCCACTCCCAGCCTGGTTGCTACCTTCCCTCCGCGGCCCCTCACCCTGATTAGCCCCTCCCCTCGTGCGCCCATAGCTCTATCAGTGCGCTTGTGCTTCTCCCCTGTTTAAGTTGCCCCTCTTGCACTGCACCCCCCCATTGCTCTTGTTTCCCCCTCCCCTCCCCTAGTGCAGCTAGAGGAGCCGGAATTCGATCCTGTGTTGGTACCTGACACCCCCCCCCCCCGAGTCCTTGGTAGTCCCCCTATCTGCCCCACCCGTTTTGGCACCCTCCTCCCCTGCCCACAGCCTAGCAGGGAGGAGTGGTTGACCTGTCCTTCCCCCCCCCTGCCCCTTTCTCCGGTGTTCTCCCTCCCTCCCTACTCAGCATGGCGGGAGATGCGGTGGGTGGGACCCCTGGGACAACGCCTGTCCCCCCTCCCCCGCCTGCTCCCCCCGAAAACCCCCCAGTCTCGACCTCAACCGCCGCTGCCGGACCTCCTGCCACCGCTCCCGCTGAGGCGCCGGCAGCGGCGACCGATGGGGTGCCCTCTGCTGCTGCCACGTCCCTCGCCCCTTCCGCCTCTGGGGGAGCCCCCCCAGCCGGCGGAAAGGGCCAGGGCAAAAAGAAGGGAAAGGGCCCCGCTAGGAAGACAAAGCCCTCCATGGCGGAGCCTGCCACCGCGGCCCTGCCACCGGCCGCGGCGTCCCTCCCCGCTGTCCCCTCCCCCAGCTCTGCGGGTGCCCCTCCCTTGGCCCCCAGAGCGTACGCCCAGGTGGCGGCGGCCCCCCCGCCTGCCGCTACGTCATCTCCCCCGACCGCCGCCTCCGGTGCCATCTACAGCGGCCGGGGCCCCTTCCCCACCTTGACCCGGAAGCACGGCGTCCGTTGCCTCCTGGTGCCCGCCTCGCCCCACGTGGAGACCTACGTGCGGGCGTTGGCAAGGGTGGTGGGGCCTACGGCCATCGTGGCGGCCTCCAAAATGTACGGCAAGGCGGTCTTCTTCCTTGCCTCGGAGGCCGCCGCCCAGGAGGCGGTGGAGAAGGGCCTGGCGGTGGGGGGCGTGTTTGTCCCCCTGGAGCCGCTGGAGGACCTGGGGGTCCGTGTGGTCCTGACCTCCGTCCCTCCCTTCCTGCCTAATGTCGCCCTGTTGCCCGCCCTCTCTACTCTGGGGAAGCCCATCTCCGTGGTGAGCCCTCTCCCCTTGGGCTGCAAAGACCCCGCCCTCCGTCACGTCCTCTCGTTCCGCCGGCAGGTGCAGCTTCAACTGCCGCCGGCGGCGCGTGGCGGAGAGGCGCTCGAGGGGTCTTTCCTGGTCCCCTATCAGGGGGCCCAGTACCGGGTGCACTACTCCACGGGGGAGGCCCGGTGTTACCTCTGCCAGGCGACGGGGCACGTTCGGAGGGACTGCCCCTTGGCCCGGCACGGGGGAGCGTCCGGGACCCCCGAGCCCCGGCAGAGCGCTGGTCCTGTCATCGCCGGTGCCCCCGGCCGCCCGGTGCCCAGAGCCGCCCCTCCTCCTCCTCAGCCCATCACTGCTCCCGCTCGGGCCTCAGGGGGCCGTCCTCCCGTGCGCCCAGACGAGCGGGAGAGCCCTGCCTCTGCTGCCTGCACTCTGGCGGGGCCTGTGGAGGAGGGTGCGGCAGGGGTACTGCCGGGCGTGGGAGAGGGCTCTCCCCAGGGAGACTCTTCCCTCTCTCCTGCTGTCCCCCCAGTGCCTCTCCGAGCCCCCGAACTGGCATCCTTGCCCCCTGACCCAACCCCTGTCGACCGGCCCAACGATGATGCCATGGAGGACTGGACCCGGGTAGAGGGTAAGCGGGGCAAGCGGAAGGCTCGAACTCCGCCCGTGCCACCTGAGGCGGAAGCCCCCCGTAAGACCAGAAAGGGGGCCGCCGACACCGAGCCTTCCGCCGTGCCCCAGGGGTTGACCCATCTGCCGATGACGGCTAGGGCAGACGTGGCAGCACCGGAAGGTACCACCATCCCTCCTCCGCAGTCCCTTCTTGCGGAGGCCTCCGATGAAGCCCCTCCTGTTCCCTTGCCCCCCGCAATACCCGAGGTGAGCGTCACCTCAGGTGCGAGTGGGGAGGACCCCGGGGTGGTGGGAGGTGAGCTCCCCTCCATCTTCGCGGAGATCGAGGCCCTGGGTCTGACCCCGGTCACCCCGGGGGAGGACGACCCTCTGCCCATGGGCCTCGACTTAGCCGACCTCACCCCAGCTTCCCCTTCCCCGTGCTCCACCGACCCTCCCGCTGCGTCCGCTCCCGCCTCTGAGGGTCCCCTGGACTCCTCAGCCTGCCCGGCTGCAGACGGCACCCTGCTGCTGGCTGCCGAGCCTGCTGTGGCAACGGCCGGTGCCTCGTGGCAGGGAGATGGGCTACCGGGGGTGTCCCTCGGTGGTGTGGGGCAATCGAGTTCCTTCCCGGGTGGGGGCCCCCCTGAGGGTTCTGCATCTCTCTGCGCCGAGGCTGCTCTACCTGCCGTTGAGCCTGAGCCCGGTGTCACTGGGGACCCCCTCCCTACCCCTCCAACTCCCGTACCTGGCCGCGAGGAGCCACTTACTGATGGTTCAGCTCCTGCGGCCCAGGGTCCCGTCTCTCTCCCTCCCCCCACCCCTGCTCCTGACCCCAGCCCTGCCCCCTCCACCTCCCATGATGTTATTGCCGCCCCTGGGGCTGTCTCCTTCCCTTTCCCAGAGGATGACTCCCAGGGAGCGGCCTTTGAATTTCACAGTCCCGACCCACTCGGGGCTGTACTCTTCCCTCCGCCGCCCCCCACTGAGCCAGGGCCCGTCCCTTGCTTGCCCGTCCCGGTGGGCCACGGGGCTGCGCCAGAGGTCCCACCGGTGGACCCCCGGAGGCCAGTGACCCCGCCCCCCCATACGCTGCGAGAGGAGTTGCAGGAGTTCCTGGAGGACGTCCGGGGCTCCCGCAACAAGATCCCGCTTGCTCTCCAGCGCTGGGGGGACTTTCACAAGATCCTCCTGGCCACGAGGGCCCTCATGGGGGAGGGAAAGAGGACCGGGAAGCAGGGTGCCGCGGCTTACCATCGGGTGCGCAAATTCCGTGACTCCTTGCTCACCTTCGGGGTGGGCCACGGTTTGTTGCGCGGCCCAACGGGGGCCGTGAGCGCCCCTGCCGACGAGGATCCCCCCCAGCCCTCCTCATGGCACTCGTCACCTTTGCCACACTGAACACCCGGGGCTGTAGGGTGGGCTTCCGCAGGAGCCAGGTGCTCTCCTTCCTTCGGGAGGGGGGGTACTCGGTGGTTTTCCTGCAGGAGACCCACACGGATCCGGCTGCCGAAGCTAGCTGGCGGCTGGAGTGGGGGGACGAGGTCTACTTCAGCCATCTCACAACCCGTCGGGCTGGAGTGGCTACCCTGTTCTCCCCCGACCTACGGCCTGAGGTGCTGGGGGTCGCCGAGGCTGTGCCGGGCCGCCTGCTGCACCTCCGGGTCCGCATGGAGGGGCTCGTGGTCAACCTCGTCAATGTCTATGCCCCGACATCGCCCCCGGAGCGGCTGCAGTTCTATCAGCAGGCGTCCGCCTTCCTCGGCTCCTTGGATCCTCGTGAGTGCCTGGTCCTGGGCGGGGACTTCAACACCGTCCTAGAGGAGCGGGACCGCTCGGGGACCGAGCAGAGCCCAGCCGCCGCGGACGTCCTCCGGGAGATTGTCACCCATCACTCCCTGGTGGACGTCTGGCGCGACCACCACCCGGACGATGCCTCCACGTTCACCTATGTCCGGGTGGAAGCCCATCGGTCGTGCCGCTCCCGGTTGGACCGCATCTATTTGTCACGGTTCCATCTCTCACGGGCCCAGTCCTCCAGCGTCCGGCCGGCCCCTTTTTCGGACCACCACCTCGCCACCGTGACGGCCTCTCTCTGTGCGGAGAGGCCGGGGCCGGCCTATTGGCACTTTAACAACAGCTTGCTGGAGGATGAGGGCTTCGTAGCGTCCTTCCGGGAGTTCTGGGTGGCCTGGCGAGGGCAGCGGCATGCCTTTCCCTCGGCGCGGCGGTGGTGGGATGTGGGGAAGGTGCGCGCCCGGCTCTTCTGCCGTGACTACACCCGGGGCGCCAGCCGACGGAGGGATGCGGCGATAGGGCAGTTGGAGTGGGAGGTCTTAGAGCTGGAGAGGCGTCTGGCCGCCAGCCCCGAGGATCCATCCCTTTGCGGGGCGTGCCGGGAGAAGCGGGAGGAGCTCCGGGTCCTCGAAGACTATCGGGCCCGGGGCGCCTTTGTTCGATCCCGCATCCGCCTCCTTCGGGAGATGGATCGCGGCTCCCGCTTCTTCTACGCCCTGGAGAAAAGGAGGGGGGCCAAGAAGCACGTCACCTGCCTTCTGGCGGAGGACGGCTCCCCCCTCACGGATCCGGCGGAGATGTGCGAGAGGGCCCGGACCTTCTACGCGCGCCTTTTCTCCCCGGATCCGACCGATCCTGCCGCTTGCAGAGTGCTCTGGGACGGGCTCCCGACGGTCAGCGCGGGCGACCGAGACCGGCTAGAGCTGCCTCTCACTCTGGCCGAGTTCTCGGAAGCCCTCCGCCGCATGCCCACCAACAAGTCTCCGGGCATGGACGGGCTGACCGTGGAGTTCTACCGCGTGTTCTGGGACGTCCTCGGCCCGGACCTGGTCAGCGTCTGGGCCGAGTCCTTGCGGAGCGGGGTCCTCCCTCTCTCGTGCAGGCGAGCCGTGCTCGCCTTACTGCCGAAGAAGGGGGACCTCCGCGACTTACGGAATTGGCGTCCCGTCTCGCTCCTCAGCACGGACTACAAGATCGTAGCCAAGGCCATCTCGCTGCGGCTGGGGGCCGTGCTGGAGGACGTGATCCACCCAGACCAGACCTACACCGTCCCGGGCCGTAGCATCTTCGACAACCTGTATCTGGTCCGGGATCTCTTGGAGCTTGGGTGCAGGGATGGTCTGTCGTTCGCCCTCCTGTCCCTGGATCAGGAGAAGGCGTTCGACAGGGTAGACCACGGATATCTCCTGGGCACTCTGCAGGCGTTAGGCTTCGGGTCCCAGTTTGTGGGTTTTCTCCAGGTGCTGTACGCTTCCGCAGAGTGTCTGGTCAGGCTCAACTGGACCCTGACCGAGCCGGTCAGCTTCGGGCGGGGAGTGCGGCAGGGGTGCCCCCTCTCGGGCCAGCTGTACGCCCTGGCAATCGAGCCCTTCCTCTGTCTCCTCCGCAGGAGGTTGACGGGGTTGGTGCTTCGGGAGCCGGAGCTGCGGCTGGTCCTGTCGGCGTACGCCGACGATGTGCTCCTCGTGGTCCAGGACCCGGGCGACTTGGCGCGGGTGGAGGCCTGCCAGGCTGTGTACTCGGCAGCCTCCTCCGTCCGGGTCAACTGGGTCAAGAGCTCTGGCCTGGTGGTCGGGGACGGGTGGCAGGCGAGCTCCCTCCCAACCGCGCTTCAGGCCATCCGGTGGAGCGCGGGTCCACTGCTCTATCTCGGCGTTTACCTTTCTGCCACGCATCCCTCTCCGCCGGAGAACTGGCAAGGTTTGCAGGGGAGGGTGGCGGAGCGGCTCCGGAAATGGACAGGACTCCTCCGGTGCCTTTCCCTCCGAGGGAGGGCACTGGTGCTCAATCAACTGGTCCTGTCCATGCTCTGGTACCGGCTCAACACCCTGGTCCCGGCCCCGGGGTTCCTGACCGAACTCCGGACGGTGGTTCTGGAGTTCTTTTGGCCAGGACTGCACTGGGTCCCTGCAGGGGTGCTCCACCTGCCCCTGGAGGAGGGAGGGCAGGGCCTGAAGTGCCTGCGCACTCAGGTCCACGTCTTCCGCCTCCAGGCACTGCAGAGGCTCCTTTATGGTGTGGGTAGTCCGGCATAGAGAGCTCTGGCACATGCCTTCCTACGCCGCTTCCGAGGGCTCCGATACGACCGGCAGCTCCTTTACCTCAACCCGAGGGGCCTTCCGCGAGACCTCTCCGGGCTGCCGGTCTTCTACCAGGACCTCCTCCGGACCTGGAAGCTGTTCTCTGCGACCAGGTCCGTGGCGGCCACCGAAGGGGCAGATCTCCTCGCGGAGCCCCTGCTACACAACCCCCAGCTCCGTGTGCAGGTGGCGGAGTCCCCCGCGGTGCGCCAGAGGTTGGTCCTGGCGGAAGCTACCAGGGTTGGAGACCTCCTGGACTACGACCGGGGAGACTGGCTGGATCCCCCGACGCTCGCTCGGCGTATGGGGCTCTCCAGACCTTGTACTCCCCGGCTCGTACTACAGGAAGTGAAGGCCACTTTGCCGCCCGCTGCTCGGGCCTACCTCGACCGGATCCTGCGTGAGGGCACGCCCCGCCCACCCCCCACCCCGAGCCCTCCAGACCTTTTCATCGGGCCCCTGCCCCGTGGACCCGACCGCCCCTCCCGCCCCTTCTCCGCCAGCCGGCTGCACGATCTGCAGCCAGTCCGTTTCCAAACCGCGCCAAGGAAGCAGCTCTACGCACTCGTGCTCCACACCCTTCACTTCCTCACCCTCGTGTCCCGCCCCGACACCAAGTGGCGGGACCTCCTGCCACCTCTGGAGGGTGAGGAGCCCCGGTGGGCCAGCCTGTACTCCACCCTGGTCCCGAGGCCCGTCGGGGATATCAGTTGGCGGCTCCTCCACGGGGCCGTGAGTACGGGCGTGTACTTGGCGCGGTTTACCCCTGTCCCAGACACCTGCCCCTTCTGCGGCGTGAGGGAGACCCTGGCGCACATTTACATAGAGTGCGCCAGGCTGCAGCCCCTCTACCGGCTCCTCACTAATCTCCTATTGCGTTTCTGGCTGCACTTTTCCCCACACCTCCTTCTCCATGCACTCCCTATCCGTGGCCCCACGAAGTCGCGGGACCTCCTGGTCAACCTCCTCCTCGCCCTGGCAAAAATGGCCATCTACGCGACCAGGGAGAGGCGGTTGGCCAATGGAGACTCCTGCGACTGTGGGGCTTGTTTCCGATCCTTAGTCCGCTCACGTCTCCGGGCGGAGTTCCTCTGGGCGGCGTCCGCTGGCTCCCTTGACGCCTTCGAGGAGCAGTGGGCGCTGTCCGGGGTTCTCTGCTCGGTGTCACCGTCAGGCTCCCTTCTTATGACCCTTTGACCGCACTCCTGTCCCTGTTCTTTTATTAGTTGTCCCCCGCAATTAGTGGGTTTCTGAGGCTCTGTGGCACCTCCCCTTAGGCTGGGGGGGTTCCATTAGCATGGGGCGGGCTCGCCCGCCCCATTTCCTGGAAACCCAATAGATACACACCTCCCCCCTTAAAACCCCCACCCCTGGGGATCATGGGGCCTTCTGGCCTGTGCGACCCGGAGGTGTCCTGCCAGCCGCGCCTGCTTCTCTTCACTGTCCTTCAGTTTGCAGGCCAGGGCTTCCTTCTCCTGCCGGACTTTTTGGAGCTCTGCTAGGACCGTCTTCCAAGCCTGCTCCGTGGTGTCTAGCTGCACCCGTAGATCCTGGTCCTCCCGGCAGTCTTCCTGACCCTTCACCCTCAGGGTCTGGGTTCCTACCGTCACCTTCTCTACCCCCACCTGGGTCCCGGCCTCCTGCTGGGCCCAGTCCATTTGGGTTTCCTTGTCAATGACCTCCCTGGTGATGGTCTGGGTCTGACCCTCTCGCAGGGTCCCCACCGTCCCAGTTGCAGTCTTCACCCCCTCCCCTGGGTGGCCCACTGGCTGGTCAGCCCTTCTCTCGGCTGCCTCCAGCTGTGTTGCCCTCCCCACTAGGGGGCAGTCCTTCTTCAGGTGGCCCCGCTCCTGGCAATGCCAACAGGCTCCCCGCCTCGGTGTTGCCCAGGCCCCCTGCTTCTTCCCACTGTCCCTCCCTGGGCCAACCCTTCCTGGGTTGCCCTGGGTCGTGTTCCTCTGGGCCAGGCAGTCCCTCCAAAAGTGGCCCCGCCTCCCACAGGCCCAACACACCCGCAGCCGCCTGGGTTCCCTCACCCAGCGTGCCGTCTGAGGGACTGGGTTTTGTCCCAATCTGGGGTGAGGCACCCTGCCCCCAGCCCCATAGGGACAGTCTCGTTTTATGTGCCCACTCCTGGCACAGACAAAACAAGTCCTTCTTTCCGCCCTAGGCCTCCTGGCCCTAGGGCCGGGCTCCTCCCTTGGTCCTTGGCGGTTCCTCCTGGACACCTGCCGCAGGAGTTTCCGCATGGCCCGCTGTTCCTCCACCAGCTGGGCCATCTGTCCTTGGAGGGCCCATTGCGCCTCCTGCAGTCCCTGTGGGTCATCAGTCCCCTTCCTCTGGGGTGCTGACTCCAAACCCCACCCATGGACTACGCCTGGAGTCTCCGCATAGAAGACCCCCGCGTAACAGGGATCCATCATCTCCTGGGTTTCCTACGCTGGCCCCTTGTATCAGGGGCGGTTCTTACTCCTGCCTGGCTTGCCACGTGTAAACGGGTGGACTCACCCCTGCAGCCCCTCCTGCTGGTTGCTCTGCAAATTTAGCTCAGTCCAGCCCTGGAGCACCCTCTGCAGGCTGGTGATCCACCTGTTCGTAGGCCCCCGTGTCCCTCCCTGGACCCAGTGCCCTTTTACATGGGGTGCTGCCCCCTAGCAGTAACCCCTTTCTCTCTGGGTCTCCCTTTCTGTCTCAGGGAACCCCCACCCTCTATCCCTACCTTGCCTCAGTATTTGGCTACTGCCAGTCATTGTCTAGCCCCACACTCTGGGGCAGACTGCAGTATCAGCCTACTCATCACAGGCAAAGTTGGGTTTGGACCTGCTGCCTTGGCCTACCCCTGGGCTGCCCTCTGCAACCCCCAGTACCTGTTGGCCTACTGCTAGGCCGCAGCCTGGGGCTCTCTACGCTGGAGCTCCCCGGCTCCTCAGCCTTCCCCAGCCCTGCTGCACTCAGGTATCTAGTCTCAAGCTCCTAAGCAGCCAGGCCCATCTCTCTCTATGTTGTGTATTTGGTTGTCATGGTTTTTGTTGCTATGGCAACTGAGTTAGATTATTATGGGTTAGCTCAACCGGTTTCAACCGGCTGAGTGAGCTCTCTGTATATCTGTAAATAAAATGGAGGTTTTGGTTAGCTGCCTGCTCTCTGGCCTCAAGTGATTGCTTCCTACATCGGCTGCCCCAAGGATATAACAATGGCGACGAGGGTGGGATCCTGGTGCTGCTCCAGTAACAGAAGGAAGTAGAAGTCAAGGTAAAGAACAAACAAACAAAAAAAGCTGCTTGTTTGCACTGACTGTGAAAGTGAAACTAAAAATCATGGCTACTCTGACCAGGCCCCTGGAGCCTTTTGATGAGAATACAGAGCAGTGGCATGTGTATACTGAGCATTTTGAGCTTTTTGGTATTGCAAATGACATTACAGAAGCGAAGAAGGTGCCAATATTCTTAACTGTTGTAGGGGCTAAAACCTACTCTCTGCTATGCAGCTTACTACACCCTGTTAAGCCTGAGACTAAATCTTACAGTGACATTGTGGAAATCCTGGGGTCTCATTTCTCCCCAAAACCACTGGTAATTGCTGAAAGATATAGGTTCCACAAAAGAGACCAAAAGGAAGATGAAACAGTTGTACAATTTGTAGCCATTTAAAAAAAGCTAGCAGAACACTGTGAATTTAAAGAGATGTTAAATGATGCCCTGCGTGACAGGTTAGTGTGTGGCCTCTGCAGTGAAGCTATACGGAAGCGCCTACTGACAGAGGCTCAGCTTACATTACAGAAGGCTGTTGATATTGCTGTCTCCATGGAACTGGCTACAAGGGAGGCACAATACATCGGTGCATCCCCTAGGGTGCAAAAAGTGTCACAAGAACTGACCCACAAAACGGTGCAGAGTCAAGAATGTTACCGCTGTGGTAAGCTGGGTCACCAGGCATCAGAATGCTGGTGTAAGAACCTGGTGTGTCGACACTGTGGCAAAAAGGGACACATTGAGTATGCCTGTAAACAAAAGAAAAAGAGGCCTGTGGTCTGGCCGACAAAAAGAGGAACCTTGCATACCCTAGAGCAGACCCAGGATGATCAAGGTGACACCTCCTCACAAGAGGAAGTGCCACTGCATGTTTTGTCTTTGGCAGCGGGCTCACATGAATACTGGGTAACCCCTTTATTGGAGGGCAAACCTATACGCATGGAACTAGACACCGGTGCAGCTGTCTCGCTGGTTCCTGAGACTGTGTATGAGGAAAAGCTACAGCATCTTCCGCTTAAGGCAACAAAAACTGTTCTGAAGACGTATACAGGTGAAGCTGTGCCCATGTTGGGCACTATTGATGTTAAGGTGGAGCTCAATGGACAGGTGGCTAAATTGCCACTGTTTGTGGTGAGAGGTGACTACCCAGCCTTAATGGGTAGGTCTTGGCTTGGGAAGATTCAACTGAACTGGGCAGAAGTGCACCGGATGACTAAAGAAGAAACCAGTCTAACCCCTATTCTAAGGAAACATGCTGCTGTTTTTGGAGATGATTTGGGAAGTATGAAGGGAATCACTGTGACATTGAACATTAAACCTGACAGTCCACCAAAATATCTGAAAGCCCGAACTGTGCCATATGCCATCAGGCCAAAAGTTGAAGCAGACCTGGAGTGCCTGGTCACCAATGGAGTCCTAATACCAGTTACCCATAGCTCATGGGCCACTCCTATCGTTCCAATCGTGAAGAAAGATGGCTCTCTCCGGATTTGCGGTGATTTTAAAGTCACTGTCAACCCAGTGTTGTGTGCAGAGCAATACCCGCTTCCCCGCATCGATGACCTCTTCGCAGGCCTGGCTGGGGGACAAAAGTTCAGTAAGATTGATCTGAGTCAAGCATATTTACAGATGCACGTCGATGAAAAGTCCCAAGAGCTGTTGACTATTGTGACTCATAAGGGGCTTTATCGATACTGTCGCCTACCCTTCGGAATAACATCTGCTCCCGCCCTGTTCCAGAGGGCTATGGACCAGATCTTGTGTGGCTTGTCAGGAGTTCAGTGCTATCTGGATGATATCCTGGTCACTGGAAGAAATGAAGAGGATCACTTAAAGAATTTAGAGGCTACCCTACAAAGATTGGAAGAGTATGGCCTACGAGTTCGCAAAGACAAGTGTGAATTCTTCAAGCCCTCTGTTGAATATTTGGGACACATCATTGATTCTGCAGGTCTTCATAAGGCCCCTGCAAAAGTTAAAGCTATTGTGGAGGCTCCCCCACCTCGAAATGTAAGCCAGCTGCGCTCGTTTCTAGGACTCCTGAACTATTATGGAAAGTTCATCTCACAGTTAGCCACACTGCTAAAACCACTTCATGAGCTCCTTGGGCAGAACAAGGCCTGGAAGTGGACTGAAGCCTGTGATGTTGCGTTTAACAAAGCTAAGGATGCATTGCTAAATTCTGAAGTTCTAACGCACTTTGATCCATCCTTACCACTGCAATTGGCCTGCGATGCCTCCCCTTATGGAGTGGGAGCAGTCGTGTCACATATTATGCCTTCAGGAGAAGAGAGACCTATTGCTTTTGCTTCACGCACTCTAAGCAAAGCAGAAACTAACTACGCCCAAATCGAACGTGAGGCATTAGGAATTGTTTTTGGAATTCGGAAGTTTCATCAGTACCTGTTTGGGCGAAAATTTACTCTTCTCACAGACCATCGACCTCTGACATCAATTTTTGGACCCTACACAGGCATTCCCCCATTAGCTGCTAGTCGTATGCAATGTTGGGCATTGTTACTTTCAGCACACACATATGAAATCAAATATCGGAAATCCACTCTGCACGGCAATGCAGATGGCCTCTCAAGGTTGCCTTTGCCGGTCAAACACCAAGATAGTGCCCAAAAGGAAATCTTCTACTTTGAACAGGTAGAGAATACACCCATCACTGCTACTCAGATAAAGAAGGCAACTCGCGTTGACCCAGTATTGTCCCACGTTATGGACCTGGTGATGCATGGAAAATCTCAACAAACCTCTCCGGTCTCATCCGACCTTGTTCCCTACATGTCCAAGCGGACGGAGTTATCGGTCCAATCTGGTTGTTTGTTGTGGGGGAGACGTGTCATTATTCCACCACCCCTGAGATCACAGATGTTAGAACAGCTACATTCCGGTCACTGTGGAATAGTGCGCATGAAGGAAATTGCACGAAGCTATTTTTGGTGGCCTGGACTGGACAGCGCTATTGAAGAGAAGGCAAAAGCTTGTATGTCATGTCAGGGTGTGAGGAATGCACCCCAGTGGGCACCCCTACACCCATGGGACTGGCCTGAAAACCCGTGGCAACGTATTCACGTTGACTTTGCTGGCCCCCTTGAAGGAAGCATGTTCTTGGTGGCAATAGATGCCCATTCTAAATGGCCAGAAGTCTCTATAATGCAGTCCACTTCTGCAGAGAGTACTATCCAAAAATTACGAGGACTCTTTAGTCGTTTTGGTCTGCCAGAACAACTTGTGAGCGACAACGGACCGCAGTTCGTTTCTCAGGAGTTTCAAAATTTTATGAAGGCAAATGGGATACACCACATCACGTCAGCACCATATCATCCGTCCACCAACGGATTAGCTGAAAGATTTGTGCAGACAATGAAAAACGCTTTGAAATCAGCAAGGGGACAACACTCCATTCAAAAGCGTCTGGATACCTTTTTACTTTCCTACAGAAACACACCTCATGCTACGACCCACGCATCTCCGGCCTTTCTAATGATGGGACGACAGCTGCGCACTTGCTTTGATCTGCTGAAACCTTCTGAACCCAGACAAATTGTGCAACATCAGCAGCAATATCAAGTCATCAGACGGGCACCCAGAGCAAAAGACCGAACCTTTAGCCCGGGACAGCCAGTTTTGGCTCGGAATTATACTTCCAGAGCTAAATGGGTTCCGGCCACAGTCATCACTCAAACAGGACCTGTTTCCTACACAGTCCGGACTGCAGAGAATCTTACCTGGCAGCAACATGTAGATCAGCTGTTGCCAGGTCATGCCAGTCCTCAGGACCCATCTGCAGTTGAGGGGTCTGACTTCACCTCTTCTAGTGAGGGACCGAATCACGAGTCACCTGTTTCTGACTGTTCTCCTCCATTACTGCCGGCGGCTGAGATACCCCTTTGCCCAGCACGAGCTGATACCACCTCCTCACCTGTTCGTGCTGCGGACCCTGAGCCCCTAGTGCTTTCGGGTGCAATAACACCAGAAGTTCGCCGTAATCCACCTAGAGACAGAAGGCCTCCTCATCGGCTGGATCTTTAGCTAGGGCGAACCCACGGTTATGGGGCAAAATAATCCCCAGGGTTTAGCCGGGAATGGAAGCAATCTACCCTCCTTCTCTAGTCTAGTGTGTGTTTTATTTAGGGGATGTTCTTATTAGGGGGGGAGGAATATGTTGTGTATTTGGTTGTCATGGTTTTTGTTGCTATGGCAACTGAGTTAGATTATTATGGGTTAGCTCAACCGGTTTCAACCGGCTGAGTGAGCTCTCTGTATATCTGTAAATAAAATGGAGGTTTTGGTTAGCTGCCTGCTCTCTGGCCTCAAGTGATTGCTTCCTACACCGGCTGCCCCAAGGATATAACACTCTATAGCCAGAGAGAGACTGTCTGGCTCCTGGCTTCCCTGCCTTCTTATAAGGCCCTGTTCCTCAGTTTGGGGCGTGGCCCCCAGCTGCAGCCACTTCCCTAATCAGCTCAGCCTTGAGAGCCACCGCTCTCAAGCCCTGTCAGGCCACTTTTTAAACCCCTTCCAGCAGGAGCAGGGTCCACCCTGCTACACAGGCACAGAGTCTGTGTGTAACCAAAGAGCACTGCTATTGGAAGGGACAGGGAACCCAGCATTAGTTTGGGGAAACACCACAACCACATTCAAACACATGTGATCCTCAGCCAACCCGACCCCACAGCATGCTGGGCAGTGCCCTTTGCCTCAGTTTCCCACCTGCTGAGGAATAAATGTCCCGTTAGCACATCGCTCCCTTCTCCCTCCACTGCACCCCACTCACAGTTGGCCAACAAAAACCCAGAGCTCAGAGGGGCCTTCCTGTGGGTTCACCTCCCACCCCCGGAACGTGCATCCAGCACAACTGACCCTGCTGCCACCATTCGCTTTGCCACCATCGGTCACTCCGGCATTGCTGCTGCTTCTCTGCTGCCGCCCGCCGCTCTCTGTGATGCCACGGCCTGAGGTTCCACCACTTAACCCAGCGCTTGGTGGGTAGCGGGAAACCTCACTGCTCGGGCGCTCTCTTTCCCTGCACCACCGTCCCGCACCAGGTCGATGGCTCGGCTCATTATCCGTGAGTTCAGCCCTAGTGACCCCTTAACAGAACAACTACTCTCAACTGAGCCTAATTAGCTCTGTCGTTAAACCAGGGCTTCTCACAACACAAGTTTTGGTGGCCTCTGTGCACTTGCTGGTGGCCGTTTTGACAATTTTTTCTAAGGGTATGTCTACACTACAAGACTATTTCGAATCAACTTAAGTCGAATTTGTGGAATCGACCTTATGAAGTCGAATTTGTGTATCCACACTAAATACACTAATTCGACTGTGTGAGTCCACAGTAACGGGGCAAGCGTCGACTTTGGAAGCGGTGCACTGTGGGAAGCTATCCCATAGTTCCCGCACTCGCCGCTGCCCATTGGAATTCTGGGATTTCCCCCCAATGCATGCTGGGGGGGAAAACTGTGTCGAGGGTGGTCCTTGGTAACTGTCAGCATTCAACCATCACTCCCACTGGCGGGAAATCAGTTCGCGCACTTTTCCTGTTATAAGTGACAGCGCGGACGCCACAGCACTCCACTGCGATCATGGAGCCCGCTGCGATCATCGCTGCACTTATGGCCGTTGTCAACTCCTTGCACCTTATCGTACACCTCTTCAACAGTCAGATGCTGAGAAATCGGGCGAGGAGGCTCTGGCAGCGCGGTGAGCACATGAAGTCTCAGACTGGCACAGACCTGTCAGAAAGCACGGGACGCCGCGCCGTGGAGATCATGGTGGCACTGGGTCATGTTCATGCTATGGGACGGCGATTCTGGGCCCGGGAAACAAGCACGGACTGGTGGGACCGCATAGTGCTGCAGGTCTGGGATGAATCACAGTGGCTGCTAAACTTCAGGCACTTTCCTTGAAATGTGTGACTTGCTGTCCCCTGCCCTGAAGCGCAAGGACACGCATATGCGAGCAGCCCTGACAGTGCAGAAGCGAGTGGCCATAGCCCTCTGGAAACTTGCCACGCCAGACAGCTACCGGTCAGTAGCGAACCACTTTGGCGTGGGCAAATCTACCGTGGGGGTTGCTGTGATGCAAGTAGCCAACGCAATCGTTGAACTCCTGCTCTCGAAGGTAGTGACCCTGGGAAACGTCCAGGTTGTCATAGCTGGCTTCGCCGCGATGGGATTCCCAATCTGCGGTGGGGCTATAGATGGGACTCACATCCCTATCCTGGGACCGGACCACCAGGCCAGCGAGTACATTAACCGAAAGGGCTACTTTTCAGTGGTGCTGCAAGCACTGGTGAAGGGGACACTTCACCAACATCAACGTCAGGTGGCCGGGCAAGGTTCATGACGCGCGTGTGTTCAGGAACTCTGGTCTGTTTAAATGCCTCCAGGCAGGTAGTTTCTTCCCGGACCACAAAATAACTGTTGGGGATGTGCAGATGCCTACAGTGATCCTCGGGGACCCAGCCTACCCGCTAATGCCCTGGCTCATGAAGCCCTATACAGGCACCTTGGACAGTGAGAAGGAACTCTTCAACTACCGGCTGAGCAAGTGCAGAATGGTGGTGGAGTGTGCTTTCGGACGTCTCAAGGGGAGATGGCGGAGCTTACTGACTCGCTCGGATCTCAGCGAAAACAATATCCCCATTGTTATTGCAGCTTGCTGTGTGCTCCACAATCTCTGTGAGAGCAAGGGGGAGACCTTTATGGCGGGATGGGAGGTTGAGGCAAATCGCCTGGCTGCAGATTACGCTCAGCCAGACACCCGTGCCATTAGAAGATCCCAGCGGGAAGCGCTGTGCATCCGGGAGGCTTTGAAAGCTAGGCTCATCAGAGAGCAGGGTAACCTATGACTGTCTAGTTGCTTTACAGAGAAGCTGAACCTGGCCATGTTTCTTTACCCAGTTACTGCTGACTCTCCTCTGCAGTCTCATACCCCGTTCACCCCGTTTGCCCCCTTCCAACACACGTGTAAAAATAAAGGTAATGAAGCATTGTTATTTAAAAACCTTTTCTTTAATAATGATTTCGCGTCCAAGGGTTGAAACAGGGACGCGGACTGTGGTGGGTAGGGTGTGCAGTGATGTAGAGACCGCTTCTAGACTCTAGGAATGACAGGCTACTGCTCCTACAGCGGTCTCTGGGGGGAGGACGGTTACAGGTGGGTGTGCAGGAAGGGGTGAGGGGTGTAGGCTTTGGGACGGAGTTTGGGTGCAGCCTCTGGGCTGGGGGTGGGGGCGTAGGAAGGGGTGTGGGAAGGGGGGGAGGCGTAGGGGGTTGCGGGCTGGGGCTGGGGCTGAGGGTTTGGGGCATTGTGGAGGCTCAGGGCAACGGTAGAAGGGCAGGGTGATGGCAACCTGCCTTGCCATTTGTGGATGGCAGGCGCTAGTACCCTGGGGCAGCAGACAGCATTTGTGCCGGTAGCCGCTCTACTGTCAGGTAGGGACGCAGCGCGGGGCGGGGGGGGGGGGAAGACGACACGCCGGGGGAGGGGTGGCAGGTGGGCGCTGGGACCTGCTCCAGGCAGGGAATTGACGGGGCGGGGGGAGACCTGCGTGGGCCAGGGCCCGATCCAGGCTGGGCCGGGGGAGAGACCCACCTCCAAGTATACCTGGAGCAGGGCACATGCCGCCTATGAACAGAACATTAAAAACACCTCACAGACCGACCAGGGTGCCTAGTGACTGCACTCAGTGAGTAACCTGCTGTTGATCCTGCCCCCATGTCTGTACCCTGTTCATGGTGACTGTCCTATGCAATTACCAAACCCCTCTCCCCCCTTCACAGAAAGTCTTCAGCAAAGAAACATGACAGAAACAGAAATTAACAGCAAACTACTTTTAATACTCGACAACACAGTAAAGGTGAGAACTTTTCAAAATCTAGGGACTGAGAACTTTTGGGTAATTTAGCAGTCTGCTGTGGTGCAGTGACAGTTATCATGGCCCTTGGTACCCCTCCTGTGACGTTATTGATATAAATGGGGACCATATAGAACATGGGTTGCAACCAAGGTCCTGTAGTGGCACCAAACCTTGGGTAAAGGGGGTCATCTAAGGTGTCTAAGACCAGGTTCTGGGTTGCTGGTTATGATTATGCTGTCTGTATGTCTGCGTATCATTTTGTAGTTGAAGTTATAAGTATTGGCTCTGTAATGTCTGTATTCTGTATTATGCTCTGCCTCTGGGAAGTGTCCCAGACAAAGCTGATGTTAGCCCGGCATAGCTGGCTTGATGGCCCATTAAAGGGCCATCGGCTACACAATTGACCCATGGAGAGAAGGCAGACACGCCTTGTGACTCAGCAAAGTATGCAGGGACTGGCCCATGTGACTCCAGGCTCCATTTTGCTGTAAATTTCCACAGTGAAGACAAAGGGATTCTTACACCTGGAAAAGTCTATATAAGGCTAATGCCTCATCTCCATCTTGTCTTCAATCCTGCTTCTGACCTCTGGAAGGACTTTGCTACAAACTGAAGCTTTACACAAGGGACTGAACGACCCATCCCAGTGGGGGATGCATTCCAGAGACTCAATTTGAACCTGCAGTTTACTCCAGCACTGCTGCAAGCCTGAACTAAGAACTTTGCCATTACTGTATGTAATTGATTCCATTTAACCAATTCTACCTCTCATTTCCACCTTTTTCCCTTTGTAAATAAACCTTTAGATTTTAGATTCTAAAGGATTGGCAACAGCGTGATTTGTGGGTAAGATCTGATGTGTATATTGACCTGGGTCTGGGGCTTGGTCCTTTGGGATCGAGGGAACCGTTTTCTTTTATTGGGGTGTTGGTTTTCATAACCATTCATCCCCAGGACGAGTGCACTGGTGGTGATGCTGGGAGACTGGAGTGTCTAAGGAAATTGCTTGTGTGACTTGTGGTTAGCCAGTGGGGTGAGACCAAAGTCCTTTTTGTCTGGCTGGTTTGGTTGGCCTTAGAGGTGGAAAAACCCCAGCCTAGGGCTGTGACTGCCCTGTTTGAGCAATTGGTCCTGATTTGGCACTCTCAGTTGGGTCCCGCCAGAATCGCTCCGTCACAGTGGCGTAGTCGTGCTTGGATCCACAGAACCAGGTCAATTAAGCTTTGGGTCAGAACCCCACGCTATCCAAATTTTAACTTTGGGATTGAGAGTTTGGTTGGTTAAAGATCAGTGACCATGAGACAGAAAGCATCAGGAAAAGCAAGGAAACTGCAAGCCTTGAGAGACAGCCTGCAGTTTGATTATGAGCAAGAACTGGCAGAAATTCGAATGGAGAAAGAGGCTGAGGAGAGAAAGAAAGAAGTTGCTAAGAGAGAAGAAAAAGCTCGTAAGAGGCGTCTGGAGCTGCTGGCTGCTGAGGAGAAAACTCGACAAATGCAACAGGAGACAGCTAGACTCCAAATCCAAGTCAAAAAAGCAATGGAAGAACAGCAGAGACTGTATCCTCTTGAAAGTCCAGTTTGTAACAATGTTGGTATGTTGTATAAATCTGAGCAGTTGTCTGGGGGTAACCAAATGTACCCCAACAATGCCACCTTTTATGTCAATGCTGTTACTGTGTGTTCAATAGGGGGTGGCCCCATAAATTGTGCCAGTGCTATGGATGGTAATGGTAATGGAAAATTCATAGAGAGTGTAAAAGTCAATGGTAAAAGCTGTTTAGGGCAAATTATGGCTTCTAACATCACTCTTGTTAAAGCAGATCTGGTCAAAGAGGAAGATTATTTACCAAATCAGAGTGTGAATGTTGTGATCCTCTGTGAGTTTACTGTCCGTGTGCCTTTAGCCAGAATCCACCTTGAGTGGAATGGGGCTCAGCATGAAGTGATAGCTGGTGTCAGGAAGTTATTGCCTAAAGATCTTTTAATTGGGGAAAATGTGAAAGCTTTGTTCAGTCCAGGTAGCCAGTCACAGGAGAGGAATAATCTTAAACCTGTGTCTATTGTGAGCAATGATTTGCCTGAGGAGGGTTGCTCCAAAGGTTTGTCTGTGCAAAAAAGCAGTGTGTCTGGGAATGAAGTTTCTGAATGTCTGTCTGATGTCTCAGAAGGAAATCTGAAGTTAGATCAAGAGCAGAAAAATCTCATTGGGGAGGAAAATGTTTCTCAGGTTAAATCCCTAACTGAGGAAGGAGAGGGTAAATTTGTAATGGGTAATGGATTGGTGGCTAGTGCAGCTTGTAGAAGTAAACCTGAAATGGGTAACTGTGATTTGCTAAAAGTAGCTCAGTGTAGTGAAAAGAGCAGCAGCTTATCTGTTGGGAGAGGCAATGTGCCTGGTAGGGAAAGTTTGGAGGAGCCTAGGCAGCCTTGTGAGCTGATGGCTTTGTCTAATCAGCAGTTTGGGAAGGGAGGGATAGTGGAAAATGAGTGTCCATATCCCTTACCTGTGTCCTGTGTGGAGAAATGTGACAGTGGAGGGAATGTGCCTGTGTCTGTCAGGGGTATTGACTTGCCTATGAAGGAAGCTACCCCAGTCTCCAAGCAGTTGTCTGTGAACAGCCCTGTGTGCTGGGACAAGGGAAGTGAGATCCCAAGCTGTGTGTCTGGTAAAGGAGAATGTGTCTCCGGCTCTTCTGTGTCTGTGGAGCAGACAGAAGGTGCCTGTCAGCCTGTGATGGTTGAGGGTGATTCAGTTGTCTCGGAGTTGGTTGTAAATACAGCTAAAGCCCAGGAAGGGAATAGTCCTGAGTTTGTGTCTGCTGGGGAGAATGGCACTGTGACTAGGTTGCATCCAGTTAGTGTCATAGCAAGGTCCCAAAGACCAGACAGTTCTGGTGCTTGTAGTTTGCCAGTTGCTAATGTGTGGTTGGAAAAGGGTGCAGCAACTCTGTCTGATCAGGGTGATACCCTAGCCAGGGCACAAGGAGAGCATGAAGGTGAGTTAAGTGTGTTACCTACTGACAGTTTGACAACTTGTAGCAAGAAGGAAAAGATTCCTGAACTTGTTCATGGCCAAGGGAAGGAGACTGCTTCTGACCTGTTATCTAGAAAGTCTGTAGGTTTGCCTAAAAGGGGATTGTGTAGAAATCCGCCTGTTGGGCCTGAAGTGAGTCTAAATGTAAGTGAGACCCAGAAAGCGTCTGTGGTTGCTCAGGGAAGTGTTCCTGTAGAGCAAGCCCTAGGTGGAGAGGGGAAGGGCAGAATTTCTGTGAGGGGTGAATTGCTGCTTAGAGAAGCTCCTAGGGAAAGGAATCCTCATGGTAGCCTGTGCAAGCAGTTTACTGCAACTGAAGGGTGTAAAAGTGATTTAATCAAGGAAGTTTCAGTTCCTAACAGCCAGAAATTTTCTGTTGTGAATGGATCCACTGACTTTCCTTTTGAGAGATCCAGTGTGGGCAGCTTTGAAAAGGTCTCAGGAGGAGTAGAAGCTGTTAAGGAAGTTGAGCAGCCCTATAACCACCTGGCTGTGTGTAGCCAGCTTGTTGGGGAGACAATGCTGTTGGGACAGGAATGTCTCCATGCTGAATCGGTAAGTGAGCAGTCTGTGCTTCAGGATCTGAGGACGGATTCAGTTACTGGTGTTTCAAAGCAGAACAGTTTTATGGCTGAATGCTTAAGGAGGCAGGGGAGAGCAAGCCAGCTCTCACCCTCAGACTCTTTGGATTGGTGTGGTATCTCTGTAAGACAAAGTCCAGCCTTGGAATCCATAGCAGCTAAGAAGTTAAAAGCTAGTGTCTGTGTTGATGCGAATTACTTGGCTGGCAGGGAGAAGAAAGAATTGCTAATAGCTGTTAGCACAGAGGGCCCACCCCATCAGCCAGTGAATTCGGTTAAGCAAGAGAAATCAGGATTTAATCCAGAAGGAAAGAGAAGACTGAATTTTGCAAAGGGAAGCCACAGGTTAACCCTAAAATGCCCAAACTCCAATGGTATTGAGCCAAGGGTGTGGCATGACAAATATGATTGTAAATGGACACTTGCAATGAATTTGTTGTTATTACTAATGCTAAATTTTGTAACTAATGTGTTGCTATTGCCAAGAACTGTAACAATGTACAATGTGCCCAATCTGTTGGAAAGTCCCTTGAACATGTTGAAAGAAATACATGAAAACACACTTTATGTTAGAGGGCCTTGCTATACTGATGTTTCACAGTTAATGCATGTAAACAGTGTTGGAACTTTTCACAGGGGAAAATACATTCCAGACCTGATGTGCTGCATGAAAGGGGAAACTGAGGCACACTACCATATTGCTTTCATGGCTAAATGCCAAGAGTCCTGTACTATGAACAACATCAATATCTACATTGGTTTAATGTTAATTGGGTTCAAAACATTGGCCAAAGCTGGTATGGATAAAGTAGCTGTTTTCTTTAGCTCTTGGCAAGATCACATGAAACATACAGGAACCATGCTGCAAAAGCTAACCAAGTTATACCTTAAGTTTGTAAAGAGATCCATTCATGTTATTGAACATGACTTTGATAAACCATTTCGGTTATACACTGGTACGGCCTCTAGCCCAACACTAGCTGTAGTGAGACAGACCCAAGGAAAGGGGGCTCTTGGGATGCAGTCAGCGATGTTTTGTCATCCCTTCCTGCATCAATTTTGCGTTGGGGGTGTGACGTTATTGATATAAATGGGGACCATATAGAACATGGGTTGCAACCAAGGTCCTGTAGTGGCACCAAACCTTGGGTAAAGGGGGTCATCTAAGGTGTCTAAGACCAGGTTCTGGGTTGCTGGTTATGATTATGCTGTCTGTATGTCTGCGTATCATTTTGTAGTTGAAGTTATAAGTATTGGCTCTGTAATGTCTGTATTCTGTATTATGCTCTGCCTCTGGGAAGTGTCCCAGACAAAGCTGATGTTAGCCCGGCATAGCTGGCTTGATGGCCCATTAAAGGGCCATCGGCTACACAATTGACCCATGGAGAGAAGGCAGACACGCCTTGTGACTCAGCAAAGTATGCAGGGACTGGCCCATGTGACTCCAGGCTCCATTTTGCTGTAAATTTCCACAGTGAAGACAAAGGGATTCTTACACCTGGAAAAGTCTATATAAGGCTAATGCCTCATCTCCATCTTGTCTTCAATCCTGCTTCTGACCTCTGGAAGGACTTTGCTACAAACTGAAGCTTTACACAAGGGACTGAACGACCCATCCCAGTGGGGGATGCATTCCAGAGACTCAATTTGAACCTGCAGTTTACTCCAGCACTGCTGCAAGCCTGAACTAAGAACTTTGCCATTACTGTATGTAATTGATTCCATTTAACCAATTCTACCTCTCATTTCCACCTTTTTCCCTTTGTAAATAAACCTTTAGATTTTAGATTCTAAAGGATTGGCAACAGCGTGATTTGTGGGTAAGATCTGATGTGTATATTGACCTGGGTCTGGGGCTTGGTCCTTTGGGATCGAGGGAACCGTTTTCTTTTATTGGGGTGTTGGTTTTCATAACCATTCATCCCCAGGACGAGTGCACTGGTGGTGATGCTGGGAGACTGGAGTGTCTAAGGAAATTGCTTGTGTGACTTGTGGTTAGCCAGTGGGGTGAGACCAAAGTCCTTTTTGTCTGGCTGGTTTGGTTGGCCTTAGAGGTGGAAAAACCCCAGCCTAGGGCTGTGACTGCCCTGTTTGAGCAATTGGTCCTGATTTGGCACTCTCAGTTGGGTCCCGCCAGAATCGCTCTGTCACACCTCCTTCTTGTTATTCTGGGTGAGGTGGGTATTGGAGTGTGTGGCGGGGGAGGGCGGTTGCAGACACAGTGCAGGGGGGCTCTGTCCTCCTGCCTGCGGTCCTGCAGAACATCGACAAGGCGCCTGAGCGTGTCCGTTTGCTCCCTCAGTAGTCCAAGCAGCGTTTGAGTCACCTGCTGGTCCTCCTGACGCCATTTGTCCTCCCGTTCGCTGTGTGAGCGCTGCTGCTGTGTGAGGTTCTCCCTCCACTGGCTCTGCTGGTCCGCCTCTGCTCTGGAGCAGCCCATAAATTCAGCAAACATCTCGTCCCGTGTCCTTTTCTTACGACGCCTAATCTGCGCCAGCCTCTGTGAGGGGCATGGTGTAGCAGGTCGGGATACTGTTGCAGCTGTGTGAGGGGGGAAAAGGGAGTGAATTGCTTACAAAGATGCATTTTCTTAAAAATGAAACATAGTCTACTCATTGCCTATGAACCAGACCATGGACGGCACCTATCTCCTGAGCACTCACTCAGGGAAAGTTCGATTTGTCTGCATTCGCTTTCATTGCCTGGGGTATTGCACTGCAGACCAGACAAGCGGGGCAGGAAAGCTGAATCCGTGGAGCAGCCAGGCATGGTAAGCCAAAGGCTTTTGGCTGCTTAAAAGTCAATGTCCAGCTCTGTCCTCTTGCTGCAGGCAATCCTGAAAGCATAAACTCTGCCCCTGTTCCACCCCCTCGCGGTTTTCCCTTGGAAAAGATCCCTGTATGCTGCCACTCTGTAGCCTCCAGCACGTGGCTCTAAAGTGACGCTTCTTGTTGTTCTAAGGAACAGTGAAGCACTACCAATAGTAATAGTACACAAATCACTCCACTTACATGCAGGAGTCTGCGCGCGAGATCACCCTGAGGAGGGTGTCACGGAGAGAGAGAGAGCGCATGCTGAAGGAAAGCCAGCACAAGCCAGGGCCCTATGCTGCGATGCTCGTCAAGGCACTGGTCCCGGAGTACCAGCTGAGAGCGTGGCGTGGAAAAGTGTGCTACCTCAGAGCACCCAATAAGCCAGCTCTCCCCAGGAACCTCCTCCATAGGCTTTTCGACTACCTCCAGGAGAGCTTCGTGGAGATCTCCGCGGAAGATGCCTGTTCCATTCCCCTGCATATAGACCTTCTGTTCGCCTAGTCTATTCTCCTGTTCTTTTAAGAAATAAATGTTAACATGTTTAAAGCACTTACCGATTGATCCTTCTCCTGATTCAGGGTCCGTGGTAACGGCTGCGGAGGGTTGGTAGGGGATCTCAGTGAGGGTGATGAAGAGATCCTGGCTGTCGGGGAAATCAGCATTGTAAGCGCTGTCGACTGCCTCCCCCTCCTCATCTCCTTCCTCATCTTCCCCATCTGCGAGCGTCGACGAGGAACTGGCCGTCGACACTATCCCTTTGTCAGAGTCCACACACACTGGTGGGGCAGTGGTGGCAGACCCACCTAGAATGGCATGCAGTGCCTCGTAGAAGCGGCATGTCTGGGGCTGGGCTCCGGAGCGTCCGTTTGCCGCTTTGATTTTATGGTAGCCTTGTCTCAGCTCCTTGACTTTCACGCGGCACTGCATTGCATCCCGGCTGTATCCTCTGTCTGTCATGGCTTTGGAGACCTTCTCGTAGGTCTTCGCATTCCGTTTGTTGGAGCGCAGCTCCGAAAGCACAGACTCATTGCCCCACACACCGATCAGATCCAAGACTTCCCGGTCAGTCCATGCTGGGGACCTCTTTCTATTCTGGGATTGCCTGGACTCCTCTGCTGGAGATCTCTGCATCGTTGCCGGTGCTGCTGAGCTCGCCACAATGTCCAACCAGGACATGAGATTCAAAGTACCCAGACAGGAAAAGGAATTCAAATTTTCCCGGGTCGTTTCCTGTGTGGCTGGTCAGAGCATCCAAGCTCGGACTGCTGTCCAGAGCGTCAACAGAGTGCTGCAGTGTGGGATAGCTCCCGGAGCTACTAAGTTCGATTTGCATCAACACCTAGCCTAATTCGAGCTAGCCATGTCGAATTTAGCGCTACTCCCCTCGTCGGGGAGGAGTACATAATTCGAACTAAAGAGCCCTCTATGTCGAATTAAATGGCTTCCTGGTGTGGACGGGTGCGCAGTTCATTCGAATTAACGCTGCTACATTCGAATTAAAGTCCTAGTGTAGACCAGGCCTAAGAGACTTCATTAACTTTAGGAAAAACAAACCAATATGCACATAGACACGTCCAAGCCATTGTAATTTATTTCAGTGTAGGGTTTGTATTTTGCAGACTCAATAATAAAAATAACGTACAGCAGTCTCTATTGTTCACTGGACTCAAATGCAATAGAAACACAAATAAGGTGCTTTGAATGTTCTTGTCTTTTTTGTTGTTTCTTTGGCTTTTTGGAAAAAGGTGGATGTCTGAACAACTATTCGACCCAGACTTTGCTCCTGTTCTTGTGCTCTGGGCACGAGCTCCTCACCATGCCAGGGAGCTGCCAAGCCCTGCAACAGCCCACACCTGTTGAGCTGCAGCAGTAGCTACAGCATCTGTAAAGAGCGAGTGCAGCCCTTCAGCAAAAGCCCAGCCTGGGGAAGGTGGGCTGGGACCTCACCTGTGGCGTGTGGAGTCCCAGGCTCCCCGTGCCCCGGCCAGGCAGGAGTGGGGGAGCTGCACAGGAGAGTGCCCTGGTGACCCAATGCCTCAGCTGGCCCCACTGACAAGAGCTGCTCCAGCACCATGTGTCTCCAGAGGTGCTGCCTACACCCTGCTTCACGAGTGCCCTTCACTGGAGGGTGACGGCCTGCGCCAGGACAGGCTAAGCCCACTTCTGCTGCCCTTTACTCACTTAACATGGTAACAATCTGTCAGTCCCCTGCACTCAGTAGAAAAGTGACTTGTAACCCAGCACCAGCAGCCAACAGTTTTCCTTTGGCACCGCAGCTCTGTCTGCTGGATATCAGGACAAAGGTGAGTTCATAGAATCACAGAACTAGAAGGGACCTCGAGAGGTCTCTAGTCCAGTCCCCTGCACTCAGGGCAGGACTAAGTATTATCTAGACCAGTGCTTCTCAAAGTGGTGGTCCGCGGACCGGTGCCGGTCCACGAGTCATCGGCTGCCGGTCCGTGGCGAGTTTCCTCATAAGAGCGTCAAATAGGATAATAATATGGCACCGGTCCCTGGCACATTGGGGAAAAAAATTGCCAGTCCCCCACATCAGATAGCTTGAGAAGCACTGACCTAGCTCATCCCTGGCAGGTGTTTGTCCAACCTGCTCTGAAAAATCTCCAACCACAGGGATTCCACAACCTCCCTGGGCAATTTATTCCAGTGCTTAACCACCCTGACAGGTAGGAAGTTTTTCCTCATGTCCAGCCTAAACCGCCCTTGCTGCAGTTTAAGCCCATTGCTTCTTGTCCTGTCCGCGGAGGTTAAGAAAAAAGAAATGTTCTCCCTCCTCCTTGTAACAACCTTTCTGTCTCATGTCAATACAGGAGTCTTTCCCCGCAGCCCATCACTAGATGTCAGGGGAGAGCGCGTTCACTCCCTGCTCACATAACCCCTGGGCGCTGCCGACAGGGAGGGGTTCGGAGGGTTGACAGGCCTGTGGGGAACGCGGCTCCCTCCCACCAGCCAGGCCCCCAGTGACTGAACCCTGCAGGAGCCTGCAGAGACCAGGCCTGAGGGGCAGACGCAGCCCTGCCTCTATCCCCCCCCCACCCCCTGCAACCCTCTGCAGGGCCCCTCAGAGCCAGGGTCAGCCCCACCACAGCAGTGTGGGGGGGGGGGAGGGGGGGGGCGGGAGCATGCGTGTGAGTGGTGAGAATTCACAGGGGGCGGGGGGAGCTCACAGAGAGGAGGGGGGGTGACGTCTCTGCTGCTGCCCCCCCTTCCCCAGCCTGGGCGCCTGCCAGCTCTTCTTGCAATGGATCAGGAAGCTGAAACTCAGAGAAATGAAACCTAAAGTGACGGCGAGGAAACAGAAAGAGCCGGGCTGGGAAATGCAGCAGCCCACGTCCCCTGCCAGTCTGCCTCACTCGGGCGAATGCGCCCAGCCAGCAAGGCCTCAGGCTGCTCTGAGAGCCTCGTGTGACCCCGGCTGGGGAGCACACGGGACATGATGGGATTTGTGCCTTTAAGGAGCCTTTTGTGCATCTCCAGCAAGGGGCTCTCAGCTGGGAGCTGGTCAGGGCCCGTTAACCCTCGCACGCCCAGGCCTCAGGCACTGACACCCCCCAACAAAAAGAAACCGCAGCTTTGCTTCCCCTTTAAATAAATTGCTCTAGGTGTGGCCCTAGGGTGCTGGCTGTTCCCCCCTCACCCCTCAATGATGGGACAGTCACTGATCGAGGGCAGAGAACCAGGCAAACGATTCCCCGAGTTTGTTGAAATCGGCTTTTTAAGAGTATTGTCTTTATGCTGCTGCTCCCCCTCCTTCCTTCCCCTAGGATCACAAACTCTGTCCTCACTTTCCCCCAAGTTGCCTTCCACCTTCAGATTCACAGCCAGCTCCACCCTATTCGTCAGAAGGAAATTGCAACTAGCCAGCGGCCGTCCCCCCTCACATCCCCCACCTTCTGAAACAAAACAAAATGTATCTTTAAAAAACCCTATGGAAACAAGACGCTTAGTTCTCCCTCTGGGGAGAGGGGAACCCAAGCACATGCCAGGTGTTAGTCACGGTGGTTAATGCACAGCCGGACAGGGCCCAGACACTGCAGGGAGAGGCAGAGGGTAAGAACCTATGTAGGTCTGAACAGAAGAGACCCCCCTGTCCCCACAGCACAGTGAACCGGGCAGGGCCCCACGGAGACAGAACGCGATCGTGTAATTGAAGAGTGCACCGGCCTGCGTCAGTGCAAAGGGCAGAGACGAGGCTGCACGGGGAGCCTGACTATTATTTCCTCACTTCAGAGGGTTTCAGTTTTATGTGGGGGAGGCATTTTCAAAAGCACCAAAGTGATTGAGGAGCATGGATCGCGCTGGCAGCCAATGGGGCCTGGGCGTCTAAATCAGGGGGGCACCTCTGAAAATCGCCCCCTGCAGGGGTAAAGCTGGGGGAGGATTCGGTGATGGGGAGGGTTCGGGGAGGAGGAGGAGGAGGAGGAGACCTGGGGGAGCAGGTACAAAGCTCTCACATTTTCCTAATTGCCCTGCCTCAGTCATTTCCCTCTGCTCCTCACTGCTAAGTGCCCCGTGCCGGGGGCGGGGGCAGGCTGCCAGCTGTGCCGCACAGTTCCCGTGTGTAGCACGAGGCCGGGCTGCCCACTGCCCTGTGCAGGCACCTTGGAGTGAGCGAGGGAGAGCTCCTCTGTGCTATGGGCCCAGCCTCTGCACACAGCCGCAGCCCCTGTGCTCAGGGCAGCGCAGGCTGTTCCCACCCAGGTGACATGAACACCCCAAGGTGGTGGGGAAGGGCTGGCCGCAGGCCGGGACACGGCCGACCTGTGCACTGCCCGGGGCTGTGGCGCTGTGGGGTGCGTAGCAGGGAGCGCACTGGGGTGTGGTAATGGTGAGTGACCCCGTCTGTGTGCTGGGAAACCCAGGGCAGGATTGTACATGTGCAAACGTGTGTGTGCATAGACACACACACACACACACACACACGGGGCTGCAGATAGCAGTTCAGGCAGAGTGCAGGCTGCAGATGACAAGTGGAAGTGAAAGTTAAGTTTCAGTTTCCTTTTCCCCGGCTCTCCCCCCCTTTCTATGGCAATGCAGTTCCCCAGCCGGCCCGGGGGGCTCCCCGGCTCGCAGCCCAGGCGGGCTATAAAGGGGCAGGCGGGTCCCAGCAGACACAGTCCGTTCTGGCCCCCGACACAACTCGGGTCTCTCCCAGAACCGGGCACTTCTCCGGGTTGGGCAGGAAACCAGTGCAGTGAAAGGAGCCGCCACCCCCCTGGCTGGGCCGGGGACACAGCGGAGCGCAATGAGGTAGGAGCTTTGGGGTCGCGGGGCGGGGCATTTCCAGCAAGGGCTCGGTCCAGACACCTTCCCACCCCCTCTGCGCGTTTCTGGGGCTGTGAATCTCCGGCGTTCAGACCTCCGGGGCGGGGTGAATCTGGGGTCATTTTGCATCCCATTGACGCTCCAGGCTGGTGACTCACAGGGCTAGAGCAGGTCACTGTTTGCACCTCACCCTGCGGGCTCACCGGGCCGCCACTTTCCGGAGAACTCCCCGCTCGGGCCAGCTGTCACTCCGGCTTCACTCCGCAACAACCCAGGAGCCGCGAGAGAGCCCCACCCCCGCCCCCTCTCCCTGTGGCTGTGACCGGACTAGTCAGTGGCCTTAACTCCGGCTCCCCTCCGCACAAACCCGCGGGGGGGGGGGGTGATTAACTCCGGTCCCCGGGGAGCTGGAGCCAAGGGGCAGCCGGGGGGCGGGACGGGACCAGCCCGGGAGATGCAGAGAGAAAAGGCAGCAGCAGGAGCCCGGAGCTACAGCGCGGGGGAGGCTGCAGGGAGGGGAATCAGCTGTTTGCAGAAGGGGGGGGGGGCTCTTGTGAACGCTCAGCCTGGACTGAGCCCACGTTACCCCTCCCCCTCCCCACCCCGCGCAGGGCCCCAGACCAGAGAGCGGGGACAGCTTGGAGGGAGGGCGGGGGGGGGGGCGGTGTGTCTAGCAAGGCGAGTGGGGGGGGTTGTTCTATTGTTCAGTGCGGTGCTTGTTCCCAGAAAGAGGACACTGCCGGGTGGGGAGGGGGAGGGAACCGGGGGGGGGTACAGTGGCGGGGGGCTGGAGGGGGAACCTGCAGGGGGGGTACTCACTGGAGGTGGGGGGCAGTGTCGCTCCCTGTCAGGGTGGTGAGGATGATTGTAGGGTGCAGTGGAAATTCATTCAGCCCAGATGGAGTCTCATTTCCCCCTCTCTTTGCAGCCCCCTGCGTCTGAAGGAGAAGCTGCAGGCCCTCCAGTGCCACTTCACCTGGAACTTTGAAATCAGAGACAAGGTAGATGCAGCTCACCTCCTCCAAACTCTGGCTCTCAGGATTGCCCACACTCAGTACCAGAACCAAGCCACACTCCTTGCCATGCAGGCTTATCTCTGCCACCTGCAAGGGCAATATGAAGACGCTCTGCAAAGCCTTAGAGAAGCTGAGGAGATTCTGCAAAGAGATCACCCAGATAACTTCCCCCGGCAGGTCCTGGTCATTTACGGAAACTACGCCTGGATCTATTATCACTTGGCCCACTATGATTTGGTTGAGCTTTACCTGGAGAAGGTTAGAAAGATCTGCAGCTCCCTGAAGAGCCGCTCTCCATATGCAGCTCAGATCCCTGAGATACATGCACAGAAAGGCTGGTCTCTCCTGGCAGCAGGCTTCCGCAATGGCGGAGAAGCCACAAAGTATTTCCAAATGGCATTAAGAGAAGATGAAGCAAATGGGGAATTTCTTGCTGGGTTGGCAATCGCGGTCTTTGCATCATGGAGTCACTCACGCAAGTCTGTATTTTGGGAAGCAGCCAAAAAGAAGTTGGGTGCCATTGTCCATGAACAGCAGCAAAACTATGAAGCTAAGGTGTATTTAGCCAAGATCCTTAAGAAGACTGATAGACAGCAAGCCGAAGCCCTCATTGAAGATGTTGTCCAGAATAGCCTGGACCCTGAGGTCCTGAGAAATGCAGCCAAGTTCTTTCAGCCAGAATTCCCACAACAAGCAATTGCTATCCTACAGCGAGCAATATCGCTGAATCCCACTTATCATCTCCTTCACTATGACCTTGGCGTCTGCTACAAGAAACAACTGGAGGAGGCCAAATCAGGCAGAAGAGAAGACATATTGGCAGCAGCTATTGAGGCCTTCAAAAAGGCTGTGCAGAAAGATCCAGTGTCTGTATTTTCAAAGCTGGCTTTAGCTGAAATGTATGGAGAAAATACACCTCAGTACCAAGAAGAGATTTATCTCAATCTCATGAGTGAAATGCCCAGCCTCAGCAAGAAGTGTCAGCAGGCAGTCTCCCTTCACTGGGGAGATTTCCTCTTCTACAAGCAGAAGTCACTGTGGGAGGCAGCTCAGATGTACAGAGCAGGTTTCGCCATTCCAGACAACTACCTGGAGAGGCAACAACTGAAAAAAAGGTTGGAAGAGGTGGCAGGAGAATTCCAGCAGAGCTCTCAGACCACTGAGGCTGAGGACATACATGACTTCATTCAACAGAATGAAACATCACAGTACATGAGGAGATCCACTGGTGGCAGCAACAGAGCAGGAGACTGGAGACGTAGAGAAAATGTGTGATCCTTTCCCTTCCCTGGACACACTTTGTGAAGCGAGTCACTTTCCTCACCTGTGTAACAATGACATTCATGTTGCAAGTGATTCTGGGTCCCCTGAATAGTTCAGACCACGGCACCTGCTGCTGCTTCTTAGAATTATTATTAGCTACCTGTATTGTGATAGCGCCTAGATACCCAGACATGGACCAGGACCCCTTTGTGTCTGGCCTCAACGAGTCTACAGTCTGAGACATGAGACAACAGGAGGGAACCAGCAGACAGACAGGGGAGCACAGGTAGACAATACTGGTCAGCAAAATGGACAGTGGTCCCAGTCCACCAGCTACCCAGCCACTGTCAAGTGTTTCTAAGCATCACTGCAGAGGAGAGTTTAGCTTCTGATACTGAGCAGCTGTTTCTACTCAGAGGGGACGGTGCGACCATCCTTGTCTCTAAGCAAATCTACCTCCCAGCTCTGCTGCCTTCTAACATCCACGCAGCAAATAGGTGTGGAGTTTCTTCCAGCAGCGTTGCGCTTTTGTATTTGTACAGCCGAGTGCCTGTAGTGTGTCTATATCATGATTCCCATCTTTGCTTTCAGCACCTCTCACTGACAATGACTCACATTTACATGGCACCTTCACCCCCAGCTTGTCAGGGATCTGCTATGTTTTTTATTTCATTTACAATAGAAGTAACTGAGAAAACAGAAATAAATCAATGACACCATCTTGGAACGTTCCTTTCCCTGCCCTTCGATTGCATCGGGGTGAGCAGCACCACAGGACCCCACGGGCATGTCGAGCTCACAGTAAAGCACCAGCACCATAGAGCAGGAGCCAAGGCTGGCGTTTCAGAAGCTCACTTGGTGGAAATGAGTGTCCAGATTTACCAGATAGCTCAGCACCCAGCAGCTCCCGTTGTTCTCATCTGGGGTCCAAGCCGCCTGCAGTATTCTCAGGGGAGTGGGGTGCGGTGGAATCCTCTATTGTTCTCAATGGAGGTGGGGTGAGGAAGAGTCTCCATTGGGCTCAGTGGACACTGCTAGCACTTTTGAAAAGCAGCTCAGACACGTAGACAGCTAAGGGAGTATCTTTGAGGTCTGCTGGGCACTCCAGAGATTACCATAAAGGACCCTAAGCTCCCAGGTGGGTGAGGTGGACAAAGGGGTGGGGCAGGGGCGTGGGTAAATGCTCCTTACCTGGCATGTTCAATAGCCCTCCCAGAGGTCCTGTGTGCTCCAACCCCTCAGGCACAGGGACCCCATCAGGTGCAGGGGAAGACGCTTGCCCCAGCGCTGCCGATTGGCCAGGCACGGCCAAACACCACGGGCCCCTCTGCGCTGCGATGAAGGGATCGGCAGACAGCCAGGGCAGGCCGGGTGGGAGTGAGAGGGGTGGGAAGTGGCAGGTTTGCCCTGTCGGGGGCGCTGGAGGGGACGAGGCGTACATCCGCAGGGAGTGGGGGAAGGGGCAAAACAGAAGAAAGCTCTTAGCGGGTTGGGGGGCTGCTTCCCACGCAGAGTAGGTGCCCTGCTTCCAGCCGCAATCCTGTTCCACAGCAAACACGGGCAGTGAGCAGGCACCTGCCCTGGGGCTGCCCAGGGTTGGGGGCCCCTCCCAGCAGCTGTTTGTGGCTGGATGTGTCGCCACTGAGAGCCGGAAAGGAGCCCCGCGGAGCCAGCTAAGGGGGTTCAGGCAGTTTTATGGGGACCAGAGTGACCATTCTGTGGGCACAGCGGAGAGCTGAGGTGGCGTGATGGGGTCGGCACTACTCACCCATCGGCGGCACCTTCTTCTGGCTCACCTGGGGAATTAGCTCGGACGCCCCTTCCCGCGGTTACTCCGCCCGTCGAGCCCCTGGGTCTCCCTCTCCCTGAGCCCCCCGACCACGTCCTGTTAACGTTCTGCCCCCTGCCAGGGGTCATTGCAGTCTGCTCCAGACGGCCCCCGCCGCCCCAAGGGGTTCTCCCGAGTGTGTCACCCCAGCAGGGACTGGAAGGGGAACCCGGCCCGCCCTCTGCCCCGGGTGCCCGTCCAGCGACCCTCAACCTAGCAGCTATGGGGTATTCCTCTCCCAGCCCTAACTGCTCTGCTCCTCCCCTGTGTAAGTGCCCCCACCCCTGGGCTGCTCCGGCTCCAGCACCCCCCACCCCTGGGCTGCTCCGGCTCCAGCGCCCCCCACCCCCGGGACAACAGGGAGGGGTTCGGAGGGTTGACAGGCCTGTGGGGAACGCGGCTCCCTCCCACCAGCCAGGCCCCCAGTGACTGAACCCTGCAGGAGCCTGCAGAGACCAGGCCTGAGGGGCAGACGCAGCCCTGCCTCTGTCCCCCCCCACCCCTGCAACCCTCTGCAGGGCCCCTCAGAGCCAGGGTCAGCCCCACCACAGCAGTGGGTGTGTGGGGAGGGAGGCGGGGGGGATGTGTTCACAGGCGCATGCGTGTGAGTTGTGCAAGTGTTCGCAGGGTGTAGGGGGGGCGGAAGGGTGTTCAGTGGGGGAGGGGGCTGATGTCTCTGCTGCTGCCCCCCCTTCCCCATCCTGGGCTCCTGCCAGCTCTTCTTGCAATGGATCAGGAAGCTGAAACTCAGAGAAATGAAAGCCTCAGGCTGCTCTGGGAGCCTCGCGTGACCCCGGCTGGGGAGCACAAGGGACATGATGGGATTTGTGCCTTTAAGGAGCCTTTTGTGCATCTCCAGCAAGGGGCTCTCAGCTGGGAGCTGGTCAGGGCCCGTTAACCCTCGCACGCCCAGGCCTCAGGCACCGACAAACAAAAACCAACAGTGGCTTTGCTTCCCCTTTCAATAAATTGCCCAGGTGTGGCCCAAAACAGCACCCTGGGCCAACGTGTATTTTGGTGGCCCTGTCCCCAGCTGCCTCCCCAGGCTCCCCACCCCAGCCTCATTGTCCCAGCCCCCACTGTGTCCCCCCCACATTGCCCCGAGCTCCTTTCCATGACCTCGCACTCCAGGCCCACCCTGCTTCTTGCCTCTTAGCCTTGTGTCACGGAGTGTGGGGGAGTCAGGGCCCTGCACCCCTCTTCCTGAGATTCACCGTGACTCTCAGCCAGCCAAGAAAACAGAAGGTTTATTAGACGACAGGAACACAGTCTCAAGCAGTAAATATCGGGATAGTCCCGATAAAATCGGGACGTCTGGTCACCGTAACACACACACACACACAGACACACACACACACATGTAACTAGTCCTGTATTGCTCATGAAGCTGCAGATGACAATACAAAACAGAACCTGATGGAGCTGCGAACTGCTCCAGAAGACATGGTGGAGTACAAGCAGGATAACAACCTGTCATTCCCCCGGCATTCAAAATTTTATTAAGATGATGTTTAAAAAAAGTGAACGGTACAGAGGTTAAGCATAGAAGTTTCTGGTTATCAGAGAATAACGTACAGATTATCGAGGGTGCGAAGTTTGGTTTAAGATCAGGTGTCATAAAGAATACATAATCCGCAATATCCCCGATTGGAAGTAAGAGGTTGATGGGTCAAAGTACAGACACTGAGATATGAGGAAATGATGTTCATATAATCACTATGTTCGGGCGTGGAGTATAATGAGTGGATATGATGATGAGGATGGACTGACCCTCATTTGGTGAGATTTAATATTCAGGGAGTTTATGGTTCCAGTTTGTATGATCCAATGGAGAAAGTCTCTGGGTCCCTTTCTCATAGTCGAAGAACGATGTCGCTCCGGCTCACGCCTCCTGGTACTGTCGGTGGCCAGTGATGTGTTCGATGTAGATGTCCCTGGACCATCGGATGGTGTCTGAGACCATGAGGCGCCTCATGAGCCGTGCGTAGCATCGACCGATCCCGCAGGTCCACAGCACACGCTCGTTGCAGGGGTCCCAGGCACCCAGGGCTCCAATGATCAGGGCGTCCATCTGCACCTCGTAGCCTTTCGCTCTCAGGGTGTCGGCCGTGAGCTATAACCACAAACCAGACAACACTGATCACGTTGGCAATGCAGCTCTGTCTGCTGAACACCTGGGCAGAGTAGGTGTCTCCAAGCAAATGTCTGCTGCTCCTGAAGTCTTGTGCCCCAGCCCATGACTAGATGTCAGGGGAGAGCTCGTTCACATCCGGCTTACCTAGAGCACTGGGAGGCTGGGGAATGGCTGCTGGCTGTGTAAGGCCAGGGCTGGGACGGCAGCTGTTACCATCAGAGCCAGGCCCCTTTTCCACTCAGGGCGGTTCAGCGTGTGTGCCCAGTGTGCACCAGGGGAACACACCGACATTGGTGCCATTCCATGAACCACACGAACGCTGAAAGAACACCCGGCCGCCGCATTCCTGCCAGGGCCGGCTCTACAGTTTTTGCCGCCCCAAGCAGACTGCTGAATTGCCGCCCTGGGCGGTGGGGGGGGGGCAGTCTGTGTGCCGTTAGGGCGGCAGGCGCGTTTAGGCTGCGTGGGGAACCCAGAGCCCTTTAAATCCCAGCCGCCACTGGGAATCAGAAGGCTCTGAGCTGCCCATCGCGGCAGGCAGCACAGAGCCTTTTAAATCCCAGCCGCGGCCGGGAATCAGAGGGCTCCGGGCTGCCCACCGCGGCGGGGAGCCCAGAGCCTTTTAAATCCCAGCCGTGGCCGGGAGTCAGAGGGCTCTGGGCTGCCCGCCGCGGCGGGCAGTGCAGAGCCTTTTAAATCCCAGGCGGCCGGGAATCAGAGGGCTCTGATTCCCGGCCACGGCTGGTGGCAGGGCGGCTCGAGGATTTGCTGGGGGGGGGGGGGGGGGGCGGCGCTTTGGTGGTTGCGGGTCGGCGGCTCCGGTGGACCTCCCGCAGGCATGCCTGCGGGAGGTCCACCGGGGCCATCTGCCGCCCTCCCCAGGATGCCGCCCCAAGCGCGCGCTTGGCGCGCTGGTGCCTGGAGCCGGCCCTGGTTCCTGCGACTCTTCTCATTGGGACCCCCAGAATCACGTGGCCATTCGCAGCCCCCTCAACACTGCATCTGGGGCTAATGCTTGAGGATCCCCTGGACCAGCCCCCCACCTGCCCCTGTTACTGTGGGAGCCGCTGCTGTGACACGCAGTCCTCTGCTCCTCGCACACGTACTGCCAAAGACGTCTGGCTTCTTGCAGAACGGCCCCCCGGCTTCTTCAATCTTGGGGGCCTCTTGCCTGGGTTCTCCTTTCTTGGGGGGTCCTTGGCTGGCCTCCCCTTTCTTGGGGGGCTCCTACCCAGCTACCCCCTCTGCACAGCCCCTGGGCTGGCTCCCCTCGAGGGCTGACCTTAGATGTGGGTGAACTGGGCGAACTGGCAGCTCCTGCCCTCTGGAGCCACCCCTGGCCAGCTGCTCCCGGGAGCTTCCTGTTTGCTGTGCAGAGTAGGGGGGACACTGATGTCAGAGTGTCCCCCTGCCCATGTACCCCATCTCCGCAGAGCAGGGGAGGAGGGGCGTCAGGAAGGGGATGGAGCTGCTGAACAAGCCTTCAGACTGGTGAGTGTCACTCTGCTTAAAGGGGCAGTGTGCTGTCTCTCATACACTCCCCAGCACACACACACTGTCTCCCACACACACATACACACACACTCACTGTCTCACACACATACACACTGTCTCGTTCATACTCACCCCCCAACACATACTTGTATTATTGTTGTGGTTGTTATTGGTTGGTACTTCCTGCAGTGCACATATCTTCTCTGTAATTTTATTCTTTCACAGTGTTGTTATTTTAGTTTTTTGACTGGTCTGTGCATTTCACAATTTTTATTTCTCTCTTATGCTTAGATTTAACTCTTTGAGTAGTGAATTCTAAAATGCCCAGCCTGTCCTGACTGGAGCAATGATCATTATGACTTTTATTATCATACTGTGCTTTGTCATTCATTATTTAAAGCGGTACAATCAGATAATCGTATCCTTCTAGAATGTAACTTTAGTTTGTACTAACCGTAGCGGTGCCAGTTACAAAACATTAGCTAAACACAGAACTTTAGACACTGGGCAGAGGAAAGTCGCTGGGCAGAGGAAAGTCAAATTGTATTTTTAGTTATAGCTGTAAAATAACTCAAAATGTGCATGAAAATAAATGCCGTTCCAACGGTGGTACCAAGAGCAATGGTGGAGTCCAAATGTTAATGAGTGACGTACATGATTGTGATCGGTAAACGTAAATGCCAAAATAATTAGAAAAATACATTTCCCTTCTTCATAAACGAGAAAACCTTAATCACACATGATTAAAATTAAGTATGTGGCGTGAAAAACAATTGACTAAAATAGAGTCGATAATGGCAGTAACATAGAGTGTGTCTGTTAGAGAAAGTAAGAAGATTTTAATTATTTTTATCTATCTCTACTGAAGAGAGTGTACAAAGTATCAAACGTGTGTTTCTGAGATCTGTGTTAAAGCTCCAGAACTGATACCTCAAGGTTTGGGATTGGGAATATTTTACTGTGTTATCTCCTGATTGTTCTAAATTTACATACACACTTTAAACATGGCTTTAACGGGAGTTTGAATATATTTTTTCTTTCCTTATATAACAATTAGATACAGAGCTCTTGTCAGCTAATTCCTAAGTTGTTATCTGCCAAAAACCCTCGAGTTTTCAGGTACCTAAGTAGTCCCTGGAATCACGGTTAAAGTTTCCTCCCGCCCCCCAAAATCTGAAATGGCGCCTGGGTGAGCCAGGAGTGGTGAGGGGTTGCAGGAGGACCGTGGGTCCTGGCAAGATGCAGCCCTGTGTGATCGCACAAAACCCGCCTTCTGCTCACACTGAGAGCTCTGGCTGGCCCTACTGCCTTTGACCACCAGCTCCTTTCTTCAAGCAACAAGTAGGATGGACAGTAAATTGGTACCATGAGTTTTCATCTCAGTGGGGAGGGTGGGTCAGGGAGTGAGGGACAGTTATAGCCCATCTGGGAGAACAGGAGTTATAGGAAGATGGAGACAAGAATAGTAGGCACTGAGATGTCACAGGGATGAGCACAGTACAAGGAAGAAAGTCAGACAGATCAGCTAAAGATCTGGAACAAAGAGAACAGGTAGGAAGCTAGGGATGGATGGATGGAAACAAAGAGAAGGCTATGGAGAGAGTGAGAGATTAGCTAAGCAGCTAGGGATGGATAGATGGATTGACAGAAACAGATAAGGATACAGGGAGAGAGCTTAGCTAAGGCTCTGATGGAGAGGGGCATGAGTGGGTGGGTGGAGTCTCCCCCCCCAATGGTTATTATAACACACCCTCAGAGGCTCCAGCTGTGGTTCTTTAACCCAGGCCAGTTGTCAGCTGCTCCACGGTGTCTGACAGAACTATATTTTCCACTTCCATGACCTCCAGCGGTTGCTTCGATTTCTGGGACAGCTGGTAAACTTTAAAGGCACAAGAAACATCACAATACAGCGGGGTGCCCAGAGCCAGCGGATTGCTACAGCTCTGATCATCCTGGGGCCCTTCACAACATAAGATGAACCATGAGCACTTGGGGGCACAGTGCCACCTACTGACTGACAGAGGGAATGGAGGGCCTGGTTCTCCTTTTGCTTGCACCAATTTACACTAGTCAAATTCCGCTGGTGTCAGAGGAGATGTTCCTTAGTCACTCAAAGAAAGAGGGGGGAACTGACACTATTGTTCTGAAACGGGAGTCTCTGCAGGAAATATAGGAGATGGGCACTCCCTGCGTTTTATCCAGTAACAATAATCACAATGCTTGGCACTTGTACATTTCAGATGGGGCTGACAAACCTTAACTCATTACATGATGGATGACAAAGACCTATTTTTTGGCCACCGGATCCATCCCCGATCCCAGGAACAGAACTGTCACCACTTACATCAGATATTCCAGAAAATGTACTCAAGGTTGTATGTTTGTAGAGGGAGATCTGGAACATCCCATGACCTAGAGGTTGCTGGACAACTCCTTATTATACTAACCTGTACCTAAGCAGGTATTTATACAGCCAGTGTCACCACAGGACCAGAGTGCTTCTGGGCAGACACTAAGGGAAGAATCTCTCTCTAGTATCCATCACCATGGTACCAAGGCACCTAGTTACCATTCCCATGGCCATGGCAATAACCTTTGACTCCTGATGGTCCAGGAGGAGTTCAGAGCCAGCCTGTACAACCAGAATCCCTGTGGTGGCACCTTTCGCCTTTGTCTATCCAGAGAGCCCTGATCTACCATGGACCTCACAACATACCAGCTAACGCACCAGCCCTGATTCCCCATGCGAGGTACACTCTTAGTTTTCTGTTGATTCAAGCTAGACACTTTCTGTTCCAGCCTGTTATTCTCTCTCTTACTGTCACACATCTGCTTCTACAGTACCACTATCTGAGCTGCCCTTACTCTGGGTATTTCTTTGTCTTTTTTTAAAAAAAAATTTAACTTCTTAATTTTTGTCTTTGGGCTTGGCTACACTTGAGAGTTGCAGCGCTGGGAGTTACAGCACTGGTCGTACAGCTGTGTAGGGAAAGCGCTGGTGTGTGGCCACACTCACAGCTACCAGCGCTGCAGTGTGGCCACATTTGCAGCAATTGCAGTGCTGTTGGGAGTGATGCATTATGGGCTGCTATGCCAGCATTCAAGTGGCAGCAACATGCTTTTCAAAAGAGGGGTGTGTGGGGCAGTGTGACAGGGAGCGGGGGGGAGAGAGAGAGAGTGGATTTTTGGAGCCGACACTAGCTCCCTGCCTTGCAAAATCAGAAAATTTTCCCGACCCCTTAGTCTTAACTGCAAACAGCCTGCAGACCAGATAAGCAGCACGGACTCCCTTTCTCCCCCTCCCCCTCACCTGTTTCTCTCATCAAGCAAACACTCATCCCCTGTGAATGAGGCAGGCAGGGGTTTATCTCCTTTGATTGTTCACAGTCAGTTACCGATTGATCACAGCAAACAGGAGCTGTGTTTGTTTTTTAGATAAGCAGCTCCAGGAGCCCTGGAGCCCCGAGTTCACAACAAAACAAAGAGAGGCAGCATAACAAAACAAAGAGAGTAATTTAGTTAAAAGCATTCTGGGATATCTCCTAATACTCTGGAGGCCAATAACAGCGCTGGTGTGTGACCACACCTGACGAGCAGCGCTGCATCACCAGCGCTGCACTCGTTATTCCCCAAGCAGACCAGGTGTTCAGCCAGCGCTGCAGCCAGGGAGTTGCAGCGCTGGATGTGCCTTGCAGGTGTGGACAGTTACTAAGTTGCAGCGCTGGAAAGCCTCCACCAGCGCTGCAACTCTCAAGTGTAGCCAAGCCCTCAAATTCTGCCATCTACTTATAAAGCTGCAGGAAGGCTCTGGGACTGGTACAGCTCCCAGGCTTCCAAAAAACATTATCATGCTCCTGCATGAAATCTGCCAAGCTATTACACAAATCTACTTCCAGCTTTTCTTTCTCTCCAGGTGTTCCCTGTCCTTCTGACATTACTCAACCAGGCTTTTCAGCCCGAGCCCGTAACTCAACAACGGAATGTGACTGTAAATCAACTCACAGGCTATGGCATGGAGAATTACAGGTTGCGACCCTGTTCCACTGCCCCTTCACCTCTACACCACTCCTGGCTGGCTTGCCCAAATCTGTTACTCAGGGTTTTCAGAACACACAGCAGGGGCAACTTAACTATTTCACGTTAGGCGGTGTCGTGACTAAATCAGTGAGAACATAGCAATTCTGTCTGACAAAAGATTAACACAAGTAAGCCTGCTTTATTTAAAACTGCAGTTTATTAGGGTTAAGCACACACACAGACAGAAGCAATAGGTTTAGAACAGTACAGATATTTACCTAAAATCAGGACTGGTATTGAGTAATTAACAGCAGGTACACAATGGCCAGTTGTTCACCCCCCAGGGAGAAATGGTTTCAGGAAAAAGTCTCTTCAGATGGCTTCAGAGGACTGCTTTATAGTACACTATATTAACTAGTTTTTTTATAAATTAACTTTTACAAAACACATAGCAGGTCATAATGACCCCTACTAAATTATTACTTTTCCTAACTTTCAATAAACTTTTATATTAAAGTGGGCCCAGATTTAAGGTCTTTTGTCGATCAAGGGTTTTAGTTATACTTGTTGACTGTTTTTTATTTTAATTAGCAAAAACTGCCAGCTAGTTTTACCTTGCCTTTAAAAGCCTGTTTTTTAATGAACCCTTAACTATGTAGGGTTTTATTTGATTAAATGCACACAATATGGCTACAGTTGGCTTAATTACATTCTAAGGTACGCACTCCCCTTAAATCCAAAATAACACAGCAGCAGCAATGCCGGAGTGACCGATGGTGGCAGAGCGAATGGTGGCAGCAGAGTCAGTGGTGCTGGATGCACATCCTGGGGGTGAGAGGTGAATCCACATGAAGGGTCCTCTGAGCTCTGGTCTTTGCTGACCAAGGACGGCCACCTGTGAGTGGGGTGCCATGGAGGGAGAAGGGAGTGATGTGCTGACAGGACATTTGTTTGTCAGACTTTCCCACCATAAGGTGGGAAACTGAGGCAAAGGGCACTGCCCGGCGTGCTGTGGGGTCGGGTTGGCTGATGATCACATGTGTTTGAATGTGGTTGTGGTGTTTCCCCAAACTAATGCTGGGTTCCCTGTCCCTTCCAATAGCAGTGCTCTTTGGTTACACACAGACTCAGTGCCTGCGAGTGGGGACGTACTGTCTGTTGGAGGCACTCGGGGCGCTGTTAAGTTTTCCCAGGTTAGTGGGTGGGGGCTGGAGCTAGTTCTCTGTCGCAGTGGTAGGAGGGACCCCTAGATACTGAACCCGTCCCTTGGTGCTGCCGACCCCACCTGGCAGAAGGGTGACAGTTACATTGTGGTAGGCAGTGCCTGGAGACCCCACCCAGGCCTGGACCTGGTGTGTTAATTTAGATGGAATGTATAGGCCAAAGGTGTTCCCATAACCCAGTCACTGTCCAGCACTGAACAGTGTTAAACAAGGTCTGGGGGCTGGTATTCAGAGACCTCACCCTGCTTAGCACCATGGCAAATACATTATAAAGTGCCGAGCAGAGCTTAGAAATGGATGGACTGAAACAGAAGAATGAGAAAAACCAGAACGGGGCCAGGAACACTGAAATGTGAAGTGTTCAGTGAGGCTTTTATCTTCACAACCTCCCTTCTTCCCTTTCCTCTTAGCTGGAGAGAGCATTTAAAAGGTCCCCTCTCCCCCTGTGTGACAGTCTCTGCGGTGGGATGAAAGACGGGACCAACTGTCCTTAGGAGAAGAAGAGGTTAATTACAATGGGTTGGAGCCGGCACTGGTGCTGTTGTTAAAGTCTGATCCTGTTTCAAATCCCTCCCCCTGCTCAGGGGGTCAGTTCCCCAGGGAGAGCCTCCCCCCCCGGAGGGCACAGCTAGCTAGAGCCCCCTCCAACCGGTGAGCTCCAGGGGCTGGATGCTGTGACCCAGCCCTCCCGGCGAGGTGCGGAGCTGGGGACACCTGAGCCTCACTAACAATGTTCCCTGGAGAACCATCCATACAAGGATCCCCAAGTGTGTCACAGACACTCCCGGCGTTAGCCTCTCCCCCTCCCTGAGTGGCAGGTTGGTGTCATTACCCCCCCTGCACTGCCTGGGATGGGGAGGGGCTTTCCCCAGGGAAGGTCACACAGGAAGCCAATGGTGGCCAAGCCAGGAATGGAACCCAGGAGTCCTGGCTCAGTCTTTTGTTGTTACAAATAGTGTTTGATTTCCGTAGCACCATACGGTAGATGGAGCCCGTGTACCCACTGGGACGTGGGGGCTGGCTGATCTGGAGTCTGCTACAACTCTCAGCTACGGGCTCTGTGTCCTTTAGCTCCGGCGGTGCAGGGTCACGCTCCCAGCTCTGAAGGACAATGATGTTTACACAACAGCTAGACACGTCCCTGCTTTGAGGAGCTCAGTGTCTGAGTGGAGATGAGACCAGGCGGAGATGGGTGGCCAGAAGAGAGGAAACTCTGGGTATTGCAGATATCTGGAGGGAAACCATGTCCTGTCTGTTATCCAAAAGGCCAGGCCCATCCTGCTTCCCTCTGGGGGTCCCAGTCCTCTCCTCCCCTGGGATCTGGGCGGTTCAGGACACAGTCAGAGGAGGCTGGATGGACGCGTCTACGTGGGGCCAGGAATGGGACAGAGTTGACACACACAGAACTGAATGCTCAGGAGAGTTTATTCTTGTCGTGGGCTGCAGCCACTGAGGGGAAGGGCGGGAAGGGGCAGGTGTGTAACTAGAACAGAGACACCTGGGGAAAGAGGGTTTGCAGCTGGGGAAGTGAGATCTGGTCTCTCGGGGAGGGAGGGGACAGGCCCTCCATGCAGCAAAGGCATCGGAAAGTCTGGGACGTTGCCTGATCATGCCCAAGGAGCCCAGTTCTTTTGCATCCCAGGCGCTGAGCTCCCCCTTCAGGCGCAGGCGAGTGACTCCCCTCGCTACAGTTCATACTTGCAAACGTAGCCGTTTTGGTTGTTACAGGGAGTATCGTTCCAGTTCTTAAAACCTAGAAGGTAAAACAGAAATCACTGGGGTGGGGGAAGGGCGAGTGGGGCCATTCCTGCCCTTACAGTGACTCCCTGCCATGCACCCTGCTGAGAGAAGACCCCCCCCCTTCCCCAGCTGCTGGGCATGAGGCTGTGAGGATGAGAAAGCTGGAGACGAAGCCCCATGTGCCTCAGACAGGGACAGGCTCCATCGCTCCCTGAGGGACGCTGTGTCAGCGGGAGACCCTCTTCTATTGTGCTGGAATGTGTCTGATGATAGCTCCCTCCCCCACAAACGCAGTGGTCAGGAGTTTCCCCCCCCCCCCCACCTGTCTCCTACTTAGAAGTGTCACTCATCCAATCCTGGAGCAGGAACAATGCCATGTGACCTGCACGACCAATCACACACACAGCTAATAGTTGAAGTGAAAAGTTTACAAAACTGAAGAACGCTCCCGGGGCTGTGTAGCTCTGCGAAGGGGAAAGAGGGTGAAATTCACAGCAATTCATCAACCCGAATCCGTAGTGCTGTCCCCTGGGGAGAGATGCTGCCTCTGGGCCCTGCCCAAACCCAGATGTGTAGGAGCTGGAGGTAGGGCCGGCTCATTCAGCACAGAGCGAGCCGGCTTCCCTCTTCCTGAGCTTGTCTCCCCGCGGGCACCTAGCCAGGGCTCTGTGCTCTCCTTTCTGGCCTTTTGAGGGGCGTTGGCAGGGAGGGGAGGTAACAGCAGTCGCAGATCGAGGGGCAGCCTGGTCCAGTGGACAGTGTTTGAGCATCTGCTTACCTGTGTGGCTCAGCAGCTCAGTGCAGTACTCAACACCACCTTGATTGTTTGGTTCCCCGGCGTACCACGCACTGTAGCTATACAGGGAGCTATCGGTCCACCTCCAGTGTCTGTTCTGCAGAGACAGGGTAGAAAGGTGGTGGGGTCCCATGGAGATGCTGGATGGATCAGTGAATGGGACACGAGGCCTTTTCCCCTCCAGTGGGCTCAGCGTCAGTCTGGCCCCAGTGGGGACATGGGGTGTTTCACCTCTAGGGGTGCTGGCTCTGGCCTGGCCTCAGCTCATGGGGTGACTAGCTGGCTTCGGGGGTCAGAGAACTAGTGCCCATCCATTGCCAGGCCCAGGGGAGCTGGAGGGCCGAGGACACTAGAGAAAGGGATACAGAGCCTCTCACCCCTCCCGCACTGGGTCCAGCCCGGCCTCAGGTCTGGGGCAGGGGATCCAGGGGCTCAGTCTGTGTGTGCTATTCAGGAAGCCTCCTGATCCCAGTGCTTCTCTAGCACGGGGGAGGGAAAGGAAACTGATGGAGACAAAGCTTCAGAGGGAGCTTGATAGGTTTACGGAGGGGATGGTGTGAGGGGGTTACTGGCCATAGCACGGGCTGGACTCGGTGACCCTGGAGTTTCTTTCTAGTTCTATGTTCATAACGGCTCCTTCCCCTTCTGGGGACCCTTCCCAGCCTGTGACTGCTCCCCCTTCGTGTCCTTGCCCTAAGGAGCTGGGGGCTCTCCTAAGGAGAACCAGGCAAGGACGGGATCCCGAAGCTGAGGGAGCGACCAGCAGTGTCAGGGACAGCGCAGAGGTCAAAGCAGCTGCCAGACACTCACCTGTCGAGGGTCTTGCAGTCCGATCCAGACACGATCCGTGGGGGAGTGTGACATGCTGATGTATTTGGCCACCGTGTTCCCTTCTGCCTCATTGAGAATGGAGGCGAGATGGGCCCCCTTGCGGTGATACTGACACTCTACCTGCAGCAGGGAAATCAGCACAGCCTGTTACCCCGCTGCAGGAGGACGCTGTTTGGCACTGGTGTGGGGTCCTGCCCCACCAGGCTGCAGCCGGAGCAGGGACGGCTGTGAGGGGAGAGAGCCCCCATCAGTGCTCCCGAGCCCCAGGGCCTGGCACCAGCCACCTCACTTCTGCAGCCTCCCCACCCCACCTCTGCAGGGATACACCCCGGGGCCAATGGTGATGTCACCAAACTCCGTCAGCCCCTGCCCACTAACCCCCCCACCTGGTGGATCCCTGAGAAGAGCCTCGTACCTCAGCCTCCGACCAGGTCATCTTGTCAGAGAAGAACCCATAGCAGAAGTCTTTGTATTGTATCCAGTCTTCGGGACAGGATATGGCCCCTATTCCTGAGCCGAGAGTGGGGATGGGATGGGGAGAGAGAACAGTGTGGTGAGAGGCTGTTTCGGAGAAGAGGATCGGAGCAGAACTGCCGGCTGTCATCCTTCCAGCTTCTCCAGGTCTCCCCAAATCCTGTGAACTTTTGCCCTCTCTCAAAATGGCCACTATCTCCTATGACTTTCAATGGGGCTGAAGCCAGTCAGTTAATAGCTGCCACTCCCTTGCCACCTTTGTCTGTGGCAGTGTGGCTGTCCTACTGAAAATTACCCCTGTCTCTTCTCCAAGGGGACACGAGCTGGGCTGTTCTAAAGGAAAATGGTCGCGTCCTATCTTCTGCGCAGGAGCACTGGGGAACCTGACGGGAAGGAGTATCAAGGGTGTTGAGTCAGAGGTAGGGTGACCAGACAGCAAATGTGAAAAATGGGGATGGGGGCTGGGGGTAATAGGAGCCTATATAAGAAAAAGAGCCAAAAATCGGGACTGTCCCTATAAAATCAGGACACCTGGTCACCCTAGTCAGAGGGGACTATGGGGTGAGGCTGGGGAGCACTGGATGTCAGTGGGACTGGGAGCAGAGGGGAGGTTGGGGGCACTGGAGTTTAGTAGAGGCTGAAGGGACACCACATACTGATTTTCCAACCGAGTGAGGAGGGCTTTGAACTAGATTCAAAAGGGGCTGATGACAAAATCCTACAGGTGACTTTAACAGAAGGTTAGATGTGGTTGGGGGGAGGAGGTGAAAAATTATAAAAGGGTGAAAGGAGCAACAAGAGGGATAACAGTGCGGGAATCTGCTGTACATCTCAGATGTCTCTACACAAATGCAAGGAGTATGGGGAGTACATGGAGGAACTGGAAGTATTAGTATATTAGCTAAACTATGACTTGATCAGCATCCCAGAGATTTACTGTTCTGAATCTCACGACTGGAATATCGCTAGAGAGAGGTAGAGCTTGTTCAGGAGGGACAGGCAAGCACCACATGGCTTTTAAAAGGGAACAAAGAGTGTCTGGGAAATTATAGACCAGTAGCCTAAGTTTGATACCTGGAAAGATACTGGATCAAATGATGAAACAATCAGTGTGTAAGCGTCTAGAGGATCATTGGGTTATAAGTAATGGCAAACATGGCATTGTCAAGATCAAACCATGCCAAGCCAACCTCATTTCCTTCTTTAACAGGGTTACTGACCCCGAGAAGAGGGGGAAGCTGTGGACTTGATAGATCTTGATTTTAGTAATGCTTTTGACACAGTCCCACATGATCTTCTCATAAGCAAACTATGGAGATGTGATCTAGGTAAAATTACTATAAGGTGGGTGTACAACTGGTAGGAAGACCCTACTCAAAGAGTAGTTGGGGAGAACATAAGAACATAAGAAAGGCCGTACCGGGTCAGACCAAAGGTCCATCTAGCCCAGTATCTGTCTACCGACAGTGGCCAATGCCAGGTGCCCCAGAGGGAGTGAACCTAACAGGCAAGGTTTTCTTGGTTCCTGTCAAATGAGTGGAACACATCTAGTGGGGTCCCTTGGGGGTCTGTCCTTGGTCTGGTACTATTCAACATTTCCATGAATGCCTTGGATAATGGAGCGAAGAGTATGCTTATAAATTTTGTGGATGACACCCAGCTGGGAGGGATTGCTAGCACTTTGGAGGACAAGATTAGAAGCCAGATTTGGTCTGAAATCAACCAACTGAAGTTCAGTAAAGACAGGTGCAAAGTACTTCACTTAGGAAGGAAAAATCAAACGCACAACTACAAAATGGAGAATAACTGGCTTGGCTGTAGTCCTGCTGAAAAGGATCTGGGGATTATAGTGGACCACAAATTGAATGAGAGTCAACAATGTGATGCAGTTCAGACAAAGGCTACAATCATTCTGGCTCATGTTAACAGGAGTGTTGTACGCAAGACACGGTCGGTTATTGTCCTGCTCTGATCGGCTCTGGTGAGGTCTCAGCTGGAGTTCTGTGAGATGTGGACAAGATGGAGAGATTCCAGAGAACAACAACAAAAACACTAAAAGCCTTAGAAACCTGATCTGTGAGGAATGTTCAGAGAACTGGGCAAATTCAGTCTATAGAAAAGAAGACTGAGGGGTGACCAGAGAACAGTCTTGACATCTGTTAAGGTCTGTTATAAAGAGGATTGTGATTAATTGTTCTCTATGTCCACTGATGGTAGGATGAGCAGTAATGGGTTTAATCTGCAGCCAGAGAGATTTAGGTTCGATATTAGGAAAAACTTGCTACCACTCAGAATAGTTAAGCTCTGGAACAGGCATCCAAGCGTGTTTGTGGATTTCCTGTCACTGAAGGTTTTTAAGAACAGGTTGGACTAACACCTGTCAGGGATGATCTAGGTTTACTTGGTCCTGCCTCAGTGTGGGGGGCTGGACAAGGTGACCTCTGGAGGTCCCTTCCAGCCCCACATTTCTATGATTCTCTGATAGCTGAGGGCCCAGAGAGGGAAGGGGAGGCAGAGAGCTAGTGACAGATGGGTGGGGGAAGGGATTAGCAGTGTATGGAGTAAGTGCAGAGATCTGTGGGGCTAAGTAGGGAAGGGGAGGGAAGAAATAGTCTATGGGTCCCAGCATTTTTATTTTGAGTGAAGGAGGAGGAGGGAGGAGTTTGGATTATCCCAAAGCAGAAGGATCAAGTTTAGGAAGAGGCGCCATTCTGAGCCCAATGAAAGAAACGGATGTCACTCATTTGGGATGTTATCACCACACTCTGTTTCCTGGTTGGGATGGGACCTCCCCTTTCTGCTGCAGAAAGACACCCCCTAAGCAGCAGCAGGAGATGGGGGCGGGTTTAGTTCACAGCCTGTCTCTCACACTCAGCCCCAGGTCTCAGGGATTCCCTCTGCACCCAGAGCTGGGGAAGCAGGAAGCAGCTTCTCTCCTTGGGCAGGTGCTGAACCGCTGGCTGGGGTCTGGCTTAGTGGGGTAGGGGCTCTGGGGACCCAGCTGTCTTGGCTGTTACCACATGGTGGGGCTGGGGCCCTTGAGTGAAATGAATTCACTTCCCATCAAGGGCAAACAGAGCCTGGGGTCTCCAGCTCCGAGGGGCCGGTCAGGGGACTCACCTTCCAGCGAGGGGTTAAAGATCAGGCAGCCGAGGAGGCAGAGGCTGAAGTAGGCGACTGGCCCCATCTTCTCGCTTCCCCTGGGGAGAAAACACACAAGGGAGATGGGGCCATGAGAGCCTGAGACGCGCCCTGGAGCGACCCCCCTCCGCTGTGTGGCATTTCACAGGAGGAGGTGCTTCAGAGCTGGGGCTGTTCGCTAAAGGGCCTGGCTGGGATGGAAGGGCCCCGAGAGGGATCCCGTCGCCTAGCTAGGGTTGCCAATGTTGGTTGGACGTATTCCTGGAGATTTAATCACATCACATAATCTTTAATTCCTGCAGACTCCAGGCCAGTCCTGGAGGGTTGGAAACCCTAACCCCAGCCGTGGAGGACCCAGCTCAGAGCCCAGCTTCCTGCTTCTGAAGGGCCCTTCCACCCCTCGCCCTCACCGAGCCGCGCTGCAGGGACAGAACTGGACACCCAGCTGAGAGCCAGGTCTCAGCTGCTCAGTGACTGGGCTCTGCATGGCACACCACCAGGGACTCCCCGAACCAGGGCTGCAGGTGGGGAGGAGATGGGGGGGGGCAGCTGGGAGGTTGGGGTCACTCAGATGGGGCTGGGTTCTAGGCAACAGGGTCCCATTGCAGAGAAAAACAGTTCTCAGCAGGGGCATTTGCCATCTCCCACTTTCCCTCTCTCTCCAGTGCTGGGGCTGGCAGGTCCCCACGGTAACCATCTACATGGAACTTGGAGGGAGAGCAGAGGTGGGAGGAAGGAAAAGTTTGGAAGAGGCACCAGTGCCACCAGGATGGAGGCCAGTCTGTGTGCACGTGGCTGGAATGCCAGCTGCAAGTGCAGCACCTCTGCAATAGTTCTCTGACTAGAGACCAGTTTAGTGTTAGAAACCTGGAGCCTCTCAACTTATCACCCAGCACCTGGTACATGAGACACCCCTTGACCCGACCCTGGGGCCTTTCCCCCACTAACAGGTGTTTGAATCACACTCATATTTCCAGCTCCAGGGAGACTGAGTGTCTGGAAAGCCAACACTGTGTGGTTGGGGTGGGGGGGGAGGGGTGATAGTCACTGGACCTCGTGGTTGGGGTTGGGATCCCCATGGCACCATGCCTGGGAGAAGGCTCCCAATGGGAGAGCTGCCCGGCAGAGTGATGCTCCGTGGGGACTGGACACAGGACTGGATGCTGGGCCCAGCTCTGGGAGGGGCAGAGAGCTCGGCAGGGCTCTGCCGGGCGTTAGGGTGCTGCATGCAGGGCTGTGCTGGGTGGGACGAAGGGGTGAGACAGAGACGGCCCCGGATCAGGGGACTCACACAGGGCACCTGCCCCTGTAATGGATCAGCTGCCGCCAGCCACCCGGAGCAAGAGGAGGAAGAAGCTGGAGGAAGCCAGGGTCTCACCTGATTGTCTCTCTGCGTAGCTGCTCTGGTGCAAGGTTGGAACAAGTGCAGCCTGCATGGGACACTGGCCGCGCCTGGGGCATTTATAGACCAGTGTGGGGAGGGGACTAGGTGTCAATACTGAATATGCAAATCTGTCCAGATGGCAGATACTATCATTTAATGCCCAGGCAAACAGAGATAAGAGGAACCTTGACACACCCATCCACTAGGCTGTGAGCAGGAGAAAGTGCTTGAAAGGGCTGAGAGAACAGATAAAATAAAAGCTGTTCCCTCCCCCCCGTCGGTCAGCGCTGAGGTCAGTGTGGCTGTGGGGAGCCATCGTGCCCTGGCCCTGACTGGCCCAACTGCTCACGTCCATCTTGTCCCATGGAAAGTTCCGGGCAGAGCCCCAGGGAGTGTAAATCAGCTGGAGCCTCCTGAAGTCAGTGGGGGGATCCCCAGCGGGTACAGGCCGGTGTGGGGCTACTGGAGTCCTTGGGGTCAGACCCCCAGCGGGTGGGCGTTGCTCAGAGCTCCCAATATCAACGAAGACGGCATTTTTGGAATCACCTTTGGAGATAAGACATGGAGTTTCATCCTACGTTGAGGTTATTACTCGTCCATACCTGAATTGCTAGATCATATGACCAGTACCAGGGCTCATCATCCCAGAGCACCTGAGGTGGTCATGAACTATGACCCTGTGTGTAGAAAAGTTGGACTTAAATCCACTGATGTTACTTATATGTTTTCCAGTGCCATGTTGTGAGGGTAAAACAGTCATGCAGGCGATTGTACCCGTTGCTGTTTTGCTGTCCTTAATCACTGCCTTAGGGAGAAGCTTTTTGAGGATTGTGAGGGCTGAAAGCTATGGGACCTGTGCATTGACCTGTTTGGAAAGCTTATTAAACATTGCTATTGCCATAGGTTGTGCTTTGCAAAGCACTTGAGATCATGACAGTGTTTTAAAGAAAATTACCAAACTGGAGGATACCTGCTTAGCGAGTTACATTGACTGTCTGGTCCGCACAAAAAGTTACAGGAACCTGCTTAAGAAAAAGACCATTTGTAAGAAGTCTAAAAGGATTAAGTTAGAGAATGGGGAGGAAACAATCACGTGATATAAAACTTGGTAGGTGTAAATAAAAATATCTATTGAAAAAGGCTTTGTGACTATCTGTGTTTCTGTTAGAAGGTCTGCGTGGCCCTGAAATAAGATAAAAGTTTTGATGGAGCATCTTGGTTTATTTTCAAGGGGCTGAATGACTTTTAAAGTTTGTGAGATCCCAGCTCTTGTGTCTCTGTGTAAAGAGAGCTGTTTACAGCAAAAAGCTGAAATGTGTGGAGTACAGTCCTGGGGGAAAACAAAACCAAAAACAATGTGTTTAAAATAAAGCAAAAAGGCCAATATATTGTGCATAAAACAGGGATGTTTGAGACGTGTTTGAGTACAATTAAACTGACTCACCCTGTTGAACAACACCCCCGCCCCCCGACTCTATTGCCTTCAACGAGTCTGTTGGGCTAGGTCTAGATGTGATTATCACCCTTGTTTGCATCAGGTTAAAACATATTAGTGAGCAGTAAATAAGTTTGATGGGTGGGTGGAGATGATGAGCTCTGATTAATATTAAATTAAATAAAACCTCAGGAGTTTGTAGATGCTATTGGACAGTTTAAATATAACCCCAGGAGTTCGTTGAATGCTATGGGTCAGTCTTCCTAGCAAGTCAAAGTCAGTTTAAACTAATATATTTACAAACCTAAAGAAGGGTCTAACCCAAAACTGAAATGTTTCAAGGGTTCGCAAACCTCCACCATGCGTTTATAAAAAGAAGCATTTGATGTAAGAACAATCAAACATTTAAAAGCTCTGGATATTTGTAGGGTGTTTACTATGGTTGTGATGAATCCATTTTATTTCAAAACAAACCAAAACTTTAAGCATGAAAGACACATTTAAAAAAACAACCCAAGACATTCATTGATATCTACAAGGTGCCCCCACTCAGGAGAGGGTACAGTAACATTAAGAATGATTGCGTATGGTGATTTACTGTTTAATACTGTAAGAAGGCCCTACAGTGCTCTTTTTCTCATTGAAAGAGGAATATATATTTTAACTAAAAGAAAAAAAATTAGCCAAAAGCATCCCAGTTGTTAGGCAACTTCATTTTCACCCCTCAGATCACAACAGGGAGCGTTTGGGGATGAGTGCCTAAATTCCATAAAAGCAGCAAAGAGTCCTGTGGCACCGCCTAGACTCACAGATGTCTTGGAGCATGAGCTTTCGTGGGTGAATACCCACTTCATCAGATGCATCCGATGCCACAGGACACTCTGCTGCTTTTACAGATCCAGATTAACATGGCTCCCCTCTGATACTAAGTTCCATAAGTATCTATTAATTAAGAGTTGTAGTGATCAAATCAACCTGCTAACTACAGACTTGAAGTTTGTTTGAAACAAAGAGTGAGGATGGTATAAAAAAACCTCAGGTTTTTGGGGACTGTTTTCTTTCAACAGAAAGGATCTTGAACAGAATAGCTGCTGGACTGGACTGCAGGCATGTGCCCCACTCCCCTAATAATTTCCGTTGCCCTCTGCTGGACTCTCTCCAGTCTGTCCACATCCTTTCTGTAGTCTGGGGCCCAAAACTGGACGCAGTACTCCAGGTGTGGCCTCGCCAGTGCCGAATAGAGGGGAACGATCACGTCCCTCGATCCGCTGGCAAGGCCCCGACTTATAGAGCCCAATATGCCGTTAGCCTTCTTGGCAACAAGGGCACACTGCTGACTCCTATCCAGCTTCTCGTCCATTGTAATCGCCAGGCCCTTTTCTACAGAACTGCTGCTTAGCCAGTCAGTCCCCAGCCTGTGCATGGGATTCTTCTGTCCTAAGTGCAGGACTCTGCACTTGTCCTTGTTGAATCTCATCAGATTTCTTTTGGCCCAATCCTCTACTTTGTCTAGGTCACTCTGGACCCTATCCCTACCCTCCAGCATATCTACTGAATATTACTATACAACATGGGACGCAGCTGGTGTATGTGAGATGAATGCAGGCAGCAACTAACTCCGAAGCATTGAATAAAGTCTAAACACTCAGCACATTCGAATAATACCTGTTTTAAGAACCCTAACACCCAGGTGAGCCAGTCTGGTTCCAGCTCTGTATTGTCAGTGGAGACATGGAGATCTTGGCATGAGCTGGAGAGGAGAGGTAGGTGAGGAGTCAGTCACTGGCTGAACTCCAGACCACAGTCAACAGCAAATATTTACCTGCTTTGCATTGCAGTTAAATCACGGCATTTGCCTACAGACTCTTAACAGTCCTCTGCTTCTCAGGACTCATTAAGTGGCCATCAGCATTTCTTGGAAACTAAGCTCCTGTTGATTTAAGGGGCACATGATCCAGCCTTAAATCACCTCTAAATCAGCATTACGAACGATTTGACTATTGAGGATAGAGTTCCGCCTCCCCATTCTCAGGGTATGTCTACAGGTCGAATTTATAGAAGTTGGTTTTTTAGAAATCGTTTTTATTCAGTTGATTATGTGTGTTCCCACACAAAATTCTCTAAGTGCATTGTCAGCGGACTGTGTCCACGGTACCGAGGCTAGCATCGACTTCCGGAGCGTTGCACTCTGGGTAGCTGTGGGTAGCTATCCCACAGTTCCCGCAGTCTCCCCTGCCCATTGGAATTCTGGGTTCAGATCCCAATGCCTGATGGGGCAAAAACAGCGTTGCGGATGGTTCTGGGTACATGTCGTCAGGCCCCCCTCTCCCTCCCTCCTTCCGTGAAAGCAACAGCAGACCATCGTTTTGCGCCTTTTTTCCTGGGTTACCTGAGCAGACGCCATACCATGGCAAGCATGGAGCCCGCTCAGCTCACCGTCACCGTACGTCTCCTGGGTGCTGGCAGTTGTGGGACTGCACTGCTACACAGCAGCAGCTCATTGCCTTTTGGCAGCAGACAGTGCATTACGACTGGTAGGTATCGTCATATTCCTGGGTGCTCTTTTAGCCGACCTTGGTGAGGTCGGTCAGGGGTGCCTGGGAAGACATGGGAGTGACTCAACCAGGTAATTCTGCTGAGCACCCAGTAGATGACGATGGCTAGCAGTCGTACTGCACCGTCTGCTGCCAGCCTAAGATGAAAAAGATAGATAGAGTGGATCAAAAAAAAAAAGAAATTGGAGGAATCCCCTGCACCGCTACAGGCTGGGGACTGACGGGCTAAGCAGCAGTTCTGTAGAAAAGGACCTGGGGATTACAGTGGACAAGAAGCTGGATAGGAGTCAGCAGTGTGCCCTTGTTGCCAAGAAGGCTAATGGCATATTGGGCTGCATTAGTAGGATCCTTGCCAGCAGATCGAAGGAAGTGATCATTCCCCTCTATTCGACATTGGTGAGGCCACACCTGACGTATTACGTCCAGTTTTGGGCCCCACACTACAGAAAGGATGTGGATAAACTGGAGGGAGTCCAGCGGAGGGCAACAGAAATTATTAGGGGACTGGGGCACATGACTTTTGAGGAGAGGCTGAAGGAACTGGGCTTGTTTAGTCTGCAGAAGAGAAGAATGAGGGGGGATTTGATTGCAGCCTTCAACTACCTGAAAGAGGGTTCCAAAGAGGATAGAGCTCGGCTGTTCTCAGTGGTGGCAGATGACAGAACAAGGAGCAATGGTCTCAAGTTGCAGTGGGGGAGGTTTAGGTTGGATATTAGGAAACACTATTTCACTAGGAGGGTGATAAAGCACTAGAATGGGTTCCCTAGGGAGGTGGTGGAATCTCCATTGGTAAAGGTTTTTAAGGCCTGGCTTGACAAAGTCCTGACTGGGATGATTTAGTTGGGGATCGGTCCTGCTTTGAGCAGGGGGTTGGACTAGATACCTCCTGAGGTCCCTTCCTACCCTGATATTCTATGATTCTATGATTAAAAGAAAGCAAAGACTTGGTTGTTTACTCTACCCACACACACCACAAAGAGGAGACTTGCAAGTGAATCCCTCCCATCAGCTGAGTTTGCAACTCAAAGCAGAAGGGAGAAGGGAATAAAACCCCCTAACTCGGAGGAACTGGATTTGTATGGTCCTTGAACACTAGGGGTCAAGGATTACTAGGCATAAGCAAAAGATCCCAGTGCTTAGCCTGGGTTAGCCCTAAAGGCCATACAGAGCGTGCTCAGTATAGAAGGTTTTATTACTTTTTGAAACTTAAGATTGGAACTCATTTGTGTGTATCTATATTTCCCCTGTTTCAACCTTGTAAGTAACTCTCTTGCTTCCTTTTCTTGTATACTAAATCTTTAGCTAGTTTATTCCAGGATGGCCTACATGCATTGTCTTTGGTGTGAGATTGAAAGTCAGTTGATCTGGGGTAAGTGACTGGTTTTTTGGGACTGGGAGGAGCTTGCATATTGCTCCGCTGCTTGGTGTGAGGTACCGTCTCTCACAAAGGTAAGCTCACGCAGGTGGCAAGACAGACAGTGTCCCCACGGGGACTGGCTGTGATCTGTGGTAAGGTGTTACGGTTCCTGAGGAGTTTACACTTGATCATTGCAGGGCTGGCTCCAGGCACCAGCTCAGCAAGCAGGGGCTTGGGGCAGCCCAGGGGAAGAAGTGGCATGTCAGGCTCTTTGGCGGCAATTTGGCGGCGGGTCCCTCTCAGAGGGAAGGACCTGCCACCGAATTGCCACCAAAGAAGAAAGTGGCACCGTGGAGTAGCCACCGATTGCGATCGCAGCTGCTGCTTCTTCTTTTTTTTTTTTTTGCCGCTTGGGGGGGCAAAAACCCTGGAGCTGGCCCTGGATAATTGGTTGGTGAAATCGAAGTGTAGCCCTCACAGCTAGAGACTGCTGAGCTGAATTCACATTGGGCCAGTGGTGCACCAGCACTGGGGCTCCCCTACTACAAGCTGAAATCACTGAAAGAGCTGAAATTACTGAGCCGAGATCAGTGAGTGCTATGTTAACTAGTGGGGGAGCCTGAAGATCTATTGCTAAGTGGCTGGCAGAGCAGTTTGCAGGACGGTTGGAGCGGTGAGTGCAGCGGAGCTGAGCAGTTTGCAGGGACGGCTGGTGGAGCAGAGCAGCTTGTGGGACAGCTGGAGTGGCCCACGGAACAGTAAGTGGAGCAGAGCAGTTTGTGGGGACGGCTGGAGGAATGGAGGGGCTGGTGGAGCAGAGCCGTTAGTAGTGAAGGCTGCAGCAGACCTCCATGGAGAGGCAGGGCAGTCGGCCTCAGCCCACGTAAGGTGCCCCTTAACACCCCATGTGCCCCCCACCAATTCCACCCAGGCTTGGAGGGTAAAACTCTGCAGATGAACTATTGAACTCTGGGGTGGCATTGACCAGGGACAGAGACTTTTGGGTTGTTGGACTTTGGGGTGATTGGACTTAAGACCCTGAGGGAAAAGGACATTGCCAAATGTACTTGGAGGTGGGTCTTTTTCTCATTTTTTGTGTTTCCCCAACGTAATGCCGGATTGTTTCCCTCCTTTATTAAAAGGATTTTGCTACACTCGGACTCCGTGCTTGCGAGAGGGGAAGTATTGCCTCCTACAGGCGCCCGGGTGGCGGTGGTAGGTAATTGTCCCAGGTCACCGGGTGGGGGCGCGAGCCAGTTTTGCATTGTGTTATTGAAACGGAACCCCTGGATACTGAACCCGGCCCTTGTTGCTGCCAACTCAGAGGAGCAGAAGAGTTACACTAACATACCTGACATCAGGCAATGCGAGGGGTTATGGGATACTTAGCATGAGTGAGCAGGGTTATATAAAAAGCATAGGCCAATTTAGGCTATATAAGTACAATTGTATTACTATGATGTGTTTAATACATATGGATATATGTTTGGTGTGGATAATATGTAGTGGTAATGTGAGATATATATATCTTTCCCCCTCTTTTCCTTCCTCTTTTTGTATTTGTAATCAAAAGTTAAATAATATTCATGGGTTTTGCCCTAGTACCAGGCAAGCTAGCTCTCAGTGAGGAACATGTTAACCCAACGATTCTATTTACATTCGTACAATTCTACGCAGTACCTGGGAAATTGTTTCTACAATATAAAAAATAGCCTGTAAAAGCCTGTTAGTCTCTTGGCTCAACTCAAGAGGCAAACAGTGTATTCAAGGGAAACACTGACTTGACAAAAGGTGTGACTATGTTGTTTTGTTAAGGCAATTTTAAAGAATGCACAGAAGGAAGTTGTTAAAAGCAAATTTGACAAGAATAACTTCTCTGGAGCACAGGTCTCTATCAGGCTGGTCCCAGGCTGCCAAACATGCTGAGAAGATCCTGGTGCAGCTTTTCTCCCACTTGAAACTAACACTTTTCTTTCTTTCTTTTCTCCTCCGGTCAGTCTGCATCTCTAGAAACTTTTTGCCAGGCATCTTGGCCCCTCTGCTCTCTCTACACACTTCTGGCATGGATAGGGATAATCAGGGCCGGCCTTGGGGAAAATGGCACTGTGGGCGAACTTCTAGTTTGGCAGCCTTTGTTGTTGTGGGATGCGGGGGATGGGGACTTGGGTCCTGGAGATGGCGAGCGGGCTGCCCCCGCGTGGGGTGGAAGGGCTGTTATGCTATGGGTTGCTCAGCACGCTGTGAGGGGCTGGTTGGCAGGGGCTGCCTCAGGGAGGGGCTGGATTGAGGGGCAGTGGGAGGGCCCAGAACTCATCTCTGGGAAGGTTCCCCTTGTGTACACCATGAGCAGAGACCTTTTCCTGCAGCCTCCATCCCCCACGATCACGATCTTCAGCTGCTTCTCCCTGTCAAGAGGGGCAGGCTCCTGCTCTCCTTGGCTCCTTGGGCCCCCTGCCAGGGATGGACCCATTCGCTTCTGCCATGTGAGTGGAGACATGAGGACCCTGGGGTGCTGGGGGGTCAGGCGGGCTCCTGGGTGCTGGGGGGTTGGGCAAGTCCCAGGATGTTGGGGGACAGGTGGGCCCCAGGGTGTGTGTGTGTGTGGGCGGGTTGGGTCCAGCTTTAGAGCAGCGGTGACACTGTGGGAACAGGTGGCATCTCTGTCCGGTCGGCTCCCACTGTGGCTCCCTCTGCATCTGGGGGTCACTGCTCTCCGCACGCTCTGGGCTGAGGAGGACGAGGAAGGGCCTGAGCTGGCCTCGCTCCCGGCTCCCCAGGGATTGGCTGAGGTGAATAGTCCTGAGCCATCTGCACCTGCCGCAGCCGCCCCAGCCCTGCTCCGTGCAGGTGCCCCACAAATGGGAGACCGGCCTCAGCCCTGACGTGGCCGCATTGCCTATAGCCCCCTTTCCCCTCCCCCCGCCCCACTCCCCATACACAGACTTTGCTACAGGAGCCTTCTGTGCAGACATTGAAACACCCCTCCCCCGACAGGGACCCCTTGGACACTGAGACCCTCCTCCCCCCACATAGGTGCCCTATGGGCACTGAGACAGTTGGACACCCCTGACCACAGCACCCCCCTCTGAAACGGTGCCCTGGGCTGTCACCCACCCGTGAGGCTGGCCCTGGGGACAATGCAAACAGCTTCCTTCTTAGGAGCTACTCCGCCCAAAGCTGTACGCACACCAGCCCAGCCGAAGGTAGATTTGATCGTTTGCCATTACCTACCAGCTGTATCCACATTGTGGTTGGTACTGGCCTTATCAGATATCCCTGATCTTTCATCCTCGCCTGCGCTTCTGTGTCCGCTCCCTTGTGCATGTTCTCAGGAAAGCTGTTCCTTGGCATTGGACAGAGGAGCACACACAGGCAGTGATTACTCTCAAACAGGCGGTGGACTGGCCAGCTACACATGACCCCTCACGCCCTTCCACCTGCAGGCGGCTGCCCGTGGAGTGGCAGCATCAGGGCTTTTAGCTCAGGAGGTGCGTGGTAAACAAAGGCCGGTTGCTTTGGCTTTGTGGAGCTTAACTTTCCCTGTGCAAAGGCAATTTATTTGCCATATTCTTGGCAATCAAATATTTCACCTTTTCAATAGGCCTCTTTCCTATAATCTTACCCATGTCACACACTTACCAATTTTACCAAAGATGTTCCGTAGTTATTATGTGTGAAACTGCTAAATTGTTTAACCAGTCACCAATAAAAACTAATGAACTGATTACAGAAAATAATAATGAAGTACAAGAGCACCACAAAGGTAAGAAGATGATCTGTGCAGCCTGCGGTAGCTATGCGCTAATTGGCATAACCAATTTGTTAAGGAACGTTGATCCAGGTAAATTGCCTGATTTAATCAGTGATGAACATTTATCTAAATAGTATTGCCCGAAATATGTATTAAAGATGCTTGTAAATTGGCAATGTGTCAGCTCTTGGAAACAAGATCCATACAACACAATTAGCAATGTGGAGTGTTTAACACCACATGTTAACACAGGTGTTTGTTATTTAAAACGGCCCTGTTCAGTGTCGGATTCTATGTATGTTTCCTTTATGGTATTTTTACTATTACTGGACTTCTTCACACAATGCATGGTCAACCTGTGGAACTCATTGCCAGGGGGTGTTGTGAAGGCCAAAGCTAAAACAGGGTTCAAAAAAACAACCTAGATAAGTTCATGGAGGACAGGTTTATCAATGGCTATTGGCCCAGATGATCAGGGATCTAACCCCATGCTCTGAGTATCCCTGGCTTCTGTTTGCCAATCAATGGGACACAGTAATACCAGGGTACAAAACATACCGGAAGGACAGAACGGGTCATGCTGATGGGGGAGTGGCATTATATGTGAAAGAATCAAATGAAGTAAAAATTGTAAATGAATCAAACTGTACCATAGAATCTCTATGGATAGTAATTCCATGTTTGAATAACAATAATATAGCAGTAGGGCTATATTACAGACCATGTGACCAGGATGATGATAGTGACCATGAAATGCTCAGGGAGATTAAAGAGGCTATTAAAATAAAAGCTCAATAATAATAATGGGGGATTTCAATTATCCCCATATTGACTGGGTACCTATCACCTCAGGAAGGGGTGCTGAGATAAAGTTTCTTGACACCTTAAATGACTGCTTCTTGGAGCAGCTGGTCCTGGAACCCACCAGAGGAGAGGTAATGCTTGAGTTAGTCTTAAGTGGAGCACAGGATCAGGTCCAAGAGATGAATCTAGCTGGACCGCTTGGTAATAGTGACCATAATATTAAATTTAACATCCCTGTGGTGAGGAAAACTCCACAGCAGCCCAACACTGTAGCATGTAATTTCAGAAAGGGGAACTACACAAAAATGAGGAGGTTAGTGAAACAGAAATTAAAGGGTACGGTGCCAAAAGTAAAATCCCTGCAAGCTGCATGGAAACTTTTTAAAGACACCATAATAGAGGCTCAAATTAAATGTATACCCTAAATTAAAAAACACAGTAAGAGAACCAAAAAAGAGCCACCATAGCTAAACAACAAAGTAAAAGAAGCAGTGAGAGACAAAAAGGCATCCTTTAAAAAGTGGAAGTTAAATCCTACTGAAGAAAATAGAAAGTAGCATAAACTCTCACAAATGAAGTGTAAAAATATAATTATGAAGGCCAAAAAAGAATTTGAAGAACAGCTAGCCAAAGACTCAGAAAGTAATAGCAATTTTTTTAAAGTACATCAGAAGCAGGGAGCCTGCTAAACAATCAGTGGGGCCATTGGACGATCGAGATGCTAAAGGAGCACTCAAGGATGATAAGGCCATTGTGGAGAAATTAAATGAATTCTTTGCATTGGTCTTCACGGTTGAGGATGTGAGGGAGATTCGCAAACCTGAGCCATTCTTTTTAGGTGACAAATCTGAGGAACTGTCCCAGATTGAGGTGTCATTAGAGGAGGTTTTGGAACAAATTGATAAACTAAACAGTAATAAGTCACCAGGACCAGATGGCATCACCCAAGAGTTCTGAAGGAACTCAAATGTGAAATTGTAGGACTACTAACTGTTGTCTGTAACCTATCATTTAAATCAGTTTCTGTACCAAATGACTGGAGGATAGCTAATGTGATGCCAATTTTCAAAAAGAGCTCCAGAGGTGATCCTGGCAATTACAGGCCAATATGCCTGACTTCCGTACGGGGTAAACTGGTTGAAACTATAGTAAAGAACAAAATTGTCAGACATATAGATGAACATATTTTGTTGGGGAATAGTCACATGGTTTTTGTAAAGGGAAATCATGCCTCACCAATCTACTAGAATTCTTTGAGGAGGTCAACAAGCATGTGGACAAGGGGGATCCAGTGGATACAGTGTATTTAGATTTTCAGAAAGCCTTTGACAAGGTCCCTCACCAAAGGCTCTTAAGCAAAGTAAGCAGCCGTGGGATAAGAGAGAAGGTTCTCTCACAAAGTGGTAACTGATTAAAAGATAGGAAACAAAAGGTAGGAATAAATGGTCAGTTTTCAGAATGGGGAGAGTTAAATAATGGTGTCCCCCAAGGGTGTTTACTGGGCCCAGTCCTATTTAACAAATTCATAATTGGTCTGTAAAAAAGGGGTAAACAGTGAGGTGGCAAAATTTCCAGATGATACTGTAATGATGCTGGCTTTGGTGGGTCACTTCTGAGAGTATCAGTTCAGGACAAATTGCTTAAAGCCGGGCAGCTACAGCCCCAGGCTGGGGTTCCTTTGCACACCAAGGCAAACCAAACCAGCCAAACAGAGATGACTTTGGTTTTACCCCACTGGCTAATCATAAGTCAGACAAGCAATTCCCTCAGCCACTCCAGTTCCCCAGTATCACCACCAGTGCCACTCGTTATGGGGATGAATGGTTATGAAAACCAATAAACCAGTAAAAGAAAAAAAGTTCTCCCGATCCCAAAGGACCAAGCCCCAGACCCAGGTCAATATATACATCAGATCTTACCCACAAATCAGGCTGTTGCCAATCTTTTAGAATCTAAAATCTAAAGGTTTATTCATAAAGGAAAAAGATAGAGATGAGTGCTAGAATTGGTTAAATGGAATAATTTCCATACAGTAACGGCAAAGTTCTTGGTTCAGGCTTGTAGCAGTGATGGAATAAGCTGCAGGTTCAAATCAAGTCTTTGGAACATCCCCAGCTGGGATGAGTCATTCAGTCTTTTGTTCAGAGCTTCAGTTTGTAGCACAGTTCCTCCAGAGGCAAGAAGCAGGATTGAAGACAAGATGGAGGAGATGCAGCAGCCATTTATAATCTCTTGCTTTCTTTGTTCCAAAGACAAGCTATCCAGCATGTGGCATGGACAAATCTTAGAGTTCTGTCCGTAGGCATGTCCCTACATGCCTTGCTGAATTACAACATGTATCTGACTTCTCTCAATGGGTCAGTTGCAAAGCTGATGGTCCTTAATGGGCCATCAAGCAGGCTAGGCAGTGCTGATGCCAAATTGTCTGGGGTGACACCCAGAAGCAGGGCACAAGTCTGAAATACAGACAGTATAAAGCCAATACTTATACCTTTAAACACAAAAATGATACATGCATACAGTTAGAATAATCATAACCAGCCAACCATAACCTTGTCTTAGACACCTTATTTGACCCCCTTTATACAAGATTTAGTGCCACTACAGGACCTTGGTTGCAAAAAGGATCTATACGGTCCTGGTTTGTGTCAATAATGTCACAGATACAAAACTACTCAAGATAGTTAAGTCCCAGGCAGACTGCAAAGAACTACAAAAGAATCTCTCCAAACTGGGTGACTAGGCAATAAAATGGCAGATGAAATTCAATGTTGATAAATGCAAAGTAGTGCACCTTGGAAAACATGATCCCAACTATACATATAAAATGATGGGGTCTAAATTACCTGTTGCCACTCAAGAGAGAGATCTGCAGCGACAGTCAAAAAAGTGAACAGAATATTGGGAATCATTAAGAAAGGGATAGATAATAAGACAGAAAATATCATATTGCCTCTATATAAATCCATGTTATGCCCACATCTTGAATACTGCGTGCAGATGTGGTCACCCCATCTCAAAAAAGATATCTTGGAATTGGAAAAGGTTCAGAAAAGGGCAACAAAAATGATTAGGGGTCTGGAATGGCTGCTGTATGAGGAGAGATTAATTAGACTGGGACTTTCCAGCTTCAAAAAGAGATGACTAAGGGGGGATATGATAGAGGTCTATAAAATCATGACTGGTGTGGAGAAAGTAAATAAGGAAGTGATATTTACTCCTTCTGATAACAGAAGAACGAAGGGTCACTAAATGAAATTAATAGGCAGCAGGTTTAAAACAAACAAAAGGAAGTATTTTTTCACACAACACACAGTCAACCTGTGGAACTCTTTGCCAGAGGATGTTGTGAAGGCCAAGACTATAACAGGGTTCAAAAAAGAACTAGATAAATTCATGGAGGTTAAGTCCATTAATGGCTATTAGCCAGGATGGACAGGGATGGTGTCCCTAGCCTCTGTTTCCCAGAACATGGGAATAGGTGACAGAGGATGGATCACTTGATGATTCCCTGTTCTGTTCATTCCCTCTGGGGCACCTGGCATTGGCCACTGTCGGTAGACAGGATACTGGGTTAGATGGACCTTTGGTCTGACCCAGTATAGCCATTCTTATGTTCTTACCATCATAGTTGCTACTCCCATAATCTCTTAGAACCTCAGGCCCTCCTCATCGTAATCCTAAAAAATGCCCTGATCAGACTGGGCCTAAAAAAACACTCCAAGTGACATTGCTACCTCTGCTGGCACCAGCTAAATCCAAACCCCACCTACAATCAAATACAATCGAATCAAACTTTAACAGCAGTAACAACAGCTCCAGCCCATCCCAACTAACGTCCTCTCTTTCCTCCAGCCCATCCCTACTAACTTCCTCCCCAACATACAGTTTTACCACCCGTAATACCATTCTAAAAAGTGTCCAACAAGGGTGATTTCTTTTTAAAACTTTCTCCAGCTAAAACAAAAAGTGTTGTTAAAATAAAAGCCTCACTTACTACTTTACATTTCAAATTTTTTAACTATTGTTTTTTCCTCTGTGCTGTATCTTTAATCAAAAGTATTTTTAAAAAATGAATAGAGCGTTTTCATGGTACTGAGCAGGCAGAAGCCTCTGTATACCACACCGCAAACCTTGTTTAACACTGTTTAATGCTAAGCAGTAACTAAAGTATTTTAACATTTTGGGCCCATATGTTCCATTTAAATTAATATATGTTTAGTAGGCCAATGTGGGGCTTAAAGGGTTAATACACAGTCAGAAGCTGGCACCTCGACAAACAAGCATTTTCAAAGCTGGTTTAAAACAAAAGTTTGTTTAAAAATCCTTAAATGTGTTAAGCTTCTTTTAAATCAGCATGCAAAGCATGTAATTGGTAATCATTTAAAATGTTTAATTAAAAGGTTTTTTTTTTTTACGTCAAAATGGTAAAAATAAACTATTTTAAATTGTTAAAAGTTAAATTGCCACTTCTGATGGGGGAGCATTAGTTAAATTGCTAAAGCAGACTTTTACTGAAATAATATCTTGGGTAAAAAAATATCTTGCATGTCGTACATTTCAGATGGGGCTGACAAACGTTAACTCGTTACATGACAGAGACCTATTTGGCCACCGGATCCAGCCCCCCAACCAGGAATGGAACCGTCAACATTTACATTGAGGATATTCTAGTAAATGTGCTCAAGGCTGTACGTTGTAGAGGGAGATCAGCAACATCCCACGTCCCAGATGTCACTGGACAAATCCTTATTTATACTTACCAGCATCTAAGCAGGTATTTATACAGCCCGTGTCACCACAGGACCAGAGTGCCTCTGGGCACACTCCTACTGATTGGTTGCTCACTATCTCTGGCAACCAATGGGAGAGCTGGCAGCAAGCATCTCCCATTGGCAGCAAGAGCTGTGGAACGCCCCCTGACATACCTGTCCTGGCCTCTCCCCCCATGGCATGATTTGGCCCCAGGTTCTCTGTGCTCCAGGGACATGTGTCTGCTGAGACCCAGAAGAGAAACTTTACCCTTCAGCCCTCCTGCCCTAACCTCACACATAGCACAGTGCCTGGGAGACAGGGGTTGCATGGTGGACACTAACACGAGGCCGTGTGGAATCAGGAGCTGACACTGCTCCCAGCAGGCTTTGCCCCATCTGCTTTGGATTTCTAGTCTGACATCGCTGGTGGGTGCTAGGCCTGGCTCCGTCCTTCCCCTGCCTGGTCGTCTTCCGCCCAAGGGACGGTGGCTGCACAGGCTACTGAGGGCTTGCAAAGAGACTGGGATACAGAACCCTCTTTGCAGAGGAAGGATGGGCTGATAGTTAAGGCCTCAGGCTGAGCAGTGGGAGAACAGGGTTCTTTTCGCAGCATTACCACTGACTCCCTGTGTGATCCTGGGCCAGTCACTTAATTCCTCTGTGTCTCAACTCCCTGTCTGTAAAATGGGAATAACGAGGCTCCCTTTCTCCCACTATTAGACTGTAAGTTCTAGAGAGGAGAGACTCCCTCTGTGTTCATACACCACTCAGCACAATGGGGCCCTGAGCCCAGGGGCGGCTCTAGACATTTCACTGCCCCAAGCAGGGCGGCATGCCGCGTGGGGCGCTCTGCCGGTCGCCGGTCCCGTGGCTCCGGTGGACCTCCCGCAGCCGTGCCTGCGGAGGGTCCGCTGGTCCCGTGGCTCCACCAAAGCCGCGCGGGACCAGCGGACCCTCCGCAGGCACGCCTGCGGGAGGTCCACCGGAGCCGCCTGCCGCCCTCCTGGGGACCGGCAGAGCGCCCCCCGTGGCATGCCGCCCCAAGCACGCGCTTGGCGTGCTGGGGCCTGAAGCCGCCCCTGCCTGAGCCTCATGTTTATTATAACCACCTTGTCCTAAACAGCTACGTTAAGCAGGTTGGCAGCCAAGGTGCCCTTTCTTCATGGACTTGTAGCACCTGCTACCTGCCTCTTGGATGGCGCAGGGAATCCTTGTGTCCTGCATCCTAGCTGGCCAGGTAAGGCAGCCTGCAGCCATGGAACCCAGCAAAATGGGAATGACTTCCTGCCAGAAACCTTTCCTGATCTCCCCAGACAGGGGCACCCCCACGACCCAGCTCCCCCCCCAGCAGAAATCCTGCTTGGTCACATCTCCAGGCAGCCTCCCTGCCAATTCTGGCCCTGGTCAGTGGATTAAGGAGGCAGGTGGGATGCAGTGTGGACAGGAGCACGGGTCCTAGAGATCAGGGTGGGCCAGGCAGGAGTGGGTCTGGGAAGGCTGTGGGGATCCACTCTGCAGAGGAGCTTTAGGGATCACCCTCTTTCCTTTATTGCGATAGAGCCTCTTGTTCAGCGTGGGAAGAAAGCGCCTCTTTCTGTGCTTCTTCACTGTTGTCACATGAGAAGAGGAAGGCGTTTGGCAGGAAGGGTCTGGCAAGGCTGGGCACAGACCAGGGTGGTGGTCAGGGCACCCGTCTCAGGGGCAACGGTGGAGGGAAGGGAGGCTGAGTGGTTGGGTCACCCTTCCCCTTGCTGTGGGAGGAGACCCCTGCACCTGCAATGACAGCAGCTGGCCCAGCCTGTGCGTTGGCTTTCCCTTCATCCTTGGCCTCCTAGGCAACGTTCATGTCAGGTGGGGAACCCTAGATGTTCCCCTGCTCACAGACATGGGGCCTGCAGGGCAGGAGAACTCAGCAACAGGAGGGAGTTCCTGGCCTCCATGGCGACCGCTAGAACCACGGTCCTTAGCCCAGGGCCTCAGAGCAGGGACACACCTGGTGCCACCCCCAGACAGCCCCCAGCAGCGGGGGCACAGCCCGGTGGCACCCCACGGCTATCAGGGGGCGGGCAGAGGTGGGCTCGCTGCCGTGGGTTATGGTAGCACACGCCCAGGCGGTACCGGGGGTGTACGGCTGGTGGAGCCAGGTGCCTTGAGCTTAGCTGTGTGTCTGGGGCCTGTGCGTTCAGCACCCAAGGGCCGGGGAATCCCCCCCGAGGACTAGGGTATGTGGATGGAGCCGTGGGGTCCTTCCCCAGCCAGCCAGGCATGGGGCAGGGGTCGAGCCCTGGGGTGACTCTCACCAGCCAGCTGTGCGTCTGGAGCTGCCGCTCCCCTTGCTCCCCTGGCTGCCATGGCCTAGCTCCTGATTTCCACAGGGTGAGTGAGCGGAGATTCAGGCCGAGTCTCTGCTTTGTTGCTCCAGGAGCATCCAGTGGGGGCCATTCTGGGCCTCCAGGAGCAAACGCTCCCCAGCTGGGGCTGGCACTCCCTCCCCTCGGCAATGGGCTGTGGCAGGCCAGGTCAAGGGGGGGCCACCCCAGCTGGCCGCCTCGGTAATGGAGCTGCAGGGATGGTGCTGAGCCCTGCAGGGGCAGGACTGTCCCAGCCGGGTGTGGGCGCTAAGGGGAGGCTGGGCTGGCAGGAGCCGGGCTCCCTGTCGCTGGGCTCCTGGCTGGGCACAGCCTGAGAGAGCTCTGGGCAGCTCAGTCTCCATGGGAACCGAGGGCAGCTGCCCCCCACTGCCCCTGCCCGGCCTCGCCAGGCCCCGATCCTCAGAGCAAGGCAGCCCGTCGGGGAAGCGGGGGCAGCATGGCCTGGTGCGGGGAGGACGAGGTCATATCTTCCCCCACTGGGTGTGTCAGTGAAATCACTGAGAGCTGGGACTAGTGGGGGGACCTCAGGACGTGGCAGTGAGTGGCAAGCAGTGACAGTGGTATCCGATACAGTAGCAAGCAGAAGCAGAGATAGCAGCGGTGCTCAGCAGGAGCAGAGGACAGTGGCATGTGATGGCAGAGATAGCAGCAGCAGCAGCCATGAGCCAATTGCGGAGGCCAGGGCAGGCGCGGAGGCACTGCTCAGTATCGTCCCCCGTTTTCCAGGGTGGGAGGTGAACCCATGTGAATGCAACGCTGAACTCTGGGGCTTCGCTGACCAAGGTCAACCCACTGTGAGAGGGGTGCAGCAGAGGGAAAGAGGGTTGGTGTGTTAAAGGGACATTCATTCATTGGACTTTCACATCGCAAGGTTGGAAATTGAGGCAAAGCACACTGCCCATCACAGCGTGGGGAGGGTGTTTACTTATGGGTACATGCTTTTGAATGTGGTTGTGGTGTTTTCCCAAATTAATGCTGGGTTCCCTTTCCCTTTTTAATATAGGTTTTCTTTTAGGTTTATTTGGGCATAAGCTTTCGTGGGTAAAATGCATCTGAAGAAGTGGGTTTTTACCCACGAATGCTTATGCCCAACTAAATCCGTTAGTCTTTAAAGTGCCACTGGACTCCTTGTTGTTTTTGTGGATACAGACTAACACGGCTACCCCCTGAGGTTTTCTTTTGTTAACACAGACTCAGTGCTTGCGAATGGGGAAATACCTCTTAAAGATGCCCAGGGATGGGTTTAGTTTTCCCAGATGACTGAGGTGGGAGCTCAAGCCAGTTGCCTGGTTCTCTGCCTCGATCTGTGTGTGTGTGTGGGGGGGGGAATGGGACTCTCCCATCATTGAGGGATGAGGGGGGAACAGCCAGCACTCTAGGGCCACACCTAGAACAATTTATTTAAAGGGGATGCAAAGCCGCGGTTGCTTTTTGTCAGTGCCTGAGGCCTCGGTGTGTGAGGGTTAATGGGCCCTGACCAGCTCCCAGCTGAGAGCCCCTTGCTGGAGATGCACAAAGGGCTCCTGAAAGCCACAAATCCCATCACAGGGGAGAGGTGGGTGGTACAGAAGAGAGATGAAGGGTTATACCCCTTAGTGGGTATGTGGGGCAGTACATGATGGGAAATATGGGGTATTTCCATCTTCACACTCAAAGAAACTGTCAGGGATTTGCCTTTAGTAGGATTCTCTGCCCCGGCTCCCATCTCCACTGCAGCCCCATCTAACCTTCTCTTCCAACCTGGCAATAGCATTGTCCTGCTTAGAGTAATTCAGGCAGGAGTTTGCTAGGGAGGCGAAAGCTCAGCCTGGCCGAGAATTTGCTGTCTTGCAGTTCAGTGTGATAAGTCTGTCAGGAACTGAGCTGCAGCCCAAATCCCATCTCCCAGCCTCCTTCCTATGGCCCGTCTCTAGCAGTCCCCCTTCTGCAGTCCAGCTCAGGGAAAGCACTTTGGGGCTATTCCCAGAGTGAGAGCTCAGCAACTGGTACCCATCACCGAGTGTCCGAGGCTCAGGGGCTAAGATCTGTGCTGACTGTGAAGGCTTTAAGTGATCACTATGACCCTACCCAGCGCGGAGAGGCTTTGGGGCTGTGAAGTTGACCCCAAGAAAGCCTATAGCCCTCTGTCACAAAGAGCAGCTGAAAGGCCTATAGAATCGCCCCTCCCACAGAAAAACAGCCCCAAACCCTGGGTCAGGTGGGGGAAGCTTGTGTCTTTGCTGTTATTCCTGAGTACAGAAGTACTAGTGCAGCATGCCAGGCTGCTTGTACCAATGCCTGGGCTGCTTATGGCTGCAGAGCCTGAGATAAAGATGGGGGCAGCCCAGCTTTAGGGAAACAAGAAATCACGTGACTGCTATCCAGTCCCATGAGCCTCCAGCTCTCGTATCTCCAGCAGCACAAGTGCAGTCCCCCGCCCCCCACACCTCCATGGGGCAGGCCCCAGCCGGCCTCCCAAAGCGCCTCCCACAAACTATCACTGGTCACTCAAACTCTGCTGACCCCCCGCTTGAGGCTGTCGCTGGTCACTGGAACCCTGCCTGCCCCGCACACACTGGAACCATTCCTCCTCCCGTGCCCCCAGTCCAGCCTCCCCCCTGCACGGGGCTGGCATCTCCACCTGTCCCTCCCCCAGCACGTTCCTCCGTACCGCACCCCACTTATTAACAAAACTGGGCATTTGTCCCGTTTGCTCTTGCCAACTTGATCAGTTAGCAAGAGAAAATGGGATAAATGGCCACTTTTGTCAAAGAAGTCAGGAGGGCCAGGGAGGGCTTAAAAAAGGGACTGTCCCAGTAAAAACGGGATGTAGGGTCAGCCTATGCTGCTCCTACAGGAGAGCAGGCAGGAGGGTTTCTATTGCTGCCCTCCCTGCATGCTGAGTGCCCTCCCTTTCCTCCCATAAATCCCTCTCTCCGACCTCCAGGAAGCCTCTCTGCATCCATCCCGTTTGCAGCAAGAGCTCGGCTCCTCCTTGAGCTGGATCCTCGGCCGATGGACTGAGTGTGTCTGACACAGGGGACTTTCTGCTCCCGCTGTCGTCAGTGGCAACCCCACCTGCTGGCCTGATTTCTGCAGGATCAGGATCAGGTCCTTAGACTGTGGTTGAGGAAGGGGCAACTCCCTTTTCTTTCATGCCAGGGTCGCTGGATGCCCCCGCCTCCCTTCTGCTGTTCCCTCCTATACCAGGGGCTCTGTGTGCCATGAAGAGTCCATGTGGAAAGCAAAGATGGGAATAATGATATAGACACACTGTAGACACTCAGCTATGCAAATACAAAGGCTGTTAGAAGAAACTCCACACCTATTTGCTGCGTGGATGTTAGAAGGCAGCAGAGCTGGGAGGTAGGCTTGCTTAGACACAAGGTTGATCGCACCGTCCCCTCTGAGTAGAAACTATCAGAAGCTAAACTCTCCTCTGCGGTGTTGCTTACAAAACACTTGACAGTAGCTGGGTAGCTGGTGGGCTGAGACCACTGTCCATTTTGTTGACCAGTACTGTCTGCCTGTGCTCCCCCGTCTGTCTGCTGGTTTCCTCCTGTTGTTTCTTGTCGCAGACTGTAGACTCTTTGGGGCCAGACGCAATGGGGTCCTGGTCCATGTTGTGTGGGGCTCCTAGGTGCTACCACAGTACTGTAACCCAAACACCCCAAGGGCTCTGCTTCTGAGCAGCAACCCTTCCTGAAGGCTCTGAATCAGAGATTGACAGGAGGTTACTAATCCCTTGCAGGCCCCCTCCTCACCCACCTGTCAGAGTTTGCTCAGGAAGAACGCCACCCACCCTGCTGTTTGAATGTAAACCTTCCTTTAATTACTAGGGGAGGATGTAAAGTGAGGAAGGGAAGGGGGGGAATAACAATAGAGCCTTCACCTAACATACACACACACAGGCAAGCACGGGGAGGTGGTAATTGGAAACCTTCTACCGTAACTTCTCCACAGGTGAGGCTGCCGGATGATTGATTCCCAGCTGAGCTGGATCAGAGGCCTCCTCCGACAAGGACCTGATGACGGAGATCAGGTGAGTGTCCCTGACACTAGTGTAACCCCCAAGCAGATTACCTAGAGTCCTGGAGCTCTGTCTGCTGGCAGCTCAGGGAGGAGGAGCCAAGGCAAACTCAGAGTCTGCCCAGCAACCAATAGGGAGTGGAGATGCCCCTCCCAGGGAGTTGAGGTGAGGGGAGAAGCCATTTTGAGGAGAGGCTGGTGAGTCCCAGGCCTGCAAGCAGGGTTCCCCCGAGAACTGGCCTCTAGGGACCTGACACCAGATCCCCCAGCTGGGTTTTCCTTCCCCACGGATGATTCCCAATTGTTATGTTTGCTGAGAAATTTCCCCAGCCAGGCTGGGTTCACCTCCAGCTCCCCTGGTGAGACCAGTCCCCACATGGTCAGCGCTGCTAGTCCAGGGCTGATTCCTGCCTGAGGAGGATCCCTGCCAGCGGACAGCAGCCCCTGGAATCGTCCAGCATCATCCTCAACCCTGAAGATCATTTGTGGAGTTCGTGAGTGCCTTGTCTTTAGTTAGTTAGTTAGTCAGGGAATTTGTTTTGGGGACCCTCTACTCCCTGAACTGTGTCCTCAAGCCAGGGAGTGAGGGTTTGAGGATTTTATAATCTACCGCTTATTACACCTGTGGAGGGATTCACCACCTCCTCCCACTTGTGGGTCCTTTGGGCTGTACTGAACCCAGTCAGCCGCACTGCTACACCTCTGCAGAGAATTGTATAGGTCATCAAGGGCCCCAGCAAGGTACGCGTACCAACAGGACACTAGTTTTACATTTGTTACATCCAGACACGGGTATTTTAAGTGTGGGCACCGGTGACCCTAAAAATAGTGTTTCCCCTATTATGTTGTATTTGTTGCCTGTTTAATATAATTGTTGTGTTGAATATATCTTTATGTGTTGTGCTATTTCTTGGAAGTCTCCAACTATCTGTCAAATAAGTGGGGATTCCTCTGTAGTTAGAATTTTCCGCCCAAGCTGCCCTGGTGACCCTGCCAGGAAGGAGCGAGGTGGGTGGAGGCACCGCCAACTAATTTCATAACCAAAAAAGATTCACCCTGCTGAGTGGGTGGCGGGATCCAAAAAAACCCAGACCTGTCCATCAGAACATGTAAGCGGATTGCCATTAAAGGAGGTAATCAGGTGGAGAGGGGCGCTACACTAGTTTCCCACCCTAACTCCTTTTCGCTGTCACGGCTGAAAGTAGGAGCCTAGCTCGGTGTGTCTGCGAGTGTGCTCCCCATCAGAACAACAAACCCCGACAACAACGCACTCACTAGTGTCAGCAGCTGCCACAGGCTGACAGCTCGGCCCTGCTGTTAGGGAGAGAGAGATCCTGACTGCTGCTGTACTTAAAGTCACAGCTCAGTAGGCAGCAACCTTCTCACTCACTTGAGAAAGAGCCTCCTTCCTGCCCCACCGGCTTCCCCAGGCAACTCTTTTTTTTGCTTCCTGTCCTGTGCCTTTTGCAGGGAACTGAAATTTCACAAAACCTATATTAATGGAGTCAAGTATCAGAGGGGTAGCCGTGTTAGTCTGGATCTGTAAAAGCAGCAAAGAGTTTTTGGAGCATGAATCCAACGAAGTGGGTATACCCACGAAAGTTCATGCTCCAAAACGTCTGTTAGTCTATAAGGTGCCACAAGCCTCTTTGCTATATTCATGGACAATTATAAGAAGCAGCGGCAGGATGTGCTGTGGTCTGAACTAGTCAGGGGACCTAGAATCATTTGCAATATGAATGTCATTGTTATACAGGTGGGAAAAGTGACTCGCTTCAGAAGGAGGTCTTGGTGTGTCCAGGGAAGGGAAAGGATCCCCCATTTTCTCCACATCTCCAGTCTCCCTGCTTTTTTGTTGCCACCAATGAACTTTATAGTGTCTCATGGACTTTCATTCTGTTGAATGAACTTATGTATGGCCTCAGCCTCGGTGGTCTGGGAGCTCTGCTGGAATTCTCCTGCCATCTCTTTCAACCTTTTTTTCAATTGTTGCCTCTCCAGGTAGTTGTCTGGAATGGCGAAACCTGCTTTGTACGCCTTAGCTGCCTCCCACAGTGACTTCTGCTTGTAGAAGAGGAAATCCCCCCAGTGAAGGGAGACCGCCTGCTGACACCTCTTGCTGAGGCTGGGCATTTCACTCATGAGATTGAGATAAATCTCTTCTTGGTAGTGAGGTGTATTTTCCCCATACATTTCAGCTAAAGCCAGCTTTGCAAACACAGAGGTTGGATCTTTCTGCACAGCCTTTTTGAAGGCCTCAATAGCTGCTGCCAATATTTCTTCTCTTCTGCCTGATTTGGCCTCCTCCAGTTGTTTCTTGTAGCAGATGCCAAGGTCATAGTGAAGGAGATGATAAGTGGGATTCAGCGATATTGCTCGCTGTAGGATAGCAATTGCTTGTTGTGGGAATTCTGGCAGAAAGAACTTGGCTGCATTTCTCAGGACCTCAGGGTCCAGGCTATTCTGGACAACATCTTCAATGAGGGCTTTGGCTTGCTGGCTATCCGTCCTCTTAAGGATCTTGGCTAAATACACCTTAGCTTCATAGTTTTGCTGCTGTTCATGGATAATGGCGCCCAACTTCTCTCTGGCAGCATTCCAAAATACAGAATTGTGAGAGTGACTCCATGATGCGAAGGCTGCGATTGCCAACCCAGCGAGAAATTCCCCATTTGCTTTGTCTTCTCTTAATGCCATTTGGAAACACTCTGTGGCTTCTCTGCCATTGCGGAAGCCTGCTGCCAGGAGAGACCAGCCTTTCTGTGCATGTATCTCAGGGATCTGAGCTGCATATGGAGAGCGGCTCTTCAGGGAGCTGCAGATCTTTCTAACCTTGTCCAGGTAAAGCTCAACCAAATCATAGTGGGCCAAGTGATAATAGATCCAGGCATAGTTTCCGTAAATGACCAGGACCTGCCGGGGGAAGTTATCTGGGTGATCTCTTTGCAGAATCTCCTCGGCTTCTCTAAGGCTTTGCAGAGCGTCTTCATATTGTCCTTGTAGGTGGCAGAGATAAGCCTGCATAGCAAGGAGCGTAGGCTGGTTCTGGTAGTGAGTGTGGGCAGTCCTGAGAGCTAGAGTTTGGAGGATGTGAGCTGCATCTACCTTGTCTCTGATTTCAAAGTTCCAGGTGAAGTGGCACTGGAGGGCCTGCAGCTTCTCCTTCAGACGCAGGGGGCTGCAAAGAGAGGGGGAAATGAGACTCCATCTGGGCTGAATGAATTTCCACTGCACGCTACAATCATTTACACAAAGTCTATTTCACAACACTCTGACAGCGTACAGTGAGTGTAAATGTACAGGCCCCTTCACACGGCCAGGGTGCTGTGAATGGCCACAGGGTGTGTCTACCCTGCAGTGAGAGGTGTGATCACAGCATGGGCTGCCCTACCCACACTAGCTGTAACCTAGCTACCACAGCTGAAAACAGCAGTGATGCATGGCGGCGTGGGATCCGCGAGCCCATCTGCTTCCCGGATACGTACTCGTGTTTCTATCCCACTGAGCTAGACACACCTGTGACTGCAGTGTAGCCTACCCTTAATATCCATGGGAACAGGGCCCACTCTAGTCAGCAGGCAGGAGAGAAATGTAATGGGGAGATTCTGAGGAATGGCAAAATATAAATATTCTTTCTCCAGACATTTAATTGAGGCAATCGAGACCCTGCCCCTGCCGTGCATCCTGCGTGCAGATGTGGTCACCCCATCTCAAAAAAGATATATTGGAATTGGAAAAGATTCAGAAAAACAAAATGACTAGGGGTCTGGAATGGCTTCCGTGTGAGGAGAGATGAATAAGACGGGGACTTTTCAGCTTGGAAAAGCAACGACTAAGGGGGGGATATGATAGAGGTCTATAAAATCATGGCTGGTGTGGAGAAAGTAAATAAGGAAGTGTTATTTACTCCTTCTCATAACACAAGAACTAGGGGTCACCAAATGAAATTAATATCCAGCAGGTTTAAAACATAAGAACATAAGAACGGCCATACTGGGTCAGACCAAAGGTCCATCAAGCCCAGTAACCTGTCTTCCAACAGTGGCCAATGGCAGGTGCCCCAAAGGGAATGAACAGACAGGTTATCATCAAGTGATCAATGCCCTGTCACCCAATCCCAGCTTCTGGCGAAGGAAACAAAGGGAAGTATTTCTTCACACAACGCACAGTCAACCTGTGGAACTCCTTGTCAGAGGATGTTGTGACGGACGAGACACTACCAGGGTTCAAAAGAGAACTAGATAAATTCATGAAGGATAGGTCCATCAATGGCTATTAGCCAGGTTGGACAGGGATGGAGTCCCTAGCCTCTGTTTGCCAGAAGCTGGGAACGAGCGACAGGGGATGGATCACTTGATGATTCCCTGTTCTGTTCATTCCCTCTGGGGCATCTGGCATTGGCCACTGTCAGAAGACAGGATACTGGGCTAGATGGACCTTTGGTGTGACCCAGTAGGGCCATTCTTATGTTCTTATTTCTTCACACAACGCACAGTCAACCTGTGGAACTCTTTGCCAGAGGATGGTGTGAAGGCCAGGATTATGACAGGATTAAAAAAAGAACTGGATAAATTCATAAAAGACAGGTCCATCAATGGCTATTAGCCAGGATGGGCAGGGATTGTATCCCTAGCCCAGGGGTTCTCACAACACATTTTTGGTGGCTTCAGAGTGCAGATATCAACTCTCACTGGTGGCCGCACTGACACTTTTTTCCTAAAATACTTAATTAAATTTAGGAAAAGCAATTAAATAGGCTGAGATTTACATCCAAATCATTGTAATTTATATTTGTAGGGTTTTTTGGCAGAGTCAATAACAAAAATAATGCTGCATCCCCCTTCGCGCCCCCCTCCCCGCCATGCAGGGCTTAATGGGTCCTGGGGCTTGCTGTGAAAAGTGATGTTTGTATATTTGTGAATATCACAGCACACTTAGTAGCTGCTTGGGAGGCTATGGAAAGTGTTACGTGATATTAACAAACATACAGGTATCACTTTTCATAGAGAGCTAGTAAGTCTGCTGTGAAAAGTGATACTTGCTGTGACGAAATGTGAACGTTCTTAATGTTTGCTCTGAATACTGTGTTGGTGCCTCAGTGTCCCCTCTGCAGTTCTTAATATCTAGGTGGTGGGATAAGGGTGTGGTTGCTGCAGAGGAAGGGGCCAGTGCACCTAAATGCCTGACACTCTGTCACCTAGCAACTGACGGCCTGGGCCCCTCCTCTGCAAAGGTGCCAAGTGAAGGTGTTGGAGACAAAGAGGTCAGGTGAGCTCCTGGCCCGGGAAAGGAGCTGAGCAGAGAGGAGGGGCTGGAGGGGTTTCAGTCTGGAGCTGGCTGGGGACGAGGAGTGAGGGCAGACGTGGGTGTCTGGCTCACTGCCCCCCAGAATGGACCCGGCCGAGGGGTCCGGTTTGCAGTACCTACAAGCTCTGGTTTAGACCCAGTTCCTGTCATCAAATAAACCTCTGTGTTACTGGCTGGCTGAGAGTCACGTCTGACTGCGAAGTGGGGGTGCAGGACCCTGTGGCTGCCCCAGGACCCTGCCTGGGCAGACTCGCTGTGGGAAGCGCACGGAGGGGCAGAGGATGCTGAATGCTCCAAGGAGAGACCCAGGAGGTGAAGCCGTGTGAGCTTCTTGCCCTGCAGACAGTCTGCTCTGAGGGAGAGGAGGCTCCGCAAAGTCCTGACTGGCTTTGTGGGGAGCAGTTCCAGAGCATCGCCTGGGGACTCCGTGACACTTGCATGTTTGTTAATATCACTTTTCTCAGCAAGCCCTAGGACACATTATGCCCTCGATGGGGGCGCTGAAAGAGGGAGGCAGCAGGGGCCGGGACGATGGGGGGGATGGATGCGGAGCCGGAGGAGGCTGCAGGGTCCTGGGAGGGGTGGGGGGGGAGGAGAGAATGGAACAGAGCTGTGGGAGGCAGTGGGGCCTGGGGGGATGGATTTGGGGCTGTGGGAGGCAGTGGGGGCCTGGGGCAAGAGGGGGGATGGATTTGGGGCTGTGGGAGGCAGTGGGGGCCTGGGGTTATGGGGGGGATGGATTCAGGGCTGTGGGAGGCAGTGGGGGTCTGGGGGGATGAGGGGATGGATTCGGGGCTGTGGGAGGCAGTGGGGGCCTGGGGTAATGAGGGGATGGATTTGGGGCTGTGGGAGGCAGTGGGGCCTGGGGTGATGGGGGGATGGATTCGGGGCTGTGGGAGGCAGTGGAGGCCTGGGGGGATGAGGGGATGGATTCGGGGCTGTGGGAGGCAGTGGGGGCCTGGGGTGATGGGGGGATGGATTCGGGGCTGTGGGAGGCAGTGGGAGCCTGGGGCGATGAGGGGGATGGATTTGGGGCTGTGGGAGGCAGTGGGGGCCTGGGGGGATGAGGGGATGGATTCGGGGCTGTGGGAGGCAGTGGGGGCCTGGGGTAATGAGGGGATGGATTTGGGGCTGTGGGAGGCAGTGGGGCCTGGGGTGAAGGGGGGATGGATTTGGGGCTGTGGGAGGCTGTGGGAGGCAGTGGGGGCCTGGGGTGATGGGGGGATGGATTTGGGGCTGTGGGAGGCAGTGGGAGCCTGGGGCGATGAGGGGGATGGATTTGGGGCTGTGGGAGGCAGTGGGGGCCTGGGGTAATGGGGGGGATGGATTCGGGGCTGTGGGAGGCAGTGGGGGCCTGGGGTAATGGGGGGATGGATTCGGGGCTGTGGGAGGCAGTGGGGGTCTGGGGGGATGAGGGGATGGATTTGGGGCTGTGGGAGGCAGTGGGGCCTGGGGTGATGGGGTGATGGATTTGGGGCTGTGGGAGGCTGTGGGAGGCAGTGGGGGCCTGGGGTGATGGGGGGATGGATTTGGGGCTGTGGGAGGCAGTGGGGGCCTGGGGTGATGGGGGGATGGATTTGGGGCTGTGGGAGGCAGTGGGAGCCTGGGGCGATGAGGGGATGGATTTGGGGCTGTGGGAGGCAGTGGGGGCCTGGGGTGATGGGAGGATGGATTTGGGGCTGTGGGAGGCAGTGGGGGCCTGGGGTGATGGGGGGGATGGATTCAGGGCTGTGGGAGGCAGTGGGGGCCTGGGCGATGGGGATCAGAGATGAGCCCCACTGTTGCGTGGACAGAGCCAGGGCCAGGTGTCTGCTGCCATGCAGCCAAGGCTCAGTGTCCGAACCCGGAGCTGGGGACAGGGACTGCGTGGCCGGAGCCAGGGATCGGAGCCCACTGCAGTGCAGCCGGAGCTGTGGGTCAGTGCCCGGGGCTATCGCCTGCCGCTGCCGCCTGGCCGGAGCTCAGAGCTAGAGGCTAGGGCTGTGTGGCTGCAGCCAGGAGTCAGCGCCTGCCATTGAGTGGCTGCAGCCAGCGCTCGCTGCTGTGGGGCCAGGGATCGGCGCCTGCTGACCCAGGGCTGCGTGGCTGGAGCCCGGGACTGGAGCCAGGAGCCAGCACCAGTTGCCACGAGCTGGAACCAGGGGCCGGAGGCTGAAACCCTGGAGCTGGTGTGTGTGTGTGTGTGGGGGGTGTCAGTACCCGCTGCCCTGCGGTCGGAGCCTGGGGCAGCACAACCAGGTTTCTGATGTCCCGCTGCTGGAGCCTGCAGCCCAACCCCCCACCCCCAAGGTGGGTCAAGAACACACTTTGCTCCTGCAGCCTTGTGCCCCACTTCTCTCCAGAGGCCGTGCAGGGAGGTGCATCCAGGAGCAACAAGGAGGGAGAGGGAGGGGCCGATGCTTTGACTCCCCGCCCCGGAAGCTGTCGTGGCTGCACAAAAAACCCCTGGTGGACACATGCGGCCACAATGTCCGTACTGGAGAAATGTTGCCCTAGCCTGTAGCCTCTGTTTGCCAGAAGCTGGGAATGAGGGGCAGGAGATGGATCACTTGATGATTCCCTGTTTTGTCCATTCCCTCTGGGGTACCTGCCATTGGCTACTGTGGGAAGACAGGACACTGGGCTGGATGGACCTTTGGTCTGACCCAGTCTGGCCGTTTTTATGAACCGGCCCCCCTGCCTCTCCCATCACCTGGTTCTTGCAAGCTGCAGCGCTGGTCACTGGAGCTGCTATCAATGTTCTGAAAATTGCTATTTTTCACCAGCCAGGCTCCTTTACACCATGCACCCGCCTGTACGTACACCGGGGGGAAACAGGACCAATCAAACCTCATCTATGTTAGGATGCTCTAAAAGTGACCCAAACTAGTTGTTCTATACCTGGACTGTCCCTGTTCTCCCTCCGTCCCAGAGCTCTCCCAAGCCCCAGCTGACGGGGGGAGGGGATGACAGGTCTCCCAGTGTGCAGTTATGTACCTGCTGAATGCGTGTTTGAAAGCGTTGGGCCGACAGAGGTGGCTGTGGAAATGCTCAGTGTCATTGGCACCACTGAAAAATCCATGTCGGATGCTGCTGCGGGATGTAAGGGAAATGGAACTGACAGCTGGCGAGAAGGGGGTGCTCTCCAGACAGCTACAGCAAGGTGATAGGGATCAATGTCCCCCCCCACAATGCTGCTTGGCATAATTTGTAGGCCTTAACCCCTTGCCCTTCTGCAGAAAAGGACCTAGGGGTTACGGTGGACAAAAAGCTGGATATGAGTCAACAGTGTGCCCTTGTTGCCAAGAAGGCTAATGGCATTTTGGGTTGTATAAGTAGGGGCATTTCCAGCAGATCGAGGGATGTGATCATTCCCCTCTATTCAGCACTGGTGAGGCCTCATTTGGAGTACTGTGTCCAGTTTTGGGCCCCACACTACAAGAAGGATGTGGATAAATTGGAGAGAGTCCAGCGGAGGGCAACAAAAATGATTAGGGGGCTGGAGCACATGACTTATGAGGAGAGGCTGAGGGAACTGGGATTGTTTAGCCTGCAGAAGAGAAGAATGAGGGGGGATTTGATAGCTGCTTTCAACTACCTGAAAGGGGGTTCCAAAGAGGATGGATCTAGACTGTTCTCAGTGATAGAAGATGACAGAACGAGGAGTAATGGTCTCAAGTTGCAGAGGGGGAGGTTTAGGTTGGACATTAGGAAAAACTTTTTCACTAGTAGGGTGGTGAAGAACTGGAATGGGTTACCTAGGGAGGTGGTGGAATCTCCTTCCTTAGAGGTTTTTAAGGTCAGGCTTGACAAAGCCCTGGCTGGGATGATTTAGTTGGGTTTGGTCCTGCTTTGAGCAGGGGGTTGGACTAGATGACCTCCTGAGGTCCCTTCCAACCCTGAGATTCTATGATTCTATGATACTAGGCTCAAAAGTGTAGCTAAAATAATTGCCATATATGAAGCAATTGAAATGAGTACCAGAAACGTCCATGTACCAGAAACACAGATACAGGTGAGCAACCGTTTTCGTGTTCTCTCCGCAGGTACTAGTGCAGAGAGTGGAGTGGATGATACATCTGAGGGAACAGAGCAAAAGGAGACTCCACTGATTGGAAGGCATGAGATGTGCTGTCCTAGGGATGGGGGTTCCACGACCACCACTCCCAGGAGGAGGAGGAGGGTGGTGGTGGTCGGGGACTCTCTCCTCAGGGGGACTGAGTCATCTATCTGCCGCCCTGACCCAGAAAACCGAGAGGTGTGCTGCTTGCCAGGGGCTAGGATTCACGATGTGACGGAGAGACTGCCGAGACTCATCAAGCCCTCGGATCGCTACCCCTTCCTGCTTCTCCATGTGGGCACCAATGATACCGCCCAGAATGACCTTGAGCATATCACTGCAGACTACATGGCTCTGGGAAGAAGGATAAAGGAGTTTGAGGCGCAAGTGGTGTTCTCGTCTATCCTCCCTGTGGCAGGAAAAGGCCAGGGTAGAGACCGTCGAATCGTGGAAATCAACGAATGGCTACGCAGATGGTGTCGGAGAGAAGGGTTTGGATTCTTTGACAATGGGATGGTCTTCCAAGAAGACGGATTGCTAGGCAGAGACGGGCTCTACCTCACGAAGAGAGGGAAGAGCATCTTTGCAAGCAGGCTGGCTAACCTAGTGAGGAGGGCTTTAAACTAGGTTCACCGGGGGAAGGAGACCAAAGCCCCGAGGTAAGTGGGGAAGTGGGATACCGGGAGGAAGCACAAGCAGGAGACTGCAAGAGGGGAGGACTCCTGTCTCAGACCGAGAAAGCGGGACAATCAGCGAGTTATCTTACATGCCTATACACAAATGCAAGAAGCCTGGGGAACAAGCAGGGAGAACTAGAAGTCCTGGCACAGTCAGGGAATTATGATGTAATTGGAATAACAGAGACTTGGTGGGATAACTCACATGATTGGAGTACTGTCATGGATGGATATAAACTGTTCAGGAAGGACAGGCAGGGCAGAAAAGGTGAGGGAGTTGCGTTGTATGTAAGAGAGCAGTGTGACTGCTCAGAGCTCCAGTATGAAACTGCAGAAAAACCTGAGAGTCTCTAGATTAAATTTAGAAGTATGAACAACAAGGGTAATGTCGTGGTGGGAGTCTGCTACAGACCACCGGACCAGGGAGATGAGGTGGACGAGGCTTTCTTCCAGCAACTAACAGAAGTTGCTAGATCACAGGCCCTGGTTCTCATGGGTGACTTTAATCACCCTGATATCTGCTGGGAGAGCAATACAGCAGTGCACAGACAATCCAGGAAGTTTCTGGAAAGTGTAGGGGACAATTTCCTGGTGCAAGTGCTGGAGGAACCAACTAGGGGAAAAGCTCTTCTTGACCTGCTGCTCACAAACAGGGAAGAAATAGTAGAGGAAGCAATAGTGGATGGGAACCTGGGAGGCAGATCGAGGAGGTGACCATGAGATGGTCGAGTTCAGGATCCTGACACAAGGAAAAAAGGAAAGCAGTAGAACAGAGACCCTGGACTTCAGAAAAGCAGACTTTGACTCCCTCAGGGAACTGATGGGCAAGGTCCCCTGGGAGAATAACATGACGGGTAAAGGAGTCGAGGAAAGCTTGCTGTATTTTAAAGAAACCTTATTGAGGTTGCAGGAACAAACCATCCCGATGTGTAGGAAGAAAAGTAAATATGGCAGGCGACGAGCTTGGCTTAACAGTGAAATCCTTGCTCGTCTTAAACACAAAAAAACAGCTTACAAGAAGTGGAAGATTGGACAAATAACCAGGGAGGACTATAAAAGTATTGCTCAGGCATGCAGGTGTGAAATTAGGAAGGCCAAATCACACTTGGAGTTGCAGCTAGCCGGAGATGTTAGGAGTAACAAGAAGGGTTTCTTTAGGTATGTTAGCAACAGGAAGAAAGTCAAGGAAAGTGTGGGCCCCTTGCTGAATGAGGGAGGGAACCTAGTGATGGAGGATGTGGAGAAAGCTAGTGTACTCAACCCTCTCCCCTCTGGCAGCAGCAAGCTCTGGGGAAGGGAACCCCCATATCCTTCCCCGGCAGCACACTCACCCTGCACCACTGTCACTGCGCGCGCTCCTAGGGCCCCTCTCAGGTCCAGGAAGCCCCCTCGCCTCCCCTCGGTGGGTGCCGGGGGCGGCTGCCATCACATGTGGCCTCCTCCCCTGCTGCTGCCCCTCATCATAGCCTCATGGGGGATGGGGCTGCCCCTTGCCCAGCAGGATCACAGGGTTGGACACTCACTGAAGCCCCAGCAGCTGCTCAGGTGAGTGAGATCCAGATGTCTCCTGGCCGGAAGCCCCCTGGGAAGCCATGAAAGCAGTTACCCCCCTATTCCAGATGGGCAGGGGGCAGCCATGTACAACGTGTGATGCATGATGAACTTTTAGTTTTTGTTCCTCTGATCCCACTGGATCCATTCATCCACCCCCCGTGCTGTCTTTCTGCTTTCATTACCCTGAAATAAGGAGACAGCAAAGGAAGTTCAGAAAAGCCTATTTTTTCTTTCTTTACAGTTATTAGAAGAAGGTAAGTCATTCAAAGACGCATCTCACCACGTGGCTGTAAAAGTGCAAAGGACAAAATAAATTCATTCAAACTAACCTGGTGCATTTTGCATTAACTGTTAATGTGAATTTCAGATTTCCATGCTACCAGCACAACAAGGAGTGTGATGGGAATTCTCCAAAGGCAGGCCAAGAAACGAGTCCATGAGGCAGCTGACAGCAGGTTAGGGTGGGTGATGATTGCAGTGATGGGGCCTGCACCCCGTAAGAACAGAACCAAATTCACATGGTGAGTGAGTACCACAGGAGAGGTGACTATTCCGTGTGTAACCAGGCAGCTTAGGATGGGTTCTGCTGGTAAATCACATTCACACACTACCTAATACACTAGCACACCCGATTCCCCCAGAGAGGGGGAAATCCACCAGCTGCTTTGTCTTCTAAGGCAGCAAATGCAGCCTGTGTCTGGACAACTAGGTGCCATGTGGTGAGTTCTGCTACCTGATCTCCTCTCACCAGAAAACTGGGGCAGAATGTGTCCAATATGGCAAGAAGGAGGGAGCCAGACGCACTAAGATGGAATCCCGAGAACTGGTAAAAATACTTTTAAAATCTCTTTTCTTTATTAACATTCACCTAAGGATAAGGTATATTGACATCAATCTCATTTGATGGGCTGAGAAATTAGTTGCCCACTGGAAGTAGGGAGTTATGTGTATGGATTCACACAAACCTGAGCTGTCCGGCCCTGGCTCTTATGTCAGAAAGTGCCAATAGCCCTGGTTTGCCTGGGACAATCTGGTCTTTAACATCCCACCCTGGGTAATTGCTGTTCCAGCCAATATTCAGGGACCATTGGTAGCTATTCTAACCAGAGCCTCAAGGGCTGGCTTTCCCACTCCTCCTGTTTCTACTGACTGAGCCTGCAGCCCCAGATTATATGATGTGACAAAACTCCAATATTAGGGGTAGACGCAGAAGCCACAAATGGAGCCTTTGGGAAGCTGGTGGATGTCAATAACCATCGGGAAAAGATGCAGCTGGAGTCATCAGGCTGGGACACGTTTTCAGATTGCACGGTGGGAAATCACCCTGCCCATGGGGCTGCGGTACCGATAACTAGCTATTTACTGCACAGAGGAAATGCTAGTGCAACATCCTGCTCAGTGTGCCACTAGCTGGGGCCCTGCCCCACTCTGAGAAATGAAACGCAGATGCTGTATGATTGAAATAGGACCACGGATATCACTGATACTGCCACTGTCAGATGATTGCCACAAGTCTTGTTCAAAGTATATCATGTGGGATCCCTCTGGAGCCTTTTTTAAAAACTGGCGTCACCTTAACTATCCTCCATTCATCTGGGACAGCAGCTAATTTAAATGATAGGTTACATACCAGTTAGTAGTCCTGCAATTTCACATTTGAGTTCCCTCAGAACTCTTGGGTGATCCCATCTGGTCCTGGTGACTTATTACTATTTAGTTTATCATCCAGTCTGGCCAGTCCATTATGGGCTATTCCAGCTTGATCACCCATTAAAGGAAATTAATTCTCATAATGGGCCATAGAAGAAGCCCCACCCAGAGCAATTTATGAGGAAACACAGACTAAAGCACAAGGATGTCTTTGGCCTTTTAAAACCAGCATTTTATTTACTGCCTCAAACACAGTCAATAACTGATCAACTGTTGTCAACACACCTTTAACTAACGATAATGGGGAGAACTTGGCAGCAGGCTCCTGGCCACGTGTCCCCACTGGGCTCAGTGCGGTTGTGATGAACAGGCTGAGCGTGACACCCACATGGTGCCAGGGTGGGGAAGATCTGCAGAGGCCCTGAGGCCACTCCTTCTGCTGCTCCTGCCCTGCTCCTCAGTTCCCCCCAAACTTGGCTGGCTTCTCGCAGATATAAACCTCCCATTTGGCGCAGCTCTGCGTGCGGATGTCCCCCTTCTGCATGTACGCGCAGCCTTCAGCTCCTGGGACCTGGAACCTGCCAAGCACAAGCCCCATCTCACTGCCAGCCATGGGGGGCCAGCCACAGGCTGGGGCATTTACCCCTTCTCGGCTGCACTGGTAAGAATTGTCTTCAAAGTGCATTTACCATAGTGCATAAAGGAGAGGGGGTCAGCTTGACAACCCTGGGTGAGTCTCCCTTGCCCAGCATCTGGGTCACCACCGACACCTCTGCAAAGTGGGAGGAAAACCAAATCCGAATGCTGGTATTTAACACCTGCTTTGCCTGACACGCAGGGCCATGTTGCCATTTTGCTAATGGTAGGTTCCTATGTGGCTCCCATCACCACGTGCATCTCTGTGTCCGGCAGGGTCAAGGTGAGTGAGGTCAAATCTTTTACTGGACCAACTTCTGCTGGTGAGAGAGAGCAGCTTTCGAGCCACACACGGCTCTCCTTCAGGTGTGGGCAAGGTGTGCAGTGTCACAGTTAAACACGAGCTGGAACAGACTGTTTAGCCTAAGCAGTTAAAACATATTGCAAGGGAGACAAGGTGGCCGAGCTGCTATTTGTTATTGGACCTGCTTCTGTTGGAGCGAGCGAGCGAGAGAGAGAGAGAGAGAGAGACAGGCTTTCGAAGCACAGACCTCGGGTGGCTCAAAGCTCCTCTCTCTCACCAACAGAAGTTGGTCCAATAAAAGCTATTACCTCCCCCTCCCTTGCCTCTCTAATATCCTGAGACCAACACAGCTACAACTACACTATAGACATATTTCAAAGTTCAAGGTGAAGTGGCCTTTTAACAACCCTCCAGTGCGAGGCAATAAAGAAAGGGAGGAAAAAGGCAGCTGGGGGGAGGGGAAGGGTTGTTAGTGAGTCATAGATTGTCTCTGTTCAGTCCATGATTTTGAGTGTCTAGCAAAGTTATGAATTTAAATTCCCAGGCTCGTCCTTTGGAGGTGTTGTGCAGATTTCCTGAGACTGAGAGTCAACTATAGAGTGATTGCTTTGTGCAATGTGTTCGCCCACACGAATTAGGGTGGTTTTGTCCCTTCTCGTTTCCCTGTGTGCATTCATTTGCGCGTGTAGGGATTTTCTGGTTTCACCCACATACACCTCTACCCCGATATAACACAAATTCAGATATAACACGGTAAAGCAGTGCTCGGGAGAGGGCTGTGCGCTCCGGTAGATCAAAGCAAGTTCGATATAACGCGGTTTCACCTATAACGTGATAAGATTTTTTGGCTCCCGAGCAGTGGTGAGCTTGAGCCGGTTCACACCAGTTCGCAGGAACCAGTTGTTAAAATTAGCAGGCCTTTTAGAACCGGTTGTTCCAGGACAACCGGTTCTATAAGGGCTTTATTTAACAAAAGCTCCAGTGCAAGCTCACTTCCCCCTCCTCTCCTGAATGCTCCGCCCCCCTTCTCCTCCCCCTCCCCTGCTTCCTGCAAACCAGATGTTTGCGGGAAGCCTGAACAAGCAGCAGGCAGGCAGGTAAGCTGGGGCGTGGAGTGGGAGGGGAGGTGCGGCTGGCTCAGCGGCTCCCTCCAGCACAGCTCCTGGTCCTGGAGAGCAGCTCCCTCCAGCCTGGCAACCACCGGCCGAGCGCCCCCAGCCCGGTCACGGCCCCAGCCGAGTGCCCCTGGCTCCGGCCCCGTGGCTCCCTCCGGCCCAGCTCCTGGTCCTGGCTGAGCACCCCTAGCCCCGTCCTGTCCCGGCCCCCACCGAGCACCCACAGCTTCGGCCCCGCGGCTCCAGCCCAGCCCCCACAGCGCCGGTGCTGGTCCCGGCCCTCGTGGTTGCGGCTCCAGCTGGTCCCGAGCACCAGTGCTGGGCCCGGCCCAACTCTGGCCCCATGGCTCCAGCCTGGCCCTCACGGTTGCGGCTCCGGCCTGGCTTGGGCCCCGCAGCACCGGTGCTGGTCTCGGCGGAGCGGCTCCAGGCAGGGGCTCCAGGCAGGTAAGGGGGCAGGGAGCAGGGAGGGGGTGTTGGAAGAGGGCAGGGGAGTTTGGGGGGGTGGATAGGGGTGGGGCAGTTAGAGGGCAGGGAACAGGGGGATTGAATGGGGGCAAGGATCCTGTGGGGGGAAGTCAGGAAGGAGCAGGGGTTGGATGGGGTGGCGGGGGGCAGTCAGGGGCAGGGATTCCAGGGGCTGTCAGGAGACAGAGAGAAGGGGTGGTTGGATGTGGCAGGGTTCCGGGGGGCAATCAGGAATGAGAGGAGGGGTTGGATGGGGCAGCAGAGGGTAGTTCGGGGTCAGGGAAGGGGGGTGGATGGGGCAGGGGTTCCAGGGGGGGCATCAAAGAACGTGGGGGGTTGGATGGGGCAGGGATCCCGGGAGGGTGTCAAAGAACGTGGGGAGTTGGATGGGGCAGGAGGCCGGGGGGGGGGGGTGGCCACGACCCCGACCCCCTTGTGGGGTGAGGAGGAGGGAACCTGTTGTTAATATTTTGGCAGCTCATCACTGCTCCTGAGGACAGTGTTATATCAAGGCAGAGGTGTAGTTATTACTGGGCATGTAATACACTAGATGAGGTACACCACATAGGACTCAGGGATCTTGAAAGGTGTGTTGTGAGGGGTGTTGATCATTGTAGCAGTGGAGCTATGGCTGCAGGTTTTGCATCTGTTGCTCTGGCAGAGTCTGATGCCACTTGGAGTCTGTGTGTCCTGGTCTGTGGGGCGTTTCTGTCTTATGATGGGCTTGGAGAGGCCTGGGGGGTTGTTTGAAGACCAGCAGAAGTGCAAGTTTTCTCCCACCTCCCTGCAGGTATGTGTTTTTCTCCCACTCCCCTCATTGCTGATGTGCCCCATCCCTAGGGGAGCTCAGTCTGTGTGGCTCATTCATTCCTTGCAGCCTCTGCCACCATAGCCATGAGCCAATGAGAGCCTCCTAGCCACCATAGCCATAGCGTAGGAGACTGAGCTGCATGGGTGGTGGCTTGTGAACAGTTATCCAGTATGAGGTGGATTCCGCACAAAGCCACCTCCTGAATAGGGACAGTTTGGGGACACCAATAATCATAGACGGGACCACAAGGGTCATCCAGTCTAATCCTCTGCCAAGATGCAGGATTTGTTCTGTCTAAACCACCCAAGACAGATGGCTATCCAGCCTCTTTCTGAAAACCTCCAGTGAAGGAGATTCCATGACTTCCCTAGGCGTCTGCTCCACTGTCCTACTGGTCTCACAGTGAGGAAGTTTTTCCTGAGATTTACTCTAAATCTGGTATGCTGTAATACATGATACTTCTCACTTTACAGCCAAAGGTCTCAGAGCACTTTGCAAAAGCGGATCATTTTAGTTAGAGCTGCTCAGAAACTACTTATTTTCCACCTGGACTTTTTTTCTTTTAATTTCCCCCTCAATATTCAATCAAAACCAAAACCTTTTTACTGAAAAGTGGAAATATTTACCAAAAACTTTTCAGTTTACATTGAAAAATTTTGAAAAAAATGAAAATTTTATATGAAAAGCCATTTGTCACCGAAAAAAATGTTCCAATGAAAAATGTTTGATTGGTTCTAACCATTATCCCCATTTATGGAGGAGCTACCCCATTCAGAGCCAACGTTGAACTGGATCAGTGCCCTTGGATGGGCACAGGCAGCAAGGAGAGACGTACAGCTGGAAGGAGAAAGGGGATCCGTCAGCCCACGTCCAGTTCCCGATGTCGTTGTCGTAGTTCAGCCCTGTCCAGAAACTGAAGTGGAATTGCTGTCCCTGGCGCACGTACACACGCTTGGAGATCTCATGTTTCAAGAACTCCTGCTCCAAACAGCAAAGGACAACAATCAATCCCCGAATAACCGTTTTTTCCCCTTTGAAGGCATCTGGGTAAGAACAGGGGCTGAGTCCCTTTGGAAATCGGGCCAACGATTTAATTGTCTAAACTATAGGTAGAGGTGTCTGACTCTGTAGGCCTCCGTGTTTGATAAATTGGCCTAAGTGACCCTCCCAGGGACAAGTACTGAATCAATGGAACAGACCCCTGATTTCCTGGCTCCTAGTTCCTGACTTAATCCCCAAACTATCTACCCCTCGTGCTGTTCCCAAACAAGACTTCTGCATAGATTATTCTTGGCAAGGAGGAATAAAAACAGGAACCAAGGGCCCGGGAACTGCCAAGCCAGAGCCCAGCGATGGCCCATCTCGTGCAGTAGCTCACCGCCATGAGAGGGGCCAGTGCTGGGTGCTTCACCACGAGGTGGGAAAAGACCCATAATGCATCTTGCCCACTGTGCAATACAGCAGCATAGCAGTCAATTTTCCATGACTCCCCAGTTAGCCGATCTGTTTATGACCTGAAGCACAAGGATCAATGGCCGTGGCCCTTTTATCCTAGCTCACGTTGCTAAATGCTCTTCTCATTCAGGCAGAAAACTGATCTTTGCCTAAATCTCCCTACATTATTTGCCTCAGTATCCTGCAGAAGTGAGTTCCATAGATAGTTATCTTGACTTTTTCACTTGCTTGCTAAATCACAAAGTTCAGTCATTTGCATTGGGTCTCCCAGTCACTAAAGCTAACTAATAAGACCTAATTGTTCTTTAAATGCACTCTGTGCTCCTGAAAGGATCTGCGATGACAGAAGCAGAGACTGGACTCCGAGGACAAGCTCCCTCCTCCTCGTGCTCTGCATGGTGACTTCTAGAGGGGAAGGGGGTTAGCTCCCATAGCCCGTTCCATCCTTGGACCGTAATGAGGATGACAACAAGGAGGCCAGTTAACACCTGCCCCACTAGGAACTCAATGGAAGGTGTCACTACTGACTTGGGTCTGGGCTGGAACTGTGCATTAGAGACGACAGGCCTCATGTCCCATTCCACATCCCCATAGCCAGTCAGTCCCCCACTTTGCTCCTCCCCCGAATGTCACAGATTTTAAGGCTTTGTCTACACTGGCAAGTGAAAGACAAACATTTGTCGTTCAGAGGTGTTAAAAAAGTTTTGTAGACAAGTGCCGGTGTGCACAGCGCGTAGTCGGCAGGAGCACTCTCCTGGCGACAACACTAACGCTACTCATTGGGGGGTGGAAGATTTTTGTCGGCAGGAGAACTCTCTCCTGGTGACAAACAGTGGCTACACTGCTCGCCTTTTAGTGGCACGGTTGTAACAGCACAGCCGTGTCGCTAAAAGCTGAGTAGTGTAAACTCTAGTGTAAACAGTAGCGTCAGTGTGTATGTAATTGTCTTATCAGCAACCAATATCAATAAAGAAGAAAAGCAGAGGTGGCTCTGTACCAGCTCCTTCTTCGTGTCTATCTTCACCAGACTGGCTGATATTGCAGTACATGCATCTAAGCTGTTATGCCAGGATTTCGCGGATGTAGAAAAGGAGTAACAGCTGGCTGCCTGCTGGTCCCAGTCCACCTCACACATGCTGCAGTTGTCCTCTTGAAGAAAAGGGAAAACAGACAGACTTTCAATTCTCATTCTCCAAGATCATTTTGTTACCATAGCTCTGCATTGCTGGGTGTGAAGGATGATGGGAAATTCCCCTCACTTAGAATTCTAAACCGCTGACCCATCCCTGCACATGTCTTCTCACATTGAGCAGTCCAGCTGGCCCTACTGCCTTTGACCATCAGCTCCTTTCTTCAAGCAACAAGTAGGATGCACAGTAAATTGGTACCATGAGTTTTCATCTCAGTGGGGAGGGTGGGTCAGGGAGTGAGGGACAGTTATAGCCTATCTTCTGAGAACAGGAGTTATAGGATGATGGAGACAGGAATGAGTAAGAACTGAGTTCCCATGGTGATGAACACAATAAAAGGAAGACAGATCAGATAAAGATCTGGAAAAGAGAGAATAGATAAGGATCTAAGGAAAGATAGAGAAGGACATAGGGAGAGAATCATTGAATATCAGGGTTGGAAGGGACCTCGGAAGATCATCTAGTCCAACCCCCTGCTCAAAGCAGAACAAATCCCTAGGCAGTTTTTTTTAACCTCAGTTCCCTAAACAGCCCCCTCAAGGATTGAGCTCACAATGCTGGGTTTAGCAGGCCAATGCTCAAACCACTAAACTATCCCCCTCCCCCAAATATATGGAGATATACTGATCTCATAGAGCTGGAAAGGACCCTGAGTGGCCATCAAGTCCAGTCCCCTCCCTTTATAAGCAGGGCCAAGTACTGATTTTGCCCCAGATGGCCCCCTTAAGGATTGAACGCACCACTGTAGGTTTAGGAGGCCAATGCTCAAACCATTGAGCTATCCCTCCACCTTGGGAGCTAGGGAGGCGGGGAGGGATCAGAGATAGGTAGAATATAGATAAAGAAGAGATTAGCTGAGGGTGTAAGGGGGAAGGGAGGAATTGGTGGGTGGGTGGAGTCTTATCCTCAGAGGCTCTAGCTGTGATTCCTTACCCTTGCCAGTTGTCAGCTGCTGCAGAGTGTCCGAGAGGATTATGTTTTCCAAGTCAATGACCTCCAGCTGTTGCTCTGATTTCTGGGACAGCTGGTAAACTTTAAAGACACAAGAAAAATCATAAAATAATTGGGTGCCCAGAACCAGTGGATTGCTCCAGCCTGGATCATCCTGGGGTGTTTTACAGCATGAGATGGACTGTGAGCATGTGTGGGTACAGCGCCACCTACTGACTGACAGTGAATGTGAGACATGGGTCTCTTGCTTGCACCAATCTTACACTAGTCAAATTCCAATGATATCAGAGGAGTCCTTCCTTATTCACCCCAGGGTGAGCGAGAGGGAAATCAGCACCATTGTTTTGAAACTGGCTTCTCTGCAGAAAATATCAGAGATGGGCGCTCCCTGCGTTTTATCAACAAATAACCACAATGCTTGGAACTTGCATGTCGTACATTTCAGATGGGGCTGACAAATGTTAACTCGTTACATGACAGATGACAGAGACCTATTGTGACGGTGCCACCCATAAGGCTTTACAGAAATAAGCTTATGGCTGTATATATATAACATAACTAGAATGTGTTTTATGCTACATATGCCATGTAACATATCTCTGTAAAGGTTATGATTTACTTAATCTATTAATGTTATTTGTATGCATGTATCATTTTTGTATTTGAAGTTATGAATATTGGTCGGGTTCCTGAGAAAAAACTATTCTCAGTAAGTGCCCCATCAAGAAACACTTAAGCCAACAATGAACTTGAAGACACCAATCCACATCTGGGCTTTCACAGGACTGTGGCTTGGCTGGTAAGGAACTCAGTCATGCATGGACATGTGACTTGCCCAGGTGACTCCAATACTCCATTTTGTAGCTGGACTTTGCATAGGAGAGAGGAGGGTGTCTCCACCCACAAGAGAAAGTCTATTTAAGCCCAGGGGAGACCCCTCCATTTTGTCTTCAGCTGGCTAAAGAGAGAGCCTCTCCACCCCCAAAGATACCTGAAAGAAACTGGAACAAAGGACCGTGACTGCAAGGGGTGTGAGTGATTGCTGGACCCTGACTAAAAGGAGATTAGTCTGTAAAAGGAGCATTCTGGAACTGGTGACGATCTTATCTGTATTCAGTTTCTTACTGCATTAGACAAAGATTTGCATGTTTTATTTTATTTTACTTAGTAATTCACTTCGTTCTGTCTGTTACTACTTGGAACCACTTAAATACTACTTTCTCTATTTAATAAAATCACTTTTTACTTATTAACTCAGAGTATGTGTTAATATCTGGATGGGCAAACAGCTGTGCATATCTCTCTAGCAGTATTATAAGAAGGCGAACAATTTGAGTTTACTCTGTATAAGCTTTATACAGGATAAAACAGATTTATTTGGGTTTAGACCCCATTGGGAGTTGGGCAGCTGAGTGTTAAAGACAGGAACACGTCTATGAGCTTTCAGGTGAGCCTGCAGCTGTTAGGGGATGTGATTCAGACCTGAGTCTGGGTTTGCAGCAGGCTAGTGGGTCTGGCTCAAACCAGGCAGGGCACTGAAGTCCTAACCTGACAGGGCAGGAAGGCAGGGGCAGAAGTGGTCTTGACACATCAGGTGGCAGCTCCCAAGGGGGTTTCTGTGATCCAACCCGTCAAACCTATTTGGCCACCGGATCCACTCCCCCTCCCAGTAACAGAACCGTCAACATTTACGTTGAGGATATTGTAGAAAATGTACTCAAGGCTGTACGTTTGTAGAAGGAGATCAGCAACATCCCAGAGGTCATGGGGCAAATCATTTTTATGTTTATCTGTACCTAAGCAGGTATTTATACAGCCAGTGTCACCACCGGACCAGAATGCCTCTGGGCAGACACTAAGGGAAGAATCTCTCTCTCTCTCTCTCTAGTAGCCATCACCATAGTACCAAGGCACCTAGTTACCACTCACATGGCCATGGGAATAACCTTTGACTCCTGATGGTCGAGGAGTTCTGTACAACCAGAATCCCCCGTGGTGGCACCTTTGGCCTGTGTCTATCCAGAGGGTGCCCTGATCTACCATGGACCTCACAATACACCAGCTAATGTCCCAGCTCTGATTCCCCATGTGAGGTCCTGAGTGTCTCTCCACCTGCACTTCATTGTGCCTATCACTCTAGCTTCTGTACTGATTGAGGGAGTCATGATTATACATGTTCAAAGATGGATGTCACTCCGCACCCCATTTATAGCCACCTCTGCAGGTTGGATCAGTCTAGGTGGATGTTCTCCAGGGCAGAACCTTAGGTAGAGGTCTCACTCCAAGAGGCACATCTTGCACTGGGCATTAAAATGGCAGGACTCAGGCCTAACCTGATCGCCAGTGCCAATGAGGATGTTCTGGTCCTGTCTCTCTTGAGTTTCACTCTATAGGACAATTAGAGTGCTGGGTGAGAGGGTTAATTCCTTAGCAGCCCTACTCACCTCACCAACTAGAACCCAGAGCTAGGACTGACTCCTGGCTTCTAGATTCATGGACAGGGGGACATCAGAGGCCAAGGAGCTTGACAGAGCCTGAGGGGCTCATTGGCATGAGGGGTCACAGATGAAGTGGTGGATGTTACTCCTGTGAGGACCCCACAAACTGCCAGCTCCACCTCTGTTACCAACCTCAGTCCACCGTTCATTGCCACCTGTAAATGTTCTGCGGGGGAGGACCATGAAGTGTATAGGTGACAGGGCTTGACCAATGTCTTCCAGGTAACCGTTAAATCCTCAGCCCCATGGAAAGCAGCAGCTTTCAGTAAGAAAGATGGGGCTGAATGATCACTTTACATCACAGCTTAACAGGTGAAATGCAAAGAAGACAGTGGTCAAATATTTCTGTTCTCTATTTGGGAAAATTCAGGTAATATAGTCTGATGATGATGGTGAGTAAATACTTTGCATTCCAACACCAACTCAGGAGGATGTTAAATATTAGCTACTAATGTCAGACATTTTAAAATTAGCAGGTCTGGATTACTTGGATCAAATGGGTTTAGAAGAGCAGGCTCTGGACCATTAATGTTGATTCTCAATAAGTCTTGGAATACTGGGTAAATTCCAGAGAACTGCAAGAAAATAAAAGTTGTGCCAATATTTAAAATGGGTAAATGGGACGATCCAGGTAACTATATAGCCCTGTCAACCTGATGTCAATCCTGCTCATAATAAAAGAATGGCTGATGGAGGACTGAATAGTTATGGATCAATGTCCTATCAGATAAAGCATAAGATGGGTGTTAGTTGGTGTCTGCTACAGACCAGCAAACCACATTAGGAAGAAGAGGATGACTGGATCCTCACATCCCTAACTATAATACGTAGGGGGAAAAAAGCTGTGTGATCACCGGGGACTTCAATTTGCGTGACACATGCTGGAGGTTTCATGCTGCTAAAACATTATTGGAATTTCTAAGTAATATAGATGACAATTTTCTAATTCAAGAAGTGTTGCAACCAATACAGGAGCATTCTGTATTTGTCTTGACAGATAAAGATGAACTGATCACAGAACTAAAAATTAGTGGTTGATTGCACAGAAGTGATCATGACTTGATCAAATTTATAATGTGCAAACAGAGTAAGTCCAAACCCAGTAATATAGATAGTGCTTTAAAAGGGCCAGTTTCACAAAACTGAAAATAATTATGAGCCAAACCAGCTGGGAGGAAGAACTTAATCAAAAAACATGAATGATAATAGGGAACTGTTTAAGAATACTTTACTACATGCCCAAAAATCACAATGCCACAATCAAGGAAGAAGGCCATGCTGGTTAAAACACCAGCCTTTTTTAGAGGGGTTATGAAGGCAGCTACAAAAACCTTCAATACATAACAAGCAGAAGAAAGGGAAGTCAACAATAATGAATATAAATAAAAAATTAGGAACTGCAGAAAATTGATAAGGGAAGCAAAGGGGCACCAGGAGACATCAATGGTCAGCACAATTAAGGACAACTTTTAAAAATATATTTGTAACAAAAAGTATCCTAACAATGGAATTGGTCTATTACTAGACTGAAATGATAGAATAATGCAGAAAAGGCAGAAGTGTTCAATAAATATTTCTGTTGTATATTTGGGAAAAACTCACATCAGATCATGATGATGACACTCCTTCCATTCCAGTGGTAACTCATGAGGATGTCAAATAATAGCTACTAAAGACAGACATTTTCAAATCAACTGGCTGAGGAGCAGGCTGGAACCATTTATGCTGATTTTCAATAATTCTTGGAACACTGGAGAAGTTCCCAAATACTGTAAGAAAGCTAATATTGTGCCAATATTTAATAAGATTAAACAGGATGGTTTGAGTAGTTATAGGCCTGTCAGTCTGACATCAATTCCAGGCAGCATAATGGAGCAGCTGATACGGGACCCCATTAATAAAGTATTAAAGGAGGGTAAAACAATTAATGCCAATCAACATAGGTTTATAGAAAACAGATCCTGTCAAATTAACTGGTATCTTTTTGTGATGAGATTACAAGTTTGACTGATAAAGGCAACAGTGTTGATATAATATATTCAGTCTTTTGTAAGGCATTAAAATACCACATGACATTTTCATTAAAAATTAGAATATAAATTTAACATAGGACACATTAAATGGATTAAAAACTGGCTAAAAGATAGGTCTCAGATTGTAATTGTAAACAGAGAATCATCATCAAGCAGGTGTGTTTCTAGTGAGTTCCCGCAGGGATTGGTTCTTGGCCCTACGCTATTTAACATTTTCATCAGTGACCTGAAAGAGAATGGAAAATCACCATTGATAAAGTTTTCAGAAGGCAAAAAGACGGGGGAAGCGGTAAATGAATAAGACAGAATGGACAGGTCACTGATACAGAGCAATCTGGATCATTTGGTAAGCTGGACACAAGCAAACAATATGTGTTTTAATATGCCAAATATAAATGTATACACCTAAGAACACAGAAACCCGTATTTCCAGGATGGTGGACTTTATCTTGGGAAGCAGTGACCTGATAAAGATTTCAGGGTCATGGGAGATAGTCAACTGAACATGAGCATCCAGTGTGATGCTGTGGTCAAAAGGGGCTAATGTGATTCTCAGATGTATAAACAAGGGAATCCTGAGTAGGAATGGGGAGGTTCTATTATCTCTGTATTTGGCACTGGTTTGAGCGCTACTAGAATACTGTGCCCCGTTCTGGTGTCCACAATTCAGAAAGGATTTTGAAAACTGGAGAGGGCTCAGGAAATGAGCCAGGAGAATTATTAAAGGATTGGAAAACTTGCATTATACTGTGATAGATTTAAGGAGCTCTGTCTATTTAACTTAAGAAAGACAAGGTTAAAGGACAAGATCAGTCTATATTTACATGGGGCACAGAAATTTAATACTAGAGGGTTCTTCAGTGTAGCAAAGGTATAACAAAACCCAATGTCTAGAAATGGAAGTTAGACAAATTCTGACTAGGACCTCAATTTTCTGGCAGGGAGGGTAAACCACCATTGGCACAACTTACCAAGGGTAATGGTGGATTTTTAATCACTGATAATTTTGAAATCAAGATTGGATTTTTTCTAAAAGTTCTGCTGTAGTTCAAAAATAATTAATTCAATTACTGCTGTGTTCCACAGGACATCAGATCAGATGATCAGAATGGTCCCCTCTCACTTTATAATCTATGAAACACTCACCCTGTTGAGCCATCATGATCACCAGAATCAGCAAGATCAGGCAGATGGGCCCAAGGATGATGGCAGAGAGCCGCCATGGAGATGCACTGGGAGAGACTAACAGGAAGGAAATGGAGAACATGAACATGCACTTCCTTCTGCTTGGGATCCTCAGCCGCGAACCCTCCTGTGGAGTTAGGTGCCTAAGCCAATAGCCTAGTGCTAGGGGCTCTCACCTGGGATGTGGGTGACCCAAATTTAAATCTCTGCTCTGCCTGATTTGGAGCAGGGACTTGAAGCCAGGTGAGTGCCCAAATCCCAGGCTGTTGGCTATTGTGGGGTGAGCGCTCTCAGTCTTGCATGTTGGAGCTATTCCATGTTGTACAAATCACTAGGGCCAGAGAGAGAAAGTGAGAGACTGACTCTGTTGGTTTGGGCACTCACGTGGGATGGGGGAGAGTCAGGTTCCAGTCCCTGCTCCAATAAATAGTTAATTATTTACACAAATGGAAAGAGATAGTGAGAGCCGCAACCCATCAGCCTGCTGTTTAAAGCTCTCACCTGGGATGTGAGAGACCTGGGATCAAGAGTCTCTCACATCCCAACCGAGTGCCCTATCCATTGGGCTACTGGGTATTCTGGGACACACACACCTGGCTACCTTTTGTGAAGGCTTGAAGCCATAGGCATGCACTGAGGGGATCAGGCCCCGCTGGCGAGACAGATAGAGGGACATGTAGTCTGAGAATCCTGCTTCAGGGCTCCCAGGGCTTTGGCTTGAGCTAGGGCTCTGAGCGGCTCATTAGCTGTGAGGTGGTGCCAGGAGCTAGGCATGAGCAAAGGCAAATACCAGCAGAAACGTAGGTGCCTAGGAAACTTAAGCACCTAGTGCAGGGGTCGGCAACCTTTCAGAAGTGGTGTGCCGAGTCTTCATTTATTCACTCTAATTAAGATTTTGTGTGCCAGTCATATGTTTTAATGTGTTTAGAAGGTCTCCTTCTATAAGTCTATAATATATAACTAAACTACTGTTGTATGGAAAGTAAATAAGGTTTTTAAAACGTTTAAAAAGCTTCATTTAAAATTTAAATTAAAATGCAGAGCCCCCTGGATCGGTGGCCAGGTCCTGGGCAATGTCAGTGCCGCTGATCAGCTCGCGTGCTGCCTTTGGCACCAGTGCCATAAGTTGCCTACCCCTGACCTAGCGGGTTAGGCAGCAGCTGAGCAGTGGTTTTAACGTCAGGAGCACCTAAATGCTGGACTTAGGTGGCTAAAAACGTAGTTAGGCCCTAAGACCCTCTGTGAACCTGGCCTTTCTTCTCTGTGCCTTAGCTCCCGGTCTGTAAAATAGGGATAACGATACTGCCTTTGTCCCACGTCTATTTAAGCGCATCAGATCAGAGACTCTCTCACTGTGTTCATACAGCAGCAGCACAATGGGGCCCTGAGCTTAGCTGGGCCTCTAGGTGCTACGTTAATAATAACCACCTTGTCCTACACAACTGAGTTAAACAGGTTGGCAGCCAAAGTGCCCTCTTTTCATGGCCTTCCAGCATCCCGCTACCTGCCTCTTGGATGGCACAGGGAATGCTTGTGTGCCGTGTCCAGGTAAGGCAGCCTGCAGCCATGGAACCCAGCAAAATGGGGGTGACTTCCTGCCAGAAACCTTTCCACCCCCACAACCCAGCTCCCTACCAGCAGAAATCCTGCTTGGTCACATCTCCAGGCAGCCTCCTTGCCAATTCTGGCCCTGGTCAGTGGATTAAGGAGGCAGGAGGGATGCGGTGTGGACAGGAGCACGGGTCCTAGAGATCAGGGTGGGCCAGGCAGGAGTGGGGCTGGAAAGGCTGTGGGGAGCTGCTCTGCAGAGGAGCTTTAGGGATCACCCTCTTTCCCTTATTGCGATAGAGCCTCTTGTTCAGCGTGGGAAGAAAGCGCCTCTTTCTGTGCTTCTTCACTGTTGTCACATGAGAAGAGGGAGGCGTTTGGCAGGAAGGGTCTGGCAAGGCTGGGCACAGACCAGGGTGGTGGTCAGGGCACCCGTCTCAGGGGCAAGAGGCGGGGGGGAAGGGAGGCTGAGCGGTTGGGTCACCCTTCCCCTTGCTGTGGGAGGAGACCCCTGCACCTGCAATGACAGCAGCTGGCCCGGCCTGCGCGTTGGCTTTCCCTTCATCCTTGGACTCGTAGATGACATTTATGTCAGATGGAGTGCCCTTCACTTTCCTCTGCTGCACAGGCATGGGGGTCTGCAGGTAAGAGAACCCACCGGCAGGAGAGAGTCTCACCTCAAGAGATAAAAAACCATGTGTCAGACCCTCAAGAATCATGAAATTGGCCCAAGAAATCATGTTTTCTTAAAAAAAATCAAATCATGTTTTTTAGTCTATTTCTTTGCCAATGTATGTGAGAATTTCAGGTTGAATAGTCAACCTTTAATGCACTCAGAAATGCACGCCTCTCTTTGGCTTTTCGGATGGAGGCCCCGCTTAGCTTCCCTCAGATAGGGGAACTGCCATCCATTTCCTATTACTGTCTTCACCCGGCACCAACACTCAAGGATCTCAGTCTATTTAGCTTAACCAGAAGAAGGTTAAGGGGTGACTTGATTACAGTCTATAAAGTACTTCCACAGAGAACTAGCATTTAATTATGGGCTCTTCAATCGAGCAAAGGCATAACATGATCCGATGGTTGGAAGTTGAAGATAGACAAATTCAGACTGGAAATAAGGGGTAAACTTTTAACAGTGAAAGTAATTAACCACTGGAATAATTTATTAAGAGTTGTGGTGGATTCTCCATCACTGATGATTTTTAAATCAAGATTGGATGTTTTTCTCAAATATCTGCTCTAGGAATTATTGTAGGGCAGTTCTGTGGCCTGTGCTATACAGGGGTCAGACTAGACGATCACAACGGTCCCTTCTGGCCTTGCAATCTATTAATCTAATGTACTATCCACTGTCCCAGGGTTTCTCCTCTGACTGGGTCCCAGCACTACCATGTTCTCAACTTCCCCTGCCTCTTGCTGCCCTGGGACCCTCTCTCTGCTCCAGGACCATACATGAAGGCAGGGCTGGTCTGCGTCCTCAGCCCCAAGGCTCCTGCACAGCTCTGCCCGTGTACCCAGCCCTGACATTTGTGAGATCCAGCCTCTTGCACCATTGCGGTGGTTCCTGCTGCAGGTGCCCAAATCCTGTGACTTGCGATCCATCTGTGAAAACTGGCAACACTGCAACACGGCCTGACCCTGGCTGCTCGGAGGGGACTCCCCTACCCCACAACCACCACACGCTGGGGTAACTGTCATCTGATCCCTCCATCTTCCACCCCATCTCTGTCCTTAGCACCGCCTCAGCCTCCCTCCTACCCTGCAATCCTCATATCCCCCCTCAGCCTCCTTCCTACCCCCAAACCTCCTTCCCCTCTCAGCCACCCTCCTACCCCACACCTCCTGCCTCCCTCAGCCTCCCTCCTACCCCACACCTCCTGCCTCCCTCAGCCTACCCCACACCTTCTGCCTCCCTCAGCCTCCTTCTACCCCCACATCCCTGCCTCCCCTCAGCCTCCCTCCTACCCCACACCTCCTGCCCCCCTCAGCCTCCCTCCTGCCCCACACCTGCCCCCCTCAGCCTCCCTCCTGCCCCCCTCAGCCTTCCCCCTGCCCCACACCTCCTGCCTCCCCTCAGCCTCCCTCCTACCCCAGAGCTCCTGCCCCCCTCAGCCTCCTTCCTACCCCAGAGCTCCTGCCCCCCTCAGCCTCCTTCCTATCCCCACATCCCCTGCCTCCTTCAACCTCGCTTCTGCCCCACACCTCCTGCCCCCCGCCTCCTCCCTACCCCACACCTCCTTCCACCTGCCCCACACCTCCTGCCTCCCGTCAGACTCCCTCCTACCCCCACATCCCCTGCCTCCTTCAACCTCGCTCCTTCCCCGCACCTCCTTCCCCCCTCAGCCTCCCTCTTGCCCCGTCTCTTAACATCCACCTTTCCCAGGGACTCTTTCTGAAGCTCCTCACAGTCTAGTTCTCTGCCCACTCCCAGTCCAGCCCCATGACCCACACAGCGGCGGCCATTTTGCCCGTGGGCACGGCTTCAACCTTATTGAAAACAATGGCGGATGGCGGCCATCTTTTCTTAGGGCAGCTCCTCTGCCCCCGGCAGTCAGTCCATAGGGAAATGGCGGCCGCCGTGCTGGCTTCAGCCCCGTGGAAAGCAATGGGAGGTGGCAGCCATTTTGAATCAGGGGAAATGACCAGGTTTTCATCCTGTGTTCTTCAGACAGATTAATCCCCCACCCAGGGGCCCAGGAGGTGCAATAGGATCAGGAGAGGTGGCAATGCGGGGTTCCCGCCTCCATGGCCCATAGCAGGGACACACCTGGTGCCACCCCCTGGCAGCCCCCAGCAGCGGGGGCACAGCCCGGTGGCACCCCATGGCTATCGGGGTGGGCAGAGGTGGGCTCGCTGCCGTGGGTTATGGTAGCACATGCCCAGGCGGTACCGGGGGTGTACGGCTGGTGGAGCCAGGTGCCTTGAGCTTAGCTGTGTGGCTGGGCCCTGTGCATTCAGCGCCCAAGGGCCGGGGGATCCCCCCGAGGATCAGGGTGTGTGGATGGAGCCGTGGGGTCCTTCCCCAGCCAGCCAGGCGTGGGGCGGGGGTCGAACCCTGGGGTGACTCTCGCCAGCCAGCTGTGTGTCTGGAGCTGCCGCTCCCCTCGCTCCCCCGGCTGCCATGGCCTAGCTCCTGATTTCCCCGGGGTGAGTGAGCGGAGATGCCCGATGTTAAGTATCCTCACACCTTCTTGTCAACTGTCTGGAATGGGCCATCTTGATTATCACCACAAAAGTTTTTTTCTCCTGCTGATAACAGCTCATCTAAATTAATTAGCCTCTTAGAGTTGGTAGGGCAACTTCCACCTTTTCACATTCTCTGTATGGAGTTGATGAGTTTGCCTTGATGGCCTGTTCTGCTTAGCAAGGCCTACTGAAAAAATATACTAGCTGAAACAGTCAGGCACTTGCCTGCTTGACCTTGCTAGATAAGCGAATGCTTGCAGAGGCTGGGAAAAATGCTTGCAACCGCTTTTTGAAGCCACATGTATTCTTTTGTACTAACCATGAAGCTTATCAAAACATAAGTTGTTCTTTGTTCCTCTCTTGTATGCTGGGAAAAGTATAGCTGGGAAAAGTATAGTGATGATGCGACGAAGTGGCTATGACACGTTGGAGTAGCTAATAAAGGCAGTTTGCATCTGCAGAGGGGAGGGGCTGGTTCTATATGGAGTGAGATAGGCAGTTCTCTATTGTATTGCATGCCTTCAATAAAGAGATTGATAGTTGGATCTTTGCTGGTCGTTGCCTGTCTCTTTGCAGTCGGACAATGAAACCTGAGCCGTCCCGGATAAGAGAAATCCCGACATATATATATCTTCTTACTATATGTTCCAGTCTCTGCAGCTGATGAAGTGGGCTCTACCCATGAAAGCTTATGCTCAAATAAATGTGTTAGTCTCTAAGGTGCCACAAGTACTCCTGTTCTTTTAATGAAAGAACAAAGACTTTGTTAATTGCATTCCTTCCCCCTCCGTGAAAGGGAGACATGCAGTGAAATCATCCCATCAGGCTGAACTCTGGGGGGAAGGGAATAAAAATCGCTAACAAGAAGAAACTGTATCTCTATGCTGCTTAGACTTTGGGAGGGCAATCTTTAGACAGTTGATTATAGGATTGGCTCCAAGCCTTGTCTTTGGTGGGAAATCTAAGGTGCAATTGACTTGGGGTAAAAACTGGGCCTTAGGGACTGGCAGTAACCCAAATATAGCTGTGACTCTTGGGGTAAGGGACTGTCTATCACAAAGGCAGGCTCACCTGGATGGCAATACAGTGACAGTGTAACCAAGCGGATTGTCTCTGACCCTATGTTAAGCCCGTTACACTGTCTGAGGAGTTTACACTTGATATTTGCTTCATGAAATCCAAGTATAGAACTCACAGCCAATTTCTGGTTTGTGCCCTGATTCTTAACAGTCTGGCCTGAAATTGGTGCTCATGCTCTTGAGTCACTGCTGGAAAACTGACAAGGTGGTGTAGGGAGCAACAACCATGGAGTTCTCCAAAGAGTGCAAAGGCTGTCTGGGATTTTTGGACCTGTCGATGAGCCAGGGTCTGCATCCAGTTCTATGAGATAGGTATATCATTTGGGTTTGCTGCCTGAGAAGACCCATAATGTTCTGGTGCATGTCCCACTCTTTGACCTGCTGGGACTCCCAGGCCTTTTGCCTGTCCTCCCTTTTTTCTCCATGCTCTTGGTTACATTGGCCCATGTCATAAACAGTTAGTTAAGGGTTAAGGTTTTTGTCTACCTGTAAAGGGTTAACAAGCAGTACCTGTGGACACCTGACCAGAGGACCAATGAGGGACAAAATTATTTTCAAATCCGTGTGGAGGGAAGCCTTTGTCTGTGTTCTTTGTGTAAGTGTTAGAGAGTTCTCTTTTTGGATCTAAGAGAGGCCAGTCATGTCTCCAAGTTCTCCTGGAGTAGTTTCTACTATTTAATAGTAAGTATTAATTAGAAAGGCGGATTAGTCTTTTGAGTTGCTTTCTATATTTGCAATTGTGTGTTTGCTAAAGGAAATTCTTTATTCCTGTTTGCTGTTACTTTGCTTTCACTGAGAAAGAAAGGGGGAGGGGGAATTCTCTCCAGAGATTGATGAGTTTAGACCCTGTATTGTTTCATCTTGGTTACAGAGACAGTGACTTTCTTTTATTCTTTAATAAATTCTTTTCTCTTCTTTGGACTTGGTTAATTCCTTCTCTTGTGGAAATTCAGGGGAAGGGGAGGGGGGAAGAGAGAGTTCCTCCTGGGTTTGATTCAAGCAGTTTGAATCAGGTATCTCTTTCCAGGACTAGGGAAGGGGAGGGGGAGGTAAGTCCCTCTTTGTGTTGAGTCAAGGATTTGACTCGGTGTATATCTCTCCAGAGTGGCTAGGAGAGAGGGAGGGGGGAAGTGGGCTGCTTCCCTGTGTGTAGAGATTCAGGGACATTGAATCTGTGTTCCCCAGGGAAAGTTGGGGGAACAGGCAGTGTGTCAGACACTTAGAAAACTGACTGGTGGCAGCGTAGTAGATCTAAACTAGGATTTTTAGTTTAGAGGGAAACCAGTGCAGGTCCCCATTTTAGAACCCAACAGCTCTAAGTGGAGGTGAGACCTATGACAGCCCACCAAGCCCTTTGTTCCCATCTGATGCAGTACTGGCTTGTAGGATCTCACAGAACATGTCCTCCCTGGTCCTCTTCTTCATCCTTGTAGTGGGGTGGTCACCCTGCTCATGCTCTGAAGGGCTTAAGACAGCCCTGGGAGAGGGTTAGGACGGGGGGAAAAGCTAAGCTGATTGGGGGAAAGCAGCCACAGGTGGGGCCATGTCCCAGTCAGGCCACGGCTGGCCCTATAAGAGGGCTGAGAGCCAGAGACTAGGAAAAAAACACATTCTCTCTCTAGCTGTCTGAGACAGAAGGACCTGGCTGCCTGGGAGCTGAGCAGGGTACCTAGGGTGGAGCAGTCCTGGGGAAGGGCAGAGGGAGCTGGGGAGCTCCAGCCTAGTAAAATCCCAGGCTGCAGGCCTAGTTAAGGGCCCACAAAAGGGTACTAGGCTGCAGAAGGGCAGTCCAGGAATAGGCAGAGGCAGCTGGTCCTACTCCCCCTTGCTGATGGTGAGTGGTTTATAGACTGCAGTCCGTCCCAGTGAGCAGGGGCTAGATAGTGACTGGCAGAGGCCACTGAGGCAAGGTGGGGATAGAGGGTTGGGGGTTCCCCTGGGAAGAAAGACCCAGAGTGAGGGGGTACTGCGGTGGGCAGAACCCCTGGTCAAAGGGCACCGGGGTCTGGAAAGGACATGGGGCCAGCGGCAGGTGAGACACCAGCCCACAGAGGTCACTCTGGGCTGGGAAGAGCTAATTCCTGGTCAACCAGCAGGAGGCGCTGCAGCAGTAAGTCATCACCCCACCACAGTCCTCCTCATCCAGGGCAAGCATCCTGCAGGTGTGGAGGAGGCACCCCATGAGGCCATGACAGCAGAAGCTGCTGATAAAAACAGACAGATTCACAAAGAGATTAGTAGTCACAACAGAAAGGGAAAGACAAGTTTTCAAACTCCTTTCCTTTATTCTCATAAATACTTTTAATAAGAAATGCTTCTTGACAGTTTTGGAGCACTTTGGTGCAGCACGGCTCTCCGGATCCAACCATGGTGAGTACGGCCAGCCATGCAAGACTGGAGGTGGGTGGATGAGGCTGTACAATTCTGGCCCTATTCCATGGGTACCAGTATAGGGCAATGGCAGTTGTAAACGGGTCGACTCACCCCTGCGGCGCCTCCTGCTGGTTGCTCTCGGAATTTAGCTTAGTCCAGCCCCGGAGCGCCCTCTGCAGGCCGGTGATCCACCTGTTCTTCTGGCCCCCGTGTCCCTTCCTAGACCCGGTGCCCCTTTCTCTGGGGTGCTGCCCCCTGGCAGTAACCCCTTTCTACTCTGGGCTCCCCTTCCTTGGGAACCCCCCACCCTACTATCCCCACTTCGCCTCAGTAGTGGCTACTGCCCAGTCTCTATTTAGCCCCCGTTCGCTGGGGCGGACTGCAGTATCCAGTACTCATCATCGGCAAAGGAGGGTTTGGACCTGCTGCTTTGTCCTACCCTTAAGGTGCCCTCTGCAAGGCCCCAGTACCTTCTGCCCTCTGCTAGGCCGCAGCCTGGGGCTTTCCAGGCCAGAGCTCCCCAGCTCCTTAGCCTGTCCCCAGCCCAGCTTCACCCTAGGTACCTTGTCTCCTAAGCAGCCAGGCCCATCTCTCTCTATCGCCAGAGAGAGACTGTCTGGGCTCCTGGCTTCCCTGCCTTTTATAAGGCCCTGCTCCTCAGTTTGGGGCGTGGCCCCCAGCTGCAGCCACTTCCCTAATCAGCTCAGCTTGAGAGCAGCCGCTCTCAAGCCCTGCCAAGCTGTTTTCTAACCCCTTAAAACCCCGGAGCAGGGGTCCACCCTGCTACACAGTGAATACTGGCACTATTTTTCACAGGCAGTGATGATTTTGGCTGAGGGTCACAAAGGCACAGCGAACCCAGCTATGACTGGTGTCCTGAAGCTGCCCAAACCTGTGTGCCACTATCCTGTTTGCTGCGATGGTGCCAGCCGAACTCTTTGTGGAGTGGTGTGGGAAAGCATATTACCACAGAGGAAGAAACAAGGCTGCCATCTCTAGAAACATTTGCGACTGTCATCAAGATCTCTCAGGAGGATAAAAGGGACATGCCTGGTCACATAAACAAAGTTCTCTATATGGGCCCCCTGCCTAACCCAACAGGGCAATGAAAAGTAGATGCCAACTCCACCTATGTTCTACCTCTGCCCAAGCACAGGACACCAAATCGATGTGGGTTGTGTAATAGGTCTGCCATAATACTGTTCAAGAGTTGCTTTTGAATTTACTTGCTGACCTTTCAATTTCTCACAATATACCCACAAAGCAATGAAAAGTCCATGCCTTTGTCTTGTGCACTTGGCGATGGGCCTGCTGCCATCTTTAAATGGTTGGAGGTGGGGGCAGGCGGGTAGGAAGGAATAGCAAATAAAATATTGTAAGGAAACATGCATGTACGCACTTACTGAGCTCCCTTATCCTTCATCAGTGGGTTCATCCACGTTCACCTTTTGGAACTGGCTAGACTCCTCCTTTCAAACAGGTCCTGGCTTCTGGTATGGTTGGAGTCCCCTGCCATATCTTCCTCCTCTTCCTCCTACTCTTTCCCTTTGCTATTCATGGCAGAGTGCTCCATCTTTGGCTCCTCCAAAGTATCCACCATTGTCTGTGGGGTACTGGTGAGATCACTGCCATGGATGACATGCAGTTCTCTGTAAAAGCAGCCAGTCTGCGAGGCAGCACCAGATTTCTTGTTTCCCTCCCTCACCTTGTGCTATCTCTGCTAAAGTTCCTTTGCTTTCAGGCAGCACTGCAGCTGATCCCTGTTGTACCCCTGTGCCAGCATGTCCCACTCAGTCTGCTCGTAGATTAGGGTTGCCAACTTTCTAATTGCACAAAACTGAACACTCTTGCCCTCCAATGACACCAGGGTCCTTGAAAAGACGTGGGTCCAGGAGCAGAAGAGGTGATGGGCGGAGCACCACCAGAGCAGGGCATACTGGCTACCAGAGCTAATTCCAGTATCAGCCACAGGGAGGCGCAGGGGTGGTGAGTGGATCCTGTCCAACTGAGAAGGAACCTATCTTCAGAGGAACAAAACAGAAAGCTCAGGAAACATACTTGATGGGCGCCTTTTTGGTATGAAGCAACAGTAAAACATCATTAGTTTCTAAAAATTAAAGATGATAATTTTCTAATACAAAAGGTATTGCACCAAACACAAGGCAACTCTATTCTGGACATCTATTGTGATGGATCAAGGTTAATTAATTCCTGGAATGGAAGATAGTGGTTACCTATGGACCAGTGTTCATGACATGATTACATTCACCATGATTACATTCAACATTCAAACAGAGGACAGTCCCAACCAGTAATTATATAAAGGCTAATTTCCCAAAGCTAAGGAAAATTATGAGTTAAATTCATCAGGCGAGAACAAAATAGGTAGAAAAATGGGAATTCTTTCAGAGCAGTTTATTAGATGGCCCAAAAGCAAAGATTCCACAATCAGAAAGAGGAGAACTCTGGCTAAAAGCCCATGCTGGTTCAGTGACAAAATAAAGGCAGCACTTAGGAAAACAAAGGAAAGAGGGGGAAAGAGAGAGCAATCAATATAGATTAAAAGTTATGAAGTGCAGAAAAGCAATAAGGGAAGCTAAAGACGTGAGGGAAAAATCCATGGCTGGCAGATTTAAGCACAATAGGGAGGATATTTTAAAGTACATCAGGAACAAAAGAAACCTTAGCAATGGGATAGTCCCATTACTAGACAAAGATAATAATGATGCAGAAATGACAGAAGAGTTGAATAAAGATTTGTGTTCTACATTTGGAAAGAAGCAGAATGATTTCATATCATATGAGGATGATGAAGTACTTCCAAGTCCTTTAGTTACTAAGGAGGAGGTTAGACAACATCTACTAAGGATAAATATTTTTAAATCAGGAGATCTGGATAATTTGTATCTAAGAGACCTGAAAGAGTTAGCTGAGGAGATCTCTGGCCCACTGATTTAATTTATAATAAATCTTGCAGTACAGAAGACTGGAAGAGTTCTAATGCGGCAATCTTCAGAAAGGGCAAGAGGATTGACCCAGGCTGTTCAGCCAGACATCAGTCCTGGGCAAAATAATGGAAAAGCTGATATGAGATTCAACTGATAAAGAATTAAAGGATGGGAATAGAGTTAATGCCAGTCAACATGATTTCATGGTGTCTTTTCATCATTTCACACAGATTAAGGCCAGAAGGGGCCGTACGTTATCTAGACTGACCTGGTGCCTTTCACAGGCCATTAAATCTCCCCCACATACCCCTATATTAAGCCCAAAGATTTCAGTTAGATCAAAACCATTCAGCCCTCAGGAAACTATCCAGTGGTTGTCATGACCTAACTCCTGGTTTCCCCGGGATGAGTGAGTGGAGAATCAAGCCACAAGTCTCAGGCCCAGAGCGGCTCCAGGAGCATCCAATAGGGGCCACTGCAACAACCTCCCCTAGGAGCAAACATTGTTGCAGGGGGGCTGCGCTGCCTCCCCTCTGCAATGGGCTGTGACAAGCCAAGGAGGGCAGCCTCTGTTAGCAGCCTCGCTAATGGCACCACAGGGGTTGTGGTGAGCCCTGTGGGGCCAGGACTGTCCCAGCCGGGTGTGGACGCTAAGGGGAGGCTGGGCTGGCAGCTGCTTGTGGGCTCCTGGCTGGGCACGGCCTGGGAGAGCTCCGGGCAGCTCGGTCTCCATGGGAACCGAGGGCAGCTGCCCCCCACTGCCCCTGCCCGGCCTCGCCAGGCCCCGATCCTCAGAGCAAGGCAGCCCGTCGGGGGGAGCAAGGGGAGCATGGCCTGGTGAGGGGAGGACGAGGTCACAAGGGGCATCTGACCCCCACTGTGTGTTTCAGGGTGAAGGGTCCTGGTGGGTGTTTGGGGGCTGGGGTGAGGAGATGTTGTGTGGCCCCTGAGATGGTCACAGCCTGAGATCCGCTGGTTCCCAGCCCACCCCCCACTGTCCCCATCTCTCTCTGAGGAGCCCCTGTGCCAGGTCGTTCAGGGTTCAGCTCCTGCCACTTAAGAAGCCAAACAGGGAGAAAATGTCGAAACAGGCAAAAATCAAACCTGCCCCAGTGGCTGATGGGGGAGCCAGGCCAGGGGCAGCCCCGGAGGGGGAAGCTGGGCTGGAGGCTCCCAAGAAAGGGGAGGCCAGCCAAGAACCCTCAAAGAGTGGAGAACCCAGGCAGGAGGCCCCCAAGAAGGAAGAAGCCAGGGAGGAGGCCCCCAAGAAGGTAGAGGTCAGCCCAGAGTCCCCCAAGAAGGGAGAAGCCAGGCAGGAGATGCCCCAGGAGGGAGGAGCCAGCCAAGAGGCCCCCAAGAAGCCAGTCTTCCCCTTTGGCAGTAAGTATGTGAAGAGCAAGGGGATTTTACATCACAGCAGCAACTCCCATGGGCAACCTAATAGGCCTGGTCTACACTAGAAAATTCAGTCAGCTTAACTATGTCACACAGGGATGTAAAAAAACCCCCACCTCTGAGTGGCGTAGTTAAGCCGATCTAACCCCCAGTGTAGACAGCACTAGGTTGATGGAAGAATTCTTCTCTTGACCTAGCTACCACCTGTCAGGAAGGTGGATTAACTACAGCAATGGGAGAGCCCGTCCGCTGGAGTAGGTAGCGTCTACACTGAAGCGCTACAGCGGGGCAGCGACATTTCAAGTGTCGACAAGCCCTCAGGCTGCTGAGGGCTTGGAGGTTTGTCCAGGGCATCCTCGAGTATTAGGCACCAAATGTAATTTGTATGCGTGGTGATGAGGCCTGTCAAAGTCCCCTAGTGAAGCCTGGGGGGGGCTCCGAAGCACAGAAAGAAGCAGGGATGCAGAGGCGGGGTGTTCTTTTACTGTCCACGTGATTTGTGGCATAGCAACGGAGTCTCCATGTTTCTCTAGAAATTGTCCCTCATTGAGCAGAAAAAGGGCCTGTAACCAGGGGAGGAATGGAACCTGCTGCCCTAGGATCTCCTGGCTTTATTACCCATATGCACACCCTGGCCACCAGATCCTGCCCATTGTCCCCAGTGTCACAGTTTAACGTAGAGATTCCTCTCAGCCCTCTGATGGTGGCTTGCTGGCCTGAGTGCAATAAACTGAGGGAGACTCACTCCTGGTTCCAGTGGGGCAGTCTGCCCTCATCCCCGAGAACAGCATTAGAATTGGTACTAACTGGCCCCCTCGGTGGAGAGGCCATGGATTGAGTGGACCATGGAGAATTAACAGCCCTTTCTGTACGGGGAGGCTGACCCAAACTGGAAGGCCACACCTTTGGATAAAGAAAGGATGCCATCTCCAGGGTTGGCCCAAGCAATATTGAAGGCCCTGATAAAACCCTTAACCAGCTTCCAGAGCCATTGGAATGCAATCTCCCTTCCCCAGCCTGCCCCCCTTACTTCTCCCAGACGGAGGAGGGAATTCAATGTGGAGCAGCTCATCCATCACATTGGCGAGTGAGCAGGAAACACCCTGATGCAGTGGTAGGGTCCCCTAGCCTGGGAGAACCCTGGCTGGAGTTTTGGTAGCATTGGCTAAACTGGCCCTGATGTCTACATGTGGAGATACCAGAGCTTATGGAGCATCCCACAAGCGGGGTGTGTTTTTGAAGGGAGTTTTCAGCCCTGGTTGATAAGTTCTGGTTTTGGGAGCTTGATTCTGCCCTGTGAATCAGGCTCAGAGTCTCAGGAGAGGGGCTTGACTCTTGTCTTCCCCTTTCCTTTCCACTAGAAGTTCCTTTTGGGCCTCAGCACTGGCGGCTGGTGACGTTGATTCTGGGGGTCTGTAGCGTGGTCTTGCTCATCGTACTGCTGGGCTTGATTGGCAAGTGTGAGTATCTGCTGAATAGCCTGATTTAACCAGGAGGACATTATTTAAGGGGGGAGGGATAGCTCAGTGGTTTGAGCATTGGCCTGCTAAACTTAAAGTTGTGAGCTCAATACTTGAGGGGGCCACTTAGGGGTCTGGGGCAAAAAATCAGTACTTGGTCCTGCTAGCGAAGGCAGGGGGCTGGACTCAATGACCTTCCAGTCCTAGGAGATAGGTGTATCTCCAATTATTATTTCATGTGTCCCCCATGCTGGCTCTGGCACCCTACTCCCTAGTGGCTGCCCTGTGCCACCGCCCCAGGAAAAGGGGGTGCCCTACTAGCTGTGGAGCAGTAATCTGGGGACCTCCTGAGGATTGTTGTGGGAGGATGATGTGCATCTCTCCATTCCAGATCACCCAGTGCTCCCACAGCCCTACCAGTGCCCTTTCCTGCATAGGTTCTCAGACTGTCAGACAGCCCTCTGCAGGGTCTCAGGAAATGCTGCTGCCAATTGGGCTGCTCCCCATTTCTCATGGGTGCAGGAGCTCCATATATAAAGGGTGAGACATGATCAGTCCCCTGTAATGACTTCTCCAATTCCATTGGCATCCATTCCCCTTTCCATCTCTCTAGCTCTTCATTGCCCTAACACAGGCAGATGGCTAATACGGGTTTGAGAAACACACTTTCCTTCCTTTCTGGGCTTTGCAAGCACCCAGAAGAATGTGAAATGTTCAAAGGCATATCTTGCGGCATCACTGTCAAAGTGTAAAGGACAAAGATTTCACTCAAATGACCCACACCCATGCTGCATTGTTAGTTTCACAGGCACCATTTAGCATTTATCTGTCCCTGTGTATTTCAGATTTGCATATTTCGGAAACAACAAGGAGAAAGATGGCGACGCTACACAGACAGACCCAGAAGCTTAAGGATTCAGTGAAGAAGCAGGCAGGAGGCAAAGGTGAGGGATGATCTGAGGGTGGGGGTGCCCCCTTTAACAAAACGACCAAATACAGATGGGGGCCTAGTGACCTGGGGTGGGATCTATCCCAGCATGTAATCAGCCAGCCTGGGATGTGTTCTGCTGGTAAATAACCTACAGACACCACGCAAGACACTGTAGCACATCCAAGCCCTCCAGAAAGGGAGAAATCCACCAGCTGTGTTTTGTCTTCCAAGGCAGCAGATGCGACTTGTGTCTGGACACCTGGGTGCAGCGTGGTGACGCCTGCTACCTTTTCTCCAATATGAGTGCAAAGTGGCCAGAGTGTGTAGAACATTGTAAGAAGCAGGGCTCCAAACTCGTTAAGATGGACTCTCAAGGAGAACTGGTAAAACTATGTTTTTTAGTCTCTCCCCCCTACTAATATTTGACCTAATGGTTTAATACATTGATATCAGTAGGCTGAGGGATTGGTTGGCTCACGCTAGAGGGGTGTGATTGTCTGCCTGCTTAGCTGAGGTTTTCTAGTGCAGTGGCACACATACTCCTGGGGGTACACAAAGGCGCACCAGGGTGTACATCAACTCATCTAGATATTTGCCTAGGTTTACAACAGGCTATGTAAAAAGCACTAGCGAAGTCAGTGCAAACTACAATTTAATGCGGACAATGACTTGTTTATACTGCTCAATATACTATACACTGCAATGTAAGTGCAATATTTATATTCCAATTGATTTATATTTCTATGGTAAAAATGAGAAAGTCAGCCGTTTGTCAGGAATAGTCTGTTGAGACACTTTAGTATTTTCATGTCTGATTTTGTAAGGAAGTAATTTTTAAGTGAGGTGAAACTTGGGGTCTGCAAGACAAATCAGACTCCTGAAAGGGGAACAGTCATCTGGAAAGGTCAAGAGCCATTGTTCTAGGGCACCGTCATTGTCAAGTCCATTCATGATGAGACATACTATTCATCTGGGTCCTGGAAATCATGGGAGAGTGGCTGGCTTAGAAAGTCCCTGCGCTCCAGGTCAGGGTTTGGAGCAGGAAGGAAAGGGTTAATCAGCAGGCTCATGAAACAGCTGGAGGCCGTTAGCCTCCCAGGAAGCCTGCCTGGAGCACATAAGAGGAAGCGCAAGCTAGCAGCCAGGGGATAGGTTTGGCTGAGCAAAGCTACCCTTTAGGCTATGGAGGATAGATCATCAAGCTGATCAGGGAGGCAACCCCCATGCTCTGGATGTCCCTAAGCCTCTGACTGCATGAGAGGGGATGGGTTGCTCAATAAACCCTCTTTGTTTAAAGGCTGTTTGCTTTGACATGCATTATTTGCACCCTGGTTAAAGGCTTTACCTCCTCTTGGCTCTGATGTGGAGATGGCTTCAAGGGTGGGTGGGTGTTTGCAGCTCTGTTTGTAGCCTTTAGTCCCACTTTGGATTTAGGTGGTGAATGTGCGGCAGCCCCTGTCTTGAGGTGGCTGACACAGTGGGGATCGAACCGCAGACCTCTAAAGCTAAAAACTGGCACTGCTACAGCTGGAGCTGGAGCTAAACTCCCTCCCTCATACTAGCATTGTCCCCTGTAGCTTCAGACCCCTATTGAGTGCACCCAGCTCTCATCACACCCAACTTCTGGGTTGTTCCCATCTATCCTGTCGAGTCCCCACTGCCTAGCTCTGGCAAATCTGCCGGCACCCAATGCACTCCAAAACAAGGAAGCTATGTATTCCTCCCTTATTTCTGTTGTTATATGCTGAAACGCGAGCCTTGGGATTCCTTATGCCCAGGGAATTGTTAACCCCCCTGACCTGAGTGGATGTTCACAGTCAGGATCCCCCAGAGGAAGCAGGGTTTGATGGTGTGTGTGTTTATCCTTGTACAGGCATTCCTCAAACGGGAGACGCGTAAATTGTATCGTGTCGAGTTCAGGTACCGCCGGCACTACAGTTACTGGATTGGCCTGACCTACAAAGCCAGCCTCAAGAAGTGGGTCTGGCTGGATGGGTCACCATTCACGTTGGATCTGTAAGTGTCCCCTCCTCACTCGAGCGAGAATTAACCAAGAGCTCCAAGTTGTAGCCTGATTTGGGGAGGGTTAGTAGGGACAGTGGAATTTATCCACTTAATTTAGTTTTATTTAATAATTAATTTTCTAATTAATTAATAATGTTAATAATAATTGATAGATATTAATAATATGGGTATGGCTCGCCAATATGGGTGATCAGAAGATAAAGTTCGTCTTGAATCAGGCTTCACAGAATTTATACAAGGAGATTGGGGTATGTCTGACAGGAAATTACACTGAGACAGAAATAGTCAATAAAGACCTTTTATTTAAAATCAATGAAACAAGAAGTAAATGTAAAATGTTAAAAACAGTTTGAGATTACAAAGTTACAAAATATCACAGTTCTAAATAGCAATAGCACTAGAGTGAATTTTCACACCTTTGATAGAGGAAGTTTAGTTATGAGTTAAACCCTTTTTTAAACTAGATGTTTTAAAGTAAAACAGAAATAAGACTTAGTTCATACTTACAGCTGTGAAAAGACTTAATACTACGGCTTAGTATTGACAGCTTTCGTAGGAGAAAGAGGCTTCTAAGTAGGTTGAGACGACAAGAATAGAAAGATGTATCGCCCATCTAATGGAGGATTGTCACCCTTTTTATAGGGAGAAATCCTTCCTCCTATGCCCAAATTTGTCTTTCCCCCATGGAAAGGTGAGGGTACCTGTTTTCATAGGTTGACCTTTTATGTGCGTATGGATGACAGCTATCTACGTATCTTGTGGTGTACGTGTTAGATTTGTGGGCAGAAATACCCCACTCTTCACCCTATTTAGGTGAAAGGTTAGCAGACATTCAAAAATCCCTAGACAATTTGCGTAGGTTTGTATCCTATTATTACTTTTCTGAGTAAGGGTCTTAAAGGTTGCTTTCAGCGTCACAGAGGAAATAGGCCAGGATGTCTGGCCTAGAAGCTTCTAGGTATCTTGCATTACAGCTATTGCAAATTTCTATTAATCTATGCAGCCTACACATTTTTATCAAAAAGATATTTTATACAGACCAACAGATTAATCCTCAGGGCTACAAAGTGGGACGAACAACAACTGCCCCTCAATGCAATGTATGCAATTACAGGTTGTGGATCAGTGCCCCTCTATGACCAAGCTCTCTCCCCTCCTGGCTTTAATCCCAGGAACAGTGACAGCATTTAAAAGGGCAAAGAAACATCGGGCTAGACTGTGACTGGGGCTACGGGCCCACACAGCTGTCTGACATGGGCTGCCTGGGCCTTGGCTCCAGACACACGGACTAGTGGGCAACTCCCCTGCTTCCTCCCTCCCTGGCACATGTGGGTGGCAAATGGGCCAAACCTTGCACTACCTGCCACTCATTGTCCAAAGCTGCTGAGCCAGCATGGTGGGCTGGGCATGGGGCAGCAGAAAATGGCACTCACGTGCATACCTCCTTGGTCACAGAAGACATGGGAGGATCTGTGCCTCAGTATCCCCTCTGAGTCACAATGCCTCCTGGGGTGGTGCAGTTTACACACTCCTCCTTGCTCCAGGCTGGCTGAAAGGCCCAATCTGACTCACAAACATTATTGGCTCAACTGTGTTTCCTGGTGATTTTGTTTATCTGTTCCTTGAGATTCAATCTAATGGCAATTAGAGATGCACAGCCCAGCTCATCTGTCCTCCTGTGGGTCAGCATAACACTGTTCCATGCAGTGTATTCTCCATTGTGCCACCCTGTTAGGAAGTGTTCTCTAATATCCAGCCTAAATTGCTTAGTATCATCCCAATAGCTTCCTGGGTCACCCTAAGCAATTCCACTCCATTCAAACCAAACAGCGTTATTGGGAATACAAGCTGTACAAGTGCTGCCAAAGTGTCAAGGGGACAGATCTCCTGCAGCTCTCAGATGCAGGTACAACGTGTTATAGGTAACCACCAACTTTCCTTGAAGATAGCTGTAGGAAACAGTTATGCTCCTTTATAGCAGTCCACCCAGGAATGAGAACTATGTGGGTGGACGGCTTTGCTGGGAATTGTTTTGGGAAAAGGTGGGCGAAGGGAAGCTCACAGATGCTCACAGAAACAGAGGAAAGCTCCAGACCCAGCCTGGGTGGGGTGTGGCCCTGAGAGAAGCCTGGAGAAAGGGCTGTTGGGGAAGGTGCTGGCTGAAAGAGCCTTGGAGCTGTCAGCAAAAACTGTCTCCTGTTGTTTGGATCCTCCTGTGTTCAGAGAAACGGGGCTTTGTACAGTCTTTCTACATAAACAAAATTGCATAGAAGAAATATGTGACTCCATCACCAATTTCTCCAGCCCAACTGGAACAACCTATTAGACCCCAATTTTTTGCCTAGCCACTTGGGTCTAAAGGGTTGGCACTGGTGTTAAAAGTGGGATCCAGTGTCCAAGGAGAAAAACTGTGAGTTGCCATTCCTCTCGACCAAAGCTGGAGCAAAGAATGGAAATGCTCGCAAACCTTGAAGCTGGCTAACAGAAGTTAAAACAAGACCTAGAACAGGAGCTGGAGACATCACACCAGGAATTTAAAGAAAAGGGGCAAGAAACCAATGAAGCATCTGCCCCGGTTAGGACCTCACAGTGGGCTCAGGGCTCTGGCCGTTTGTCAAGCTAGCAGACAAAGGCAGAAGAAACTGCAAGTTAAAACTAGACCAATTCAAACGGGAAAGAATGTGCACATTTTTCCCAGTGAAAGCACTGGAACAACTGATTTGACTTACAGCAGCAGAGGAGCTGGCTCAATACCTAAAGCTGCGGTTGGTTTTCTTTCTTTAGCGTGAAGCTGACAAACATGTTAGAGCTGCTCACTTCCAAACCGCACAGGGGCACGCCCACCTGCACACAGGTGAAGTGTCCAAAGGTGTTATAAGGGGTGTGTCCCTTGGGGGTGGCAGGGTGGGGCGCTGCATGGGCACAGAGAGGAGTAGGGTAGCAGTGAGGTAAGTGGGAAGCTGGGATTGTAAAATCCTTTGTGACTAGACCCTGCTGAAATTTGGTGTTTCTTTCCCAGGTCTTCTGTGGGAGCCCAAGCTGCTTACGATGCAAATGACGCTTGTGTGTTTTTTATACAAGGAATGTCCCATGCTAAGGGTTGTGCCACAAAACACTATTGTCTCTGCAAGAAGACCAAGTGAGCAAGGTCGCTTCTGATGAAATTGGTAATGATTTCTCATGTCCTGGAGAACTAAACTGGATTCTCTGCTCTGATGGCCCTTTTATTCCAGAGAAATGCAATTAAATTATTTGTAAATACAATAAATAAAAGTTTCTTAACCTTAAAGTAGGTGCAGTGTGTGTGTTCTTGCATATTTCCCTCTGTTCCTTTCCTTCAACTCTTTTCCATCACTTACTCCCATCTTCATACCACTGTCATTTATCAATGTTGATAAATGCAAAGTGATGCACATTGGAAAATATAATCCCAACTATACATATAAAATGATGGGGTCTAAATTAGCTGTTACCACTCAAAAAAGAGATCTTGGGGTCATTGTGAATAGTTCTCAGAAAACATCCACTCAATGTGCAGCAGCAGTCAGAAAAGCATGCTGGAAATCATTACATATATGGAGCTATATTTATTTCATAGAACTGTAAGGGACCCTGAAAGGTCATTGAGCCCAGCCCCCTGCTTTGACTGGCAGGACCAAATACTGGTTGTGCCTCAGATCCCTAAGTAGCCCCCTCAAAGATTGAACTTACAGTCCTGAGTGTAGTAGGCCAATGCTCAAACCACTGAGCTATCCCTCCCCCTGTTAAATGGGAATAAATAATAGACAGAAAATATCATATTGCCTCTATATAACTCCATGATATGCCCACATGTTGAATAGTGTGTGCAGACGTGGTCACCCCATCTCAAAAAGATATATTGGAATTGGAAAAGGTTCAGAGAAGGGCAACTAAAATGATTAGGGTTTTGGAGTGGGTTCCATATGAGGAGAGATTAAAGAGGCTAGGACTTTTCAGCTTGGAAAAGAGACAAGTAATGGGGGATATGATAGAGGTCTATAAAATTATGACTGGTGTGGAAAAAGTAAATAAGGAAGTGTTATTTACTCCTTCTCATAACACAAGAACTAGGGGTCACCAAATTAACTTAATAGGCAGCAGGTTTAAAACAAACAGAAGAAAGCATTTTTTTTCACACAACGCATAGTCAACCTATGGAACCTCTCTTGCCAGAGGATGTTGTGAAGGCCAAGACTATAACACTAGATAAATTCATGGAGGATAGGTCCATCAATGCTATTAGCCAGGATGGAAGGAATGGTGTCCCTAGCCTCTGTTTGCCAGAAGCTGGGAATGGGCGACAGAGGATGGATCACTTAATGATTCCCTGTTCTGTTCATTCCCTCTGGGGCACCTGGCATTGGCCACTGTCGGAAGACAGGATACTGGGTTAGATGGACCTTTGGTCTGACCCAATATGGCTGTTCTTGTGTTCACTTGGGGCTAGATTCACAAAGAAATGTGGGTGTGTTGATGCTCAGAGTCTAGAAACTCACTGGGATTTATGAAACCTGGGTTAAGGCCCAGGCTGCTTGTACATTGCATGGGGAGAGATAGGTGCCTCAGAATGGGGCAAGGTCTACACTACAGACCAAATATTGGCATAACTACTTCGCTCAAGGGTGTGAAAAATCCACACCTCTGAGTGATAATGCATCTATACCGACCTACCCCTGCCACGTGGACAGCACTATGGCAATGGACAACTTCTCCCACCAACACAGATACCGCCTCTCGGGGAGGTAGATTAACTACGTCAACGGGAGAAGCTGTAGTGCTGTCTGTGGAGACAAGCCCTGGGATTGATGAGAGCCAGCACCTGCTCGCCTGAGCTGGCCAATGGGCGATGCTGAGGTGAGGTGTATAAACTAACACCTGCCCTCTCAGGGAGTCCAGCATCTAAATCCAGGCAGCAGAAAGGCGCCTGACAGTTTGGGATTGTCAGCTGCAAACCCTCTTTTGGCAGACAGGAGAGAGATCAAGCATACAAGAAAATGACTCTAACTTGCTGGCTTGAGTACTTACCTGGGAGCCCCAGTCTCCAGTCCTCCTGCTTCAATGACTCTTCAGATTATTTCTGCACAGCGTCAACAGGAGGGAGTCCTACATCAAACTGTCCCAGAGCCCCGTGGCTAGAGTGCTCACCTGAGAGGTAGCAAACTGTTGTGCAAATCCCTTCTGCCCCTCAAGCAAAGCGGGGACTTGAACTGGGCATCCCCCATCCCAGCTGGGTACCTTAACCCATGGGTTAAAAGTTATGAGGGAAGCCTGTTTTCTTCTGGCAAATACAGGTCCCCATTGGGTAGACAAGCTCTGAGCACACTTACCAAGTGGGCCCCACAGGTGAGTTAGGCGGAGCTTGTTTATACTAGCGTGGTGCAGCAGCACACCCAGCTTAGCCCCGTGTGATTAACTCTCTCATTCCACCCGACACACGCTCTGTTCAGTCACAGTTAAGGTTTCCTAGCTCTGCCTCGGTCCAGGAGGTGGAGGGTGGCTTAAATCTCTGAAGCTGCCCAGGAAATACAGTCACTCTGATAACTGCCCCCATGGCGCTGACAAGAGACGCTGCGTGCTCCCCTCTTAAATCTCTCTCCTGTTAGATTTATTTGCTATTGGTGTTAGCCCCCAGAGGGGAAGCAATAGTAGTAGCCCTCAGAGGCTCCAGTCTGGATCAGGCCTGCCCTGAAGTGCCTATGATCTAATTTACGACAAGGTGCAAAAAGTGGAGTGGGTAGGGAGGATGAGGGTAACGAGGACAGGAACATGGCCACAACTTGGTTCCATTTACATTTGTTTATTTCAATTCCAAGACACAGTTAATTGTTCACCCTCTATAACACTGATAGCGAGATATGCACAACTGTTTGTGCCCTCCCCCCCAGGTATTAACACATACTCTGGGTTAATTAATAAGTAAAAAGTGATTTTATTAAATACAGAAAGTAGGATTTAAGTGGTTCCAAGTAGTAACAGACAGAACAAAGTAAGTCACCAAGCAAAATAAAATCAAACACGCAAATCTATGTTTAATTAACCTGAATACAGATAATCTCACTCTTAGAGATGCTTCAGTAAGTTTTTTCCTCAGACTGGACACCTTCCAGGCCTGGACACAATTCTTTCCTCTGGTACAGCTCTTGTTCCAGCTCAGGTGTAGCTAGGGGATTCTTCATGATGGCCACTCCTTTGTTCTGTTTCACCCACTTATATATCTTTTGCATAAGGTGGGGATCCTTTATCCCTCTGGGTTCCCACGCCTCCTCGCTGGAAAAGCACCAGGTTAAAGATGGATTCCAGTTCAGGTGACATGATTACATGTCACTCTAGACTCCAAGCCTTCATTCCTCCCAGCCTGACCCACAGGAAGGCTGCCTGCAAACAAAGCCACCCACAGTCAATTGTCCTGGTTGATGGGAGCCATCAAGATTCCAAACCACCATTAATGGCCCACACTTTGCATGAATATAATAGGCCCTCAGAGTTATATTTCATATACCTAGTTTCAGATACAAGAGTGATACATTTATACAAATAGAATGACCACACTCAGCAGATTATAAGCTTTGTAATGATACCTTACAAGAGACCTTTTGCATGAAGCATATTCCAGTGATACTATGTAACCCGTCTGCCAGGCCAAAACGATAGCAGCAAGGGCTGGGTTCAATACATAGAGGTCCCTTCCCCACAACATAATGCAAAACCAGCTCGAGCCCCCACCCAGTGACCTGGGAAAATCTTACACACACCCCTGGGCGCCTCGAGGAGGCAATACTTCCCCTCTCGCAAGCACAGAGTCTTGGTGTAGCAGGAAAGGTTTAATTACATGAGATAAACAACAAGCATTAAATTGGGAAATACCTCAGCTAGAGTTCATAGATCAAACCATGAGCAAAGACCCACCCCAGCAAATTGGGCCATGTCCTTCTCTCGGGGCCCTTGAGTCCAGCAACCCCCAAATCACCCACAGTCCCAAAAGTCCCACAATCCAAACGTCTCTGTCCCGGGTCAGTGCAGCCCCAGAGTTCGAGAGTCTATATGCAGAAGTCCCCCTCCCCAGCCTGGGTAGAAAGGGGCACCTTACGTGGTTCGGGGCCAACTGCCCTGCCTCTTCGTGGGGTTCTGCTTCCACCAGCCGTCCCCGCAAACTGCTCAGCTCCGCTTGCTCTGTGGGCTGCTCCGCTCTGCCAGTTGCTCTGGTCCACCAGCTGTCCTGTGATCTGCTCCAGTGATCCTCACAAGCTGCTTGGCTCCACTCACCCCATGGCTTCACAAACTGCTCCACTCTGCTCTGCCAGCTGCTTAGCTCCACAGTATTTCTTCAGGCTCCCTGACTCGTTAGCGCAGTACTCAGTGTGCTCAGCTCAGCAAGTTCAGCTCTACAGTGATTTCAGCTCTCAGTGATTCCAGCTCACAGCAGGGGAGCCCCAGTGCCAGTACATCACCAGCCCAAAGTGAGTTCAGCTCAGCAACCTGCATGCAGATTCTTAAGGGAATCAAAAAATTAACTCTCCACACTGGAGAGAGGCATAGGTGGAACTGGTGTTTCTGGCTCACACAAGGCACCTACACTATCAAGTACAGATATCTGTCCCCAGCCTCTCTCTTTTCAATGGGTTTTGGAACCCCTGTCCCTTGTCTAGCAAGTGCTTTTTAGTTGATAGTGAAACCCTTTATCATAAGACAATTTTGTAGTTCCTCATTTACTTAATCAGGGTGACAACATTTTATTCCTCCTGCCCCAATAACAAAGAAATTGGGGATCCCACAGCTGTGAAAATAACCATCCCAGGCTGCTGTGTGGTATCTAAGTGGGGTGGGAGTGCCAATGCAAATAACTGAAATGCCAATGCAAAACTTGAAACTTCTTTCCACACTCCCATAATTTACCACCAGATGTCAGGGTAGAGCTCATCCTGACTCTGCTTACACTATATTCACTCATTAGCATATTTTTATAAAATCATATAGACTGCAGCATCACAGGGTGGATGCCATTAGGGCTGGGCAAAAGAAGCGTCACTGCAGCTGTGAGGAGGAGAAAGCAATGCTGTGACATAGAGGGAAGGGGACATCCCAAGGGGGTGGGGGGAGCATTGGCTTTGAGTTGGTTTAGTAAATGCCACACCCTGTTCCATGTCGGTACAGGGGAGAGTGAGGCTCATGGAAAATGCCACCCCAGACCTGGAACTTGATGAGTGTTGTCTGTTTCAGCTATAATCTCCTCAGGGCTTTGTGGTCCCCTTGGCCAGGAAGGCAGCCAGCTCACTGGGGGCGCTACTGAGATAATAAACGAACCTCCTCACTTCAGGGACATCAGGCATGTCTCTGTCTGAAATGGTACATTCCAAACACTGCGTACCAACATCCGAGTCAATGACACGCTGAGGAAGGTGTCCAGTGTTCACGTGCATGCGGTACAGCTCTACACACTCTTTGTGTCCTCTCCTGACAACTGTCTCTCTGCTTTCCCAGGACCTGGCCAAGGCTGGGGTTTGGGTGTGAGTGGACTGGACAGAAGTGATGCTGGGTGACCGGGTAAAGCACTAGAGGAATGGGCCCAGTGGTGTCTGCCAGTCACTCCCGGGGGTTAATATTCATCCCCTTTTCCACCGTGGTGCAGTCTCGACATCTTCTGGACCCCCAGGGAGTGGAAAGAGCAGTGCCACTTTCAGACTCTTGCATGGAAAGCGACGCTGATCTTTTCCTCTCTGCTGCAGGTCTTGCCATGGGCTCCTTTCCTGTAGCTCTGTAGTCCTGTTGGATTAATATGATGGGCACTGCATGGGGCGGGACCCAGAGCCTTCTGCAGATGCATCAGACCACCAGGGCCGGCTCCAGGCACCATCCAACCAAGCACATGCTTGGGGGGGCACCTTGGGGCTGGGCGGTGCGCAGGGTTTGTTTTTTTTTTGGTTCAGCCGGGTGGCGCTGGAAGGTTTTTTTGGTTGGTTTGTTTTTGTTTCGGACGGGTGGGGCTCGGGGGGCGGGGACTTGGGCGGCGCAGCACTGGGGGGGCGGGGACTTCAGTGACGTGGCGCTCAGGGGGGCGGGGACTTGGGCAGCGCGGCACTCGGGGAGGCGTGGACTTGGGTGGCACAGCGCTTGGAGAGGTGGGGGCTTGGATGGTGCGGCGCTCGCAGCGGGGCGGGTTTGGTGGTATGGCGCTCGTGGGGCGGGGGGCTGTACCACGGGGCAGCGCTCTTTTTTTTGCTTGGGGTAGCAAAAAAGTTAGAGCCGGCCCTGCGGACCACCAGGAGTGGGCTGAGAACAAATGGGGAGAAACTGGCTATGAGTAAACTTGGGCTGGAATTGAGAAGCGGGTTTCTAACCACCAGAGGAAGGAGGTGCTGGAACAGCCTTCCAATTGGAAGAGGAGCCTGTAAGGGGGTGTGTAGCAGGGTGAACCTCTGCTCCTGCCCTGAGGGGTTTAAAAGCGGCCTGGCAGGGCTTGAGAGCTGCTGCTCTAGGCTGGGCTGATTGGGGAAGTGGCTGCAGCTGGGGCCATGCCCCAAACTGAGCAAAGGGCCTTATAAGAAGGCCAGGGAAGCCAGAAGCCAAGACAGTCTTCCTCTGCCTGAAGAGGAAGAAGGGCCTGGCTGCAGGGAACTGAGATAAGGTACCTAGGGTGAAGCAGGGCTGGGGAAAGGCTGAGGAGCTGGGGAGCTCCAGCCTAGAAAGCCCCAGGCTGCGGCCTAGCGAAGGGCCAACTGGTACTGGGGGTTGCAGAAGGCAGCCAAGAGGTAGGCCAAGGCAGCAGGTCCAAACCCCTTTGCCTGTGATGAGTAGGCTGATACTGCAGTCTGCCCCAGAGCGTGGGGCTAGACAATGACTGGCAGTAGCCAATACTGAGGCAAGGTGGGGATAGAGGGTGAGGGTTCCCTGAGGGGGGGAACCCAGAGAGAAAGGGGTTACTGCTAGGGGGCAGCACCCCCATGTAAAAGGGCACCGGGTCCAGGGAGGGACACGGGGGCCAGAAGGACAGGTGGATCACCAGCCTGCAGAGGGCGCTCCAGCACTGAACGAGCTAATTCCCGAAGTCACCAGCAGGAGGCGCCGCGAGGGGTGAGTCCGACCCCTCTACAGGGTGCTGTGATTGTGGCACTATTGTCATCATCACGGGAACCCCAGTCCGCCCCCTTCTGGCTCCTGGAGCGGTAATTGAAGAGGAGAATCCACATGAGGCTGGCAGTTCATGGCAACAGAAGTAGGTAGGTGAGGAGTCTTCCAGCCACAGTTCTGAGCCCAGAAAATGGTCCATGGCTCAGCGCCGGCCAGCTGCGGCAGAACAGCTTGTCCAAAAAGAAGGACCTTGCCCCATGCGCTGATGCTCAGTCAACTCAAGCTGTGACGGGCGTCCAGAAGGGGCTTGAAGCACAGTGGAGGATGCTCCACTGAAAATGCCTTCCTGCTCCATAAAGGGGAACAAGCTGAATCCAGAATGAGTGATGGAGATCTAGACACCATCATCGACTGCAGGGGCCGCTTGGTACTGGCCTTCCTCAGCCACGCACCCTGCTATTGCATAGACTTGTTAGGTCCAGACACTCTCAGAATATTTAGAGGGGGGTGTTATTGTATGAGTAAAGGCTGTGAGATGGATCTGACTCTGCCAATTCCCTTTTCATTACAGTGGAAGAGTTAGGAATAGCTGGATATATGGAATCTCCTTTGATTAAGTAGGCAGGGCTGGTTTTTCAAGACTGGCAAGAAAGCATATAAAATAATGGTACAGCTTTTAAATGGTGGATAGAGAATCACCTCTTCTTGCCTGCAGCCCATTGGCCCAGTCTCCTCAAGTCTTCCCAGAATTTGGTCCTGCCCCCGGCATCTTTGCCACAGCTCTGATTGGGGATTGTCAGCAAATCTGATCCCAGCTGAGTTTACACCTTCTTCTAGATTGCCTATGAAATACCACATCCAAAGCCCAGTCAAGTTAATGAGAGGCTTGTGACTGACTTCAGTTGGATTTGGTTCTGGCCCTAACATACTGCAATTGGCTTTGGTCCAATTTCATTAAAGGTCTGTTGCAACATGATACTTCTCCCACTTGGAAGTCTTACCCTTTATATAGTCCTTGTTTATCATCCACTTTCTATTCCCTGCAACAATATCTTCAATGACTGCGGGTGGCTTTTTCCCCTCCCATTTCCTGAAAGGTTTGTTGCTATTTGTAGCACTTTGTCAAGTACCTGATTGAAACCCAAATATTGGGAGTCAAAGTTGTGACACCGTGAGCTCATGTTAGTTTAGAAAAGTTTCCTTATGGTTACTGTTGATACAGAGTTGAACATGATGAGAAATCGAGGGTTTTGTCCTGACTCCATCAAACACAGAAACAATTCTTTTTGTGGCTTTCCAGAGTGTATAATCTTGTGATCATCATTTGAATGGCCTAGGGAGAGACATGGACAACTAACGTGTGAAAATCCTTGATCCTCTTAAGCAAAACACAATACAGATGCTTCCAGTGGGCTGAGCCCAAGAATAGAATCCAGGAACTCCTGGGTACTAATCCTTTCTCTGACTCTCTTTGTAGTCTTGTAATAGTAATTGAATCTCTGACTTAGTTTCCTCATCTGTTATTAACACACTTCTTCCTCACAGAGGAGCGTAGGTTCAGTAATGTTTGTTCATCAGTTTGAAAATTAAAAGTCTCATATATATGCTAAGTACCAAGAGATTAAGTTTCATTTGCATTAAGTTTTGCAGGCATATAGAATTGAGATGATGTAACAGTGTTGTGAAAAAACCCAGAACATCATTCTGGGATGTATTAGCAGAAGTGTTGTAAACAAGGCAGGAGAAGTAATTCTTTCACTCTACTGAGCACCGATAAGGCATCAGCTGGAGTATTGTGTCCGGTTCTGGGCACCACATTGCAGGAAAGGTATGGACAAATTGAAGAAAGTCCAGAGGAGAGCCATAAAAGTAATTAAAGGTGTAGAAAACATGACCCCTACAAGGAAAAACCAGAAAAAAATGTATTTGTTTAGTCTGGAGAAGAGAAGACTGAGGGGGACATGTAACAGTCTTCAAATATGTGAAAAGTTGTTAAAAAGAGTAGGGTGATATGTTGGTCTGTAACCACTGAGAATAGGACAAGAAGCAATGGGCTTAAATTGCAGCAAGGGACGTTTAAGTTGGACATTAGGAAAAACTTCCTACCAGTCAGGGTGGTTAAGCACTGGAATAAATTGCCTAGGGAGGTTGTGGAACCTCCATCATTGGAGATTTTTTAAGAACAGGTTAGACAAGCAGAAGTCAGGGATGGCCTAGAAAATACTTAGTCTTGCCTCAGTGCAGGTAGACTAGACTAGTGACCTATTGAGGTCCCTTCGAACCTTACATTTCTGTGATGCTGTATGTGTCAGGATCTAGTACTGCTTCTTTAAAACTAGCAGCAAGCCAGGGGACTTGGGAAGGTCCTAAACAGAAGTTGTGCAGTGAAGGAGAGAGAGAGAGAGAGAAGCAGCTTGAGGCAGTGTAAATGTTTCTGGAGCAATTTCACTGACTACAATGTGTGTGTGTGTGGGGGGGAGGGATTTTAAACTTGCCTTAGTTGAGAGCAGAATTTGGTCCTGTTTTCTAATAAAGTTCCTTGTTCAGTGTTAGAAGAAAGCCGCTCTTCTTCTGATTCTTTTCCATCATCTTGTGACATTCTCTTGATCCCTAATAATCATTTTTAAATGGTTTGTCTCCTGTTACTTTTCACCCTGTGTCTTTTTACTAAGTATCTGTTGTAAACTCCCATGGAGGCTAATGGAAGGCCGGATGACTGAGCAGCTAAAGTCTCTGTGCTTTATACTGTGAGGATTCAGAGATGAGGATGGTTCTTACAAAGACTTTTCTATCTGTTATTCTCTGTGTCAAATTACGACACAGCTATGAATAAATGTAGGCCGGAAATGAGATGGTTTCTTACCAGCACAGGAGGCAGGCTCTGGAACAGGAATGGATTCGCTATAGGTCTTGGCTTTGATGTAAGATCTAAGGTACCAATTGATGTGGGGAGAATGACTGGTCTCTCAGGACTGGAAGCAGCCCAAATGTGGTGTGCTTTCTGGTGAAAGTAAGTGACCATTTATCACTAAGTCCAGCTTCTCGCGGTGGCAAGATAGACTGGAGAGTCTAAGGAAAAGTTTCTCAAATGTGGACACCATGCCTGCATGCGGCCACCCGTGGATTTTTTTGTGGGCATGAGAGCCTCCAAAGCATGGGCAGAGATTGGAGTGGGGGCAAAGCAGTGGCCTGTCCCTGCAGCACCCACCTGTTGCTGCTGAATAGCTGTTACCCAGGGCAGCGAGATCACCACCATAGTGTTTGTGCTGGTGTTGCCAGCATGGGTTAGCGCCCTGCACACCACAGCCTCCTTGCAGGCTCTGGGTAATGTCTCCAGAGACACACAGGGCTGGTGTGTGTGATGCTGCAGGAGGCTCTTGTCAGTGGAGGAGGCTGAGGCATTCAGTCACGGGGGTACTCCCCTGGGCATAGCCTCCACTCTCACCCAGCTGGGCCACAGGGACCCTGGGACTCCACAGGTGGCCAGTGAGTTCCCAAACTACCCTTTCCAAGGCAGGCTCTTGCTGAAGGGCTGCAGGAAGCAGGGACAGATAAATGGGTCTCAAAATTGTGTGAGAACCCTTGAATCCTAATCCACAATCCTCTAATTCCAGGAAAAAATTCTACTATTAAAATAATACAACCCTGTGCACACACAAATCTTTAATGAGCCTGCAGTGCTTTGAAGTCCTTTGATTTCAGGAAGCCGCTGATCATTGAGTATAATATCACTATTAGATCTGGTTTATGTGGAGGTGAACAAGCACGTTGAGGGGAAGGTTATACAGGGAGCAAGTGGCAGAGTCAGATATAAAACCCGTCATAGTGATTACTCACCCCATGCTCACCACTGCTCCTGATCGGCATTGGACAGTTCCCATTTACGGCTTCTGAATATCTGACTGCAGCATCAGTAAAATCAGTAGAATGATCTCAGGAATGTAGCTGGCCCATAACGTTTTCAGAGGAAAGAGAGCTGCAGGATGTAATGTGCTTCTCACCCCATGTAAAGTTAGGAACAAACCAATGGGAAGAGTTTTTTTGTTTGTTTATTTTTAATTTTTTCCATTACTGAGTTGCAGGCCTTGATTTCTTCATGGCTTAGAAGTTAAGGCCTGGATTTTCAGAGCAAGACATGCAATTGGGACACTAGGTCCTGTTCATTTTAGTTGGAACTTGGGCATTCAAGTCCAGGGCCGGTGCAACCCATCAGGCAACCTAGGCGGTCACCTAGGGTGCTAACATTTGGGGGGTGGCGACTGCAGCCGCCAGATGTTTGGCGGCTGCGGTCGTCGTCAGTATTTTGGGGGCGGTACCTTCTGCCGCTTAGGGCGCCCAAAAGGCTGCCGGCATTCCTGTTCAAATCCCTTAGGGAGCTCTGAAAAAATCTCACTCCCAATTTTTAATTTAGGGTTTAGGAAGAAACTCCTCAAGTTTCCTACATAAATGACTAATTCATTGTTCTTCGGCTTTCTTCTGAAGCAGCTGGTGAGTGACACTCATTGAGACAGGATACTGCATTAGATGGGCCACTTGTCTCTTCCAGCCTGGCAACTGCTAGGTTTTTATTTGCAAAAGTAAGTCTAGGTGTCTCCCGAGAGTGACAGTCTGGGCACTCTGGAACTGCTCTGAGTGAAACTTGGCAGGACTCCCCTCTCTGGGCACCCTTACACCATGGCAAGAAGCTTCTTTCGCTTCCTGGGTCTGAGCTCGGAGCATTCAGCACCCCTGTTCACCCTGTGAGCTCCCCGCAGTGAGTCCACCTGGGTGGGACACCCAGGGAAGCCTTACTTTCCCCCAATAGTCGTGTACCCCAATTTCGCAGAAAGCTGTGACTCCCAGCCAGTGTTGTAAAACAGAAGGGTTTATTAGTTGACAGGAACAGAGTGTAGCACCGAGCTTGCTAGCACAGAAATCAGGAACTTTCAGGAAAGTCCATCTTGGTGTTGGTGTCCCTAGGCCGAAGTGAACCAAAGTTGTGACTTTAGGCCTGAGTGAACAAAAGTTCTTCCATGCTGTGAACTTTAACCAGCCTAAGATGCTAACAAACAGCAAGCAAAATTTGTAACTGTCAGCTTTCTTAGGCAGTACAGCTCGAAACAGCAAAAAGCAGCAGTAAGATGGGGGAGAAGGAGGAGGGAAGTCTGCATGCGTCTGTGCTGTGAAGGCCATAGATAAACATGCGAATGAGAACAGTTCTAACAAGCTACATTATAGTGTTAAGCGTAACTGTTGCAAGGGGGAGGGAGGAAGGGGGAAAAACAAGGGGGGTATAAATGCTGGGACCCCGCTTGCGTGCGGGTGTGCAGGATTTGAGAATGCTTTTTCTCCCTGGCACCTTATTTGAGCTCAAATAAACTTGGTTTGCTTCTCCACCCTGGTGTGTTAATTAGTGCGATGCACACCGGGCAACGAACCCCACTGTTGCCCCTCCTCGGGCCCTTTGGGCCGGCAACATTGGGAAAGGGTATCCAGGGCCCTGGCACCCTTTGCACTGAGTCCCAAAAGAGGAGACTGACCAGTTTCCACCAGACTAGCCTCTGACCTACTGTAGCCCCTCCTCTGTCCCTTGTGCCTTTCCCAGGCAAAATGTCACCTGATCTCTTTATTCCCAACACCTTGCTGGGGATGGTGGATCGGTTGCTAGGTAACACGGTATTGGCCATTCTCTGCGCCGATGGTATTTACACCTGCCCCTGTCTCTGCAGGGTTACACACCCTTATCCCACCACCTAGCTACATAAGCAATACCTAGCGGAAACTGAGGCACATGCACAGTATTCAGATAAAACATTAAGAACATTCCCACTTCATCACAAGGTGCAGATCCTCATCTGGCCTAACTTAGTGGCACTGCAGTGAAGCCCGTGGATCAGAGCAGATTTACACCAGGGGTGGAGGTGGGGGGTTGTGTTTTATTTTGATTAAAAAGAAACACTTGTGTTTATTCATCAGCAAGTGTTGGTGGCTCCTTGGGGTTTACAAACCAAAGCATCGTCTTGTGATACTGGACTGAACTCGTGTGTCTGTCATAGATGTCAGGGGACTGTTGGCCATTTACTGAAACTTAGTGGGGATTTTTGGTTAGCCATCTCCCAGTACCAAAAGAAAGGGGCAAGGCCCAATGAGAAATCAGGATCCTGAGACTGGCAGTCCCCAGGGGCAATGGGGAGAGCCTAATGCTGCAGGTCAGCCTGATTGACAGGGCAGGCAGGCCAATGAGGGAGTCAGGAACCCAGGGTCCCGTCCTCCGTGTGAGCCGCAGCAGCCTGAGCCAGCGCAGGGCCCAGCTAAGGGGGGAGAGCAGCAGCCAGAGCTGAGCTGAGCAGAGCCGCAGCAGCCTGACGGGCCAGAGGAGCAGCCCAGAGAGCAGAGCTGAGCTAGAGGCCGAGCCGCAGCCATGCTGGGGCAGAGTGGAGCTGGGGCTGGGACTGGAGCCGTCCGGAGCCGGGTGCGGTGACCAGCTGGGGTGAGTGAGGGGGACCCTGGGCAGAGGGTCCAGCACAGGGTGACGCCACCAGCCAAGAGGCCCTGCAGGCCAGACCGAGGGGGATCAGAACCCTGAAGAAGGGTCCTGCCACCTGGAGCCTGAGGGGGTGTGGGAACCGCCAGAGCAAGTGTCCAACCCGCAACATCCCTGCAGCACAGCCAGGGACTGGGCAGGAGGCCTGGACGTGTGAGGAACAGACTGTGAACTGCCCTTACACTCCAGAGACGGCTGTGTGTGGTGTCCCTCAGCCTACGGGGTGGGGTGACTTGTTCCTTTAACCTGTCTAATTTATTCCTTATTTATTTATTAGTAGCTGTTTAATAAATTGTTTTTGCTTTGAACTCTATGCAATAGTCACTGGGTCAGGGAAGCATCCGGTGTGAAGAGAGCGCCAGGTGTGGGGACACCCTACCCTGTCCTAAGTGTCCATGACAAGACTGCAGGTCGAGTCCTCCAGGAATCCTGGGCCCAGCCTTGTCGGGATTAGGAGGACACTGCTACACAGGAGAGTGGAAGGGGAGCCCTCGACGTCAGGCAGCCTCTGGGTAAAGGGAGTGAGAGCGAGGACTCAGATTTTTTTGCTATCCAATTCAACTAGGGGAGTGTATAAGCCAGGAAAATTCCCCCCATTAAGGGCCACCTTAATGGAAACAATGGGCCACATTAAAACCAGCAGGCATATCCATGGGAAAAAGAAGAACCAGGAAATGAATGACAATTCTCAACTATACTGTGGGTTTTAACACCATTCTGTAGAGTACAAATGGAGCAGGGTTAAGGTGTATGTTACTCACATCTACATTGACTTCAGTGCTTCTTTCCCATGACAGAGCAGTGTTGAAGGTTTTAGTGTCAATGAAAATTAGGCTAGGTTATCTCCTATCCATGAATATGGACCATCTCTTTCTTCCTTTTAACGTTCTAACAGCAGACACAGAACGGAGAAGCTTTCTGAACTTCTGCTTTTACTGTGTTTTGTTTTAGCTGAGACTGACCAGGTTGAAACAAGTCACTAAAAATGATGGCAAACAGACTTGAGTGTCTAACTCTATAGCTAAAATGAAGAAGTAAGAGGTCTGTGTGAGAAATACACCACTCTAGAGCTTTTGAGAGGATACAGACCTTCATGAAACCATTGAAATATAGTCTTGGTACTCTGCTTTCTTTCTTTATTCTTTATTCTGACAATTTTCAATTGCTCCTTTATTTAAAATTTAAATATATACTACATCAGTTTATTGGTCTTCTGGTTTAATTGCTCTTCCATTTGTTATCTTTTAATATCATCAAAGGCTTCCACATCACTTGGCCAAAAATGTCCTCCAGGTTTGGACACCTCCAGTGTTGGTGAACAATTCTGGAAAGCTTGTGGCCTGTTATCAGAAAATATTGAGTACGAACAGCTCCTGTTAACTACAATGGGAGTTTTGGATTCTCCACACTTCAGAAGAATGGGCCTGCAGCCTGTCCTGTCATGCATCTAAAATCAGTGGCTCCTTTGGAAAGAGGTAGGCTTAGCTGAGTGCGGAAATGAGATCACTAGACTAGTGACTGATTTAGCCCATGTCCCGTTCTCTTATGTCAGGAGTCTTGCATAAAATGCTCTCACTGGAATTCAAAGGATCAGAGGTTGAAGGCCTTCCCATTTAAAAAAGAATTAAGTAGATATTTTAGAGGGTAACACTGGAGATATTTGGGTATTTGTTCTCAATGAAGCTTGTGATGTGGCAGTGAAAGTCTCATTCCTTAATGGCAAAAGGTTTATTCCTTAGCAGTTCAGGCCTTTCATGCTGCAGCTTGAAATGCTTTATTGTATGTCACAGGAGAGGGATGAGTTGAGACATGTCTCTTGATGATGCACATAGAATGGTGCTTGCAGCACTCTGGAGCAAATGGATTTACTGCATTTCTTCAAATTTGGCAAGGATATAAACTCTTGTGCTTCATGGTATTGTTCAGGGGTGGCGAGTTGTATGTGCCCGTGGTGTCCAGGCTCCAGGAATATCAGGGCCGAGGGGCCCGGCTGCACCAGTGTTCGAAACCGGGTCTCTCCCATGGCCCTGCCTGCTGCCCCCGCATGCCTCCCCCGGCCCCTGCCTGCTGCCAACGTGCACCTCCGTCTGGCCCCGGAGCATCCCTGCCTCAAGTGGGCAGCTGCCATGCCACTCCACGCTGCGCTCTCTTGCCACTGCTGCTGGTTGCTGCTGCCTAAAGCACAAAAGTGGCACTGGCAGCAGGCTGAGGCGGCTGCTGCATCTAAGGAAGTGCACACATGAGGCAGCTCTCCCCTTCCCCGGATCCCACCAGGAGGCGACGCCAAGGGGGCTTCCAGGAAACAGAGTCTGGACCTCACCTGAGCAGCTTCTGGGGCTTGGGTAAGTGTTTGACCATGTGATCTGTGCCTTCCCCCCACCCGCAGCCACCACTTCTGCCCCACTTCTGAGCATCTTTTCGGTTTTCTTTAGCAAGGGCTAAAGAATTTTGGAGGGTGTTTTGGAGGTCGCTTACAATGTCTAGAATGTTAGTTCCTGGAGAAGGCGTAAACCCCTCCCATTGCTGCTTCACCAATCATAATGGCCCCTTAACCTCGTGACCATACACAAGTTCAAATAGTGAAAACCCTAAACTGGGATGTGGTACATCCCTGTAAGCAAAGAGCAACTGCGGCAACACTAGGTCCCAATCATTGGAGTGCTTATTTATGAATTTACGTATCATAACCCCCAAGTTCCATTAAAAATCTCCACCAGGCCATTTGTTTGATGGTGGTAAGGGGTGGCAAGCAAGTGTTTTACCCCATGAGCTTCCCACAGGCTTTTCGTGGTCTGTGCCAGGAAATTAGTTTCTGAATCTGTAAGGCTATCGGAGGGCCAACCCACCGTGGCAAAATGTCTGTTAATGCCTGGCATACACTTTTAGCCCTGGTGTTGCATTAGAGCTACTGCTTCCAGCCATTGGGTGGCAAAATCCATGAAAGTCAGTATATACAGCTTTCCTTTGGGTGTCTTTTTCGGGAAAGGACCCAGAATATCCACAGCTACTTGCTGAAATGGAACCTCAGTTATGGGGAGTGGCTGGAGAGGGGATTTGACCTGGTCTTGGGGTTTTCCCTCTCTTTGGCACACCTCACAAGACATAAGTAGAAATGTCATTGCCCATTCCCTCCCAGTGGAAGGACTTCTCCAAACAGTCTTTGGTCCTGTTCACCCCAGCATGGCCACTAGGATGATTGTTGGCTAAGCTCAAGAGCTTTACCCGGTACTTAGTTGGAACTACCAACTGTCCACCAGAAAGAGCTCCCTTGTATAAAAGTCCTCTTTCTACAACAAACCAGGATCGGTTAGAAGAGCTGAGAGGAGGTGGGTTACTCTGTGGCGCAGTACAAGCTCCCCGGAGGCTGTCATCTGCTTCCTGCTCAGCCTGGAACTGTTCCCTTCATGCTGGAGACACCAGTTCCTCATTGAATTGTGGACTCAGGCTTGGTCCCTCAGGAAGTGATGTAGGGGATGGGGCTGTTTCCAGTGGCTGTGAACCACTCTTCGCTGGCACACTATGCTGTATTTCAGGCTCCTGCTGAGCCTCTTGCATAGATTTATCTGCTGCTGCCAGTGCAGACTTGCTGGTGCCCTCTGGCATTGGAGTTGTAGACGAGGTTGCAAGTGCTGGTGTAGTGAGGCGGCCTGGCTCCCGACGGCCCCTGAGAGGGAGGAACCGGAACAGCCACCTCAGTGGGCGGAGCCACCGCCGCCTGTTCCCGCCCCCCGGAAGTCAAGGGGCGGGACAGGAAGTATAAAAGCCCGGCCTCAACACTCAGTTGGAGCCCAGCGGCCGGAGAGGACGGACGCTCCTGTTCGGGCTCCTGCCGGACCGAGCCTGCCCCGAGCCAGGTACCCTGACGCGGACGGACCGAGCCTCCCTCGAGCCAGGTACCCTGACGCGGACGGATCGAGCCTCCCTCGAGCCAGGTACCCGGACGTGGACTGACCAAGCCTCCCTCGAGCCAGGTACCCCGAGGTGGACTGGCCGAGCCTGCCCCAAGCCCGGTACCCCGAGGAGCTGCCCGAGCGTTCCCGTGACCCGAGTCCGGAGGAGCAGCCTGACCTAGAGAGCCCTCAGCACGCCGAGGAGCCCATGGTGTGGGACCCCGCTGCAGAGCCCAGCGAGGAGCAGGTACCCATGGAGGGGGAGATGGAGTGTAGCCCGGGGGTAGCCGACCCCTGTCCGGTTGAGGGCACTGACGTGCCCATGTCAGTGTGTTGCGGCCAGGATCCCCACTGACTGCAGCGGATCCACGCCGCTGTTAGGGCCCCGGGCTGGGACACAGTGGAGTGGGTGGGCCTGTGTCCCCCCTGCCACCCCACGCATGGGTGGCAGACTCCCCCTCCTGCCAGCACTCAGGCAGAGAAGCCTGCACTTACCTGGGCTTTCTGAGACTGTTGCTGCAGCCCAGCTCCTGCTACAAGGACCTGGGCCTTGAACTATTGTTTATTGCCCCGCCCTGACTAAGGGTCTGGGCTTCCTGACTTATTGCTGTGGTTCAGCTCCTGAGACAAGGACCTGAGCCCTGGACTGATATTACTGCTCAGCTCCTGCTAAAAGGACCTGAGCCTTGAACTCTTGTTTCTTGCCCCGCCCTGATTGAGGGCCGGGGCATCCTGAGACTAATGCTACTGCTCAGCTCCTGCTACAAGGACCGGAGCCTTGAACTATTGTTTACTGCCCCGCCCTGACTAAGGGCCTGGGCTCCCCGAAGTAGTGTGGTAGCTCAGCTCCTGCTATAAGGACCTGAGCCTTGAACTATTGTTTATTACCCGCCCTGACTAAGGGCTTGGGCTTCCGGAACTATTGCCATAGCTCAGCTCCTGAGACAAGGACCTGAGCCCCTGGGACTATTGTTTGTTGCCCCACCCTGACCTAGGGCTGGGGCTTACTGACTATTGTTGCTCAGCTCCTGAGGCAAGGACCTGAGCCCTGAACTATTATTGTTGCTCAGCTCCTGCTGTAAGGAGCTGAGCCTAGAACTGCTGTGTTTGGTGCCCCGCCCTGATTGAGGGCCCGGGCTTAGCTTGCTAACTTTGTTACTGCTCAGCCTGCAGGGGGATCTGAGCTCCCTGGACTCTTGTGTGCTGCCCCGCCCTGAGCTAGGGCTTGGGGCTTACTGACTTTGTAACTGCTCAGCTCCGGCTGCCGGGACCGGAGCTTAGAACTGGTTCGCTGCCCCGCCCTGAATGAGGGCCGTGGCTTATTGACTTTATGGGTGCTCAGCCTGCAGGAAGGATCTGAGCCTAGACCTAGTGTCTGCTGTCCCGCCCTGACTGAGGGCTGGGACTCATTGCATTAACCGTGTGCCTTCTGTTCAGCCCCTGCTTGAGGGGCAGAACCCCAAGACCTTCAGAACCCGGAGACTGATTTGGGCCGTGTAGTGAGGCGGCCTGGCTCCCGACGGCCCCTGAGAGGGCACGGCCCCAACCTCGGACTATTACAGCTGGATTCAGGGCTGTCAGTGGTTCTGGTGCTGGTTGCTCTGCCAGTTCCGGTTTTGGGACTGGCTCTGTCTGGGTCCTGCAGCTGGATCCAACTACTGCTGTCGCAGACATTGGTATGGGGTCCGGTTCCACCACCTCAGTCTGGGTCTCGGGTAACACAGGCTGGGCCCTTGTGGAAGGCTCAGGAACGGAGCTAGGTGTGAAGGCTTGCTTCGCCTGGCTGCGGGTGACCATTTCCCCCACTCTTGGCTAGCTTCACATGGTTGGCCAAGTCTCCCCCAGCAGCATGGGAATGGGATAATCATCATAGGCTGCGAAAGTCCACATTCCTCACCAGCTCTTGTACTGGACAGGCAACTTGGCTGTAGGCAAGTGTAAAGAGTTTCACATGCAGGGTTGAATTATCACCGAGACCTCTGGGCTGATGAATTTGGAGTCCACTGAGGATTGGTGGATAGCTGACACTTGTGCTCCAATAACTTTCTTGCCGCCCACACTCATGGTTTCCCTTTGCTCTGAGGGTACCTGGCTGGCATCTGGGCCTGGGGGCCTTTGGTGTGATTCTGGTGTAATGAACTGCAATCTGTTGGGGTTCTTGGGGCAGTTGACCTTTATATGCCCCGACTCATTACATTTAAAACATTGCCCAGCTGACTGGTCACTGGGGCGAGGTGGGTTGCTGGAGACGGGTGTGGTGGGACGATAAGGGGTTTGGGGTTTTCCTTGGGATGTAGGTAGGGACTTGGGCTGCTCCCAGTGGTAGGGTTTTGTTTCGGGTTGCCCCTTCTGATAGTCACTCCAACTGCTACTAGTTTTTTTCTTTTCTGCCACCTCCACCCATTTGGTTCCAATCTCCCCCACCTCAATTCCAGTTTTGGGCTTCCCATCTTCGATATACCTTTCTGTTTCCTCAGGAAAACCCTCTAAGAACTGTTCCATTTGCATTAGGAAAGCCAGATCTTCCAGAGATTTAACGCTTCCTCCTGATATACAGGCATCCCAATTTCTTACAATGTGGCAGGCGTGCTGGGAAAATGCCACATCTGGTTTCCACTTCAGGACTCTGAACCGCCAACGGGCATGCTCGGGTGTTAGCCCCATTCTAATTCTGGCCTTGTTTTTAAAAAGTTCATAACTGTTCATGTCTTCCTTGGGCATTTCAGCTGCCACCTCTGCTAAGGGTCCACTGAGCTGTGGTCTCAGCTCCACCATATACTGGATGGTAGAAATGCTGTACCCAAGGCAGGCCTTTTGGAAATTTTCTAAGAAGGCCTCTGTATCATGGTCTCCCTTGTAGGTGGGGAACTTTCTGGGATGGGAAGCGGTACCTGGAGAAGGATTGCTAGGGTTGTCTGGTATATTCTGCTTAGCCCTTGCCCTCTCTAACTCCAGTTCATGCTTCTGGGCCTCGCTCTGGGCCTCCCTAGCTCTCTTGTGGGCAGCTTCTTCCCTGGCCATCTGTCTATCATGTTCTTTTATTCTTTCCTCAGCTTTGAATTTAGCTAATTCTAGTTCCTGTTGGACACTGCGTTTCGCCATCCTAGCTTATGCCGAGAGTTAGAAAGTAAAAAAAAAATCTTGCTTGTGAATTCCCTTGAAGGAAGTTAACTACCCTGCCCTCAGGAAGAGGAAAAAAAAATCTCCAGCTGCTCACAACTTAAAAAAAAATCTCTTTGTTATAAGAACCTGAAACCTCTGTCTCCAGGCGAAGAGAGAGAACAGATCTCTAGCTGCTCTCAGCTAAACAAAAAACCTCTTTTTGACTTTCAAGCAGCCAAAAGAAAAAAAATATCCTTTTAAAATCCTACTGGGCATTTGGTTCAAAATGATCCCACCATGCTGCCAAGTGATTTAAACAAACATTCAGGGAGGGCCATTTTGAGCTCTACCTTCCCCAAATATCCCCCCAAACCACTACACTCCCTTTCCTGGGGAGGCTGGAGAATAATACCCTCACCTATTGCTACAGGTGAACGCAGACCCAAACCCTGGGATCTGAAGAATAATGAAAAATCAATCAAGTTCTTCAAAGAAGAATTTTAATTAAAGAAAAGGTAAAAGAATCACCTCTGTAAAATCAGGATGGTAAGTACTTTACAGAATAACAAAAGACTCAGGAACACAGAGGATTTCCCCTCTGGGCAAAACCTTAAAGTTACAAAAACAGGGATAAAAACCTCCCTCTTAGCACAGGGAAATCCACAAGCTCAAACAAAAGGTAATCTAACGCATTTCTTTTCTGCTATTACTTACTATTTCTGCAAGACTAGATGCTTAGTTCAGAAATACGTAAGAAGATGTAAATTCCCTGCCTGGTTTCTTAGCTGACTCCCAAAAACACAGACCAGAACCTTCCCCCACAGATTTGAAAGTATCTTCTCCCCTTACTGGTCCCTTTGGTCAGGTGTCACCCAGGTTATCTGAGCTTCTTAATGCTTTACAGGGTAAAGAAGGAGAGAATTAGATAAAACTGTTAGAAAACCCCTGAGTCATGAGTGTTTTTAGACAGTTTTTAAGGCTGCTGGAGGACTTGAGAGGCCCTTTGTTAAAGGTTATAACTGGAGATATACCAATCTCCTAGAACTGGAAGGGACCTTGAAAGGTCATTGAGTCCAGCCCCCGCCTTCACTAGCAGGACCAATTTTTGGCTGAGATCCCTAAGTGGCCTCCTCAAGGATTAAACTCACAATCCAAGGTTTAGCAGGCCAATGCTCAAACCACTGAGCTATCCCTCCCCCCCAAAGGCCCAATTAGTTACAAACCAAACTTTGACAACTCCTCCCATTCATGGAATTTTTTTCTCCGTGTTTTTGACGATTAGTTTGTTCCTAATTAGAGGAGCTCCTGAGGTATCTTCCAACCATCACATTCTATGACTCTATGATTCTAACTCCACATGGGGTGAGGAGCACATTACACCCTGCAGCTCTCTTTCCTCTGAAAACTTTCTAGGCCAGCTACATTCCTGCGATCATTCTCCTGATTTCACTGATGCTGCAGTCAGATATTTGGGAGCCTTGAACGGGAACTGTCCAATGCAGATCAGGAGCAGTGGTGAGGATGGGGTGAGTAATCACTGTGACTGGTTTTATTGCTGACTGTCCACTTGCCCCCTGCGTAACCTTCCCCTCAATGGGCTTGTTCACCTCCACATAAACCAGACCTAATAGTGATACTATGCTCGATGATCAGAGGCTTCCTGAAATCAACGGACTTTGATTAAAGTCTCCTTCAAGTTGTGTGGCTGCACAGAGCTGTACTATTTTAATAGTAGATTTTTTTCCTGGGGTTAGGTGCCCCCAAATTGTGGATTAGAATTCAAAGGCTATCCCAACAATATTTTTGGTTTCCTTTTGAAAATCCCTTCTCTCTGCCCCTACCTACTGTGCCCCTTCAGAGAGAGCCCGCCCTGGAGAAGGTGGGTTGGGAACACACCGGCTGACATTGGAGTCCCAGACTCCCTGTGCCCTGCCAGATGGGAGCGGGGGAGCTGAGCATGGGAGAGCCCCATCGATTGAATACTACAACCAACTCCGCAGACAAGACAGACAGCACCTCTGGTTCTGCACACACTGACCCCACGTGTGTCTGGTCTCTGCAGGAAAAGACTCTTTGCTAAAACAGGTAATGCAAGGAGGAACTCCACCATTGTACAGACAGCCCTCATAATGCTATGAACCACTTCAATGGCTCCTCTCACTCCATTGCTTAGAAAAGGTGCAGCTTGAGGAGTACCTGGTGCTGCCTCCTATACAAGGATGAATTTCATCCGACGCGATTTTTAAACAAGTAGGGAGGAACAAAGAGGACTAGAAGACTGATATTATGATGCAGAAGAGTTTTTAATGCAAATGAAATTGGCAGTACACAGTTACAGGAAGAAATACTACAGAGCAGAAAGAATGTATTTCCAGTGTTTCAAGGAGGCCTGCGACCAATCACAGGTCTCAATGGGAGATAGTTCAGACCCAATGTTCTTTTTGCATTGGTGCAGCTGCAGAGGTTGACAAACATGTCCCCTTTGTAACCATTTTAAGCGTATTGCTTTACCCCGTATGGTGGGAAATGAGACAAAGCCAAAGAGAAGCAGAGAATACGAAGCTTCTCCATCAGACATCTGCCGCAGCAAAGGTCAAAGCAAGTCAGTAGAGGTACGTATTGATGGAAAGGATAGAACATATAGGACCTAATTCTCCTTGACAGCAAGGTCTCTTTTTCCCAATCTCAAGGGACTTAAAGGGATAATAAATGTAAATGATGCCTATCTTCAGGCCCCTGTTGTCTTCACCAGGTGGGGTTGGTGTAAAAAGCCAGAGTATAATTCAGAATGAGTCCACAGGTGAAAGTGAGAATCAGCACACGGGTGGGAAAGTCTTGGCAGAAAGAGTCATAAAGCGTAACATCAGAAATGCAGCATGGCTGTCAGCCCAGGGTGCTGAGCACACACACAGCTCCACTGAGTTCAGCTGGAGCCCTGTTTGCCCAGCACTTCTGAAAGCCATGCCCAAAAGGTCAGGGGTGAATCTGTATCTTGCTGTTCAATTCCTTCCTTCTTCCACGGATGTTGCTGCTGGCTTTAGCATGGCCCACAGTTTCCACTGAGGTACCTATGGCATGATACCCCGGAACCACATACTCCCCCGAAACCATAACCACCCAGGTAACCACCATAACAGCCTAATCCCCCATAACCGTAAGGGTAGCCGTAACCACCATATCCGCCTAAACCGTAGAATCCTCCATAACGGCCTCCATAGCCGAATCCCCCCCAACCGAATGAGCCTCCAAAACCGGGTCCGACCACAGGTGCTCCTACAGCTCCCACTGCACTGTGTTGAGGGAAATTGCTCAGAATTGGTCCTGGAAGGGTCACGACAACCGGTGAGGGTCTGATCACCACTTCGGAGTCTTGACACTGCCTAACGCACGGCTCGTTGCAGGTACCAGTGACCGGACATGGCCGGGCCACCCCGCATTCTGGATAGCACAGGCTGGAGAAAGTCATCTTTCTGGGATGGAGGTAAACCTGAAACACACAATAGGGACTAGAGTCAAAAGAAGGTAAAATGCAAAGAGGATGTTCAGAATCATTAAAAAGGGGACAGAGAATAAGAAGGAGAATATATTATTGCTCTTATATAAATCCATGGTATGCCCACATGTTGAATACTGCGTACAGATGTGGTCTCCTCATCTGAGAAAAGATATACTGGCACTAGAAATGGTTCAGAAAAGGGCAACTAAAATGATTAAGGGTTTGGAGAGGGTACCATATGAGTAGAGATTAAAGAGGCTAGGACTCTTCAGCTTGGAAAAGAGGAGACTAAGGGGGAATATGATAGAGGTCTATAAAATCACGAGTGATGTGAGAAAGTGGATAAGGAAAAGTTATTTACTTATTCCCATAATACAAGAACTAAGGGTCACCAAATGAAATTAATAGACAGCAGGTTTAAAACAAATCAAAGGAAGTTCTTCTTCACACAGCACACAGTCAACCTGTGGAACTCCTTGCCTGAGGAGGTTGTGAAGCCTGGACTATAACAGCATTTAAAAGAGAACTGGATAAATTCATGGTGGTTAAGTCCATAAATGGCTGTTAGCCAGACTGGGTAAGGAATGGTGTCCCTAGCCTCTGTTCATCAGAGGATGGAGATGGATGGCAGGAGAGAGATCACTTGATCATTTCCTGTTGGATTCACTCCCTCTGGGGCACCTGGCACTGGCCACTGTCGGTAGACAGATACTGGGCTAGATGGACCTTTGGTCTGACCCGGTACGGCCGTTCTTATGTTCCTAAGTGCCGGTGGAAGAAAGGCTTGAAAGCTTGGTTACTATTGCAGCCAGGTCTGCACAGGGCCCGAGAGAGAGTAGAGAAATGGCCTTAGTCCCTATGTTCATGGCCATGTATTTGTTCCTATATCCTCTTTCTATGCCTCTTGTCCACTCGCACTAAAGTTGCCTCCCAACAGGACCCTTTGAGCCCCTCTCAAGCACTTTGTATAAAAAATCATCGACTGGAATAAGGGTCACGATTTCTACACTGGACACCAGGGATTCTGTGTCCATTTTAGACATTTCTCAAAGAGAACCTGACTGGGATCCTGGTAATTGCATCCTTTCGTTTGAGGACTTAACCTCTGCATGCAAACCAGTTGAGTCTGGTATCACAGCGTTGTTCTTTCAGTTTCCAAGCCTTGAGGAAAACAATGAGGAGTCCTTGTGGCACCTTAGAGACTAACAAATTGACTTGGGTACAAGCTTTTGTGGGCTAAAACCCACTTCATCAGGTGCATGGAGTGGAAAACACAGAGGCAGGTATAAATACACAGCACATGAAAAGATATCTGCCTTTGTATTTTCCACTATATGCATCTGATGAAGTGGGTTTTAGCCCGCAAAAGCTGATGCCCAAGTCAATTTGTTAATCTCTAAGGTACCACAAGGACTCCTCATTGTTTTTGCTGATACAGACTAACATGGCTACCCCTCTCAAACCGTGAGAGTCATCAATACTTGCTAATGAATAAATGTAGACTTTGCTTTTCTCCAACGAAATCACTAAGGACAAGCTCCTCTGCTGGGGTAAAATGGCTTCAGGTCCTCTGACTTCCATGGAGTGACACTAAATTACACCATCTGAGGAGAAGCACCCTCAATGGATATTTCTGCTCAGAAGAACATAGGAATTGCTAGATTGGATCCTACCACTTGTCAGCTTCATGCATTCTCCTGTCTCCAATAGTGAGGAGTAACAGCAGCATCAGCATAAAGGAGAAGATCACTGAATTGGCCCTTCTTGGATTAACCTGAACAAGTTCCTTCCTAATCCAGCTAAAGTGAAAAATGGCTAAGGGACTTCCTAAAGTTACTGAGAAGATTCAAACGTCCTAATTCTATTCCCGGTTATTCGGAATTATGTTTCCCAATTGCATATGTTGCTCCTAAATTCCCCGAGCAGCTTCGAATTGTGAATCCTATAACACCTGCAACTGATTAACTGCACAAGATAATTATGGAAGAGAACCCTGATCCCTCATAAAAATCACAGCGAGTAAGTGCAAGATTCAGTCCTAAATAGAAATGGACCCTACTGCCACATCGCTAGGGTTAGAAAGAAATTGATTCCAAATGGACTTACCTAATTGACCGAGGAGATGAAGTCTGAGAAGTGTTTAGAAGAGTGCTGATTCTTGTGTGCTTTTATACAGTGCCTAGGACTGCCTGGAGGATCTGCGATGTCATTTGTGGAGGAGGTCCTCATTAGTTACCAAACAAACTTGATTGCCTTGCTATGTCCTCGTTTGGATGGAGCTGTTTTCCTCAGGGGTTGCAACGATTGGGCTAATGGCAGCCTCAGAGGGCGTGACATGCACGTTGCACTCTTCATCTTTCTTTCACCTTAAAATTGTATGGGCCAACTGCATTCCTTGTGCCATTCCACTGATTTTATTGGGGCTACAATGAGAATGAATGTCAAGGTGCTTCTGAGTGGCATCAGTAGCACAACAAGCCCTGATGAAAGGAATCCAGGCTGGTCCTTTCAATTCATGATGGTTGTGGTTAGGGGCATTAGGCAGTTCATTGTAAACCTGCTAGGAAGGAGGCAGCCACTTTTCTGCATTCTTACCAGCTCTATCGCCAGTGGGTCAGATCCATTTCCCTTTGAAGTTAATGGGAATCATTCCTTGCCTCCAGTGTATTTCCTGTCAGACCTTTACATCTGAAATTCACCCTTTGGCACATGGGATGGTGTGATGCCTATAGACAACTTTCGTCACACATTGAACTTATAAACTAGGTCTCATGAGGGACTTAAGTGGAGCATGGGCCTTTGTGATGACCCGCTGCACAAGGGTGAATTTCACCCTGTGGTAAGTACACCTTGACTTAACACTGGACCTCCAGTTGGGTCACCAATGCTGTCTCAAAGGGCTTCCTACAGCAGATTTGCTCATGGGTCAAGATCAGGGATGGCGGAGAGTGAAGGACAGTAGTGCTCTTTTGTAGCAAGGGTTTGAATTAAGTCTTGGACTCTGTACTCTGTCAGAAACCATCTCTCTATTCATGAGCAGCCAAGAAATGGAGGTCTTGTAAGACATTGGAGCTGACTGAGACCAGCAACAGGATCAGGAGAGATGAAATCATCCATTCTTGGGGAAGGAGGAGATGGCTGTGTGATGAGATTTCACATAAAATCTGACTAACCATAGGGCTTCTTGCAGAAAACATTCCTGCCTTAACCAGAGTGTTGTTCAAAGTGTAAACTGTGTCCACAAGAGTGGGTCCCATGTGCAGGGAAGAAGTATCTTCCTTTGATTTTAATGAACCACTTGAAGCTCTTTGAAGTTGACTTACCTGTGCTTATTTACACCAAGAGAGCACCTTCATTTTGCAATAAAAACCTTTTGAAAAATACCAGATGCAGAACTCTATTTGAATGAAACTGAAATGGCCCCGAATTGTGTGGCTTTTGTGATACCAGAGACCTTGGCCTCTATTTTTTTTAATATGACTCTATTACTCAATGCAGAGGTGTCTAATCCCCACAACAGTGTATTAATATTCTGAAGAACTTCCAGCCTTAACATCCTTACCCTCCCTGTTTGATAGGCCTAGAAAAAGAGGCACATTGAGGTGAAGGTAACATGCGGGTCAGTTGCAGAAACAGAAATACAACCCAATACTTCTGACACATCCTACCAAAGGCTGAGCTCAAGGTTAATCCCTGTCACGCTGTCTTACAGGACAAGGTTTGTAACATGTCCTGTTAAAAAATGTTTGTTTCCTTTCATCTAAGTATCAACAATTACAAAAAATAGCTCAAGTTGTGATCCACTTTCATTGTGTCTTCTTAAACATGAGGATAATATTTCTCCACAGGAATTACATGTCCAGACAGGTTCAGGAAATAGAGGGTAGTATCCACATGAGCTGTCCAAGCCATTTGGGTTTTTCTCTGACTCTGCCAATCACTCCTGTCTGACCTCCAACTGAGTGTGTCTCCGTTGACCTCCAGGGTAAACAGTTAGAATTGTAATTCTCATGGTGCATGGTCTGAGGCTTCCTCTGATCTTAGCATTTCAAAGCACTTTACAAACACTCATTAAGTGTTATACGGCGAAAGAGCTGTATTTATTATAGCAATAATTACTTTTTACTGGCATTAGATGTTCCAACACTGAAGATTAGATTGACTTCAAAATTGCATGTCAAGTTCTCAGATGTCATTCCCATATTCAAAGTTTAAGGGTAGACGCTGAGCCAGTGAAAGCAATGGAAAACATCAGCTACTGCATTTCTATTGATGAGTGGCCAAGAGCACTGGGAAGAAGCACAAGACAGATAGAGATAAGGAGAACTTCTTCAACAGTCACATTGCTGTGGGATTAGATGTGATTAATTGCAACCTACAGAAATCAGTAAAACTCTTCTCTGACAGAAAGCTTTCAGTCAGCAATAAATCCAGTCACAGTGATTACTCATCCCCATATTCACCACTGCTCCTGAACTGCATTAGAGAGTTCCTGTTCAAGGCTTCCGAATATCCCACTGAAGCATCAATGAAGTCAGTAGAATGATCTCAGGACTGTAGCTGGCCCATAAAGTATTCAGAGGAAAGAGAGCTGCAGCACCCATTGGCCAGGAACGGAGAACTGCAGCCTCTGGGAGCTGTGGGCAGGGGTGGCTCTAGGCATTTTGCCGCCCCAAGCACGGCAGGCAGGTTGCCTTCAGCGGCTTGCCTGCAGAGGTCCGCCGAAGCCGCAAGCCGCCGAAGCAGCCTGGCTGCCGCTCTTGTGGCGACCGGCAGAGCGGCGCCCGTGGCATGCCGTGCCAAGCACGCGCTTGGCATGCTGGGGCCTGGAGCTGCCCCTGGCTGCGGGGGGACCCTGCCTGTGGCTGGTCAATGCAACAAAACGCCTTGTGGCCTGAGAGCAGATTACCCGGATGGGCCGCATACCCCTATTTAAACCATGAAGAAATCAATGCCTGCAACTCAATAATGGAAAAAAACCAAAAACCCCAAACCCTTCCCACTGCTTAGAATCAAAGAGTGTCTGTGCAAGATTCAGTCCTATATTAAAAGGGCCCCCAGCATATCGCCTGAACGCTTAGGGAGAGAGCGAGTTGAACAGGATTTCTCAAGTTCACGGGGGAGAATTAGAGTACAGGGTCCAAGATTTAATTCAAACCCTTGCTATAAAAGAGCACTGCTGTCCTTCACTCTCCGCCATCGCTGGACTTGACCCATGAGAAAATCTGCTGTAGGAAGCCCTTTGAGACTGGTGACCCAAGTGGAGGTCCAGTGTTAAGTCAAGGCGTACTCACCACAGGGTGAAATTCACCCCTGTGCAGCGGGTCATCACAAAGGCCCATGCTCCACTTAAGTCCCTCATAAAACCTAGTTTATAAGTTCAGTGTGGGACTAAAGTTGTCTATGGGCATCGTACCATCCCCTGTGCCAAAGGGTGAATTTCAGATGTAAAGGTCTGACAGGAAATACACTGGAGGCAAGGAATGATTCCCATTAACTTCAAAGGGAAATGGATCTGACCCACTGGTGATGGAGCTGGTAAGAATGCAGAAAAGTGGCTCCCTCCTTCCTAGCAGGTTTACAATGAACTTCCCAATGCCCCTAACCATGACCAGCATGAATTGAAAGGACCAGCCTGGATTCCTTTAATCAGGGCTTGTTGTGCTACTGATGCCACTCAGAAGCACAACATTCATTCTCATTGTAGCCCTAGTAAAATCTGTGGAATGGCACCAGGAATGCAGTTGGCCCATACAATTTTAAGATGAAAGAAAGATGAAAAGTGCAACGTGCACATCACGCCCTCTGAGGCTGCCATTAGCCCAATCGTTGCAACCCCTGAGGAAAACAGCTCCTTCCAAAGGAGGACATAGCAAGGCAATCAAGTTTGTTTGGTAACTAATGAGGACCTCCTCCACAAATGACATCGCAGATCCTCCAGGCAGTCCTAGGCACTGTATAAAAGCACACAAGAATCAGCACTCTTCTAAACACTTCGTCAGACTTCATCTCCTCGGTCAATTAGGTAAGTCCATTTGGAATCAATTTCTTTCTAACCCTAGGGATGTGGCAGTAGGGTCCATTTCTATTTAGGACTGAATCTTGCACTTACTCGCTGTGATTTTTATCAAGGGTCAGGGTTTTCTTCCTTAATTATCCTGTGCAGTTAATCAGTTGCAGGCATTACGGGATTCACGATTTAAAGCTGCTCGGGGAATTTAGGAGCAACATATGCAATTGGGAAACATAATTCCGAATAACTGGGAATAGAATTAGGACGTTTGAATCTTCTCAGTAACTTTAGGAAGTCCCTTAGCCATTTTTCACTTAGCTGGATTAGGAAGGAACTTGTTCAGGTTAGTCCACAAAGGGCCAGTTCAGTGATCTTCTCCTTTATGCTGATGCTGCTGTTACTCCTCACTATTGGAGACAGGTGAATGCATGAAGCTGACAAGTGGTAGGATCCAATCTAGCAATTCCTATGTTCTTCTGAGCAGAAATACCCATTGAGCGTGCTGCTCTTCAGATGGTGTAATTTAGTGTTGCTCCATGGAAGTCAGAGGACCTGAAGCCATTTTACCCCAGCAGAGGAGCTTGTCCTTAGTGATTTCTTTGGAGAAAAGCAAAGTCTATGTTTATTTATTAACAAGTATTGATGACTCTCACGGTTTGAGAGGGGTAGCCATGTTAGTCTGTATCAGCAAAAACAATGAGGAGTCCTTGTGGTACCTTAGAGACTAACAAATTGACTTGAGCATAAGCTTTTGTGGGCTAAAACCCACTTCATCAGATACATGCAGTGGAAAATACAGAGGCAGGTATCTTTTCATGTGCTGTGTATTTATACCTGCCTCTGTGTTTTCCACTCCATGCATCTGATGAAGTGGGTTTTAGCCCACAAAAGCTTGTGCCCAAGTCAATTTGTTAGTCTCCAAGGTTCCACAAGAACTCCTTGTTGTTTTTCGCAAAGTTTGGAAACTGAAAGAACAACGCTGTGATACCAGACTCCACTGGTTTGCATGCAGAGGTTAAATCCTCAAACGAAAGGATGCAATTACCATGATCCCAGTCAGGTTCTCTTTGAGAAATGTCTAAAATGGACACAGAATCCCTGGTGTCCAATGTAGAAATCGTGACCCTTATTCCAGTCGATGATTTTTTATACAAAGTCCTTGAGAGGGGCTCAAAGGGTCCTGTTGGGAGGCAACTTTAGTGCAAGTGGACAAGAGGCGTAGAAAGAGGATATAGGAACAAATACATGGCCATGAACATAGGGACTAAGGCCACTTCTCCTCTCTCTCTCGGGCCCCGTGCAGACCTGGCTGCAATAGTAACCAAGCTTTCAAGCCTTTCTTCCACCGGCACTTAGGAACATAAGAACGGCTGTACCGGGTCAGACCAAAGGTCCATCTAGCCCAGTATCTGTCTACCAACAGTGGCCAGTGCCAGGTGCCTCAGAGGGAGTGAACCCAACAGGAAATGATCAAGTGATCTCTCTCCTGCCATCCATCTCCACCCTCTGACAAACAGAGGCTAGGGACACCATTCCTTACCCATCCTGGCTAATAGCCATTTATGGACTTAACCACCATGAATTTATCCAGTTCTCTTTTAAATGCTGTTATAGTCCAGGCTTCACAACCTCCTCAGGCAAGGAGTTCCACAGGTTGACTGTGTGCTGCGTGAAGAAGAACTTCCTTTGATTTGTTTTAAACCTGCTGCCTATTAATTTCCTTTGGTGACCTCTAGTTCTTGTATTATGGGAATAAGTAAATAACTTTTCCTTATCCACTTTCTCACATCACTCATGATTTTATAGATCTCTATCATATCCCACCTTAGTCTCCTCTTTTCCAAGCTGAAGAGTCCTAGCCTCTTTAATCTCTCCTCATATGGGACCCTCTCCAAACCCTTAATCATTTTAGTTGCCTTTTTCTGAGCCTTTTCTAGTGCCAGTATATCTTTTCTCAGATGAGGAGACCACATCTGTACGCAGTATTCGACATGTGGGCATACCATGGATTTATATAAGAGCAATAATATATTCTCCTTCTTATTCTCTATCACCTTTTTAATGATTCTGAACATCCTCTTTGCATTTGTACCTTCTTTTGACTCTAGTCCCTGTTGTGTGTTTCAGGTTTACCTCCATCCCAGAAAGATGACTTGCTCCAGCCTGTGCTATCCAGAATGCGGAGTGGCCCGGCCATGTCCGGTCACTGGTACCTGCAACGAGCCGTGCGTTAGGCAGTGTCAAGACTCCGAAGTGGTGATCAGACCCTCACCGGTTGTCGTGACCCTTCCAGGACCAATTCTGAGCAATTTCCCTCAACACAGTGCAGTGGGAGCTGTAGGAGCACCTGTGGTCGGACCCGGTTTCGGAGGCTCATTCGGTTGGGGGGGCTATGGAGGCCGTTACGGAGGATGGTACGGTTTAGGCGGGTATGGTGGTTACGGCTACCCTTACGGTTATGGGGGATTAGGCTGTTATGGGGGACTAGGTGGTTACCTGGGTGGTTATGGTTTCGGGGGAGTATGTGGTTCCGGGGTATCGTGCCATAGGTACCTCAGTGGAAACTGTGGGCCATGCTAAAGCCAGCAGCAACATCCGTGGAAGAAGGAAGGAATTGAACAGCAAGATACAGATTCACCCCTGACCTTTTGGGCATGGCTTTCAGAAGTGCTGGGCAAACAGGGCTCCAGCTGAACTCAGTGGAGCTGTGTGTGCTCAGCACCCTGGGCTGACAGCCATGCTGCATTTCTAATGCTACGCTTTGTGACTCTTGCTGCCAAGGCTTTCCCACCCCTGTGCTGATTCTCTTATTCACCTGTGGACTCATTCTGAATTACACTCTGGTTTTTTACACCAACCCCGCAGGGTGAAGGCAACAGGGGCCTTAAGATAGGCGTCATTTACATTTATTATCACTTTAAATCCCTTAAGACTGGGAAAAAGAGACCTTGCTGTCAAGGAGAATTAGGTCCTATATGTTCTATCCTTTCCATCACTACGTACCTCTACTGACTTGCTTTGACCTTTGCTGCGGCAGATGTCTGATGGAGAAGCTGTGTACTCTCTTCTTCTCTTTAGCTTTGTCTTATTTCCCACCGATTGGGGTAAAGCAATACACTTAAAATGGTTACAAAGGGGACATGTTTGTCAACCTCTGCAGCTGCACCAACGCGAAGAGAACATTGTGTCTGAACTACATCCCATTGAGACCTGTAATCAGTCGCGGCTCTTCTTGAAACAGTGGAAATACATTCTTTCTGCTCTGTAGTATTTCTTCCTGTGACTGTGTACTGCCAATTTCATTTGCATTAAAAACTCTGCTGCATCATAATAATCAGTCTTTTGGTTCTCTTTGTTCCTCCCTATTTGTTTAAAAATTGTTCTGGATGAAATTCATCCCTGTATAGGAGGGAGCACCAGGTACTTCTCAAGATGCACCTTTTCTAAGCAATGGAATGAGAGGAGCCATTGAAGTGGTTCATAGCATTATGATTGCTGTCTGTACAATGGCGGAGTTCCTCTTTAAATTACCTGTTTTAGCAAAGAGTCTTTTCCTGCGGAGACCAGACACATTTTCCATTTAGAATGGAAGTTTTTCTATGATTTTAAGAAGAGCAGTCACGTGGTCCACGATAAGAGTGTTTGTGAGTCTTTGCAGTATAACGACTGAAGAATAGCTGTTACCAAGGTCTGCGAGATGCGCCACCTTGATGCTTGTGCTGGTGCCACCAGCAGAGGTCGTCACCTGTCACCACGGAGACTCCTCGGGGCCTCTGGACAGCGCCTCTGGAGACACGTGGGGTCAGTGTGCGCAGAACCAGAGGTGCTGTCTGTCTTGTCTGCGGAGTCGGGTGTAGTATTCGATCGATGGGGCTCTCCCCTGCTCAGCTCCCCCGCTCCCATCTGGCAGGGCACGGGGAGTCTGGGACTCCACTGGTGGCCGGTGTGTTCCCAACCCCCCTTCTCCAGGGCAGGGTCTCTCTGAAGGGGTGCAGTAGGTAGGGGCAGAGAGACGGGATTTTCAAAGGAAACCAAAAATATTGTTGGGAGAGCCTTTGAATTCTAAACCACAATTTGGGGGCACCTAACCCCAGGAAAAAAATCTACTATGAAAATAGTACAGCTCTGTGCAGCCACACAACTTGAAGGAGACTTTAATCAAAGTCCGTTGATTTCAGGGAGCCTCTGATCATCGAGCATAGTATCACTATTAGGTCTGGTTTATGTGGAGGTGAACAAGCCCATTGAGGGGAAGGTTACGCAGGGAGGAAGTGGACAGTCAGCAATAAAATCAGTCACAGTGATTACTCACTCCATGCTCACCACTGCTCCTGATTTGCATTGGACAGTTCCCATTCAAGGCTCCCAAATATCTGACTGCAGCATCGGTGAAATCAGGAGAATGATCACAGGAATGTAGCAGGCCCAGAAAGTTTTCAGAGGAAAGAGAGCTGCAGGGTGTAATGTGCTCCTTACCCCATGTGGAGTTAGAATCATAGAGTCATAGAATATTAAGGTTGGAAGAGAGCTCATCTAGTTATGAACAAACTAATCATCAAAAACACGGAGGAAAAAAATTCCATGAATGGGAGGAGTTGTCAAAGTTTGATTTGTAACTAATTGGGCCTTCAGGAGCAAAGGGCCTCTCAAGTCCTCCAGCAGCCTAAAAAACTGTCTAAAAAAAGTATCAGAGGGGTAGCCATGTCAGTCTGGATCTGTAAAAGGGAACAGAGAGTCCTGTGGCACTTTAAAGACTAACTGATGTATTGGAGCATAAGCTTTCGTCGGTGAATACTTATATGTCAGATGCATCTGATGAAGTGGGTATTCACCCCTGAAAGCTTGTGCTCCAATACATCCGTTAGTCTTTAAGGTGCCATAGGACTCTGTTACTATCTAAAAAGAGATGGTTACTCACCTTTGTAACTATTGTTCTTCTAGAGGTGTTGCTCATATCCATTCCAGTTAGGTGTGCGTGCGCCGTGTGCATGATCGTCAGAAGATTTTTACCCTAGCAACACTTGGTGGGTTGGCTGAGGCGCCCCCTAGAGTGGCGCCTTTTTTATGGCACGGGATATATGCCCCTGCTGACCCAGTGCCCACTCAGTTCCTTCTTGCTGGCCCCTCCAACAGAGGGGAAGAAGGGCGGGTTTGGAATGGATATGAGCAACACATCTCGAAGAACAACAGTTACAAAGGTGAGTAACCATCTTTTCTTCTTCAAGTGCTTGCTCATATCGATTCCAATTAGGTGACTCCCAAGCCTTACCTAGGTGGTGGGGTCGGAGAGAGATGTCGTGGAGCGCAGGACCACTGAACCAAATACAGCATCATCCCTGGACTGCTGCACTATCGCACAGTGGGAAGCAAAGGTATGGACTGAAGACCAAGTTGCCACCCTACAGATCTCCTATATAGGCACATGAGCCAGGAAAACGCAGGACGAAGCTTGAGCCCGAGTTGAGTGGGCAGTAAGGTGCGTAGTTGGGACGCCAGCCAAGTCATAGCGTGCCCGGATGCATGATGTAATCCAGGACGAGTTAAGCTGCGTGGAGACTGGGAGGCCCTTCATCCTGTCTGCCACCACCACAAACAGCTGGGTTGTCTTTCTGAAAGGTTTAGTTCGCTCGATGTAAAAGGTGAGGGCTCTGCGAACATCTAGGGAGTGCAGCTGTTGTTCCCATTGAGAAGTGTGCGGCTTCGGATAGAAGACCGGAAGGAAGATGTCTTGATTTACATGGAGGGCAGACACCACGTTAGGAAGGAAGGCGGGGTGTGGTTGCAGCTGTACCTTGTCCTTATGAAACACCGTATACGGTGAGTCTGAAGTGAGGGCTCAAAGCTCGACACATGTCTTGCCGAGGTGATAGTGACAAGGAAAACTGTTTTCCAGGAAAGGTAGAGAAGCGAGCAGGTGGCCATTTGCTCGAACGGAGCACCTGTGAGTCTGGATAGGACCAGATTGAGGTCCCACGTAGGGGCCGGATGCTGAATGTGCGGGTACAGACATTCTAATCCCTTTAGGAACCTGCTGACCATAGGATTGGAGAAGACCGAGCGTCCATTTTTGCCCGGGTGGAAGGCCAAAATCACTGCTAGGTGTACTCTGATGGATGAAACTGCTAGGCTCTGCTGTTGCAAGGACAAGAGATAGTCTAAGATGGTAGGTACTGACGCCTCCAGAGGAGCAGTATTGCTCAGAGCACACCAGCAGGGGTAGCACTTCCATTTGGCCAGATAGTGGACCTAGTAGAGGGCTTTCTGCTACCCAAGATAACGTGCTGCACCGAGCAGGAGCAATGGACCTCAGATTGAGTTAGTCATGGAGCATCCATGCTGTGAGATGGAGGGATTGTAGGTCTGGACGACACAGTCGGCCGTGCTCCTGGGTGATAAGGTCCGGCCACAGCGGAAGAGGAATTGGTGTGGTCACTGACAGGTTGAGGAGTGTGATGTACCAATGCTGCCTGGGCTACGCCGGGGCAATTAGTATCAAGTGGGCCTTGTCCCTTCTCAATTTGAGAAGGACCTTGGGGACTAATGGGAATTGAGGAACGGTGTAAAACAGATGGTCCTTCTATGGTATGAGGAAGGCATCCAATAGGGAGCCCTGGGAGCACCCCTGGAGAGAGCAGAACACCTGGCACTTCCGATTCTCACGAGAGGCGAAGAAGTCAACGTGGGGAAATCCCCACTCCTGGAAAACAGAATGGATAACATCCGGGCGAATCGACCATTCATGAGCCAGGAAGGATCTGCTGATCCTTGCGATCTGCCAAGGTGTTGTGGACTCCTGGGAGAAACAACGCCACCAGGTGGATTGAGTGGGATCTGCAGAACTCCCACAATTTGATGGCCTCCTGACAGAGGGGGGACGATCGCACTCCCCCTTGCTTGTTGGTGTAAAACAGGGTGTTGTGTTGTCCTTGAGGACTGTGACACAACAGCCCTGAAGGTGCTTGCGGAAAACCTGATATGCCAGGCGAACTGCGCTCAGTTCCTGTACGTTGATGTGTAGGGTTATCTCTCGTGAGGACCAAAGGCCTTGTGTATGAAGGCTCTTGAGGTGAGCGCCCCAGCCCAGAGATGATGTGTCCGTGGTCAGGACCAGAGACAAGCTGTGATGCATGGAATGGCACTCCCCTGCATACTAAGCTGGAGTTCAGCCACCAAGCCAGAGACAATAAGACCTCCGGCGGTACCGTGAGCACTATGTCCAAATCGTGCCGCCCTGGATGGTAGACGGATTCGAGCTAGGCCTGGGGAGGACAGAAGCGTAGTCAGGCATGTTTGCTCACTAAAGTGCACAACGCCATGTGACCCAGAAGACAGAAACACGTGCGAGCTATGCAGGTCGGGGAGCTCTGGAGACTGAGGATAATGGCCGCCATGGCCTGGAAGTGGGCTTGTGGAAGGCACGCATGGGTGAGATTTGAATCCAGGCACAGCTCTGATGAAGTCTATTCTTTGGGTCGGCTGCAAAGTGAACTTTTTGGCATTGAGCAGCAGGCCCAGGTGTCCAAACAGGCTCATGGTGAACCAACACGAGATTGCACTGGGAGCACACTGGAAATACATTCTTTCTGCTCTGTAGTATTTCTTCCTGTAACTATGTACTGCCAATTTCATTTGCATTAAAAACTCTGCTTCATCATAATATTGGTCTTCTGGTTCTCTTTGTTCCCCCTTACTTATTTAAAAATCGCGCTGAATGAAATTCATCCCTGTATAGGTGGCAGCAGCAGGTACTTCTCAAGTTGCACCTTTTCAGTGCCCTGGAGTGGTAGGAGCCATTGAAGTGTTCCACCGTCAGAGTGTTTGTGAGTCTTTGCAGAATAGTGATCTGGATTTTTGGAAAGAAAAGACAAGTGGCTTGATTAATGCAAGGTTAACTCAAGCCCCAACTCCTTGAATAGCAGAGCAACTTTCAGGACAGGATGACTTTGCTTTTAGAGTGCTTTGAAAGTTTGACTCTTCATGAGAAAGGTCTTCTCAACCTGAACTCCACATACCACCCTCCCTATTCAATGGATCCTGCCGTCCCCAGGCTTTGAGTGTTTCATCGGGGATTATTCATACAGACGAATGCTGTGAAAACTTTGCTAACCTGTACATTAGTTATGGGTACTTTTAAAGACAGAAAATATCATATTGCCTCTAGAGAAATCCATGACCACGCCCACATCTTGAATACTGCATGCAGGTGTAGTCGCCCCATCTCAAAAAAACAGTAGGGGTATGGAACAGCTTTCCTATGAGGAGAGATTAGTAAGACTGGGCCTTTCACCTGGGAAAAGAGACGACGAAGGGGCGATATGATAGAGGTCTATAAAATCATGGCTGGTGTGGAGAAAATAAATAAGGAAGTCTTATTTACTCCACCTCATAACTCAGGAGCTAGGGGGTCACCAAATGAAATTGATAGGCAGCAGATTTAAAACAAAAAGAAAAGTATTTCTTCACACAACTCTCAGTCAACCTGTGGAACTCTTTGCCAGAGGATGTTGTGAAGGCCAAGACTATAATAGGGTTAAAAAAAACCCTAGATAAATTCATGGAGGATAGGTCCTTCAATGGCTGTTAGCCAGGATAAACGGGAATGGTGTCCCTAGTCTCTGTTTGCCAGAACCTGGGAAAGGGAGAAAGGGCATGGATCACTTGATGATTACCAGTTCTGTTCATTCCCTCTGAAGCACCTGGCATTGGCCATTGTTGGAAGACAGGATTCTGGGCTAGATGGACCTTTGTTGTGACCCAGTATGCCTTTTCTGATGTTCTTAATTTCTTCTCTGGAGCCCTCAGCCAAAACCAAGCCCCATTTCCATTCCTATCGCTCTGCCAGGGGCTAAGGATGAATGTTCAAACCAATTATCTCTGGCATGTCATTTTGTTGAACATTTTGAAAAATAAATGCTGCAAGAGAGACTCTGCAGAAACTTAATTATAGAGCCAGTAGCCCTCTTTCAGAATAGTTCTCCTTTTTCTAGGACATTCTAATCTTCTGCTCTGCTGGGACCCCCAGTGAAATGTAGCACTTAGAATCCATCTAGAAAGCCCTCTTTTATGACAGTCTAGTGGGAGGTGTAAATTGAACCAGGTCAGCTCCTTGACACCAATGTTATACTCACTTTGCAATGCTGGAGATGAGCTGGGAAGAATGATCTGGAGAAAGGGGTAAACAGTGAGGTGGCAAAGTTTGCAGATGATACTAAACTGCTCAAGATAGTTAAGACCAAAGCAGATTGTGAAGAACTTCAAAAAGATCTCACAAAACTAAGTGATTGGGCAACAAAATGGCAAATGAAATTTAATGTGGATAAATGTAAAGTAATGCACATTGGAAAAAATAACCCCAACTATACATACAACATGATGGGGGCTAATTTAGCTACAACGAGTCAGGAAAAAGATCTTGGAGTCATCGTGGATAGTTCTCTGAAGATGTCCATGCAGTGTGCAGAAGCAGTGAAAAAAGCAAACAGGATGTTAGGAATCATTAAAAAGGGGATAGAAAATAAGACTGAGAATATATTATTGCCCTTATATAAATCCATGGTACGCCCACATCTCGAATAGTGTGTACAGATGTGGTCTCCTCACCTCAAAAAAGATATTCTAGCACTAGAAAAGGTTCAGAAAAGGGCAACTAAAATGATTAGGGGTTTAGAGAGGGTCCCATATGAGGAAAGATTAAAGAGGCTAGGACTCTTCATCTTGGAAAAGAAAAGACTAAGGGGGGATATGATAGAGGTCTATAAAATCATGAGCGATGTAGAGAAAGTGGATAAGGAAAAGTTATTTACTTATTCCCATAATACCAGAACTAGGGGTCACCAAATGAAATTAATAGGCAGCAGGTTTAAAACAAATAAAAGGAAGTTCTTCTTCACGCAGCACACAGTCAACTTGTGGAACTCCTTACCTGAGGAGGTTGTGAAGGCTAGGACTATAACAATGTTTAAAAGGGGACTGGATAAATTCATGGTGGCTAAGTCCATAAATGGCTATTAGCTAGGATGAGTAAGAACGGTGTCCCTAGCCTCTGTTCGTCAGAGGATGGAGATGGATGGCAGGAGAGAGATCACTTGATCATTGCCTGTTAGGTTCACTCCCTCTGGGGCACCTGGCATTGGCCACTGTCGGTAGACAGATACTGGGCTAGATGGACCTTTGGTCTGACCCGGTACAGCCTTTCTTATGGGGGAAATTCAATAACAACAAATGCAGACTACTCCACTTAGGAAGGAAGAATCAGTTGCACACACACAAAACGGAAAATGACTGCCTGGGAAGGAGTACTCTGGAAAGGGATCTGAGGGTCATAGTGGATGAGAAGCTAAATATGAGTAAACAGTGTAACACTGTTACAAAAATAGCAAACATCATTCTGGAATGTATGAGCAGAAATATTTTTAAGCAAAACACGAGAAGTAATTCTTCTCTTCTACCCTGCATTGATTAGGACTCACCTGGAATATTGTGTCCAGCTCTGGGAACCACATTTCAGGACAAAGGTGGACAAATTAGAAAACATCCAGAAAAGAGTAAAAAAAGTGATTAAAGATCCAGAATACATGAGCTATGAGGGAAGATTTAAAAAATTGGGTCTGTTTAGTGTGAAGAGAAGACAGGATAACAGTTTTCAAGTATATAAAACGTTGTGACAAAGAGGAGGGAGAGAAATAGCTCTCCTTTGCCTCTGAGGATAGGCGAAGAAGTGATGAGCTTAAATTGCAGCAAGGGCAATTTAGGTTGGACATTAGGAAAAACTTCCTAACTGGCAGAGCAGCTAAGTGGTGGAATAAATTGCCTAGGAAGGTAGTGGAATCTCCATCATTGGAGATTTTTAAGAGCAGGTTAGACAAGCACCAGTCATGGACGGTCTGGATAATAGCTTAGTCATGCCTTGAGGGCAGGGGACTGGACTAGAAGACCTCTCGAGGTCCCTTCCAGTCCTACACTTCTATGATTCTATGATTCTTCTATCCAAGTCCCTTTATGAACCATGACTTCATATTGCAGGAACAGCAGATAAAAAGATTACATGTCCCACCACATATTTCTTCAACATTTTTGGGGGTCCTCATTCCCAGAAGATGAACCTACTCCACTAATCAGTTTTTTTGATCTGACCACACAAAAGAAAAAATGTATCCAGAGCAGCCTACCTTGTTCCGGACATGATAAAATATTCAGGTGGTGAGGGGAGATTTAGCCATCTGGCTCTGGGTTTGGTTTATGAGCGATCCAGCTCTAGTCTTCTATATCAGACTATGCCTATGGACCACTCCTTGGAACAGAAGAACATAGTCATTGATACAGTAGACCAGGCCTCTCTCCCACAGTGGGCAGTACTAGAGGCTTCACAGGGAGGTGCAAGAAACCCATTAGAACACAGGTATGGGATCACCTGTCCATCTAATAACTTTTTCACTAACTGTATCGTGCCTTTCATTTCATGGATCTTCTTTTTCCCAAGCCTGCTTAGATTAACATGGTCCATGGTTTCCATTAAGGTACCAATGGCCCCATTGCCATCCACCCCTAACTCTGCATTCCCCCACCACCATATGGACCCCTGTGATCATATAATCTCCCACAACCATAAGGGCCCCCGTAACCATAAAGCCCCTCCTAACTGTGTGAGCCCCCATAACCGTATAATCTCCCATAACCAGGGAGATGAGTGAAAGAGCACAGAGAACAGACAGATAAAGCCTCTACCCCGCTCCAAGATTTGAAAGTTTCTTGTCCCCTTATTGATCCTTTTGGTCAGGTGTTGGTCAGGTTACCTGAACTTCTTAACCCTTTTCTACAGGTAAAAGAGGAATTAACCCCTTACAGGGTAAAAATGGATTTTCTGAGACGGCCCCCTCCCCCCAAATCATAGACAGTGCTAGACAGCCTGCTCCACACTGGCTGTGATTTCTTCCTGGAACTCTAGGAGAAAACAGAATTAATAAGACACATGCACCTTTAGATATACTACTGATTAGGTAAAAACTAACAATATTTTCCACATTTCAAGTACCATTTTAACCAGTTGATTCTGGGAAACTTTCACGGGAGAGTGCATCAGGCACTTTGCTAGAAGCTCCCAAAATGTGTTGTATTTCAAAATTAAAATTTTGGAGAGTTAAATTCCACCAAAGAAGTTTTCTGTTATTGTCCTTGATGGTGTGAAGCCACTTCAGCACAGCATGATCGGTTTGTAGTTGGAAACGCCGTCCTCAAACATATGGGTGTAGCTTTTTCAGCACATACACAATGGCATAACATTCCTTTTAGCTGATTGACCAGTGGCTTTCCCTCTCAGAGAGTTTCGTGCTGAGCTCCCTTGCTCCCATCTGGACAGGGCACAGGGAGCCTGGGACTCCACTGGCAGCCGGTGCGTTCCCAACCCACCTTCTCCAAGGCGGGCTCTCTCTGAAGGGGTGCAGTAGGTAGGGACAGAGAGAAGGGATTTTCAAAAGGAAACCAAAAAAATTGTTCGGAGAGCCTTTGAATTCTAATCCATAATTTGAGGGCATCTAATCCCAGGAAAAAATAATACATCTCTGTGCAGCCACACAACTTTAAGGAGACTTTAATCAAAGTCCTTTGATTTCAGGAAGCCTCTGATCATAGAGCATAGAATTAGGTATTAGGTCTGGTTTATGTGGAGGTGAACAAGCCCATTGAGGGGAAGGTTACACAGGGAGCAAGTGGACAGTCAGCAATAAAACTAGTCACAGTGATTACTCACCCCATGCTCACCACTGCTCCTGATCTGCATTGGACAGTTCCCCTTCAAGGCTCCCAAATATCCTACTGCATCATCAGTGAAATCAGGAGAATGATTGCAGGAATGTAGCTGGCCCAGAAAGTTTCCAGAGGAAAGAGAGCTGCAGGGTGTAATGTGCTCCTCACCCCATGTGGCGTTAGACCTGGGCTACACTACGAGTTTAGTTCGAATTTAGCAGCGTTAAATCGAATGAACCCTGCACAACGAAGCCATTTACTTCAACATAAAGAGCTCTTAAAATAGATTTCTGTACTCCTCCCCTCTGAGGGGAATAGTGCCAAAATCGACATGGCCATTTTGAATTAAGGTTAGTGTGGCTGCAATTCGATGGTATTTCACCTCCAGGAGCTATCCCACATTGCACCATTATGACCGCTCTGGACAGGAATCTGAACTCGGATGCACTGGCCAGGTAGAGAGGAAAAGCCCCACGAACTTTTGAATTTCATTTCCTGTTTGCCCATCATGGAGAGCACAGGTGACCACGCAGAGCTCATCAGCACAGGTAACCATGCAGTCCGAGAATGAAAAAAGAGCACCAGTGTGGACTGTGTGGGAGGTACTGGATCTGATCACTATATGGGGAGATGATTGCGTTCTAGCAGAACTACGTTCCAAAAGACGAAATGCCAAAACATTTGAAAAAATCTCCAAGGGGATGATGGAGAGAGGCCACAATAGGGACTCGCCACAGTGCCGCATGAAATTAAGGCGCTCAGACAAGCCTACCAGAAAACCAAAGAAACAAACAGAAGGTCCGCGGCAGAGCCACAGACATGCCACTTCTACACTGAGCTGCATGCAATTCTAGGGGAGGCCGCCACCACTACCCAACCCCTGACCATGGATTCTGAGGAGAGGGTAATGTCAGCCATGCCTGAGGATTCTGCAGATGGGGAAGATAAGGAGGAGGATGACGAGCTTGCGGAGAGCACACAGCACTCCGTTCTCCCCAACAGCCAGTACCCTTCCAACCCTTCCAAGACATTATCCCAGACTATCAAGCCATGGAAGGGACCTCTGGTGAGTATACCTTTGTAAATATAAAACATGGTTAAAAGCAAGCTTTTTTTAATGATTAATTTGCCCTGAGGACTTGGGATGCATTCGCGGCCCGTACTGCTACTGGAAAAGTCTGTTAATGTGTCTGGGGATGGAGCGGAAATCCTCCAGGGACATCTCCGTGAAGCTCTCCTGGAAGTACTGTAAAAGCCTTTCCAGAAGGTTTCTGGGCAGTGCAGCCTTATTCCGTCCCCCATGGTAGGACACATGACCACGTCATGCTAGTAGCAAGTAAACTGGTATCATTGCATGACAAAGCCTGGCAGTGTATGGTCCCAGTGTTTGCTGGCATTCAAGCAACATCCGTTCTTTATCTCGCTGTGTTATCCTCAGGAGAGTGATATCGTTCATGGTAACCTGGTTGAAATACAGGAATTTAATTAAGGGAGAGATGTGGCCATTCCTACTGGGCTGTTTGCCTGTGGCTAAAAAGAAATCCTTCCCTGCAGTTAGCCAAGCGGGAGGGGGGGGGTGATTGGCACTGAGCTTTTCACGTTTGGCTAGCAGGGATCTTCCCTGATACCAGCCACGCAGTTGGGGGTGAGGTAAAGCGATCATCCCAGAGAATTGGATGTGTGTGTGTGGCGGGTTAGTTTGGTTTCTGCAGGGATCTTCCCTGATACCAGCGACGCAGTGAGGGGAGGGATAAAGCGATCATCCCAGAGAACTGGTTGGAGGGAGGAGTTTGGTTTCTGCTGCTGCACGTTAACAGGAAAACTGCAGTACTCAATGGGCTTTGCTTGGTATGTGGGAAAGGAGGGCGCTGCTTTTCTGAAGGATGCAGAAGCCGAAAGACCATGACTTACCATGGCCACATGCAAGCCGAATTTTGTTGTCCGGACCTGCATCTGTGATCTCTAACACCAAAGCCCCAGGCACTCAATATTAAGATGCAAAATGCGACCTTGTACTCAAATCACATGTGCCATGTAATGTGACTAGTGTTGTTCATCGTGAAAGAGTATAAGCATTGTTCTGTAAAATGTATCTTTTAAAATACTTCTCTTCCTTTTTTTCCCTCCCTCCCGCAGCTGCAAATTTTTCAAGCCTCCCTCCTCCATCCCGAAGGCTATCTCAGATAAGGCGGCGGGAAAAAAGGACGTGAGGCGAAATGTTCTCGGAAATCATGGAATCGACTCGCAGTGAAAGAGCTCATCTGAATGAGTGGAAGGATGCGGTATCAAAGTACAGGAAAGATGCCAGTGAACATGAGGATGGGAAGGACTAATGCTAGGAGAGGAGAGATGCTCGAGATGAGAAGTGGCGGCAGGAAGATCAGAGGAGGCAGGATGCAATGCTGGGGCTGCTGCGTGATTAAACTGACATGCTCTGGCATCTGGTGGAGCTTCAGGAACGGCAGCAGGATCACAGAGTGCTGCTGCAGCCCCTGTATAACTGCCCTCTCCCCTTCCCAAGTTCCATAGCTTCCTCACCCAGACATGGGAGAACGTGGGGGATGGGGGAGGCTCCGTGCAACCGCCCACACCACCCCCACAGCCCAAGCAAAAGGCTGCCATTATTTTGAACTTTTGAAGTGGCCTTTTCCTTCCCTCCTATCCTCCTCCCAAACCCCACCCGAGCTACCTTGTCAGTTCTCTCCCTCTTTTTATAATCAGTTAATAAAGAATACATTATTTTTAAACAATAGTGACTTTATTTCCTTAGAAAGCAAGCTGTGATCGAAGGGGGAGGGTGGGTTGCTTACAGGGAATGAGTCAATCAAGGGGGTGCGTTTTCATTAAGGAGAAACAAACAGAACTTTCACACCATAGCCTGGTCAGTCATGAAACTGGTTTTTAAAGCTTCTCATATGTGCAACAGTTCCTGGTGTACTCTTCTAATTGCCCTGGTGCCTGGCTGTGCGTAATCAGTGGCCACGTGATTTGCCTCAGCCTCCCACCCCGCCATAAATGTCTCCCCCTTACTCTCACAGAGATTGTGGAGTACACAGCAAGCAGCAATAACAATGAGTATATTGGTTTGGCTGAGGTCTGAGTGAGTCAGTAACGTGCGCAAGTGTCCCTTTAAATGGCCAAATGCACATTCTACCACCATTCTGCACTTGCTCAGCCTGTAGCTGAATGGCTCCTGACTACTGTCCATGCTGCCTGTGTATGGCTTCATAAGCCATGGCATTAAGGGGTAGGCTGGGTCCCCAAGGATAACTATAGGCATTTCAACATCCCCAACTGTTATTTTCTGGTCTGAGAAGTAAATCCCTTGCTGCAGCCATTTAAACAGAGTAGTGTTCCTGAAGACGCGAGTGTCATGAACCCTTCCCGGCCATCCCACGTTGATGTTGGTGAAACGTCCCTTGTGATCCACCAGTGCTTGCAGCACCATTAAAAAGTACCCCTTGCGGTTTATGTACTGGGTGCCCTGGTGCTCCAGTGCCATGATAGGGATATGGGTTCCATCTATCGCCCCACCACACTTAGGGAATCCCATTGCAGCAAAGACATCCACTATGACCTGCACATTTCCCAGAGTCACTATCTTTGGTAGCAGCAGCTCAGTGCTTGCTTTGGCTACTTGCATCAAAGCAGCCCCTACAGTAGATTTGCCCACTCCAAATTGATTCCCCACTGACCAATAGCTGTCTGGCGTTGCAAGCTTCCAGAGGGCTATCGCCACTCGCTTCTCAACTGTGAGGGCTGCTCTCATCTTGGTATTCTGGCACTTCAGGGCAGGGGAAAACAAGTCACAAAGTTCCATGAAAGTGCCCTTACACATGCGAAAGTTTCGCAGCCACTGGGAATCGTCCCACACTTGCAACATTATGCAGTCCCACCAGTCTGTGCTTGTTTCCCGGGCCCAGAATCGGCGTTCCATGGCTATAACCTACCTTCAAAGCGCCGGGGCCCACAGTTTGAGAGAATTCTGTGTCCATGTCCTCATCACTCAAGTCGCTGCACTGCCGTGAGCCCAGTGATGGGGGCGTGGGGAAAGGAAGGATTATTGGGAAAGACTTTTTCAGGTGATTGAAGGGGTGAAGGCCATCGCATCTGATGTAAATGTAACCCTTCTTCCTCTCTGAGTTGGCAGCAACAAGGGCCGGGTTCAGTATCCAGGGGTTCCGTTCCAATAACGCAATGCAAAACCAGCTCGAGCCCCCACCCAGTGACCTGGGACAATTACCCCCCCCCCCGGGCGCCTCTAGGAGGCAATACTTCCCCTCTCACAAGCACAGAGTCTGAGTGTAGCAAAATCCTTTTAATAAAAGACGGAAACAATGTGGCATCATATTGGGGAAACAGCACAAACAGGATTCATAACATAAACCATGAGCCAAAGACCATAGTCCCTTTTCCCCTTAGGGTCTTAAGTCTAATCACCCAAAGTCCAACAACCCAAAAGTCTCTGTCCCTGGTCAGTGCTGCCCCAGAATTCAAAAGTTTATCTGCAGAGTTTTACCCCCCCCAGCCTGGGTGGAAATGGGGAGGGGCACACAGGACTGTTAAGGGGCACCTTATGTGGTCCGAGGCCGACTTCCCCACCTCTCCGTGGAGATCTGCTGCAGCTTTCACAACGAACAGCTCCACTCCACCCACCAACCTGTGAGCTGCTCCCTCTGCTCACTGTTCTGTGAGCCAGTTCAACCATCCCACAACCTGCTCTGCTCACTGTTCTGTGGGCCGCTCCAACCGTTGTGCAAACTGCTCTGCTCTGCCAGCCACTAGCAATAGATCTTCAGGCTCCCCCACTAGTTAACACAGCACTCAGCTCAGTAAGTTTAGCTCTTTTAGTGATTTCAGCTTGCAGTAGGGGAGCCCCAGTGCTGGTGCACCATTGGCCCAAAGTGAATTCAACTCAGCAGCCTCCAGCTAGATTCCTAGTAGAATCAAAATTAGCTCTGCTATTCAACAGTGGAGAGAGAAAAGGAGATGCAATTGGTGTTCCAGGCCCTCAAAGAGCGCTCATACCATCAGGTACACACACCAGTCCCCAACCTCTCTCCATTTACTGGGTTTTGGAACCCATGTCCCTTGTCTAGCGCGTGCTACTTAGTTGATGGTGAGACCCTTTGTCATAAAACAGGTTTATAGTCCCTCATTCACATAATCAGTGTAACAACACTTTATTCCTCCTGCCCCAATAACAGAGAAATTGAGGATCCCACAGCTGTCAAAGTGACCATTTTAGGCTGCCGTGGGCTATGCTAGGCGGAGTGGGTGTGCCTATTGAAACAAGATCAGCCCCTGAAATTCTTTTCCACACTCGCCATAATTCACCACCAGATATCAGGGTAGAGCTCATTCTGACTCTGCTTACATAAGGAAGTCCAGTGGCAGAGGAACGGTGCAAATCATGCATATCAATAGATTAAAACTTACTCTCAAAGGGAGATGGCAGTAAATTTTGGGCCATTTAGGGATCTGGGTCAATAATCTGTCAGGGACGGTACTTGGTCCTGCTGTGAAGGCAGGGGACTAGACTTGATGACTTTTCAATGTCCCTTCTAGTTCTATTAGATAGGTATATCTTCATATTGAAAAAAAATCCCACTCCAAAGCAGAAAATGCTGGCCCCTTAAAGCACCACACACAGGTATTTCCCTTGCCAGGTTTAGCTGTCCTAGAAAGAGAACAGTTATGGGGAATTCTCCTGTAGCTCAAGTTTGCAGATGAAAGAGCTGCAGGGTGTAATATGCACATCAGACCATGCGGACTTAAGAACAAACTGACTGTGAAAAACAGCGGAAAAATATTAAATCAATGGAAGAAGTTATCGAAATTTGGTCTGGAACTAATTAGACCTTCAGGAACAAAGGGCCTCTTGAGTCCTCCAGGCAGTCTAAAAAACTGTCTGAAAACGCTCATGCTCAGGAGTCTTCTAACCACTTTTACTTATTCTCTGTGAACTAAAAAAGTCCTGTTCCACTCACGCTCTCCATAATCATTCACACGATGTGCTAAGGATCCTTTTAATTTAGGACTGAATCTTGCACAGACACTCTGTGATTCATAACAATGGGGAGGGTTTAGGGTTTTTCAATTTATTTTCATTATCGAGTTGCTGGTGTTTGTTTCTTCATGCTTTAGAAATTGTTTGGATTCTAAGAGCAAGACATGCATTTGGGACAGTAGATCCTGTTGATTTTAGTTGGAACTTGGGCATTCAAATCCCCTAGGGAGCTCTGAAAACGTTCACCCCCAATTTTTAATTCAGGATTTTGGAAGAAACTCCCTAAATTTGCTCTCTAAAGGACTAAGTCATTGTTCTTCTGCTTTCTTCTGAAGTAGCTGGTGAGTGACACTCATTGAGACAGGATACTGCCTTAGATGGGCCACTTGTCTCTTCCAGCCTAGCAACTGCTACGTTCTTGTGTGAAGAAGTAAATCTAGGTGCAGAGCCTCATCTGCTCTAAGTGTGGCTTCAGTGAAGCCAGTGGAACAGAGCATATTTACACCAGGGAGGGGTTGGGGGTTTGTATTTTGTTTGGATCAAAAAAATCCACCTTTGTTATTTCATCAGCAAGTGTTGGTGACTCACTGAGGTTTCCAAACCAAAGTACCCATCTTCTGATGCTGGACTGAACTCGTTTGTCCATAGAGGTTACAGGTTAACAAGGAAACAAGCACTATTAATGCTATTCCAGTCATGTCCTATGTGACATTTTTTTTAATGGACTGGAAATCCCAAGCTGTGATAAATGAAGGAGAAGCGGTGAGTGGGGTGTAGCTCCCTTTTATGGACACACCGCCAGCCAGGAGCTATAAAATCCCTCTAAGTAGCTGATCTCTAATTTATCTCCCTATAAAGGGTAATAAAAAGTCTCACTGCTCTGCATAGGTAAAGAGAAGTGAGTGGGCACCTGGCCAAAAGAGACAATGGGAAGGCTAGAACTTTTAAAAATTGAAACAAGACTCCCCCTTTTGTCTGTCTGTTGTTGTTCTCAGGGAGAGGCAGACAGGGGGCAGTTATGCTGTGAGAAGCTTGGGCCAGGCATGAAAAATCATCACTATCATACCTAGAAACTATTCATCTAAAACCCCAGATATGCAGGGCCGGCTCTAGGCACCAGCAAAACAAGCAGGTGCTTGGGGCAGCACATTTGCAGGGGGCGGCATTCCAGCCATCCTCTTTTTTTTTTTTAAACTCACTTGCTCCCCTCTCACAACCCTGCAGGAGTGGAGCCACAGAGCAACTGGGGATCCAGCCTGGGAGCTGAGAACCCATGGGACCCTGGGAGCTGTAGTTCCTTGCCTAGCTCCCTGCCTATAGAGTCAGCACTGGAGCAGGGAAAGAACTACATTTCCCAGCAATCCCTTGGCAGCTATCAACAGGAAAGGGAGGGGGAGGGAGTGAGGTAGCCCAGCCATGCTGCGAGTTGAAAGGGGTGGCACTGTGAATGGGGAACAAGTGTGCCAAGGAGTAGAAGGCTTTGCCCCAGATATCCCCTTCAGAAGACATCCCCAGACTGGCTGAGGGATACTGGTGTGACCTCACCTTGCAGCCCACAAAGAAGGAATTGGGTGGACTAAATGGACAGTGCCCCTCTCTATCTGAAGCCTGGCAAGGGAGGTACATGGATCCCACTAGAATTTAAAATGAAAAGTAATGGAGGGGAGGCTCTGTACCTGGGCAATTTTAGATAAAGTACTGAGCACTTAGGAGGATTTCCATTGCTGAGCCATGGAAACAGAAATTGACTTTTCCTTTCCAGGTTTAGCTAATATTCAGAAAGGGAATCTAGCAGCTGCCTACCAGATTTGAACACCCTCAAAATTCAGGAGTGCTCAAGCTCAATTCGAGCAGCTGTTGACTTCATTTCTCTCAAATCAAATATACTGATCCACTGTAACTTGCTGTAGTAAAAGGAGGATAAAATTGAGCAAGAAATGCTTCCCAGTAGTTTTTAGGACTGGAATTGCTATTTTTGACAGCCATTGCCTTTTTATTTTTATTTTTTTTTAGTTTTTTTTACTATTATTTTTTAGTTTTAGTTTTTTAAAAGGAAGACAGTGATATTGCATTCTCAAATTCCCCATAGAAACAAAGAGTGGAGCAAAAGGATAATAAAGGCAGCTCAACTTTTCCTCATTTATGTAGGACAGTCTTATAATATGCATCCAGATATCCTCCAATCACACAAGCTGAAAATTGTTCCACTTTACTGCAGTTCTGTAACCATATGGGAACCAATCCTGTCTGTATTCTGTGCACATCCAAAATTCCTGCTGAATGACCCACCCTGAGCGCAAGCAGAGCCGGCTTTAGGAAGTGCAGGGCTCAAGTTGAACAGTTTCAACGGGGCCCTGGCAGGGATGACTTAAAAAAACAGAACAAAACATGTGGGGCTTGTACTCACCGGGCGGTGCTCTGAGTCTTTGGCGGCACTTCGGCGGCGGTTCCTTCACTCACTCCAGGTCTTCAGTGGCACTGAAGGCCCCACCGCAGAAGTGCCGCCGAAGACCCGGAGTGAGCAAAGTACCCGCCGCCGAAGTGCTGCCGAAGACCCAGGGCACTGCCGGGTGAGTAAAAATTTAAAAAGCACCTCTAGCCAGGGAAGGGATTCTCACTGAGCGTGGGGCCCGATTTGGGGGAATTGGTTGAATAGGCCTAAAGCTGGGACTGGGTGCAAGTTACCAGTGACCCAGAGCTGTGACAGCAGGAGGGTGCAGGTTGGGGAGAGAGCCCAGGCTGGGGTGGGGGGTGGGCACTTGTTGGGGAAAGGGGGGAGCCCAGCACTGGGGTGGCGGGGGGGGGGGAGAACCCAGATCAGGGGCAGCAAGAGAGTGCGGGGCAAGACGGGGGAGCCCAGGGCTGGGGTGGGGGGCAGCCAAAAATTTTTTTTGCTTGGGGCAGCAAAAAACCTAGATCCGGCCCTGTATATGTGTAACTAGATCAGAAAATGTTTAGGAAGACACAATTAGGTTTATCTCTATTATTTCTTTTTAGCTTGTGGATTCCTCGGTGCAAACCCCAGGTGCTTATGTTTTGCTTGTAACCTTTAGGCTGGATCTCAAGAGAGCTATTTGTGATGGTTAATCCTTGTAGGTTTTTTTTTTTAATTGAGCAAAAGCCTGAATTCTCAGTTGTATTTTCTTCTTTTTTTATTAATAAAATGTACCTTTTTAAAGAACAGAATTGGATTTTTGTGTCTTAAGAGATTTGTGCACATGTTGTTTAATTAGTTGATGGTAACAGTTGATTTCCTTTTTTTTCTCTCAGGTCTTCCCCGAAAGGGGATGTAAGGGTGTCACGGAGTCCCCAGGCGCTGTTCTGGAACTGCTCCCCACAAAGCCAGGCAGGACTCTGGGGAGCCTCCTCTCCCTCGGAGCAGACTGTCTGCAGAGCAAGAAGCTCACACGGCTTCACCTCCTGGGTTTCTCCTTGGAGCATTCAGCATATGCCTCTCCGTGCGCTTCCCACAGCGAGTCCGCCCAGGCGGGGTCCTGGGGAAGCCAGAGGGTCCTGCACCCCCACTTTGCAGTCAGATGTGACTCTTAGCCAGCCAGTAAAACAGAGGTTTAGGAAGATGACAGGAACACGGTCCAAAACAGGCCTTGCAGGTACAGACAACAGGACCTCCTTTAGTTACATCCATCTGGGGCCCCCAGGGAGGCCACAGCCCCATTGAGAAGCCCAAGCCCCGTTGGGGTGCCCCTCTCCATTTCCCAGCCTGTTCCAAAAACTGAAACTGCCTTTAGCCTCTCACTCAGCCTCCCCCCGGCTCCCCCCCCCACGAGCCTTTGTCCAGTTTCCCGGGCAGAGGTATCACCTGGCCTTCAACCCCGCTCCTGGGTTCTCAGGTTACATGCTCAGGTATCCTCCCTTCCCCAATGCAGACCGTTCCAGCACAACTCCCCTGCAACCTTCCCAGGTCAATACTCCCCACTCAGCATTAACATAACACAGCAAGAACATTCCCACTTTGTCACAAAGGGCTTGAGGGTACCCAACAGGAAGGAATTCCCAAGTGCGCCTTCCTGGGTTCTCAAAGGGGTTTTGCACTTGGGTGGTGGCAAACTGATTCCCTAATTATTTGCTCCATTGTCTTTCATGACTCCTGCAGGTGACTTTGGTGTAGTGTAGTTTCTCTATAAAGGCAGAACTGAGGCAGGCAGTTGTGTTTGAAACATACTTTGACCAAAGAGTGGGTGTTTCTGCTGGCCAGGAGATGAGCACATGTGGGGAAAGAGTCAGAAGAAGATTAATGTCACTGAGTTTTACTGGTGCAAGGAAATCCAGAATCTCAGTGTGAAACTGAACTAGTTTTGCCCCATTGCCGTAAATCTTGTCAGCTCATCTCCAGCAATGCAAAGTGAGTGCAAATTTGGTGTCAAGGAGCAGAGCTGGTTGAATTTACACCTCTCACTAAGTTGCCATGAAAGCCTGCTTCCGAGATGGGTGCTACGTGCTGCATGTCACTGGAGGTCCTGTCAGAGGTGAAGAGAAGAATGTCCTGGAAAAAGGATAATTATTCTAAAAAACGGCTGCTGACTCCATAGTGATGTTTCAGCAGAGTCTCTGTTGGAGAGTTTTTTACTGGAAGTGCTCTCAAATGACATGCCAGAGATACATTGGTTTAAACATTCAGCCTTAGCACCGGGAGGAGAGGTAGTGATGGAAATGGATGTGATTTGATCTGACGGCTCCAGAGAAAGTACCCATAACAAATGGTCAGGTGAGTAAAGTTTTCCCAGCATTCGCCTGTATGAATAATCCCTGTTGAAACCCCCAAACCCTGGGGAAGGGAAGCTCCATAGAACAGGGAGGGGGATTTGTGTAGTGCTTGTTGGGAAGAGCTTCCTAGTGAAGAGCCAAACTTTCAAAGCGCTCTAGAAGCACAGGCATCTTGTCCTGAAAGTTGCTCTGCCATTCAAGGAGTTCGTGCCAGAGTTAACTTTACTTTGTTAGAGCCAGTAATGCAAGGTGGAACTGCATCCCAGTATGGAAGCCCCTCCTAATGCTCTAAACTACTTCTAGGGCTGAATTCTCCTATCGCTCCAGGGTTTCAAAAAGTCACATCTTGAGAAGTGCCTGATGCAGCTGGTTCTTCAGGGATGAATTTTGTCCAGGGCAATGTTTAAAGAAGGAGGGAGGAACAAGGAGAACTAGAAGACAGATATTGTGATGCGTCAAGAGTTTTTAATGCGAGTGACATTTGCAGTACACAGTTACAAGAAAAATACTAGAGCGGAACAAACAGATTTTCAGTTTTTCAAGAAAGGTTGCAACCAATCACCCACCTCAATGGGATCTATTTCACACACAATGTTTTTTTGTCGTTGTTGCAGCTGTAGATGTTGACAAGTCCCCTCTGCACCCATGTTAAGCTACTTTTATTACCCAGTCGGTGAGAAGTGAGACAAAGCAAAACAGAAGCAGAGGACTACGCAGCTTCTCAGTTAAACATCTGCCACAGAGAAGGTCAAAGCAAGACCTTAAAGGTACGTATTGGTGGAAAGGATAGAACAGACGGGGTCTAATTCTCCTTCCCAACAAGGTCTCTTTTTCCCACTCTCAAGGGACATAAAATAATAATAAATGTAGCTGATGCCCGTTTTAAGGCCCCTATTTCCTTTAAACAGTGGGGTTTGTGTAAACAGCCTGCATGGAATTCCGAATGAGTCCACAGGAGAATAAGAGAATCAGCACACGGGTGGGAAAGCCTTGGCAGAAAGAGTCATAAAGTGTAACATTAGAAATGCAGCATGGCTGTCAGCCCAAGGTGCTGAGCACACACAGCTCCCACTGAGTTCAGCTGGAGCCCTGTTTGCCCAGCACTTCTGAAAGCCATGCCCAAATGGTCAGGGGTGAATCTGTATCTGGCTGTTCATTTCCTGGTTCTTCCTTCTTCCATGGATGTTCCTGCTGGGTTTAGCATGGCCCACAGTTTCCACTGAGGTACCTATGGCAAGATACCCCAGAACCACATAATCTCCCATAACCATAACCACCCAGGTAACCGCCTAATCCCCCATAACCGTAATGGCCGCCATAACCACCATATCCTCCTAAACCGTACAATCCTCCATAACGGCCTCCATAGCCCAATCCCCCCAAACCGAATGAGCCCCCGAAACCGGCTCCGACCACAGGTGCTCCGACGGCTCCCACTACACTCTCCTGAGGGTAATGGCTGAGAATGGGTCCTGGCAGGGTCACAACAACCGGTGAGGGTCTGATCACCACTTCGGAGTCAGGGCACTGCCTAACGCACGGCTCGTTGCAGCTGCCAGTAACTGGACTGGGTCGGGCCACCCCGCATTCTGGATAGCACAGGCTGGAGAAAGTCATCTTTCTGGGATGGAGGTAAACCTGAAACACACAACAGGGTCTAGAGTAAAGAGGAGGTACAAGGGCTGGTGGAAGAAAGGCTTCAAAGCTCGGTATGGTCCAAGAGAGAAAGGAAGAGTGGACTTAGTTCATGGCCATGTCTTTCTTTCTATAGCCTCTTTCTATACCTCTTGTCCACTCACATTCAACTTCCCTCTCAGCTGGCCCCCTTGAGCCGCTCGAAATGGCTGGAATTCCAGCCAACTGGAATAAGTGTCACTATTTCTATGCTGGACACCTGGCATTCTGTGTCCATTTAAGATATTTCTCAAAGAGAACATGACTGGGATCATGGTAATCACTTCCTTTCGTTTGAGGATTTAACGTCTGCGTGCAAACCAGTTGAGTCCGATATCCCAGTGTAGTTCTTTGATTTTCCAAAGCTTTGATTTTCCAAAGCTGTGTATTCATTAGCAACAATACTTGCTAATGAATACACAGAAAACTTTACTTTTCTCCAAAGAAATCACTAAGGACAAGCTCCTCAGCTGGGGGGGTCAGGTCCTCTGACTTCCATGCAGGGACACTAAATTACATCATCTGAGGAAAGGTACCTTCAAGGGGTATTTCTGCTGAAAAGAGCATAAGAATTGCTAGACTGGATCTCACCACTTGTCAGCTTAATCCATTCTCCTGTCTCCAATAGTGATTAGTAACAACTGCATCTGAAGAAAGTAAAAGACCACCTAATACGTCTTTACTGGACTAACCTGGGAAACTTTCTTCCTAATACGGCTAAGTGAAAATGGCTAAATGACTTTCTAAAGTTTTGACTCTCTAAAGTTACTGAAAAGATTTCCATACCCTAAATCTATTTCCAGTTAAGAGGAAATAGTTTTCCCAATTGCAGATGTTGCTCTAAATTAAATCATGAATCCACCAGCTCCTGTAACTAAATCACTACACAAGATAATTATGGAAGAACACCCTGATCCTTGATTAATATCACCATGAGTACATGTAAGACTTGGTTTTCCATGAAAATAACCCCTACTGTTACACCTCTAGAGTTCAAAAGCAATTGAGTTGAACTGGACTTACCCAGTTCAATGAGGAGCTGAAGTCCAGAGAAGGGTTTAGAAGAGCCCTGAGTGGTGAGCGCTTTTATACGGTTCCTAGGACAGCCTGGAGGATCTGAGTTGCTGTTTGTGAAGGTGGTTGTAATTAGTTACCAAATAAACTTGATTGTCTTGCAAAATCCTCCTTTGGATGCAGCTGTTTTCCTCAGGAGTTGCAATTATACGGTTAATCTTAGCCTCAGAGGGCATGACATGCACGTTGCACCCTTCATCTTTCCTTCCTCTTCAGTACAGGCCAACTGCGTTCCTGGCGCCACTCCACTGACTTTATTGGTGCTGCAGTGAGAATGAATGTCAAGGTGATTCTGAGCGGCGTCAGTAGCACAGATGGGTGCGATGAAAGGAATCCAGGCTGGTCCTTTCCATTCATGCTGGTCGTGGTTCAGGGCACGGGGCAGTTCATTCTAACATAGCCAGGAAGGAGGCAGCCATGTTTCTGCATTCTCAACGGGTCAGACCCCCCAATTCACTTTGAAGTTAATGGGAATCATTCCATTGCCCACCAGCATATTTCTTATCAAGGCCTTAAGTCTGAAATTCACCCTTTGGCTGGGGGATGGTACGATGCCTATGAACAACTTTAGTCCAATTTTAAATCTCCAAACTGAGTCTTAACATGGTCTCAAGTGCAGTATGGGCTTTTGTGGTGGCCGTCTGCCCAGGGGTGAATCTGCCCCTATGGTGAGTAATACTTGTCCTAACATTGGACCTCCACTTGGGTCACCAGTGCCGTCTCAAAGGGCTGCCTAGAGCAGATTTGCTCCTGGGTGAAGGGGAGGGATGGCGGAGAGGGAAAGGCAGCAGTGCTCTTTCGTGTCAGGATCTCTCCAACCATGGGCAGCCAAGGAATGGACGTCTTGTGAGGCAATGCAGATGACTGAGCCCAGCGAGAAGTGGAGGAGGGATGAAAATCACCCCTTCTTGAGGCAGGAGGAGGTGGCTGGGGGATGAGATTTGACATAAACGCTGCACAGCCATAGGGCATGTTGCAGAAGAGATTCCTGTCAGAACCAGAATGTTGTTTAGAGTGTGACAGATATCCCCAAGGGTGGGGTCCACATCCAGGGAACGAGGCAGAGGAGTCTGCCTTTGATTATGAGGCCCTGAGCCTCTGTGAAGTTGAAGCAACTGTGCTGATTTACACCAAGGGGCACCTTCATTTTCCAGTTAAAATATTTAAAAAACTACCAAATGCAAAATGACATTCAAATGAAACTGAAACAGCCCCAGATTGTGTGGCTATAAGTTATGATGCGCTTAACAGAAGAACAAGGGAGCTTGGCCTCCATTTTGTTTAATGTGACTCTATTACTCAGTGCAGAGGTGTCTAATCCCAACAACAACCTATTACGATGCTTAGAATAGAACCCTTTGCACGTGTGAACACCAGTGAGCGTTTGTGAGGGGCTTTGCCATCTGGAGTTCTGAGGACTCTGAAGAACTTCCAGCCCCAACGCCCTGACTCTCTATGACTGAGAGGCGTAGAAACAGAGGGACGTAGAGATGACCTGGGGGTCAGTGGCAGGAACAGAAGTAGAACCCAATACTTCCGACTCCTCCTACCACAGGCAGGGCTGTCACTAGGGACGGGTGAGGGCGTAGAGCTACTGGGGTGCAAAAATGGGGCAGGTCAAGTGTAGCGGCCCCCCCTGTCCCGCAGGATTGGGCCCATGCGTGTCCAGCTGGAGCTCAGGGTTCACGGGCCCAGGTCCCCAGGCAATTGGAGGCTCCCCGGCAATTGGAGGCTAATGGGGCGGCAGGCAGGCAGGGTGCTGAGTGCTGCTTGGCTCCTACTGAGCGTGCTCATTGCTCAGTAACATCTGCTGAAGCTGCTGCACTTGCTGGCGATTAAAACGGTGAAAGGGTGCAAGGCAATGGGGGGGGATGGGCAGTGTCTGAGCAGGGGGATCAAACAGCTGGAGGCAGGGGCAGAAGGGGACCAAGGAGCAAAATTGGAGCAGGGGTGGGGGGTAGGAGCCAGGGTTCAGTCCAGGGGTGAGGGCCTGCCAGAGGGTGGCAGAGGGCAAAGCTCGTCACAGGGTGGGGCACAGGGGGGTAACAGATACCCCCATGGGCTGAGCCGCCTGCCCTGTTGGGGGGTGTGGGCAGTCAGCCTTCCAGGCTTAGCAGGAAGTGTTCAGACAGGAGAAATGAAGCAGGCCTGGCCGTCTGAGTCAGCACTCGGCAGGGGTAAAACACGCCCTGCTCCCCCGGTTAGCTCAGTGTTCCTGTTACTGGGACCTCCTCTGACTTGTTGCTGCCCCAGCCTGATTCAATCCTTATTACAGAGAACAGAATAAGGAGCCTCCCTCCAACTCACTGGGATAACGCTCCATTAACTGGCCAGCCAGGTGCATTTACACATCAGAGAATTAACACCTTCAGCGCAGCCTGGCCCATGATGCTGAACACACCCAGGCTTTTCTTTTAAAAGGCCTCTAATTTGGGGCTAGGGACAATTTTCAGTTACACCAAGTCAGCTAAAAATCCAGGCCATTGAGTGTCCAGGTGAAGAGACCACTGGGGAAATCTGCACTAGGTGCAGAGCTGGATGGGGGCTGCTGGTGGGGTATACACTGGCAAAGACGCATGCCCACTGTGTCCTGTGCTTGTAGCATTCAGGGCTGTGACCAGCCAGTCTGATCCTGACACCCTTCTCCATGCCTATCTAGCCACCATAACCGTGGCATTGGCGTTGTTGCACACGGAAGCACAGCATGATCCCATTTCCCAATCACCACAGCCACATGCCTTCTTCTCTCTCTGCACTTTGCTGTGGGGGGCCCCACCTGGCCAGAGGTCAAAAGTCAACAAACCAGGGGGTTAGAAGGCACCGCAAGAGTCATCTAGTCTAACCCCTTGCCAAGATGCAGGATGCTTCTTATCAGCTGTCACAACATAGCATCCCCTGGGGCTGCTATAATCCTTCACCTTGTAAGGGGCATAATCGCAATCTGCTTGGCAGGATTCAGCAGGAGAAATGATCAGGTAGAAGCCAATCGTAATATTGTACCAGGGAGCAAACAGTAATCCATACTCTTCCAAGAACCATAAAATCACAATGCAAAAGGCAAACCCCAGAAATCTTACAGCCTACCCCCGCGAAATGCCTGTGTCCCTCTTATAAAGACCAGAGAAAGCATGGCTCCTGCTTATACAGGGTCAGATTCTATGCTGGTCATTTAATTGCTGGATAATCCACCTCCGCAGTAAATTAATTCTTTCTTTACTCCCTTTTCTTTTGTGATGTGTCATTGAGAGAGGTGGCTTTTTATTCTCCCCAGAGTCTCCCTGAGGTGCAACGTAAAACCAACTACCAGGATTACTTTTTTAGAAACAGAAATGCAATGTTATGTCTTTCTGAATATGTTTCATGCATAAAGTCATTGAAGTGCCCATGTTTTTAATATGATTATTTTCAGTCTATGTTTTTTTTTCAGTACCTCTGCATGAGTTTACTTAAAGGTTATAGAGGAGGACACTATACGGATGTTAAAGGAGTGTGTGAAAGTTAATGTGGCATCTAAAAAATCATACAATAGTTTTTATTGTCTAAGTATTGTAGCAATACTCAAAAATAAATCCATTATCCTAAAGGCTAAGATTATGTCACAGAGATGATGGAATCTGTGACTTCCAGAGACCTCCATGATACTTTCCACTTCAGCCCAAGGGTGGGGGAGGCAGAGCTCTCGGCTACTGAATGGACCTCTCAGGTCCCAGTCATGGAACCTGTAGCTCCTACTGTGGGGAGCAGGGGGCCCTCCACAGCTCTGAGCCACTGCGTGTGGGGTTGGGACCCTGGTACTCTTAGCCACCGCAAGTGGCAGGGGACCCTGGATCTCCCAGCCGCCGTGGGAAACTGGAGGATCCCGGAGACACAGCAGCAGTGGGTGCTGGAACTCCTGGCCTTTCACCCATTGTTTCAGTTATTTTTAGTAAAAATCAGGGATACGTCACGGGCTTCCGTGAGGCTTTGTTCATTGCCCATGACCTGTCTCTGACTTTTCCTAAAATTAACTGTGACAAAAACTTAACCTAAATTATTGTTACTCTATAATAGCCTAACTCAAATCATCCAAAAAATACTGGTAGGGGGCACAAATATGCTTGCTCAGCCAGAGTCCTAAAATGCCCAGTTTAGCTCTGACCACAGGCTGAGTTGTAAAGTTGTTCCCTGTTACACCGTGTTACGAGACAAGATTAGTGACATGTTTGGTTGCAAAATGTTTGCATCCTTGAATCTAAGCATCAACAATAAAACACTAGCTAATGTTGTGATTCACTTTCACTGTCCTTATATGTGAGGGTTATATTTCTCCAAAGGAATTATGTGTCTGTCAATTTCTATATTTTCCATGAGTGCGGTAGCATTGGAGATCTCAATGCACAATTCAAGCATCAAAAACTTACTTTAAATCATAGCATCCATTGGGCTGAATCACCAGGTGCTCTGTGTGCACTACTTTTTCTGTCCGTGGAAACACATCTCTCTAATGGGTCAGAGTTACTCAATGGTAATGAATTCTTTCAGGTTTGTAAAATGAGGTACAGGGTAGCTTCTCTCTTTAACATGGCCTTCTTTATACATGAGCATTATAATGGTCCAAAGGAATTACAAGTGTGTACATTTCAAGCTCGTTCATGTGCAGTGTAGGAATAAAAAACTCAGTACAGAATGGAAATGGGAAAAATGTTGGTACAAGAGAATTTAATTCTGCTCAAGTGTAAATACCCACCACTGAAACAACTACTACAAATAATGGGAGTTAAAGTGCATTGCAAGACTCTAGATGGTTGATCATTGATCACACTTAGATGAGAAGCTCTTTCACTCCAAAGTTCCCCAAAAACGCATCTAAACAAAAAAAAAAAAAACCAGTATGAGCCTCTCTAAGAGTTACTCTCAGGTTAGTGATTTATTTGGAAGCCATGAATGGGAAGTATCCAGTAGGGGTCAGGAGATACAGGTTAGTGTTTGGCATGAGTCTTTCCAACTATTGGGGTTCATTTCTGACTCTGCCAATCACTCCCTATCTGACCTTCACCTGAATGTGCCTCTGTTTACTCCCATCACAAACAGGTATAATTTTAACATGCAGGGTGGACTGTCTGAAGCTTCCTCTGATCTAAGCATTTCAAAGCACTTCACAAACACACATCATGTTTTATATGGCCAAAGAGGTGTATTATTATAATGGTAGTAACTTTTTACTGGAATGGTATGTTCCAATATTAAAGATTAGATTCATGTTAAAAATGCACATCAAGGTCTCAGATGTCCTTCCAGCAGAGGCGGCTCCAGGCACCAGCACTCCAAGTGCGTGCCTGGGGCCGCAGCCGGTCCCTGCGAGGGCAGTAGTCAGGCAGCCTTCCGCATCGCGCCTGCGGGAGGTCCGACGGTCCCGCAGTTTCGGCAGCAATTCAGCGGCAGGTAGGCCGAAGCCGTGGGACTGGCAGACCTCCCGCAGGCAGGCCGCCGAATCCGCAGGACCGGGGACCTCCCGCAGGCAAGCCGCCGAAAGACAGCCTGCCTGCCGTGCTAGGAGCGGCAAAAAAGCTAGAGTCCCTCCCTGCAGTGCCCAGCTGTTGCTGCTTGTTAAGGGCCTTCCCTTCGCCCTGTTCCTGGTTCCTGTCACGCACACAGAAAGCTGAGAACCGGAAGTCTGAAGTGCAGGCAAGATGATGTGTATTGGGTTCATTCAAGCAAGCATGTCCATAGCTCTGTGGCCTGGAAGAACCTTTTTCCCCAGTGGACCAGTTCCCCCTTCCTTAGAAGGCATCATTATACCTGCAGTGCCCGCACTTATCCCACCTCTTACAATTTATGGGAAGTGTTGGGTCTGTGGGCTTCAGTATCACCTTTTCTGTATCCCAAGGCAGGGGGAAGGAGTGAGGTTGTGCTTCGGTCAGGGACAGGCATTTCTTTGGACTTTTAGTGTTTCCTATTCCCATCCCCCTCCAGGCAGGCTGCTTGACCTTATCTCGGGAGAGGAGTTTGAGACAGGACTAGTATCAGAGGGGTAGCCGTGTTAGTCTGGTTCTGTAAAAGCAGCAAAGAATCCTGTGGCACCTTATAGACTAACAGACGTTTTGCAGCATGAGCTTTCGTGGGTGAATGCCCACTTCGTCGGATGCAAGAGTGGAAATTTCCAGGGGCAGGTAAATATAAGCAAGCAAGAAGCAAGCTAGAGATAACGAGGTTAGATCAATCAGGGAGGATGAGGCCCTGTTCTAGCAGTTGAGGTGTGAAAACCAAGGGAGGAGAAACTGGTTCTGTAGTTGGCAAGCCATTCACAGTCTTTGTTTAATCCTAAACTGATGGTGTCAAATTTGCAAATGAACTGAAGCTCAGCAGTTTCTCTCTGAAGTCTGGTCCTAAAGTTTTTTTGCTGGAGGATGGCCACCTTAAGATCTGCTATTGTGAACACTTCAACCTCCCTGGCCGCTGAATTGCCGCCGAATCCGCAGGACTCTTGGACCTCCCGCAGGCGCGCCGCCAAAGGCTACCTGACTGCCACCCTCGCAGGGACTGGCAGGGCGCCCCCCGCGGCTTGCTGCCTCAGGCACGTTCTTGGAGCGCTGGTGCCTGGAGCCGCCGCTGCTGGAAGGACATCTGAGACCTTGATGTGCATTTTTAACATGAATCTAATCTTTAATATTGGAACATACCATTCCAGTAAAAAGTTACTACCATTATAATAATACACCTCTTTGGCCATATAAAACATGATGTGTGTTTGTGAAGTGCTTTGAAATGCTTAGATCAGAGGAAGCTTCAGACAGTCCACCCTGCATGTTAAAATTATACCTGTTTGCGATGGGAGTAAACAGAGGCACATTCAGGTGAAGGTCAGATAGGGAGTGATTGGCAGAGTCAGAAATGAACCCCAGTAGTTGGAAAGACTCATGCCAAACACTAACCTGTATCTCCTGACCCCTACTGGATACTTCCCATTCATGGCTTCCAAATAAATCACTAACCTGAGAGTAAATCTTAGAGAGGCTCATACTGGTTTTTTTTTTATTTTGTTTAGATGGGTTTTTGGGGAACTTTGGGGTGAAAGAGCTTCTCATCTAAGTGTGAGCAATGATCAACCATCTAGAATCTTGCAATGCACTTTAACTCCCATTATTTGTAGTAGTTGTTTCAGTGGTGGGTATTTACACTTGAGCAGAATTAAATTCTCTTGTACCAACATTTTTCCCATTTCTATTCTGTACTGAGTTTTTTATTCCTACACTGCACATGAACGAGCTTGAAATGTACACACTTGTAATTCCTTTGGAGCATTATAATGCTCATGTATAAAGGCGGCCATGATAAAGAGAGAAGCTACCCTGTACCTCATTTTACAAACCTGAAAGAATTCATTACCACTGGGTAACTTTGACCCATTAGAGAGATGTGTTTACAGGGAAAGAAAAAGTAGCACACACAGAGCACCTGGTGATTCAGCCCAATGGATGCTATGATTTAAAGCAAGTTTTTGATGCTACCGCACTCATGGAAAATATAGAAATTGACAGACACATAATTCCTTTGGAGAAATATAACCCCCACATATAAGGACAGTGAAAGTGAATCACAATATTAGCCAGTGTTTTATTGTTGATGCTTAGATCCAAGGATGCAAACATTTTGCAACCAAACACGCCACTAACCTTGTCTTGTAACACGGTGTAACAGGGAACAACTTTACAACCAGGGGCAGCTCCAGGCCCTAGCACGCCAAGCACGTGCTTGTGGAGGCATGCCGCAGGGGGGGCTCTGTCGGTTGCCGGGAGGATGGCAGGCGGCTCTGGTGGACCTCCTGCAAGTGTCCCTGTGGAGGGTCCGCTGGTCCCGTGTCTTCGGTGGAGCATCTGCAGGCACGCCCATTAAGAATACAGAAATATGGCTTCCTCCTTTCTGGAAGGGTTAGAATGAACCGCCCAGTGCCCTCCTTTCTGGCAGGGTTAGAATGAACTGCCCAGTGCCCTGACACAGGCATTTGAGGGACACAGGCATTTTGCAGGGGTAGGCTGTAAGATTTCTGGGGTTTGCCTTTTGCATTGTGATTTTATGGTTCTCGGAAGAGTATGGATTACTGTTTGCTCCCTGGTACAATATTACGATTGGCTTCTACCTGATCATTTCTCCTGCTGAAACCTGCCAAGCAGATTGCGATTATGCCCCTTACAAGGTGAAGGATTATAGCAGCCCCAGAGGATGCTATGTTGTGACACCTAATAAGAAGCATCCTGCATCTTGGCAAGGGGTTAGACTAGATGACTCTTGCGGTGCCTTCTAACCCCCTGGTTTGTTGACTTTTGACCTCTGGCCAGGTGGGGCCCCCCACAGGAAAGTGCGGAGAGAGAAGAAGGCATGTGGCTGTGGTGATTGGGAAATGGGATCATGCTGTGCTTCCGTGTGCAACAACACCAATGCCACGGTTACGGTGGCTAGATAGGCATGGAGAAGGGTGTCAGCAACAGACTGGCTGGTCACAGCCCTGAATGCTACAAGCACGGGACACAGTGGACATGCATCTTTGCCAGTGTATACCCCACCAGCAGCCCCCATCCAGCTCTGCACCCAGTGCAGATTTCCCCAGTGGTCTCTTCACCTGGACACTCAAGGGCCTGGATTTTTAGCTGACTTGGCACAACTGAAAATTGTCCCTAGCCCCAAATTAGAGGCCTTTTAAAAAGAAAAGCCTGGGTGTGTTCAGCATCATGGGCCAGGCTGCGCTGAAGGTGTTAATTCTCTGATGTGTAAATGCACCTGGCTGGCCAGTTAATGGAGCGTTATCCCAGTGAGTTAGAGGGAGGCTCCTTATTCTGTTCTCTGTAATAAGGATTAAATCAGGCTGGGGCAGCAACAAGTCAGAGGAGGTCCCAGTAACAGGAACACTGAGCTAACCGGCGGAGCAGGGCGTGTTTTACCCCTGCCGAGTGCTGACTCAGACGGCCAGGCCTGCTTCATTTCTCCTGTCTGAACACTTCCTGCTAAGCCTGGAAGGCTGACTGCCCGCAGCCCCCAACAGGGCAGGCGGCTCAGCCCATGGGGGTTTCTGTTACCCGCCTGCCCCACCCTGTGCCGAGCTTTGCCCTCTGCCACCCTCTGGCAGGCCCTCACCCCTGGACTGAACCCTGGCTCCTACCCCCCACCCCTGCTCCAATTTTGCTCCTTGGTCCCCTTCTGCCCCTGCCTCCAGCTGTTTGATCCCCCTGCTCAGACACTGCCCATCCCCCCCCCATTGCCTTGCACCCTTTCACCGTTTTAATCGCCAGCAAGTGCAGCAGCTTCAGCAGATGTTACTGAGCAATGAGCACGCTCAGTAGGAGCCAAGCAGCACTCAGCACCCTGCCTGCCTGCCGCCCCATTAGCCTCCTAGTGCCCGGGAGCTTCCAATTGCCTGGGGACCTGGGCCCGTGAACCCTGAGCTCCATCTGGACACGCATGGGCCCGATCCTGCGGGACAGGGGGGGCCGCTACACTTGACCTGTCCCATTTTTGCACCCCAGTAGCTCTACGCCCTCGCCCCTCCCTAGTGACAGCCCTGCCTGTGGTAGGAGGAGTCGGAAGTATTGGGTTCTACTTCTGTTCCTGCCACTGACCCCCAGGTCATCTCTACGTCCCTCTGTTTCTACGCCTCTCAGTCATAGAGAGTCAGGGCGTTGGGGCTGGAAGTTCTTCAGGGTCCTCAGAACTCCAGATGGCAAAGCCCCTCACATAGGGGCAGATTCACCCCTGGGCAGACGGCCACCACAAAAGCCCATACTGCACTTGAGACCATGTTAAGACTCAGTTTGGAGATTTAAAATTGGACTAAAGTTGTTCATAGGCATCGTACCATCCCCCAGCCAAAGGGTGAATTTCAGACTTAAGGCCTTGATAAGAAATATGCTGGTGGGCAATGGAATGATTCCCATTAACTTCAAAGTGAATTGGGGGGTCTGACCCGTTGAGAATGCAGAAACATGGCTGCCTCCTTCCTGGCAACGTTAGAATGAACTGCCCCGTGCCCTGAACCACGACCAGCATGAATGGAAAGGACCAGCCTGGATTCCTTTCATCGCACCCATCTGTGCTACTGACGCCGCTCAGAATCACCTTGACATTCATTCTCATTGCAGCACCAATAAAGTCAGTGGAATGGCGCCAGGAACACAGTTGGCCTGTACCATTTGAAGAGGAAAGAAAGATGATGGGTGCAACGTGCATGTCATGGCCTCTGAGGCTGAGATTAACCCTATAATTGCAACTCCTGAGGAAAACAGCTGCATCCAAAGGAGGATTTTGCAAGATAATCAAGTTTATTTGGTAACTAATTACAACCGCCTCCACAAACAGCATCTCAGAACCTCCAGGCAGTCCTAGGAACCGTATAAAAGCGCTCACCACTCAGGGCTCTTCTAAACCCTTCTCTGGACTTCAGCTCCTCATTGAACTGGGTAAGTCCAATTCAACTCAATCGCTTTTGAACTCTAGAGGTGTGACAGTAGGGGTTATTTTCATGGAAAACCGAGTCTTACATGTACTCATGGTGACATTAATCAAGGATCAGGGTGTTCTTCCATAATTATCTTGTGTAGTGATTTAGTTACAGGAGCTGGTGGATTCATGATTTATTTCAGAGCAACATATGTAATTGGGAAAACTATTTCCTCTTAACTGGAAATAGATTTTAGGGTATGGAAATCTTTTCAGTAACTTTAGAAAGTCATTTAGCCATTTTCACTTAGCCGTATTAGGAAGAAAGTTTCCCAGGTTAGTCCAGTAAAGACGTATTAGGTGGTCTTTTACTTTCTTCAGATGCAGTTGTTACTAATCACTATTGGAGACAGGAGAATGGATTAAGCTGACAAGTGGTGAGATCCAGTCTAGCAATTCTTATGCTCTTTTCAGCAGAAATACCCCTTGAAGGTGCCTTTCCTCAGATGATGTAATTTAGTGTCCCTCCATGGAAGTCAGTGGACCTGAATCCCCAAGCTGAGGAGCTTGTCCTTAGTGATTTCTTTGGAGAAAAGTAAAGTTTTCTGTGTATTCATTAGCAAATATTGTTGACTCACAAGCTTTGGAAAATCAAAGAACTACACTGGGATATCGGACTCAAGTGGTTTGCACGCAGACATTAAATCCTCAAACGAAAGGAAGTGATTACCATGATCCCAGTCATATTCTCTTTGAGAAATGTCTAAAATGGACACAGAATGCCAGGTGTCCAGCATAGAAATAGTGACACTTATTCCAGTCGGCTGGAATTCCAGGCATTTCGAGCGGCTCAAGGGGGCCAGTTGAGAGGGAAGTTTAATGCGAGTGGACAAGAGGTATAGAAAGAGGCTATAGAAAGAAAGACATGGCCATGAACTAAGTCCACTCTTCCTTTCTCTCTTGGGCCGCACCGAGCTTTGAAGCCTTTCTTCCACCAGCCCTTCTACCTTCTCTTTACTCTAGTCCCTGTTGTGTGTTTCAGGTTTACCTCCATCCCAGAAAGATGACTTTCTCCAGCCTGTGCTATCCAGAATGCGGGGTGGCCCGACCCAGTCCAGTTACTGGCAGCTGCAACGAGCCGTGCGTTAGGCAGTGCCCTGACTCCGAAGTGGTGATCAGACCCTCACCGGTTGTCGTGACCCTCCCAGGACCCATTCTCAGCCATTACCCTCAGGAGAGTGTAGTGGGAGCCGTCGGAGCACCTGTGGTCGGAGCCGGTTTCGGGGGCTCATTTGGTTTGGGGGGATTGCATGGCTATGGAGGCCGTTATGGAGGATTGTACGGTTTAGGAGGATATGGTGGTTATGGCGGCCATTATGGTTATGGGGGATTATGTGGTTATGGGGGATTAGGCGGTTACCTGGGCGGATATGGTTATGGGGGATTATGTGGCTCTGGGGTATCTTGCCATAGGTACCTCCGTGGAAACTGTGGGCCATGTTAAACCCATCAGGAATATTTCGTGAACAAGGAAGAACCAGGATATGAACAGCAAGATACAGATTCGCGGCTGATCTTTTGGGCATGGCTTTCAGAAGTGCTGGGCAAACAGGGCTCCAGCTGAACTCAGTGGGAGCTGTGTGTGCTCAGCACCTTGGGCTGACAGCCATGCTGCATTTCTAATGTTACACTTTGTGACTCTTTCTGCCAAGGCTTTCCCACCCGTGTGGTGATTCTCACTTTCACCTGTGGACTCATTCTGAATTACATGCAGGCTGTTTACACAAACCCCACTGTTTAAAGGAAATAGGGGCCTTAAAACGGGCATCAGCTACATTTATTATTATTTTATGTCCCTTGAGAGTGGGAAAAAGAGACCTTGCTGGGAAGGAGAATTAGACCCTGTCTGTTCGATCCTTTCCACCAATACATGTCTTTAGCGTCTTGCTTTGACCTTCTCTCTGGCAGATGTTTAATTGAGAAGCTGCGTAGTCCTCTGCTTCTGTTTTGCTTTGTCTCACTTCTCACTGACTGGGGTAATAAAAGTAGCTTAACATGGGTGCAGAGGGGACTTGTCAACATCTACAGCTGCAACAATGACAAAAAAACATTGTGTGTGAAATAGATCCCATTGAGGTGGGTGATTGGTTGCAACCTTTCTTGAAAAACTGAAAATCTGTTTGTTCCGCTCTAGTATTTTTCTTGTAACTGTGTACTGCAAATGTCACTCGCATTAAAAACTCTTGACGCATCACAATATCTGTCTTCTGGTTCTCCTTGTTCCTCCCTCCTTTTTTAAACATTCCCCTGGACAAAATTCATCCCTGAAGAACCAGCTGCATCAGGCACTTCTCAAGATGTGACTTTTTGAATCCCTGGAGCAATAGGAGAATTCAGCCCTTGAAGTAGTTTACAGCATTAGGAGGGGCTTCCCTACTGGGGTGCAGTTCCACCTTGCATTACCGGCTCTAACAAAGTAAAGTTAACTCTGGCCCGAATTCCTTGAATGGCAGAGCAACTTTCAGGACAAGATGCCTTTGCTTCTAGAGCGCTTTGAAAGTTTGGCTCTTCACTAGGAAGCTCTTCCCAACAAGCACTACACAAATCCCCCTCCCTGTTCTATGGAGCTTCCCTTCCCCAGGGTTTGGGGGTTTCAACAGGGATTATTCATACAGGCGAATGTTGGGATAACTTTACTCACCTGACCATTTGTTATGGGTACTTTCTCTGGAGCCGTCAGATCAAATCAAATCCATTTCCATCACTACCTCTCCTCCCGGTGCTAAGGCTGAATGTTTAAACCAATGTATCTCTGGCATGTCATTTGAGAGCATTTCCAGTAAAAAACTCTCCAACAGAGACTCTGCTGAAACATCACTATGGAGTCAGCAGCCCTTTTTTAGACTAATTCTCCTTTTTCCAGGAAATTCTTCTCTTCACCTCTGACGGGACCTCCAGTGACATGTAGCATGTAGCACCCATCTCGGAAGCAGGCTGTCATGACAACCTAGTGGGAGGTGTAAATTCAACCAGCTCTGCTCCTTGACACCAAGTTTGCACTCACTTTGCATTGCTGGAGATGAGCTGACAAGATTTACGGCAATGGGGCAAAACTAGTTCAGCTTCACTCTGAGGCCTGGTCTACACTAGGAGTTTATGTCGAATTTAGCAGCTTTAATTCGACTTAGCCGTGCACCCGTCCACACCAGGAAGCTAATTAGTTCAACCTAGAGGGTTCTTTAGTTCGAATTCTATACTCCTCCCCGACGAGGGGAGTAGCGCCAAATTCGACATGGCTATGTCGAATTAGCCTAGGTGTGGACGGAAATTGACCTTAGTAGCTCCGGGAGCTATCCCACAGTGCACCACTCTGTTGACGCTCTGGACAGCAGTCCGAGCTTGGATGTTCTGACCAGCCACACAGGAAAAGCCCCGGGAAAATTTGAATTCCTTTTCCTGTCTGGCCAGTTTGAATCTCATTTCCTGGTTGGACATCGGGGCGAGCTCAGCAGCACTGGCAGCGATGCAGAGCTCTCCAGCAGAGGTTTCCATGCAATCTCTGAATAGAAAGAGGGCCCCAGCATGGACTGACCGGGAAGTCTTGGATCTGATCGGTGTGTGGGGTGAGGAGTCTGTGCTTTAGGAGCTGCGCTCCAAAAAACAGAATGCAAAGACCTACGAGAAGGTCTCCAAAGCCATGAGAGACAGAGGATACAGCCGGGATGCAACGCAGTATCGCGTGAACATCAAGGACCTGAGACAAGGCTACCAGAAGACCAAAGCGGCAAATGGACGCTCCGGAGCCCAGCCCCAGACATGCCGCTTCTACGAGGCACTGCATGCCATTCTCGGTGGGTCTGACACAACTGCCCCACCAGTGACCGTGGACTCCGACGATGGGATAGTGTCGACGGCCAGTTCCTCGGCGATGTTCGCGGACGGGGAAGATGAGGAAGGGTTTGTGGAGGACGAGGCAGGCGACAGTGCTTACAACACTGGTTTCCCCGACAGCCAGGATCTCTTCATCACCCTCAGGGAGATCCCCTACCAACCCTCCCCAGCAGTTACCCTGGACCCTGAATCAGGGGAAGGATCAGTCGGTAAGTGCTTTAAACGTAAACTTTTATTATTAATGTAACAGGAATCTGAACTATGTGAAAAGGAGGTCTCTCTATATATGGGGATAGAACAGAAATCCTCCTGGGAGATCTCCACTAAGCTCTCCTGGAGGTAATCGAAAAGCCTCTGCAGGAGGTTCCTGGGGAGAGCTGCCTTATTGGGTGCTCCGTGGTAGCACACTTTTCCATGCCAGGCTTTCATGAGGTATTCTGGGAGCATTGCCTCCACGAGCATGGCAGCATAGGCCCCTGGTTTGTGCTGGCTTTCACGCAGCATGCGCTCTCTATCTCCTTCAGTGACCCTCCTCAGGGTGATCTCACTCAGCGACGCCTGCATCTAATTAGGGGAATTACTGTAATGTTACGCCTGGTCCAAAGTATTTTTAAAAAATCTCCAGAGAGACGGCGTAGCAGAGACTCAGCACGCTACTGCGTGACAAGCGTAACGGAAAGCCAAAGAATCAAATGGATGCTCATGGAGGGAGGGAGGGGGGACTGAGGATGCAAGCTATCCCACAGTTCCTGCAGTCTCCAAAAAGCATTTTCATTCTTGACTGAGCTCCCAATACCTGTATGGTCAAACACATTGTCCGTGGTGGTTCAGGGCATAGCTCGTCAATGTACCCCCACCCCCCACCCCCAGAAGGAAAAGGAAAAAAATCGTCTCTTGACTCTTTTAAATGTCACCCTATGCTTACTGAATGCTGCTGGTAGACGCGATGCTGCGGCACTGTACTGTAGCATCCTCCCCCCACCGCCTCATGAGTGGCTGACGGTGCAATATGACTGGTATCCGTCCTCATCATCAGCCTTGTGGCAGATGGTGTAGTGCAGTAGGACAACTATCCGTCCTCGTCATCAGCCCATATGTAGACGGCCTGCTAACCGTCTTCATCATAGCAACAGGGGGCTGAGCTCCATCAGCCCCCGCCCTTCATGTGAAAAGAAAAGATTCTGTACTGCCTGGACTATCATAGCAGCAGGATGCTGGTCTCCTCTCCCGCACACTGCTTAATGTCCTGTCTGGACTATCATAGCAGCTGGAGGCTGCTTTCCACTCATTTCATTTCACTAACAAGTCACTGTTTCTTATTCCTGCATTCTTTATTACTTCAACACACAAATGGGGGGACACTGCAACGGTAGCCCGGGAAGGCTGGGGGAGGAGGGAAGCAACAGGTGGGGTTGTTTCAGGGGCACTCCCTGTGAATGGCATGCGGCTCATCATTCCTGCATGATCTGACACGGAGCAGCTGTGCTCTCTAGTTCTCTGATACACTACAGCCCTAGTACACTTGCCCCATATTCTAGGCAGGACTGATTCTATTTTTAGATACCATAAAGGAGGGATTGACTCATGGAGTCATTCCCAGTTTTGTCTTTTGCGCCCCCGGCTGATCTTGGCCAGGGGCACCTTTGACAGCAGCAGAAGGTATAGTGCAGTAGGACTGGTAACCGTCATCACATTGTCAATTTACAATGGCATGGTAGATGGTACAATATGGCTGATAACCATCTCTACTGTCATGCAAAAGCAAAGGAATGCTGCTGTGTAGCGCTGCTGAATCGCCTCTGTCCGCGGCATCTAGTACACATACGGTGACAGTGACAAAAGGCAAAACAGGCTCCATGGTTGCCACGCTATGGCGTCTGCCAGGGTAATCGAGGGAAAATGGGCTCGAAATGATTGTCTGCCGTTGCTTTCCCGGAGGAAGGAATGAGTGACGACATGTACCCAGAACCACCCGCGACACTGAAATTTGCACCATCGGGCACTGGGATCTCAACCCGGAATTCCAAGGGTTGGGGGACACTGCGATGGGGTGGAACAGGGGCAGAGTTTATGCTTTCCGGATTGCCTGGAGCAGGAGTGCGCACGAGATAGGTGCTGTGCATGGTCTTGTTCACAGAGACAGACTAGACTGTGTTCATTGTTCGCAGAAATGTATCTTTGCAAGGAATTCACTCCCTTTTTCCCATCACACAGCTTCGACTGTCTCCAGACCTGCCCCAGCATCCCCCTCACAGAGGCTGGCAAAGATTAGGCAGCGAAAGAAAAAGACACGGGACGAGATGTTCGCTGAACTTATGGGCTGCTCCCAAGCCGAGGCGGACCAGCAGAGCCAGTGGAGGGAGAACCTCTCTCTGTACCAGCGCTCACACAGCGAATGGGAGGAGAGGTGGCGTGAGGAAGAGAAGCAGGCGACTCAAACGCTGCTTGGACTAATGAGGGAGCAAACGGACATGCTCCGGCGCCTTGTGGATGTTCTGCAGGACCGCAGGCAGGAGGACAGAGCCCCCCTGCAGTGTATCTGCAACCGCCCTCCCCCGCCACAAAGTCCCATACCCCCCTCACCCAAAATAACCAGAAGGAGGGGCGCCAGGGGCCGTGAAAACTGTCACCGCACCCCAGCAGAGTGCTCAAGTACCCAAAAGCTCTGATTCCCTAAATTTTGAGAAGTCCTTCCCTTGCTGACTCACCCAAGCCCCAATCCCAGTTTCATCCCCTAACTGTCTAGTTAATTATTAAAAATACTTTGCTGTTAATTACTGTTTCCCTCATGTTTTTTTACAGAAGACTGTGTTTGAAGGGAGGGGTGGGGAAGGGGGTTGGTAATTGCATAGGACAGTCCCCTTGCCAGGGTACAGACACGGTGGCAGGATCAGCAGCAGGTCACACACACAGTGCAGTCAGTAGGCACCCTGGTCGGTATGGGAGGTGGTTTCCAGGTTCTGTGTGGGTGGGGGGGTACGTGACTTTGTAGCGGGGGAGGGCGGTTACAGATCTTATGCAGTGGTCCTTGTCCTGGACCACAGAGCCATGCAGCAGAGGAATCTGTATCCATCCTCCTCCGCCACAAGGTCACATAGCCCCCGCACACAGAGTCCCAAAAAGGAGGGATGGCAGGCTCCGTTGAAACAACCAGTCTGGCACTGCGGACCGCTCTAGGAGCAGGAGCCTGTCATTCCTTGAGTTTAGAGGCGGTCTTTACATCACCGCACACCTAGAATTACTCCTGCGTATGAGAAGCTAGCAGTTGCCAGGCTAGAAGAGAAGAATGGCCCAATGCAGTATCCTGTCTCAATGAGTGTCATTCACCAGCTGCTTCAGAAGAAAGCAGAAGCACAACGAGTTAGTTCTTTATGGAGGAAAGATGGAATTTCTTCCTAAATCCTAAATTAAAAATTGTGGGTGAGATTTTTCAGAGCTCCCTAAGGGATTTGAATGCCCACGTTCCAACTAAAATCAAGAGGCTCTAGTGTCTCAACTCCATCTCTTGCTCCGAAAATCCAGAGCTTAACTTCTAAACCATGAAAAGACCAATGCCTGCAACTCAAAAATGGGGAAAAATGAAAAGACCCCAATCCATTCCCATTGTTAAGAGTTATAAAGTGTATGTGCAAGATTCAGTGGTAAGTTAAAAGGATCACTAACACATCATATGAATGTGGCTGGAGCAAGCAAATTATAGGACATCTCTAGTTCACATAGGAGAATAAGTTAACGTGCTTAGAAGACCCCGTAGTCATGAGTGTTTTAATAAACTTTTTTAGACTGGCTGGAGGACTTGAGTCCCTTTTTTCCTGAAGGCCTGATTAGCTACAAACCAATCTTTGATAACTCCTCCAATAGATATAATTTTTTTCGGTGTGTTTTTGATGATTAATTTTTTCTAGGATTGTCTTTTAGTTGCTTTTAACTTACACGATTAACAGAAAAAAATTAATGACGACTAAAAAAATAATCGCAGTTTTCATCGTACTGTTAAACAACGGAATAAGAATTGAAATATATTAAATATTTTGGTTGTTTTTCTACAGTTCAAATATATTGATTTCTATGATGTCACAGAATACTTTTTTTGATTACAAATATTTGCACTGTAAAAATGGAAAACAAAAGAAATAGTATTTTTCAATTCACCTCATACAAGTGCTATAGTGGAATCTCTTTATCTTACGACACCGGCTACAACAGTGCCATGTCAACACCTGTTCTCACTTTCAGGTGATATTGTAAACAAGAAGCGGGCAGCGTTATCTCCTGCAAATGTAAACAAACTTGTTTTTCTGAGCGATTGCCTGAACTAAAAGTAGGACTGAGTGGATTTCTAGGTGCTAAAGATTTACATGGTTTGATTTCTGAATGCAGTTTTTTTTGCACATGATTTTACCTTTGTAAATTCAAGTTTCATGATAAAGAGATTGCACTATGGCACTTGTATTAGGTGAACTGAGAAATACTATTTCTTTTGTTTCTTTTTTACAGTGCAAATATTTGTAATAATAATAATATCAAGTGGGCACTGTACACTTTGTATTCGGTGTTGTAATTGAAATAAATATATATGAAAATGTAGTAAAAATACACAAATATTTAAATAAATGATACTCTATTATTGTTTAACAGTGTGATTAATTGTGATTAATTTTTTTAATCGTTTGACAGCCCTAATTAATTCCTAACTCTAAGTGGTGTGACGTGCACACAAGACTGGCCCTAGACCAAATGGTGCCCCAGGTGAGGAGCATCTTCAATGGTCCCTCCTCCAATTTTCAAACTTTTGAATACCATTTGTAGCCCATTTCTTGACCTTGATGTATGATTTGCATGCATGATTTATCCCTGTCACATAAGACGATATAGTTGCATGCTAGGGTCTGTAAATCTATATTTATTCATGCCATATATAAGCAATTAAAGACAGTCATTTCCTCTAAGCTTATAGAATTTTTTTTTTAATTTTAAGAATAACTGAACTGTACTAACATCCAGCAATTGAACTGTGCACCAACACTGGCTAGATCAGCATTAAATAGTATAGTATTACCGCAGGCGACAGCCTTAGGATGTTACCCTAGTGCTTTAGTTCAGAAGTTCGCTTTTCTAACCTTTGCCCTTGCAAACTGAAGCACAGCATCAGAGAGATCCAAACACTGGCCAATGGCATTTTCAAGTGATAAAAGAGCAAGCAATGTTAGTCTCTCATCGGCCATCATTGATTGAAGATATGTTTTTATGAGCTGGAGCTTTGAAAAACTGCACTCATCACTAGCCATTGTGACTGGCAGTGTGAGCAGAATCCTCAAAGCTGTCCACACATTAGGAAAAGTGTCCTTCAGCTCTTCATTATGAATGAATTGGAGAAGTTGGAGTGGAGAGTGCTTCCCATGTGGCAAAATGTGATGGATGTTGTCCAATTCGACACAGAGGTCTTTATCATTGAGGTCCGAATAGTCCCCATGCATCAGCATTCATTGATGATCTGTACAATTGGTCAAGAGTCTTTTTGTGTCTGTTGGCAGCTTTTTACGGTCATACAAAAAAACCCAGGTCTTTTCTCTGTGCTTCATTTGTCTGAACCTTTCTTCGATGAACACTCGAGCAGTGTTGACGAGTGAGCAAAAAAACTCCCTCTTGAATTTTTCTTTGAGCTTCCCATCACCTCGTCTCTGCCCTCATAACCAAACTGTCTCTTCTGCCAATGAATACGAATTTCCTTGAAGACAGCTCAGCTGCTAAGTTTTCTGCCATTTCTTTGGCAACAGTCAGGGCCTCTTCAAATCTGTTGTCTCTGTAGGCCACAACGAAATCAAGACAGCATCTCATCAAAATAGTAGCGGTCATGACGTCCATCGACTGAGTTTTTATTGTCTTTCTTACAACGTTTACTGGGAATGGGATATTGTGCTAAACCACTGAAATCAGTGATCTGGTTTGCCAACTTTTGCACCTCGTGTCGGATTCCAGCCTGTGAAAGAAACTGATTGGAACATCTCTGAGAGTGAGATTTTCTTGTACTCAGTTTCTTAATGTATTAGTCTTAGGGTACGTCTACACTACAAGACTATTTCGAATCTGCTTAATTCGAATTTGTGGAATCGACCTTATGAAGTCGAATTTGTGTATCCACACTAAATACACTAATTCGACTGTCTGAGTCCACAGTAACGGGGCCAGCGTCGACTTTGGAAGCGGTGCACTGTGGGAAGCTATCCCACAGTTCCCGCACTCCCCACTGCCCATTGGAATGCTGGGTAGAGCCCCCAATGCCTGCTGGGGGAAAAAATGTGTTGAGGGTGGTTTTGGGTAACTGTCATCATTGAACCGTCAATCACGCCCTCCCTCCCTGAAAGCGCCGGCGGGAAATCTGTTCGCGCCCTTCTCTGGTCGGTTACAGCGCGGACGCCACAGCACTGCGAGCATGGAGCCCGCTGTGATCATCACTGCACTTATGGCCATTGTCAACTCCTCGCACCTTATCGTCCACCTCTTCCACAGTCAGCTGCTGAGAAATCGGGCGAGGAGGCTCCGTCAGCGCGGTGAGGACAGGAAGTCACAGAGTGGCGCAGACCTCTCAGAAAGCAGGGTACGCCGCCCAGTGGAGATCATGGTGGCAATGGGTCAAGTTCATGGTGTGGAACGGCGATTCTGGGCCCGGGAAACAAGCACGGAGTGGTGGGACCGCATAGTGCTGCAGGTCTGGGATGAATCACAGTGGCTGCGAAACTTCAGGATGCGTAAGGGCACTTTCCTTGAACTCTGTGACTTGCTGGCCCCTGCCCTGAAGCACCAGGACACCCGGATGCGAGCAGCCCTGACTGTGCAGAAGCGAGTGACCATAGCCCTCTGGAAACTTGCAACGCCAGACAGCTACTGGTCAGTAGCGAACCACTTTGGCGTGGGCAAAACTACCGTAGGGCTTGCTGTGATTCAAGTAGCCCACGCAATCGTTGAGCAGCTGTTCTCAAAGGTAGTGACCCTGGGAAACGTCCAGGTCGTCATAGATGGCTTCGGCGCGATGGGATTCCCAAACTGCGGTGGGGCTATAGATGGCACTCACATCCCTATCCTGGGACCGGCCCACCAGGCCAGCGAGTACATTAACTGAAAGGGCTACTTTTCTATGGTGCTGCAAGCACTGGTGGACCATAGGGGACGTTTTACCAACATCTACGTGGGGTGGCCGGGCAAGGTTCATGACGCGCGTGTGTTCAGGAACTCTGGTCTGTTTAAACGCCTCCAGGCAGGTAGTTTCTTCCCGGACCACAAAATAACGGTTGGGGATGTGCAGATGCCTACAGTGATCCTCGGGGACCCAGCCTACCCGCTACTGCCCTGGCTCATGAAGCCCTATACAGGCGCCTTGGACAGTGAGAAGGAACTCTTCAACTACCGGCTGAGCAAGTGCAGAATGGTGGTGGAGTGTGCTTTCGGACGTCTCAAGGGGAGATGGCGGAGCTTACTGACTTGCTCGGACCTCAGCGAAAAAAATATCCCCGTTGTTATTGCTGCTTGCTGTGTGCTCCACAATCTCTGTGAGAGCAAGGGGGAGACCTTTATGGCTGGATGGGAGGTTGAGGCCAATCGCCTGGCTGCTGATTACGCTCACCCAGACAGCCGTGCCGATAGAAGATCCCAGCGGGAAGCGCTGTGCATCCGGGAGGCTTTGAAAGCTAGGTTCCTCGGAGAGCAGGGTAACCTATGACTCTCCAGTTGATTTACAGAGAAGCTGAACCTGAGCCTGTTTCAGTGACTGTTGACTTCGATCTGCGGTTACATACCCCGTTCTCCAGGTTTCCCCCCTTCCAACACACATTTTAAAATAACTTTAATGGAACACTGATTATTAATAAAGTTTTCTTTAATTATGAATTCCTGTTCAAGGGTTGAAACATGGACGCGGACTGTGGTGGATACGGTGTGCACTGATGTCCAGACCGCTTCTACACTAGAGGAATGACAGGCTCCTGCTCCTACAGCGGTCTCTGGGGGGAGGACTGTTGCAGGTGGGTGTGCAGGAAGGGGTGGGTTTGCAGGAAGGGGTGAGGGGTGCCGTCTTTGGGACGGAGTTTGGATGCAGGCTCTGGGCTGGGGGTTGGGGCGTAGGAAGGGGTGAGGGGGGTGTGGGAAGGGTGAGTATGTGTCCGTGGATGAGGGCTCTTGCTGGGGCTCAGGGCATCGGAGAGGCTCGTGGCTAGGGTGGAAGGGCATGGTAAGGGCAGCCTGCCTTGCCATTTGTGGATGTCAGGCGCTAGGACCCTGGGGCAGCATACACCTCACAGACTGACCTGGGGCAGCATTCACCTCCCAGAATGACCCTAGTGCCTAGTGACTGCAGTCTGTGTGTGTCCTGCTGTTGATCCTGCCCCCAAGTCTGTACCCTGGTAATGGAGGCTGTCCTATGCAATTAAAAAACCCCTCCCCCCCCTTCACACAAAGTCTTCTGACAAGGAAAACGTGACGGAAACAGTGAATAACAACAAACTACTTTTAATAGTCAACTACACAGTGGGGGGATGAAACTTGGATTTGGGACTGGGTGATCCAGGAAGGGAAGCACTTCTCATACTTTAGGGAATGAGAGCTGTTTGGTACATGAGCACTCTGCTGGGGTGGAGTGACAGTTTTCACGGCCCCTAGCACCCCTCCTTCTTGTGATTTTTGGTGAGGGGGGGACAGGACTTTGTGGCGGGGGAAGGCGGTTGCAGATACAGTTCAGGGAGGCTCTCTGCTCCTGCCTGCGGTCCTGCAGAACATCTACAAGGCGCCAGAGCGTGTCCGTTTGCTCCCTCATTAGCCCAAGCAGCGTTTGAGTCGCCTGCTGGTCTTCCTGCTGCCACCTGTCCTCCCGTTCGCTGTGTGAGCGCTGGTGCTGACATAGGGTCTCCCTCCACTGTCTCTGCTCGGCCGCCTCGGCTCTGGAGCAAGCCATCAGTTCCGAGAACATGTCGTCCCTAGTCTTTTTCTTTCGCCGCCTAATCTGCGCCAGCCTCTGTGAGGGGGATGCCGGGGCAGTTCGTGAAAGAGCCGCAGCTGTGTGATGGGAAAAAGGAAGTGATTTCCTTGAAAAGATACATGTTTGCGAACACTGAACACAGTCTAGTCAGTTTCTGTGAACAAGACCATACAGGGCACCTAGTCTCATGAGCTCTCAGGACAAGTTAGAGATTTCGGAATACGCTTTCATTGGCTGCGGTCTTGCACAGGAGATCGGACAAGCGGGGCGGTACAGCTGAATCCGTGTAGCAGCCAGGCCTGGTAAGCACTACACTATAGGCTGCTTAACAGTTAATGGATAGCTGTGCCCTCCCGCTGAAGGCAATCTGTAAAGCATAAAGTCTGACCCTGTTCCAGCCCCTCGCGGCTGTGCCCGGGAAAGATCACTGTATGCTTTTCCTCTGCGGCCTCCAACACGTGGCTGTTAAACGAAGGTCATTGCTATGCAAAGTAAAAGTCAAGCATTCACAATAGTAACAGTACACTAATTGCCCTAATTAGATGCAGCAGTCGCCGAACGAGATTACCCTGAGGCGGGTCACTCGGAGAGAGAGAGAGAGGATGCTGCTAGAATCCCTGCACAGACCAGGACCGTACGCTGCAATGCTGGTGGAGGCAATGATTCCGCTGTACATTAGGATGGCCTGGCGCGGAAGAGTGTGCTTCCACGGAGCACCAAATAAGGCACCTCTCCCCAGGAACCTCCTGCGGAGACTTTTCGAGCTGCTCTCCGAGAGCTTCGTGGAAGTGTCCCAGGAGGATTTCTGTTCCATCCCTATATGTGTGGACCTTCTCTTTATATAGTTTTTTAAGGAAAAGTTTTTATATAGTTTTTACATATTTTTTATTCCTGTTTTTAAAAAAATAAATGTTTCCATGTTTATAGCACTTACCGACTGATCCTTCCCCTGATTCTGAGTCCGGGTTAACGGCCGGGGAGGGTTGGTAGGGGATCTCTGTGAGGGTGATGAAGAGATCCTGGCTGTCGGGGAAAGCGGTATTGTAAGCGCTGTCGCCTGCATCGTCCTCCACAAACCCTTCCTCATATTCCCCATCGGCGAACATCGCCGAGGAACTGCCCCTCGACACTATCCCATACTCAGAGTCCACGGTCACTGGTGGGGCAGTGGTGGCAGACCCACCTAGAATGGCATGCAGTGCCTCGTAGAAGCGGCATGTCTGGGGCTGGGCTCCGGAGCGTCCGTTTGCCGCTCTGACTTTTTGGTAGCCTTGTCTCAGGTCCTTGATTTTCATGCGGCACTGCGTTGTATCCCGGCTGTATCCTCTGAGTGCCATGGCTTTGGAGACCTTCTCGTAGGTCTTTGCATTCCGTTTGTTGGAGCGCAGCTCCGAAAGCACAGACTCATCGCCCCACACAGCGATCAGATCCAGGACTTCACGGTCTGTCCATGCTGGGGACCTCTTTCTATTCTGGGATTGCATGGACTCCTCTGCTGGAGAGCTCTGCATCATTGCAGGTGCTGCTGAGCTCGCCCCGATGTCCAACCAGGACATCAGATTCAAAGTGCCCAGACAGGAAAAGGAATTCAAATTTTCCCGGGTCGTTTCCTGTGTGGCTGGTCAGAGAATCCAAGCTTGGACTGCTGTCCAGAGCGTCAACAGAGTGGTGCACTGTGGGATAGCTCCCGGAGCTACTAAGTTCGATTTGCATCCACACCTAGCCTAATTCAAGATAGCCATGTCGAATTTAGCGCTACTCCCCTTGTCGGGGTGGAGTACCGAATTCGAACTAAAGAGCCCTCTAGGTCGAATTAAACGGCTTCCTGGTATGGATGGTTGAGCGGTTAATTCAAATTAACGCTGCTAAATTCGATTTAAAGTCCTAGTGTAGACCAGGCCTTAGACTTGCATGTTTCGTTTTACTTTGCTTGGTAACTTACTTTGTCCTGTCTGTTATTACTTGGAATCACTTAAATCCTACTTTTTATACTTAATAAAATCACTTTTAACCCAGAATAAGGGATTAATAGCTGTGGGAGCAAACAGCTGTGCATATCTCTCTACCAGTGTTATAGAGGGTGGACAACTTATGAGTTTACTCTGGATAAGTTTACACAGAGTAAAACAGATTAATTTGGGGTTTGGATCCCATTGGAAGCTGGGTGTCTGGGTGCTGGAGACAGGAGCACTTGCTAAACTCTTTTCAGTTAAGTCCGCAGCTTTGGGGATGTGGTTCAGACCCTGGGTCTGTTTTGCAGCAGGCTTGTGTGCCCTGTCTCAACAAGGCAGGGTACTGGAATTCCCAAGCTGGCAGGGAAAATGGGCTCAGAGGTAGTCTCAGCACATCAGGTGACAGTCCCAAGGGGGTCTCTGTCACCGAACCCATCACAGTGTTCCTTTACTTGAATACAGCCATCCTCCTGGTCCTTACTGTAAAGGACATCTTTTCACTGTGACTAATGTTGGGAGTCCAGTCCATTATTACGGCATAGTACTTTACTTTGCTGAGTTGTATCAATGTTATCAAGCACCTTCCTTGCCATAAGGTCAATCGATTTTTTTTAATTGTTTTGCTGCAGTAATGGTCCATAATTTTTCTACAAACTACTCGACTTAGCTGGTCACACATGACATTGTCGTATTTTCCACGGAGCTGTACCACACCAAGGAAATTACTTTTATGTTCATCGAACAACCTACCCGATGAGCTCTGGCAAGCCAAATTATTCTTTGCAAGGAAGAGGGTAGTTGAGATCAGACGCTTGAGCACATTCCTCCAGTGCTGGGTTTCTACATTAATAATGTACTGGTTTTCTGTGTCTATGCGTTTATTCAGCTTGGGCCTGGACTTGACCTCCATCCATTTGGAGTAGGCCATAAAATGGCCGGGTGACTTTTCCTGTTGCTTCAGAACATCAGCTAAGTTATGCCAGTAATTGTATCCGAAAAGCTCAAGCAGAGACTTGGCATTCTTGTCAACTATTTTGCAACAAAAGCAGAAGACTTTGTCAGTTCATTTTGAGTAACTAGCCCAGGCCAAGTCAATTTCTCACCATTCGTGAGCATTCTTTTGCTGTGTGATCTGCTCATTTACTGGAAACATCATATCTTCCATTTTGCCAGAGCCCTTCAAAATTCTATGATCAATATCAGTAGAGATTAGGATCACTGATGAGAAAACAGGATCTGATTAATCCAGGGGTCAGCAACCTTTCAGAAGTGGTGTGCCGAGTCTTCATTCATTCACTCTAATTTAAGGTTTTGCGTGCCAGTAATACATTTTAACATTCTTAGAAGGTCTCTTTCAATAAGTCTATAATATATAATTAAACTATTGTTATATTTTAAATAAATTGGGTTTTTAAAACATTTAAGAAGCTTCATTTAACATTAAATAAAATGCAGAGCCCTGTGGACCAGTGGCCAGGACCCAGGCAGTGCCACTGAAAATCAACTCGTGTGCCGCCTTCGGCACCCGTGCCATAGGTTGCCTACCTCTGGATTAATTGATTTGATAAATGAAGCACATTACATTTGTCCTTATTGAATTTCATCCTATTTACTTCAGACCATTTCTCCAGTTTGTCTAGATCATTTTGAATTTTAATCCTACCCTCCAAAACTCTTGCAACCCCCATCCAGCTTGGTATCATCCACAAACTTTATAAGTGTACACTCTATACCATTATCTAAATCATTGCTGAAGATATTGAGCAGAACCAGACACAGAACCGGACACAGAACTGATCCCTGTGGGACCCTACTCGTTATGCCCTTCCAACATGACTGTGAACCACTGATAATTATCATCAGTTTCCTTTATTCTGCCAGGAAAACTGGATGATTCTCCATCACTTTCCTCACATTTGCATTCCTTATCTTCAGCTACATCTGCTCATTCCTTAGGCCTGGTCCACACTAGGACTTTAATTCGAATTTAGCAGCATTAATTCGAATTAACCGTGCACCCGTCCACACCAGGAAGCCATTTAATTCGACATAGAGGGCTCTTTAGTTCGAATTCTGTACTCCTCCCCGACGAGGGGAGTAGCGCTAAATTCAACATGGCCATGTCGAATTAGGCTATGTGTGGACGGAAATCGACCTTAGTAGCTCCGGGAGCTATCCCACACTGCACCACTCTGTTGACGCTCTGGACAGCAGTCCGAGCTTGGATGTTCTGATCAGCCACACAGGAAAAGCCCCGGGAAAATTTGAATTCCTTTTCCTGTCTGGCCAGTTTGAATCTCATTTCCTGGTTGGACATCGGGGCGAGCTCAGCAGCACCGGCAACGATGCAGAGCTCTCCAGCAGAGGGGTCCAGGCAATCTCTGAATAGAAAGAGGGCCCCAGCATAGACTGACCAGGAAGTCTTGGATCTGCTCGGTGTGTGGGGTGAGGAGTCTGTGCTTTAGGAGCTGCGCTCCAAAAAACGGAATGCAAAGACCTACGAGAAGGTCTCCAAAGCCATGACAGACAGAGGATCCAGCCGGGATGCAACGCAGTGCCGCCTGAAAATCAAGGACCTGAGACAAGGCTACCAGAAGACCAAAGCGGCAAACGGACGCTTCGGAGCCTGCCACCACTGCCTCACCAGTGACCGTGGATTCTGACGATGGGATAGTGTCGACGGCCAGTTCCTCGGCGATGTTCACAGACGGGGAAGATGAGGAAGGGTTTGTGGAGGACGAGGCAGGCGACAGCGCTTACAACACTGGTTTCCCCGACAGCCAGGATCTCTTCATCACCCTCACGGAGAGCCCCTACCAACCCTCCCCGGCCGTTAACCCGGACCCTGAATCAGGGGAAGGATCAGTTGGTAAGTGCTTTAAACATGTAAACTTTTATTATTAATGGAACAGGAATCTGAACTATGTGAAAAGGAGGTCTATATATATGGGGATAGAACAGAAATCCTCCTGGGAGATCTCCACGAAGCTCTCCTGGAGGTAATCGAAAAGCCTCCGCAGGAGGTTCCTGGGGAGAACTGCCTTATTGGGTGCTCCGTGGTAGCACACTTTTCTGCGCCAAGCTTTCAGGAGGTGTTCAGGGAGCATTGCCTCCTCGAGCATGGCAGCATAGGCCCCTGGTTTGTGCTGGCTTTCACGCAGCATGCGCTCTCTATCTCCTTCAGTGACCCTCCTCAGGGTGATCTCGCTCGGAGACTCCTGCATCTAATTAGGGGAATTACTGTAATGTTACGCCTGGTCCAAAGTATTTTTAAAAAATCTCCAGACAGACGGCGTAGCAGAGACTCAGCACGCAGCTGCGTGACAAGCGTAATGGAAAGCCAAAGAATCAAATGGACGCTCATGGAGGGAGGGGGGACTGAGGACGCAAGCTATCCCACAGTTCCTGCGGTCTCCGAAAAGCATTTGCATTCTTGGCTGATCTCCCAATACCTGTACGGTCAAACACATTGTCCGCGGCGGTTCAGGGCATAGCTCGTCAATGTACCCCCCTCCCCCACCCCCAGATGGAAAAGGAAAAAAAATAGTCTCTTGACTCTTTTAAATGTCACCCTATGTGTACTGAATGCTGCTGGTAGACGTGATGCTGCGGCACTGTACTGTTGCATCCTCCCCCCCCCCCGCCTCATGGGTGGCTGACGGTGCAATATGACTGACATCCGTTGTCATCATCATTAGCCTTGCTGTAGATGGTGTAGTGCAATACGACTGGTACCCGTCCTCGTCATCAGCCCATAAGTAGACGGCCTGCTAACCGTCTTCATCATAGCAACAGGGGGCTGAGCTCCATCAGCCCCCGCCCTTCATGTGCAAAGAAAAGATTCTGTACTGCCTGGACTGTCATAGTAGCAGGATGCTGTTTTCCTCTCCCCCACACTGCTTAATGTCCTATCTGGACAATCATAGCAGCTGGAGGCTGCCTTCCCCTCATTTCATTTCAGTAACAAGTCACTGTTTCTTATTCCTGCATTCTTTATTACTTCAGCACACAAATCAGGGGACACTGCAACGGTAGCCTGGGAAGGCTGGGGGAGGAGGGAAGCAACAGGTGGGGTTGTTGCAGGAGCACCCCCTGTGAATGCCATGCAGCTCATCATTCCTGCATAATCTGACACGGAGCGGCTGTGCTCTCTGGTTCTCTGATACACTGGATCTCTACTACACTAGCCCCATATTCTATGCAGGAATTATTCTATTTTTAGATACCATAAAGGAGGGATTGACTCGGGGAGTCATTCCCAGTTTTGTCTTTTGCGCCCCCGGCTGATCTCGGCCAGGGGCACCTATGACAGCAGCAGAAGGTATAATGCAATACAACTGGTAACCATCATCACCTTGCCAATTTACAATGGCATGGTAGATGGTACAATATGGCTGATAACCATCTCTGCTGTCATGCAAAAGCAAATGAATGCTGCTGTGTAGCGCTGCTGAATCGCCTCTGTCCGCGGCATCTAGTACACATACGGTGACAGTGACAAAAGGCAAAACAGGCTCCATGGTTGCCACGCTATGGCATCTGCCAGGGTAATCCAGGGAAAACGGGCTCGAAATGATTGTCTGCCGTTGCTTTCCCGGAGGAAGGAATGAGTGACTACATGTACCCAGAACCACCCACGACACTGAAATTTGCACCATCAGGCACTGGGATCTCAACCCGGAATTCCAAGGGTTGGGGGACACTGCGATGGGGTGCAACGGGCAGAGTTTATGCTTTCCGGATTGCCTGCAGCAGGAGTGCGCACGAGATAGGTGCTGTGCATGCTCTTGTTCACAGACACAGACTAACTGTGTTCATTGTTCGCAAAAATGTATCTTTGCAAGGAATTCACTCCCTTTTTCCCATCACACAGCTTCGACTGTCTCCAGACCTGCCACAGCATCCCCCTCACAGAGGCTGGCAAAGATTAGGCGGCGAAAGAAAAAGACACGGGACGAGATGTTCGCTGAACTTATGGGCTGCTAACGAGCCGAGGCGGACCAGCAGAGCCAGTGGAGGGAGACCCTCTCTCTGTACCAGCGCTCACACAGCGAACGGGAGGAGAGGTGGCGTGAGGAAGACAAGCAGGCAACTCAAACGCTGCTTGGACTAATGAGGGAGCAAACGGACACGCTCCGGCGCCTTGTGCATGTTCTGCAGGACCGCAGGCAGGAGGACAGAGCCCCCCTGCAGTGTATCTGCAACCGCCCTCCCCCGCCACAAAGTCCCATACCCCCCTCACCCAAAATAACCAAAAGGAGGGGCGCCAGGGGGCGTTAAAACTGTCACCGCACCCCAGCAGAGTGCTCAAGTACCCAAAAGCTCTCATATCCTAAATTTTGAGAAGTCCTTCCCTTCCAGACTCACCCAAGCCCCAATCCCAGTTTCATCCCCTAACTGTCTAGTTAATTATTAAAAATACTTTGCTGTTAATTACTGTTTCCATCATGTTTTTTCACAGAAGACTGTGTTTGAAGGGGGGGTGGGGAAGAGGGTTGGTAATTGCAAAGGACGGTCACCTTTTAGCAGGGTACAGACACGGGGGCAGGATCAGCAGCAGGTCACACACACAGTGCAGTCAGTAGGCACCCTGGTCGGTATGGGAGGTGGTTTCAAGGTTCTGTGTGGGTGGGGGGGGGACGTGACTTTGTAGCAGGGGAGGGCGGTTACAGATCTTATTCAGCGGTCCTTGTCCTGGACCGCAGAGTCATGCAGCAGAGGAATCTGTATCCGTCCTTCTCCGCCACAAGGTCACATAGCCCCCGCACACAGAATCCCAAAAAGGAGGGATGGCAGGCTCCGTTGAAACAACCAGTCCGGCACTGCGGACCGCTCTAGGAGCAGGAGCCTGTCATTCCTCGAGTTCAGAGGCGGTCTTTACATCACCGCACACCCTACCCAGCACAGTCTGCATCACAGTTTCAACCCTTTAACGCAAAGTCATTAATAAAGAAACCTTTGTTAAGTAACAATGGGACATGTATTTTATTTTTACACGTGTGTTGGAAGTGGGGGAAACGGGGTGAACGGGGTATGTAACTGCAGAGAAAGAAACAGGGGCAGGTTCAGCTTCTCTGTAAAGAAACTGAACAGTCACAGGTCACGCTGCTCGCTGGTCGCTGGTGCTTGAAGAGTTCCTTGTCGCTGTCCAAGGCGCCTGTATAGGGCTTCATGAGCCAGGGCATTAGCGGGTAGGCTGGGTCCCCGAGGATCACAATAGGCAGCTGCACATCCCCAACAGTTATTTTGTGGTCCGGGAAGAAACTACCTTCCTGCAGGTGTCTAAACAGACCACAGTTCCTGAAAACAGGCGCGTCATGAACCTTGCCTGGCCACCCGACGTTGATGTTGGTAAAACGTCCCCTATGGTCCACCAGTGCTTGCAGCACCATTGAAAAGTAGCCCGATTTCTCAGCAGCTGACTGTGGAAGAGGTGGACGATAAGGTGCAAGGAGGTGAAAACGGCCATAACTGCAGCGGGCTCCATGCTTGCAGTGCTGTGGCGTCCGCGCTGTCACTGACCAGAAAAGTGCACGAACAGATTGCCCGCAGGCGCTTTCGGGGAGGGAGGGAGGGCGTGATTGACGGTTCAATGATGACAGTTACCCAAAACCACCCTCGACACATTTTTTCCCCCAGCATGCATTGGGGGCTCTACCCAGCATTCCAATGGGCAGCGGGGACTGCAGGAACTGTGGGATAGCTGCCCACAGTGCACCGCTTCCAAAGTCGATGCTGGCTCCGTTAGTGTGGAATCACAAAGTCGAATTAGTGTCCTTAGTGTGGATACACAAATTCGACTTTGTAAGGTCGATTCCACAAATTCGAATTAAGTTGAATCGAACTACTCTTGTAGTGTAGACATACCCTTAGTAATAGGACTTTCCTCATTTATGCTTCGCTCCTCAATTTCTTCTGCACTGGGACGATGGCCAATGCCCGGTCTATGTAATTCTGTTTCAGATATTTTCCCATCAAATTTGCCCCTTTCTGCAAACTAGATTGTAACTGAGCTTTTTGCTCCTCTACTGAGCTCCTGAAGGCTTCTTTGGGGGCATCTTTTACTTTCTGTGAAGGAAAACAGAGAGTATTAGGGAGAGCAAAGGTCTATGTTCCGCAGTCTTAGAAAGTCATCAAACATTACATGTTAAGTATGGCAAAAGAAGTAATGGTAGATTTTTATATTGTTGCGTAGATAAGGGTTCGATAGATACCACATGTGTCTCGTTAAATATGTCCTGTATTAGTCGCTACTTACACTCTTCACCTCTTAAAACACAAGTACATTTTCACAATTACACAATAAAAAAAGATTGATGGTATCGCAGCTCGGCTCTCACTTCGCTTCGTTCTTATAGCTCACTGCCTGACTAGCAAGACCCCACCTCTTATACACCCGTGAGGGCCTGGCTGACAAGACTGTAGAAGGTTTGAGGAAAATATAGTTCTGAGGAGGTTAGTGAAAATGAATCCACATTCGGAATACCTGAAACATTTTACTTCAAACATTCTACTTTCCTTTATGCTGATAACAACAACAACATAGAAGCACTGTAGTGCAATCCCTTTATCGTGAATGTGCAACTTACACATATTGATTTTTTGTTACAGACTGCAGTCAAAAACAAAAAATGTAAAACTTTAGAGCCTACAGGTCCACTCAGTCCTACTTCTTGTTCAGCCAATTGCGAAGACAAACAAATTTGTTTACATTTATGGGACATACTGCTGCCTGCTTATTATTGACAATGTCACCTGAAAGAGAGACCAGGCATTCGCATGACATTTTCGTAGCTGACGTTGGAAAGTATCTATGTGCCACATATGCTAAACATTCGTATGCCCCTTCATGCTTTGGCCCCCGTTCCAGAGGACATGCTTCCATGCTGATGGTGCTCGTTAAAAAAATAATTTGTTAATTAAATTTGTGACTTCCAAAATCTGAGAGGAATGAGGTGTGGAGCATGCTTTCAGAAGTCTTTAAACAGCAACACTCCAATATGAAAACTTCAGAACCCAAATTTCCAAAAAGAAAATTAACCTTCTGCTTGTGGCATCTGACTCAGATGATCAAAATGAACATGCGTCAGTCTGCACTGCTTTGCATCATTATCGAGCAGAAACCATTATCATCATAGATGTATATCCTCTGGAATAGTGGTTGAAACATAAAGCAACATATGAATTTTTAGCCATTTGACACATAAATATCTTGTGACGCTGACTACAATAGTGCCATGTGAATGCCTGTTCTCACTTTCAGGTGACATTGTAAACAAGAAGTGGGCACCATTATCTCCTGCAAATGTAAACAAATTTGTTTGTCTGAGCGATTGGCTGAACAAGAAATAGGACAGAGTGACTTGTAAGTTCTAAAGATTTCCATAGTTTTATTTCTCAATGCATTTCTCTTTTGCGCATAATTCTATATTTGTAAGTTCAGCTTTCATGATAAAAAGATTTCACTACAGTACTTGCAATCGGGGAATTGAAACATACTCATTCTTGTCTTTTTTACACTGCAAATATTTGTAGTCAAAAATCAGTATAAACTGCGCACTGTGCATTTTGTACTCTGTGTTGCAATTGAAATCAATATATTTGCAAATGTAGACTACATCCAAAAATATTTAAATAAATAGTATCCTATTATTAACAGCACAATTAGTTGCACCATTACTCATGATTAATTTTTTTAATTGCTTCACAGCCCTAATACATATAAAAGGAAAATGCAAAGAATTTCAGAGACTAGGAATCATGAACTGAGCACTGGAGTGACATCTGAGACCTTGACACTCATTTTTAAAGTGAATCTAATCTTCAAGATTGGAGCATCTAATCCCAGTACCAATACATCTCTTTGACCATATTAACTCGATGAATGATTGTAAAGTGCTTTAAAGTGTTTAGATCAGAGGACGCCTCAGAGCATTCACCATGAAAGTTATAATTATACCTGTTTGACACGGAGGTAAATGGAGGCACATTCGGGTGAAGATCACACAGGGTGTGTTTCACAGGGTCAGAAATAAACCCCAATAGTTGGGACTACTCATACCAAACACTAACTGGTATCTCCTGAACCTACTGGACACTTATATTTCATGGCTTCCAAATACATCACTAATGGGAGAGTAACTCTTACACAGCCCATTCTGCATAGCACTGGAAGGGAGTGTGTGTGCAGGAGGGTTCACCGGACTGTGTGTGTAAGGGGGGTTCCGTGCAGGAGGGGGGTCTGGGCTGGAGCAGGAGTGCAGGGGGGACAAGGGGTGTGGGCTCTGACTGGCCTTACATCAGGCAGTTCCCGGTAGGTGGTGCAGTGGGTTTAAGGCAGGCTCCCTGCTTCCCCTGGCCCCGCACCACTTCCAGGAAGTAGCCAGCATATCCCGGCAGCCCCTGGGGAAGGAATAGGGGGCTCTGCACGCTGCACCCACCTCCAGTGCTGACTCTGCTGCTCCCATAGGTGGGGGACTGCCTTAGATCTGAGTTACATATTGGCCTGGCTATGTGGCTGATCTCTTAGGATAAGCAGAATCTTCTATATGATGAAATAGGTTTTTAATAACCAGTCATCATAAAGTGTTGGGGTGATGAAATAAGGGCTGGAGACTGCATTTTTGAATTCTTGTTAACCACTGTATTGAGACAGAAATTTACTTTTTTACTAGCTTGGGATCTAACGTCAGAATAACCACCAGCGTGAGGTGAGTCTGCCATATCCCTCAACAGTTTGTCCTGAATCTGGTATTCTCAGCTGTGAGCCACTGAGGCCAGGTGACACATACAAAAACCAGGGTCACTGTCGTTCAGTGACTCACCCAGATGTTCACCACGAACCATATGGTTAGTCTTCTTGATACCAAAGGAAAAACTTATATTCTTGAAGTGAAAAATGGGTCTATGTTTTCCAGGAAAAGACTCTTTGCTAAAATAGGTAACACAGGGAGGAACTGCACCCTGGTACCCAGGGCCTGCAGAAGGCTATCAGCCACTCCAAGGGACGGATTCTCCTATCACTCCAGATCTTTGAAAATTGCAAGTGGAGAAGTGCCCAGTGCTGCCGGTTCCACAGGGAGGAATTTTGTGATTTTTAAGCAAGGAGGGAGGAACAAGGAGAACCAGGAGACCGATATTATGATGCAGCAGAGTTTTTAATGCAAATGAAATTGGCAGTACACAGTTACAGAAGTAATACTACAGAGCAGAAAGAATGTATTTCCAGTGTTTCAAGAAGGGCCATGACCGATCGCAGGCCTCAATGGGTGTATTTCAGACAAGATGTTCTGCTTGCATTGGTGCAGCTGCAGAGGTTGACAAACAGGTCCCCTTTACAACCATTTTAAGGACCTTGTTTTACCCCAGTGGTTGGGAAATGAGACAAAACAAAATAAAAGCAGAGAATTAGGCAACTTCTCCCTATATGTCGGCCTCAGAAAAGGTCAAAGTGAGGTGCTAAAGATACGTCTTGATGGAAAGGGTAGAACATGTTGGGCCTAATTCTCCTTGACATGAAGGTCTCTTTTTCCCTTCTAAAGGGACTTAACTAAGAACAAATGTAACTGATATCTGTCTTAAGGCCCCTGTTTCCTTTACAAAGCGGGGTCAGTGTAAAAAGGCTGCGCCTAATTCAGATTGAGTCCACAGGTGAAAGCGAGAATCAGCACACGGGTGGGAAAGCCTTGGCAGAAAGGGTCATAAAGCGTAACATTAGTAAGGCAGCATGGCTGTCAGCCCAAGGTGCTGAGCACACACCGCTCCCACTGAGTTCAGCTGGAGCCCTGTTTGCCCAGTACTTCTGAAAGCCATGCCCAAAAGATCAGGGGTGAATCTGTATCTGGCAGTTCATTTCCTGGTTCTTCCTTCTTCCATGGATGTTCCTGCTGGGTTTAGCATGGCCCACAGTTTCCACTGAGGTACCTATGGCAAGATACCCCGGTACCACATAATCCCCCATAACCATAACCGCCTAGGTAACCGCAGTGTCCCCCATAACCACATAATCCCCCATAACCGTAACGGCCGCCGTAACCACCGTATCCACCGTATCCACCTAAACCATACAATCCTCCGTAATGGCCTCCATAGCCCCCCCAACCGAATGAGCCTCCGTAACCGGGTCCGACCACAGGTGCTCCTACAGCTCCCACTGCACTGTATTGAGGGAAATTGCTGAGAATGGGTCCTGGGAGGGTCACGACAACTGGTGAGGGTCTGATGATCACTTCAGAGTCTTGGCACTGCCTAACGCACGGCTCGTTGCAGGTACCAGTGACCGGACAGGGCCGGGCCACTCCGCATTCTGGATAGCACAGGCTGGAGCAAGTCATCTTTCTGGGATGGAGGTAAACCTGAAACACACAACAGGGACTAGAGTCAAAAGAAGGTACAAGTGCCGGTGGAAGAAAGGCTTCAAAGCTTGGTGACTATTGCAGCGAGGTCTGCACGGGGCGCAAGAGAGAGAGGAGAAGTGGCCTTAGTCTCTATGTATGTGGCCATGTATTTGTTCCTATTTTCTCTTTCTAGGCTTCTTCTCCACTCGCACTAAACTTCCCTCCAAACTGGTCCCTTTGAGCGCCTATCTAGAACATTATCAGAAAAAAACCCAACTAGAATAAGCATCACTCTTTCCATGATAGACACCTGCGATTCTGGGTCCATTGTAGACATTTCTCAAAGAGAACATGCCTGGGATCATGGTAATCACTTCCTTTCATTTCAGGATTTAACCTCTGCATGCAAATGAGTTGAGTCCAGTGTCAGAGTGTGGTTCATCGAGTTTCCAAAACTTGGAAGTCATCAATACTTGCTGATGAATAAACAGAAAACTTTACTTTTCTCCAAAGAAATCACTAAGGACATGCTCCTTAGCTGGGGTAAAATGAGTTCAGGTCCACTGACTTCCATAAGGTGACATTAATTTATACCATCTGAGGAGAAGCAGTGGATTTTTCACTCAGAAGAACATACGAATTGCTAGATTAGAGCACACCGTTTCTCATCTTCATCCATTTTTGTGTCTCCAATAGTGAGGAGTAACAGCTGCTTCAGAAGAAAGTAGGAGCGCACTGAACTGGCCCTTTCTCTACTAACCCAGGGAAATGTATTCCTAATTCAGATAAATGAAATTTGGGTAAGTGACTTTCTGAGGTTACTGAAAAGATTTAAATGCCCTAATTCTTTTTCCAGGTAATAGGAAATATGTTTCCAATGAATCCACCAGTGCCTGCAACTCAATAACTACACAAGTTAATTATTGAAGAACACCCTGATCCCTCATATAAAAACACATGAATAAACGCAAGTTTCAGTCTTCAATGAAAATAGCCCCTACTGTCACATCTCTAGAGTTCGTAAGCAATTGAGTGTAATTGGACTTACCGAGCTCACCGAGGAGATGAAGTCCGGAGAAATGATTAGATGAGCCCTGAGTTGTGAGCACATTTATACATTTCCTAGGACTGCCTGGAGGATCTGCGATGCTGTTTGTGATGGAGGTCCTAATTAGTTGCCAAACAAACTTGATTGCCTTGCTATGTCCTCCTTTGGCTGGAGCTGTTTTCCTCAGGGGCTTTGATCATTGGGCCAATCTCAGCGTCAGAGGGTGTGACGTGCACGTTGCACTCTTCATCTTTCTTTCATCTTAATATTGTATGGGCCAACTGCATTCCTCGTGTCATTTTACTGACTTTTTTGTGGCTGCAGTGAGAATGAATGTGAAGGTGATTCTGAGCGGCATCAAAAGCACAACTGGCACTGATGGAAGGAATCCAGTTTGGGCCTTTCAATTCATACTGGTCGTGGCCAGGTGCATTGGGTCCTTCATTGTAAACCTGCTAGGAAGGAGGGAGCCATTTTTCTGCATTCTCACCATCTCCATCCTCACTGGGTCAGATTAAATTCCTTTTGAAGACAATCGGAATCATTCCATTTTCTCCAGCATGTTTCCTGACAGGACCTTATATTTGATATTCACCTGTTGGCAGGGGTATAGTAAAATGCCCTATGAACAATTTTAGTCCCACTAAACTTTCAAACTGGATCTTAGCAGGGACCTAAGTGGAACATGGGCCTTTGTGATGGCCGTCTGCCTAGGGGTGAATCTTACCCTACGGTGATTAAAACTTTACCTAATATTGGACCTCCACTTGTGTCACTAATGAGGTCACAAAGTGCGGCCTAGAACAGATTTGCTCACGGGTCAAAGTAGGGATGATGGCGAGTGAAAGGATTCAATCCTCTTTTGTAGATAAGGCTTAAGTTAAGTCTTGGAATCTCTACTCCATCAGAAAACATCTCTCTATCCATGAGCAGGCAAAAATATGAAATTGTCTGATGGAATTCAAGCTGGTTCATGTGCAGTGTAGGAATACAAATCTCAATATTGGATTCAAATGGAAAATTTTTTGGGACCATACAATGTGTCTGCTCAAGTGTAAACATGCATCACTGAGGCTAAACCTTCAAACAAAGAGAATTAAAGTCCATGGCAAGACTTTAGGTGGTTGATTGTTGTTCACTCTTACATGAGAAGATGTTTCACCACAAAGATCCTCCAAAAAAAAATTAAAAAAAAAAAAAAGAAAAAATCCAGAATGAGCCTCTCTAAGAGTTACTCTCAGGTGAGTGATTTATTTGGAAGCCATGAAATGTAATGTATTAGATGGGTAGACATGTTAGACGATGCCACTGAAGAAGTGGGGGTTCAGTTTTGATTCTGTCAGTCGCTCCCTGTCTGACCTTCACTGAAACGTGCCATGGTAAACAGGTATAATTGTAATATGCAGGGTGGATCATCTGAAGTGTCCTCTGATCTAAGCATTTCAAAGCACTTTACAAACACACATCATGTTTTATATGGTCAAAGAGGTGTATTATTATAATAGTAATAACTTTTTAATGGGATTAAATGTTCCAATAATGAAGATGAGATTCTCTTTAAAATTACATGTCAAGGTCTCAGCTGTCACTCCAGTGCTCACTTCATGAGTCTGAGCCTCTGAAATTGGGGCTCTTTGATTTTCATTCAATGAAACTTTGCATTTCCCATTTATATATATTTTAAAGTTGAAGGGTAGATGCTGAACAAGCGTAAAGGAGGAGAGTTCCATCAATTTGAGATTGAAGGAAGCCACTTTACCCACCCTGGATTAGAGAAAACCTTTCTGCACCTCCACACTCAGCTGCTCATATCTAATAAACAGTGAAATCAATGGAAACCATCAGCCATTGCATCTCCATGCATGGGCAGCCAAGAGAACTGGGTCTTGTGAGAGACTTCAGCTAATAAAGAAAAGGAAGACACACAAGAATGAGTTAAGGGGAACTTCTTCAATGGTCAGATTGCTGTGGGATTAATTGCAAGTCTGATCAGCCTAGAGCATTCTGGAAGCCCCTTCTCTGATAAAGATTTTCAGCCAGAATTAGAATAATTTCAAAGTGCAAAATTGACCCTCGCCAGGATTTCTTCTAACCTGAACAGGATAAAATGCCTCTCCATAATTGTAGGGCACAGAATATCATTGAAGTGTATGGAACTGGACTGAGGTACATTATCTGAGGATCCTTTACAGAGCAATGTTTGTTAATCAAAGGGAAATGCAAAGCTTTTTTGAAGGAAAAACCAAACAGGCCCGAATAAGGAATGAGGTTGTGTTTCGGTCAGGGACAGGCATTTCTTTGGCCTATTAGTGTTTCCTATCCCCATCCCCCTCCAGGCAGGCTGCTTGATCTTATCTCGGGAGAGGAGTTAGAGACGGGACCATCCTTCAATGTACACTCGTGTATTAAACTCCCACCCTACCCAGCAACACTTTACATCTATCTCTTCCCCCGGCCATCTGCTTGCGGGCAGACGTAACACACAGCGTCTTTGTTCTTTGCTGACATATAGTGGTAAGAATGTAAAAAGTATCAAAAATCAAATGAGCAAAAAAGACCCAAAATTCTCTCTCAGGCAAATAGACAGGCCTAAATACAACATTATCATCACTATCACACTAACACTCCTGAAGAGCTGTTACCAAGGGCAGTGAGATGTGCCACCTTGGTGTTTGCATTGGTGCCTCCAGCACTGATCAGCACCATGCACTGTGTAGCTTCCTCAGGGCCTCTGGGCAGTGCCTCTGGATATACGTGGGGCCAGTGTGCATGGCACCAGAGGCAGCTCTTGTCAGTGGAGGTGGCTGCGGCATTTCGTCACTGGGTGTGTGACTTTGCACTCCTTATGTTTTATTGAAATATGCTTATGAGTTTGAATATAATGTAACTGGAATATGCTTTATGAAAAAGGTCTCTTGTAAGGTATCCTAAGAAAGATTATAATCCTACTGACTATAGTCCTCCTCTTTGTATGCATGTATCATTCTTGTATGTGAAGCTAGAAATAGGAAGTAGAACTCTGAGGTTCTATTGTAATTATGCAAATTGTGGGCCATTAATGATGGTTTAGAATCTTGATGGCTCCCAGTGACTAGGACAATTGGTTGTAAATGGTTTATTTACCTGCAAACCTTCCTGTCTATTTGTGGGCCAACCCAGGAAGAATGGAGACTGGGGTCTTACAGTGACACGTGACCATGTCACATGCTACTGGAGTCCATCTTAATCCTTGTACTTTTCCATGGATGAGGCGGGGATGGGGACAAGCACAGACAAAAGATTCTCGCCCTGTGCCAAAGCTATAGAAGGGGGTGGAGCAGGACAAAAGGGCTGCCAATCTTGAGAAACCCCTTGCTTACCACCTGAGATGTCTGCTGGAACTAACAAAGACGGTACCGGGGAAAGGACTGGGCCCAGACTAGGAAGGAGTCTAGTCTGTGAAAGAAGCTTATTGGATGATCTTTGAGGGTTAGATACTACCTGTAATCAGTTTCTTAATGTATTAGGCTTCGACTTGCATATTTTGCTTTGTGACTTACTTTATTCTGGCAGCTATTACTTGAAGCCACTTAAATCCTACTTGGGAAACTTAATAAAATCACTTTTGTTTATTAAGAAAGCCAGAGTAAGTGCAAACAGTTGTGCATGTCTCTCTATCAGTGTTATAGAGAGCAGACAGTTTACGAATTTACCCTGTGTAAGCTTAATACAGAGTAAATTGAATTTTTGCGGGGGGTGGATCCCATTGGCAACTGCGTGTCTGGAGGCTGGAGACAGATAATCTGCTGAGTTGTTTTCAGTTAAGTCTGCAGCTTTGGGGATATAGACCACACGCTGGATCTGGGCTGCATCACGCTAGTGTCTTTGGCTCAACAAGACAGGGTTCTGGAAGTCCCAGGCTGACAGGGAAAATGGTATCAAAGGTAATTTCAGCACATCAGGTGACAATCCCAAGGAGGTCTCTGTGACCAAACCCATCACAGGGTGTTCTCCTGGCCATCTGCCCTGCTTGCATGTGGCTGGGGAACGGCGAGCCCGAGACTCTGCAGCTGATCGGATGGTTCCTGGGGCAGGCTCTCGCTGAAGACCTGGGGGAGGCAGGGACAGAGAGACGGTTTTCTCAGAGCAGCCATCAGCAGACTCTGATTAAAGAGAGAGAAAAGGAGAAAGGTAAAGACAAGTGCAAAGTATTTCACTTAGGAAAAATATCCAATGCATATGAGACGTTGTCTGGAGAGACTCATGGTCCTCAGGGTAGACCATGGGTCTCAAACTCAAATGACCCCGAGGGCCGCATGAGGACTAGTGCATTGGCCCGAGGGCCGCATCACTGACATGCCCCCTTGCTGCCCCTGGCCCCACCCCCAATCCACCCCTTCCATGAGGCCCCGCCCCTGCCCTGTCTCTTCTCCATCTCCTCCCCTAAGCGTGTGGCTCCCCGCTCCTCCCTCCTCCCTCCTGGAAAGTGCTAAGCGCCACCAACAGCTGTTTGGCGACTTGGCGGCGGGAAGCGTCTGGAGGTAGGCAGAAAAAAAAATGAAGAGTAATATAGTAGTATAGTATTAAAATATAGTATGCTATTAAAAGTCAATTTATTAACTTTTTTATTAACTTCTTTAACTGTAATGTGAAACATCAGTGCTAATTTTGACAGTCATTTCATTTTTGGCCACTTAGCTGGCAGCGTTTTGCATCAACCAGAGCATCAATATTAGGTTTGATATCCTGAGACGAAACCAATCTCAGTGTTGCTTGCAAATGTTCATCAGTGAGCCTTGACCTTAACACAGATTTGTTAATCTTCATGGAAGAGAAAAACTGTTCACATATATATGTACTTCCAAACATTGCCATTATCCTTGCAGAAGCAGAGAATAACATGGGAAATCTTTCTTGTGAAAGAACCTGTAGAATTCTGGAATTCCAACATCTGTATACTTCTGCTTCAAAATCGTGTCACACTGAAGCTCCACTAACTCCATCTGCATTTCCTCTGCAACATTGTCAATTTCAACAGCAAATGGTGTGGGAAAAAAGTTGAAAATGTGGTTCAAGTGCCTTGAAATCTTTAAACCGCACATCAAACTGTTTGTGTAAGTTAGAAATGATCTCTGCATATTCTTTCAAGGATTTGGGTTCAACTTTTCCTAAGGAATTCAGAGTTGAGAAATGGACCAAATTGCCAGCAGTCAGCTGTTTCCCCCATAAAGTAAGCTTGACTTTGAATGACTTAATACTGTCATACATCTGTGTTATCACCTGTTTTCTACCCTGAAGTTTCAAGTTCAGTGCATTCAGGTGATCAGTTACATCTGTTAGAAAAGCAAGGTTGCAGATAAAAGTGGAATCAGCAAGCTGTGGAACCTCCTTGTTATTCAGTTTCATGAAGGAATCAATCTCCTCTTTAAGTGCAAAAAAACGCTTCAAAACATTTCCACGACTCAGCCATCTAACTTGAGTGTGATACAGAAGTTCCCCATATTCACTGTCCATACTTGCTAGAAAAGAAGTGAACTGTCTGTGATTCAGCCCTTGTGCACGTATAAAATTAACAGTTTTAACAACTACATCCATAACTTCTTTCATTTGTAGACTTTTACTACACAGGGCTTCTTGGTGCAAAATACAATGTATACTGGTGAAGCTAATTCCTGGTATATTGAGGCTGTTCAGTTTGGTCTTCAATAATCCAACCACACCAATGTTTTCAGAGCACATTGATGGCGCACTGTCCGTAGCCAAAGATACGAGTTTGTTCCATGGCAGCGCAGCTTTTTCAATGCACTCTTCCAATCCTTGAAATATGTCACGTCCCGTTGTGGTACCCTTCAGTGGCATTAACTCTAGCAATTCTTCAGTTATATTCAAATTGCAGTCCACACCTCTAATGAACACTGCACACTGTGCGGTATCTAATACATCTGTACTCTCATCAAGAGCAATTGAAAATACTTCAAAGTCTTTTGCCATTTGAATCAATTGTTTTTGCACATTATCAGCTAAATCCGTTATCCTGCAGGCAACTGTATTTGCAGACAAGCTTATGCCTTCAAAAACTTTCTTCCTATCAGGACATAAAATTTCACTGGCCTTCATAAGACATTCTTTTATGAATAAGCCTTCTGTAAAAGGTCGCGATGATTTAGCTATCATTTCGCTTATCACAAAACTTGCTCTTACTGAATCTTCGCTAGACTTGTTAATCCCTGAAAATAAATTTCTTTGCTTGGCAAATGCTGCTTTAAATTGCTGAACTTTTTCCTCTCGGATTTTTCCGGTGAATGCATCATATTTTTCACAGTGCATCATGTCATAGTGCCGACGTACGTTATACTCCTTGGGAACAGCAATCGTTTGCTGACAAATAAGGCATTGAATTTTATCCTTTACCTCTGTGAAAAAATATAAATTCTCCCATTTGTCTTGGAAAACTCTCTTTTCTTCCATGAGTGTTCTTTTTTTTGACGAAGTCATTTCCAAGCAGTTTTAATAAATATATACACTCAGTAATGCACCTCACTCAAAGGACAAAACACGCACTTAGATTTACTGCCTAAGGCTCTGGGAGGGAGTTTGGGTGGGGGAGGGGGTCTGGAGTGCAGGCTCTGTGCTCGGTTCAGGCTGCGGCAGGGGGTGAGGGTGCAGGCTTTGGGACGGAGTTTGGGGATAGGAGGGGGTGCAGGGGTGAGGGCTGTGGGGCTGAGGGTGAGGGGTTTGAGGCATTGGAGAGGCTCAGGGCATTGGAGAGTCTCAGGACTAGGGGGGAAGGGAAGCCTGCCCTGGCCCTAGTGCAGGGGGGCGCTAGGACCCTGCGGCAGCAGGTGATGCCGGAAGCTGGCATAGCGGAGGAGTGGAGTCAGCGTGAGCTCTCGGGTGGTGAGGGGGCAGCAAGTGGGGGCCGGGAGACACTGGGGGGAGGCGCGTGGGGGCGGCAGGTGGGGCCAGGGGAGAGACCCGGCCCCAAACATTGGGGAGCAGCGCGCGGGGAGCTTATGCACAGAAAATAACTCGCGGAGGGGGGCGGGGGTGAGGGGAGTTTGGCAGCGACAGGAAGTAACTGGGGGAGCTCCGCGGGCCGCAGGGAAGAGCTCCGAGGGCCGCATGCGGCCCGCGGGCCGCATGTTTGAGACCCCTGGGGTAGACTGTCAAAAAGCAGGGCCGAGATCCTAGCTGGTGCTATGCTCTATATTTATAAGTATCAAGTGTGAAACTTCCAAAGTACTATAATAGTTTGACAATGGAGTCACAGACGGTCCCCTTACACACTCCAGTCTCTCTTGCCTCGCCGGCAAGCTGGACTGTGTGCTAAATGGTGGTGACTTTCTGCAAAAATCAAGAAAATAGTCACATTGTATCTAGTTCCACACTCACCCAGGTCGATTTGCATCCCAGATCTCACATGAAAAACACTGCTAGTCAATTCGACAGTAAACTAACTAAAGTTACTAGCTAAGAGAAAGGAAGGAGAGTTATTGAGATGTTAAAGCAGATAAAAATATATGTACAGGTTAGTCACAGTCTAGAATTCCTAAAGGCAGCAGAGATTTGGGAAACTGGCAGTTTTTGGGCGACCCAGAGGAACTCTTCTTCTCATTCCATTATTCTGCCTGTTAGAATCCCACCAGTCCAGAGATGAAGAATTTTCACTTGTGTCCATACTTATAGTTTCTTCTCACATAAAGAAGCTCAGAGAGTCACAACCGATGTGGACTCCTTCTCTGATGGCAGAGGGAGAAGGATGCATTTAAGGTCCTTGATCAGCACACACAGTGACCGCTTGCCTTCAAATGCACAAAAATTTCCACCTTCCCATTAAATTTCTTCATTTGCATTACACAAGGCTTCTTTCTCATTGGATGGGTGAGTTTGTCAGTTCTCAGCTGACACTTGGTTTACCAGCATCACAGCACAACTACAAAATGGGGAATAACTGGTTAGGTGGTAGGATAGCTGAAAAGGATCTTGGGTTCCCTAAAGCTTAGGCTGAGTTCACTGGAGTCTCAGTTAAAGTCTCCGATCACTAAATCTACACAGTCTGCTGAGTCAAAAGCAACATCTTCCTTCCAATTGTTTTCAGGAATCTTCCCTTGAAATCCAGGCAGACTGATTAACCAACCACCCCATTAAGTATATAGATTTAAAAAAACCCAACTCTGTTGCAAGTAAATGCAAAACTGAGAACAGCAAAACATAAAGGACTCTTTCCCACGATCACATTTACAGAAAAGTTGGTGACTCACACTTGTTGAGACAATTTAATTAAAGGAGTTTGGCTAAAATCAAAAATTCAAAGTGTACAATTAAAATAAAAGAAATTACTTTTCCCTCCCAGTTTCCCCTGTAACTTACAGTCCCCAGGCTTCCCTGTTGGAGGGTTGTAACAATATCACTGACCTGCGGCAAAATGCTTCCGACTTCGGGCAAACAGCCTGTTTCCTGCTCCTGGGCCCAGCTTCTCCCTGCTGCACAGAGCACAGGGCCTGGCGCAAAGCAGCTGCCCTGACTGCTGCCCTCATGGAGTCTGAGCCCAGCACCAGGGAACCTATTGGAGCAGCCCCTAAACGACCACACCCAATTCCAGAAGCTTCTGGCTGGGGAGTGCGAAATCTGCCTAACAACAATGACCCAGACACAACTCACTCCTATCCACCCTGCCCCACCAGAGAGCTCTTAAAGAGACAGCTCCCTGTTAGGGACATGGGTTAATCTGCAGCAAGGGAGGTTTAGGTTAGATCAGGGGTCACCAACTGGTCAATGGTGATCGACTGCTCTATCCTAGAGAATCTCCCAGTCAATTGTGATCTCTAGTGGCGCAGCAGGGCTGCTGCTAAGTCAGGCTCCTTGCCTACCCTGGCCCCACACTGCTCCCAGAAGTGGCCAGGGAGGCCCCAGAGGTGTGGGGGGCAGGGTGCCTTAGCCTCACTGTGATGCCGACCGGGAGCAGCCCAAGGCAAGAGCCGCTCGGCGGGAGGCCACATCCCAAGGCCCAGCGCTGAGACCCCTCCTGGAGCCAGCACCCTGTGAACCATCCTTCATCCCAACAACCCACCCCAGGCTGGAGACCTCTCCTGCACCCAAACTCCCTCCAAGAGCTTGCACCCCTCATCCCCTCCTGCACCCCAACCCTCTGCCCCAGGCTCAGGCCACACAGGGAATCCCTCAGGCCCAGACCAGAGCCCACAACCCTCCCAATCCCCGACCCCCTCCCCAGCCTGGTGAAAGTGAGTGAGGGTGGGGCAGAGCGGGCGAGGGAGTGATGCAGGGATGGAGTGAGCAGGACAGGGCTTTGCGGAAAGAACAGGGCCTCAGGGAAGGGATCCTGCATAGCCCTTTAATTCAAAAAGTGATCTTGGGTGTTGTTGTCAGAGTGCTACCGGTGCGGTGCTCTGCTTTCTCCAATGTTGATATCACTCACCTGCATGCGTGTGTTCCCTCTGTGTTCTGCCCTAGCTCTGCGCAGATAGCTGACCCAGAAGACCCGATGAGAACCCCCAATAACCACAGAGTCTAGTAAGGTACGAAGGCACGTCGGCCAGGTTTATTGTCGAAAAAAGCACAGTCTCCAGCTCCCTGGCAAACGTAGTCCAAGGCGCTGCTAAGATACAGCTAGCCAGTACATATGTACTCCCTGACATTGGACTCAGCTCAATCAGTGGCGGGACTTTCCACTGCCCCCTCGGCTGGCCAAAGACACCGCCCCGGGATGCATTCTTATACACAGATACAAACAAGTTACACATCACACCTGACGTATGAGGTACAACCCCTTTACGCAGGAAGGTTCAACCGCTCTACGTATTTAGTTGCCGCCTCTTACCTTGTACATGTTGGCTCGATCAAAACAACTCTATCCATCATTTTACCCTTTTGCCCCTGTCATTGGGATGGGTCGGCCTGTCCTTTTATTATCTATGGAATGTTCCAGTATAGTGTATTCTGGTGCTGTGTTTATACTTCGGTACGCTAGGTGAATATATGTTTATGCAACATTAGCCCTTTTCTTGCCAGCTTCTGTGAACCGAGCCGGCCTTCAGCTCACAGCCTTACTTTGCTTTTTAGCTAAGTCTTGTCCATTACTTTAGTTTAGGCCTCAGGCCTCATACTGGGCTTTTATCAGGGCCTTCACTTACTACAGGTGTAAAAAGGTTGGAGACCACTGGGTTAGCTATCAGGAAAAACATAACACTAGGGGTAATTAAGCTCTGGAATAGCCTAACCAGTGACTATAGCTTGTCAGACTGTGGTGCAAATTCCATGAAATGCGCCAGTGTCGAGAAGCCCTTAGATTTGATGGAGGCTCTGGGGAGGGCAGTACTGAGGAAAGAGGACAGCCTGGAGGGGAGTATGTCACTCGTTTTAAGGAGAATTTACAGGTAATGAGGAATAGAGGGAGACAGAGCCTTGAAAAAGGTCAGGGAACTCAGCACGTTTCATACGATCGGCGATCTGGAGAAAGGTGGTTTGACACTGCTGATTTGGTGTTAGTGCCGACCCCAGTGAGGGGAAACAAAAGGCAGGATTATAGGAAGGACCTTTTGAGGTGACTGAAGGGGTGAAGGTCGTCACATCTGATGTAAGGAAGCCCAGCGGCAGAGGAACGGTGCAAACTGTGCATATCAATAGAGTAAATCTTACTCTCAAAGGGAGATGGCAGTAAATTTGATTTGTTGAAACATTCTGTGTCCGTTTAAATAGATTTGGTCAGGGAGAGCAGGGCAGACAATCCCCTGGAAAGCTCTGAGTTCAGGGTGGGTTTAGATCCACCTCCAAAGCAGGAAACGCCGGCCCTTTCGAAGCACCACAAACAGGGATTTTCCTCGCCAGGTTTAACTGCCAAGATTGCAGACTCCAGGCAAACCTCAGGGCCCCGCCCTGCTCCTAGCAGAGCATCCCCGGCTGAAGGGGAAATGCAGAAACAAGTTCCGGAGGAGGTGCAAAGCCTGCCTGAAACGGGGGTAATCACTGAGTCAGAAAGCCCCTGGGTGTCTCCTATTGTAACGGTACCTGAACAGGACAAAGCCGTGAGAGTGTGACAGACCCAGGGCACAGTCTAGACTAGTGAGTAGCTGTGTCACCCGGGCTCTAACCTGGGGTGCCCTGCACCCTGCTCTGCTTCTGTAGCCTCCAGTCCTGGGCTGCTCCCCAACAGGCTCCAGCACGTCAGTCCCTTCCAGCTTGGTGTGCGTGTGATCTGCAGCCAGGCACAGCTCAGCTCTTACCAGCCTTGTTCATACTGCAGGGTGACGCCAGCACAGACCCAGTCTTATATTTACCCCAGAAATGGATGTCCTGTACTGCTCAGCCTCTCCCGGAAAATACAACCTGTAGTAAGATGAGGCCCAGAAACATGAACCCCTGGTATGAGTCATCTGGTATCAGAGGCCTGAGCCTGAGCCAAAGGAATTGTCAAGAGTTTGCTAACAAAAACCAAAGTTCAGCTGTGAGCCTAGGGTGACCAGATGTCCTGATTTTATAGGGACACTCCTGATTTTTGGGTCTTTTTTCTTATATAGGGTCCTCTTACCCCCCACCCCCATCCTGATTTTTCCCCTTTGCTGTCTGGTCACCCTCTGTGAGCCACAGGCAGGCCCTGCTTACAAAAGTTAGCAAGAAGGCTGCTAATTGGACATATACACATATCTAAAGGGTATCAAGCGCTAATAGGATAAACATGGGCCAGTATGGCACCAGAACCGTCCCCTACGAACGCATTCCTCAGAGATAATAAGGAACAGGGTGACCCATCCTAAAAGACAAGATCAAAAGGGTAATATGATGGAATGAGTTGTTTGTTCCAACCAACATGTACCAGCAGAGAGGCAGCACCCCAACCCGGAGAGAGGTTGTACCTCCATACGTCAGGAGTGATGTGTAACTTGGTTGTACCTCTGTGTAAGAATGGATCCCTGAGTGGTTATCTTTTCTCGCCGAGGGGACAGTGGAGAGTCCTGCCACTGACTGAGCCGGTCCCTTGGCATGCGGCACATATTTGTAGTATGTCCAGTAGAGTCTGCTGGGAAGTATCACTGTGCTTCATTTGTTAATAAACCTGGCCGGGTGCCTTCATACCTTATCAGAGTCTGTGATCATTGGGGGTTTCTCAGGGCCTGCTGTGCCAGTGATCTGCAGAGCCCATGCAGCACACAGAGGGAACACACACACACACGAAACCGACTGTTATCAACATTGGACAAGAGCAGAGCACTGTTGTCAGAGCTGTACCGGTGTGGTGCTCTGCTCTCTCCAATGTTGATATCACTCAGCTGTGTGCGTGTGTTCCCTCTGTGTGCTGCCCCAGCTCTTCGAAGATAGCTGACCCAGCAGACCCGATAAGAACCCCCAATAACCACAAAGTCTAGTAAGGTACGAAGGCACGTCGGCCAGAGTTATTGTCGAAAAAAGTACAGCCTCCGGCTCCCCGGCAAACGTAGTCCAAGGTGCTGCTGCAATACAGCTAGCCAGTACATATGTACTCCCTGACAATGGACTCAGCTCAGTCAGTGGCGGGATTTCCACTGCCCCCTAGGCTGGACAAAAGGCACCTCCCCAGGAATGCATTCTTATACACAGATACAAACAAGTTACACATCACACCTGACGTATTGAAGTGCAACCTTTCTACGTAGCAGGTTACAACCTTTCTACGTATTAAGGCACCGCCTTCTACCTTGTACATGTTGGTTCGATCAAAACAACTCTATCCATCATATTACCCTTTTGCCCCTGTCATTGGGATGGGTCGGCCTGTCCTCCTGTTATCTATGGAATGTTTCAGTATAGTGTGTTCTAGTGCTGTGTTTATGCTAGGTGAATATATGTTTATGCAGCATCAGCCCTTTTCGTGCCAGTTTCTGTGAGCAGGGCCTACCTCTGGCTCACAGCTTGACTTTGCTTTATGTTAGCAAAGTCTTGACCATTACTTTAGTTTAGGCCTCAGGCCTCATACCAGGCCTCTGATACCAAGGTTTATATCTTAGGGCCTCCTCTTACTACAAGCACCACATTGGTGACATCCGATGGCACAACCTTAACCTGCATCAAGGGAGATTTAGGTGACATATTAGGGAAACCTTGCTAACTGTAACAATAGTTGAGTATTGGAACAAGCTTCCAAGGGAGACCCTTACAGATTGTCCTCCTTTGGTACGGCTACACGGCAGAAAAGTTACCAACTCCAGGCTGATGCCCTGGAGCACAGGGCTGCAGGAATATGATATGGAAATTGTCCATATTAAAGGTAAAGAAAATGTGGTGGCAGAGGCACTGTCTGGGCAAGAGGGTTCCAAGCTGACGCATGCAGATTAGCTAGTAACAGAGGGAGTGCAAGGGGTGAGGTGTGACCCAGCACCCTCAGCAGACACAGAATTGCATGGCGTTTTACAGGGATACCCTGCAGTTAGATGTGTACAGGTTAAGTTTACAACGGGTGCTATGTGAGGGCTGTGCCCAGAGCCGAGAGCCCGCTGGTCATCATAATCATTGCAAAGTGTACGGACAGATAATGTTTAATTATCAGATCATTGTACAGATAATTATGTATCTGTACTGGAAATCATGTGCTTAAGGTCTAGGAGCTAAGTCAGGTCACACAAAGGGATGAAGTTGCTCCAGTCACGCAGGAGGGAAGAACAGGTGGCAGACAGATTTGATTGTCAAACTCTGCAACTGCAATAAAGATGCAAGAGAACTGTGTGAGAAATACATCAGTTTGGAGCTGCTGATAGGACACGGCCTTTCATGAAACCAGGGAAATCTAGTCTTGCTACTCTGCTTTCCTTCTTTATTCTTTATTTTGACAAGTTTCAACTCCCCTTTATTCCAAATTCAAATATATACTACCTCATACTACTGGTCTTCTAATTTAATTGCTCGTCCTTTCGTTATCTTTTCATATTGCCAAAGGCTTTGACATCGTTTGGCCAAAAATGTCGTCCAGGTTTGGATACCTCCAGTGTTGGCGCACAACTCAGGAAACCTTGTAGCCTGTTATAAATAAATGTTGAGCGTGAACCGCTCCGGTTTGCTTCAGTGGGACTTTTGAGTACTCAGCACTTCAGAAAAATGGGCTTTTATATAAAATCAATGACTCCTTTGGAAAGAGGTTGGCTTAGCTCCATCCGGAAGTCAGATCATTGAACTATTGTCTTATTTAGCCCCGGTGCAATTCTCTTAGGTCTGAATTCTTGTTTGAAATGCTCTCCCTGGAATTCACAGGTCCAGATTTCCTAGGCCTTCCAATTTAAAGAAAAGAAAAGGTGTGTTTGCAACATACTTGTGAAAACATCTTTTGGTCATGTCATTTCAGCAAGGAGTGGAGATTGCTGCTGACCAGTTGATGAACACATCAGGGCAAAGAATGAGAAGAAGATTAATTTCATGGAGTTATATTGGTGCAATGAAATAAAAAATTCTCAATATGAGGCTGATCTATTTCTGCCTCATTCCCCTACAGCTCCACCATTGCAAAGTAAGTTCAAAGCTCATGTCAAGGAGCTGACTCAGTTGAATTTAACGCCCCCTCCAGTAGGTTGCCTTAAAAGACAACTTTCCAGATGGATGCTTCATGCTACAAGTCACTGGACATTCCATTAGAGGAGAAGAGAAAAATGTCCTGGAAAAAGGAGAAATATTCAGAGACGGCTACTGACTCCATAATTATGTTTCCGCAGAGTCTCTGTTGGAGAGTTTATTTCTTCAAAATGCTCTCAAATGACATGCCAGAGATACGTTGGTTTTTACATTTATCCTTAGCGCCGGGAGGAGCGGTGATGATGGAAATGGGGTTTTGTTTTCTCTGAGGGCTCCTGATAGGGTTGCCAACTATCCAGTCAACCAAATCCAAACACTGTTGTCTCACCTCTGCCCCTTCCCCAAGACTCCATCCCCCACTTCACTCCTTCTCTGCAGCCCAACCACGTTCATTCCATCCCAGGGCCACCCGGGGGGGGGGGCAAGTGGGGAATTTGCCCCAGGGCCCGAGCCCCGCAGGGGCCTATACAAGAGTTTTTCAGGGCCCCTGGAGCGGAGTCCTTCACTGACTCTGGAGGCCCCGGAAAATTCTCGTGCCGCCGAATTATAGCTGAAGTGGGGGGCCCCTGCTGCTGAATACCCCAGGCCCCCTGAATCCTCTGGGTGGCCCTACTCCATCCCCCCTCCCTCCATCACTTGCTTTCCCTTACTTTCACTCACTTTCACGGGGCTGAGCTTGGGAGTTGGGGTGCGGGAGCGAGTGCTGGCTCTGGGCTGCGGCCGAGGGGATTGGAGTGTGGGAAAGAACTAAACCTGGGGCAGGGGGCCTGGGGTGCAGAAGGGATGCGGGGTACAAGCACTGGAAGGCAGTGTGTGTGCAGGAGGGTTCACCGGACTGTGTGTGCAGGGGGGGGTTCCGTGCAGTAGAGGGGGTCTGGGCTGGAGCAGGAGTGCAGGGGGGATAAGGGGTGTGGGCTCAGACTGACCTTACGTCAGGCAGTTCCCGGTAGGTGGTGCAGTGGCTTTAAGGCAGGCTCCCTGCCTCCCCTGGCCCCGCACCACTTCCAGGAAGTAACCAGCATATCCCGGCAGCCCCTGGGGAAGGAATAGGGGTCTCTGCGTGCTGCCCCCACCTCCAGTGCTGACTCTGCTGCTCCCATAGGTGGGGGACTGCCTTAGATCTGAGTTATATATTGGCCTGGCTATATGTCTGATCTCTTAGGATAAGCAGAATCTTCTATATGATGAAATAGGTTTTTAATAACCAGTCATCATAAAGTGTTGGGGTGGTGAAATAAGGGCTGGAGACTGCATTTTTGAATTCTTGTTAACCACTGTATTGAGACAGAAATTTACTTTTTTATTAGCTTGGGATCTAACGTCAGAATAACCACCAGCGTGAGGTGAGTCTGCCATATCCCTCAACAGTTTGTCCTGAATCTGGTATTCTCAGCTGTGAGCCACTGAGGCCAGGTGACACATACAAAAACCAGGGTCACTGTCCTTCAGTGACTCACCCAGATGCTCACCACGAACCATATGGTTAGTCTTCTTGATACCAAAGGAAACACTTATATTCTTGAAGTGAAAAATGGGTCTGTTTTTTCCAGGAAAAAACTCTTTGCTAAAATAGGTAATACAGGGAGGAACTGCACCCTGGTACTCAGGGCCTGCAGAAAGCTATCAGCCACTACAACTCTGGATTCCCCTATCACTCCAGATCTTTGAAAATTGCAAGTGGAGAAGTGCTCAGTGCTACCGGTTCCACAGGGAGGAATTTTGTGATTTTTAAGCAAGGAGGGAGGAACAAGGAGAACCAGGAGACCGATATTATGATGCAGCAGAGTTTTTAATGCAAATGAAATTGGCAGTACACAGTTACAGAAGTAATACTACAGAGCAGAAAGAATGTATTTCCAGTGTTTCAAGAAGGGCCATGACCGATCGCAGGCCTCAATGGGTGTATTTCAGACAAGATGTTCTGCTTGCATTGGTGCAGCTGCAGAGGTTGACAAACAGGTCCCCTTTACAACCATTTTAAGGCCCTTGTTTTAGCCCAGTGGTTGGGAAATGAGACAAAACAAAATAAAAGCAGAAAATTAGGCAACTTCTCCCTAAATGTCGGCCTCAGAAAAGGTCAAAGTGAGGTGCTAAAGATACGTCTTGATGGAAAGGGTAGAACATGTCGGGCCTAATTCTCCTTGACATCAAGGTCTCTTTTTCCCTTCTAAAGGGACTTAACTAACAACAAATGTAACTGATATCTGTCTTAAGGCCCTTGTTTCCTTTACACAGCGGGGTCAGTATAAAGAGGCTGCGCCTAATTCAGATTGAGTCCACAGGTGAAAGCGAGAATCAGCACACGGGTGGGAAAGCCTTGGCAGAAAGAGTCATAAAGCGTAACATTAGAAAGGCAGCATGGCTGTCAGCCAAAGCTGCTGAGCACACACAGCTCCCACTGAGTTCAGCTGGAGCCCTGTTTGCCCAGTACTTCTGAAAGCCATGCCCAAAAGGTCAGGGGTGAATCTGTATCTGGCTGTTCATTTCCTGGTTCTTCCTTTTTCCACGGATGTTCCTGCTGGGTTTAGCATGACCCACAGTATCCACCGAGATACCTACGGCCATATCCCCCATATCCCCATAATCTTCCGTAACCACAGAAGCCTGGGTAACCACAGTATCCCCCATAACCACATAATCCCCCATAACCATAACCACCTGGGTAACCGCAGTGTCCCCCATAACCACATAATCCCCCATAACCATAATGGCCGCCGTAACCACCGTATCCACCTAAACCATACAATCCTCCGTAATGGCCTCCATAGCCGTGCAATCCCCCCCAACCGAATGAGCCTCCGTAACCGGGTCCGACCACAGGTGCTCCTACAGCTCCCACTGCACTGTATTGAGGGAAATTGCTGAGAATGGGTCCTGGGAGGGTCACGACAACTGGTGAGGGTCTGATGATCACTTCAGAGTCTTGGCACTGCCTAACGCACGGCTCGTTGCAGGTACCAGTGACCGGACAGGGCCGGGCCACTCCGCATTCTGGATAGCACAGGCTGGAGCAAGTCATCTTTCTGGGATGGAGGTAAACCTGAAACACACAACAGGGACTAGAGTCAAAAGAAGGTACAAGTGCCTGTGGAAGACAAGGCTTCAAAGCTTGGTGACTATTGCAGCGAGGTCTGCACGGGGCGGGCAAGAGAGAGGAGAAGTGGCCTTAGTCTCTATGTATGTGGCCATGTATTTGTTCCTATTTTCTCTTTCTAGGCTTCTTCTCCACTCGCACTAAACTTCCCTCCAAACTGGTCCCTTTGAGCGCCTATCTAGAACATTATCTGAAAAACACCAACTAGAATAAGCATCACTCTTTCCATGATAGACACCTGCGATTCTGGGTCCATTGTAGACATTTCTCAAAGAGGACATGCCTGGGATCATGGTAATCACTTCCTTTCATTTCTGAATTTAACCTCTGCATGCAAATGCGTTGAGTCCAGTGTCAGAGTAGGGCTCATCGGGTTTCCAAAGCTTGGAAGTCATCAATAATTGCTGATGAATAAACAGAAAACTTTACTTTTCTCCAAAGAAATCACTAAGGACATGCTCCTTAGCTGGGGTAAAATGAGTTCAGGTCCACTGACTTCCATAAGGTGACATTAATTTATACCATCTGAGGAGAAGCAGTGGATTTTTCACTCAGAAGAACATACGAATTGCTAGATTAGAGCACACCGTTTCTCATCTTCATCCATTTTTGTGTCTCCAATAGTGAGGAGTAACAGCTGCTTCAGAAGAAAGTAGGAGCGCACTGAACTGGCCCTTTCTCTATTAACCCAGGGAAATGTATTCCTAATTCAGATAAATGAAATATGGGTAAGTGACTTTCTGAGGTTACTGAAAAGATTTAAATGCCCTAATTCTTTTTCCAGGTAATAGGAAATATGTTTCCCATGAATCCACCAGTGCCTGCAACTCAATAACTATACAAGATAATTATGGAAGAACCCCTGATCCCTCATACAAAAACACATGAATAAAAGCAAGATTCAGTCTTCAATGAAAATAGCCCCTACTGTCACATCTCTAGAGTTCGTAAGCAATTGAGTGTAATTGGACTTACCGAGCTCACCGAGGAGATGAAGTCCGGAGAAATGATAAGAAGAGCCCTGAGTTGTGAGCACTTTTATACAGTTCCTAGGACTGCCTGGAGGATCTGCGATGCTGTTTGTGATGGAGGTCCTAATTAGTTGCCAAACAAACTTGATTGCCTTGCTATGTCCTCCTTTGGCTGGAGCTGTTTTCCTCAGGGGCTTTGATCATTGGGCCAATCTCAGCCTCAGAGGGTGTGACGTGCACGTTGCACTCTTCATCTTTCTTTCATCTTAATATTGTATGGGCCAACTGCATTCCTTGTGTCATTTTACTGACTTTTTTGTGGTTGCAGTGAGAATGAATGTGAAGGTGATTCTGAGCGGCATCAATAGCACAACTGGCACTGATGGAAGGAATCCAGTTTGGGCCTTTCAATTCATATTGGTCGTGGCCAGGTGCATTGGGTCCTTCATTGTAAACCTGCTAGGAAGGAGGGAGCCATTTTTCTGCATTCTCACCATCTCCATCCTCACTGGGTCAGATCCAATTCCTTTTGAAGACAATCGGAATCATTCCATTTTCTTCAGCATGTTACCTGTCAGGACCTTATATTTGATATTCAGCTGTTGGCAGGGGTATAGTAAAATGCACTATGAACAATTTTAGTCCCACAAAACTTACAAACTGGATCTTAGCAGGGACCTAAGTGGAACATGGGCCTTTGTGATGGCCGTCAGCCTAGGGGTGAAACTTACCCTACGGTGAGTAAAACTGTACTTAATATTGGACCTCCACTTGTGTCACTAATGAGGTCACAAAGGGCTGCCTAGAACAGATTTGCTCACGGGTCAAAGTAGGGATGATGACGAGTGAAAGGATTCAATCCTCTTTTGTAGATAAGGCTTAAGTTAAGTCTTGGAATCTCTACTCCATCAGAAAACATCTCTCCATCCATGAGCAGGCAAGAATCTGAAATTTTCCGATGGAATTCAAGCTTGTTCCTGTGCAGTGTCGGAATACAAATCTCAATATAGGATTCAAATGGAAAAATTTTTGGGACCATACAATGTGTCTGCTCAAGTGTAAATATGCACCACTGAGGCTAAACCTTCAAACAAAGAGAATTAATGTCCATGGCAAGACTTTAGGTGGTTGATTGTTGTTCACTCTTACATGAGAAGATGTTTCACCACTAAGATCCTCCAAAAAAAAATTAAAAAAAAAATAAAGAAAAAACCCAGAATGAGCCTCTCTAAGAGTTACTCTCAGGTGAGTGATTTATTTGGAAGCCATGAAATGTAATGTATTAGATGGGTAGACATGTTAGACGATGCTACTGAAGAAGTGGGGGTTCAGTTTTGACTCTGTCAGTCGCTCCCTGTCTGACCTTCACTGAAACTTGCCATGGTAAACAGGTATAATTGTAATACGCAGGGTGGATCATCTGAAGTGTCCTCTGATCTTAGCATTTCAAAGCACTTTACAAACACACATCATGTTTTATATGGTCAAAGAGGTGTATTATTATAATAGTAGTAACTTATTAATGGGATTAAATGTTCCAATAATGCAGATGAGATTCTCTTTAAAATTGCATGTCAAGGTCTCAGCTGTCACTCCAGTGCTCACTTCATGAGTCCGAGACTCTGAAATTGGGGCTCTTTGATTTTCATTCAATGAAACTTTGCATTTCCCATTTATATATATTTTAAAGTTGAAGGGTAGATGCTGAACCAGCGTAAAGGAGGAGAGTTCCATCAATTTGAGATTGAAGGAAGGCACCTTACCCACCCTGGATTAGAGAAAACCTTTCTGCACCTCCACCCTCAGCTGATCATATCTAATAGACAGTGAAATCAATGGAAACCATCAGCCATTGCATCTCCATGGATGGGCAGCCAAGATAACTGGGTCTTGTGAGAGAATTCAGCTAATAAAGAAAAGGAAGACACACAAGAATGAGTTAAGGGGAACTTCTTCAATGGTCAGTTTGCTGTGGGATTAATTGCAAGTCTGATCAGCCTAGAGCATTCTGGAAGCTCCTTCTCTGATAAAGATTTTCAGCCAGAATTAGAATAATTTCAAAGTGCAAAATTGACCCTCGCCAGGATTTCTTCTAACCTGAACAGGATAAAATGCCTCTCCATAATTGTAGGGCACAGAATATCATTGAAGTGTATGGAACTGGACTGAGGTACATTATCTGAGGATCCTTTACAGAGCAATGTTTGTTAATCAAAGGGAAATGCAAAGCTTTTTTGAAGGAAAAACCAAACAGCCCCGAATAAGGAATGAGGTTGTGTTTCGGTCAGGGACAGGCATTTCTTTGGCCTATTGATACTTTGGCCTATTAGTGTTTCCTATCCCCACCCCCTCCAGGCAGGCTGCTTGATCTTATCTCGGGAGAGGAGTTAGAGACGGGACCGTCCTTCAATGTACACTCGTGTATTAAACTCCCACCCTACCCAGCAACACTTTACATCTATCTCTTCCCCCAGCCATCTGCTTGCGGGCAGACGTAACACACAGCGTCTTTCTTCTTTGCTGACATATAGTGGTAAGAATGTAAAAAGTATCAAAAATCAAATGAGCAAAAAAGACCCAAAATTCTCTCTCAGGCAAATAGACAGGCCTGAATACAACATTATCATCACTATCACACTAACACTCCTGAAGAGCTCTTACCAAGGGCAGTGAGATGTGCCACCTTGGTGTTTGCATTGGTGCCTCCAGCACTGATCAGCACCATGCACTGTGTAGCTTCCTCAGGGCCTCTGGACAGTGCCTCTGGATATACGTGGGGCCAGTGTGCATGGCACCAGAGGCAGCTCTTGTCAGTGGAGGTGGCTGCGGCATTTCGTCATTGGGTGTGTGACTTTGCACTCCTTATGTTTTATTGAAATATGCTTATGAGTGTGAATATAATGTAACTGGAATATGCTTTATGAAAAAGGTCTCTTGTAAGGTATCCTAAGAAAGATTATAATCCTACTGACTATAGTCCTCCTCTTTGTATGCATGTATCATTCTTGTATGTGAAGCTAGAAATAGGAAGTAGAACTCTGAGGTCCTATTGTAATTATGCAAATTGTGGGCCATTAATGATGGTTTAGAATCTTGATGACTTCCAGTGACTAGGACAATTGGTTGTAAATGGTTTATTTACCTGCAAACCTTCCTGTCTATTTGTGGGCCAACCCAGGAAGAATGGAGACTGGGGTCTTACAGTGACAGGTGACCATGTCACATGCTACTGGAATCCGTCTTAATCCTTGTACTTTTCCATTGATGAGGCAGGGATGGGGACAAGCACAGACAAAAGATTCTCGCCCTGTGCCAAAGCTATAGAAGGGGGTGGAGCAGGACAAAAGGGCTGCCAATCTTGAGAAACCCCTTGCTTACCACCTGAGATGTCTGCTGGATCTAAAAAAGACGGTACCGGAGAAAGGACTGGGCCCAGACTAGGAAGGAGTCTAGTCTGTGAAAGAAGCTTATTGGATGATCTTTGAGGGTTAGATACTACCTGTAATCAGTTTCTTAATGTATTAGGCTTCGACTTGCATATTTTGCTTTGTGACTTACTTTATTCTGGCAGCTATTACTTGAAGCCACTTAAATCCTACTTGGGAAACTTAATAAAATCACTTTTGTTTATTAAGAAAGCCAGAGTAAGTGCAAACAGCTGTGCATGTCTCTCTATCAGTGTTATAGAGAGCGGACAGTTTACGAATTTACCCTGTGTAAGCTTTATATAGAGTAAACTGATTTTTTGCGGGGGTTTGGATCCCATTGGCAACTGCGTGTCTGGAGGCTGGAGACAGATAATCTGCTGAACTGTTTTCAGTTAAGTCTGCAGCTTTGGGGATATAGACCAGATGCTGGATCTGGGCTGCAGCAGGCTAGTGTCTCTGGCTCAACAAGACAGGGTTCTGGAAATCCCAGGCTGACAGGGAAAATGGGATCAAAGCTAATTTCAGCACATCAGGTGACAATCCCAAGGGGGTCTCTGTGACCAAACCCATCACAGGGTTTTCTCCTGGTCATCTGCCCTGCTTGCATGTGGCTGGGGAACGGGGAACCCGAGACTCTGCAGGTGATCGGATGGTTCCTTGGGCAGGCTCTCGCTGAAGACCTGGGGGAGGCAGGGACAGAGAGACAGTTTTCTCAGAGCAGCCATCAGCAGACTCTGATTAAAGAGAGAGAAGAGGAGAAAGGTAAAGACAAGTGCAAAGTACTTCACTTAGGAAAAAAATCCAATGCATATGAGACGCTGTCTGGAGAGACTCATGGTCCTCAGGGTAGACTGTCAAAAAGCAGGGCCGAGATCCTAGCTGGTGCTATGCTCTATAATTATAAGTATCAAGTGTGAAACTTCCAAAGTACTATAATAGTTTGACAATGGAGTCACAGACGGTCCCCTTACACACTCCAGTCTGTCTTGCCTCGACGGCAAGCTGGACTGTGTGCTAAATGGTGGTGACTTCCTGCAAAAATCAAGAAAATAGTCACATTGTATCTAGTTCCACACTCACCCAGGTCGATTTGCATCCAAGATCTCACATGAAAAACACTGCTAGTCAATTCGACAGTAAACTAACTAAAGTTACTAGCTAAGAGAAAGGAATGAGAGTTATTGAGATGTGAAAGCAGATAAAAATATATGTACAGGATAGTCACAGTCTAGAATTCCTAAAGGCAGCAGAGATTTGGGAAACTGGCAGTTTTTGGGCGACCCAGAGGAACTCTTCTTCTCATTCCATTATTCTGCCTGTGAGAATCCCACCAGTCCAGAGATGAAGAATTTTCCCTTGTGTCCATACTTATAGTTTCTTCTCACATAAAGAAGCTCAGAGAGTCACAACCGATGTGGACTCCTTCTCTGATGGCAGAGGGAGAAGGATGAATTTAAGGTCTTTGATCAGCACACACAGTGACCGCTTGCCTTCAAATGCACAAAAATTTCCACCTTCCCATTAAATTTCTTCATTTGCATTACACAAGGCTTCTTTCTCATTGGATGGGTGAGTTTGTCAGTTCTCAGCTGACACTTGGTTTACCAACATCACAGCACAACTACAAAATGGGGAATAACTGGTTAGGTGGTAGGATAGCTGAAAAGGATCTTGGGTTCCCTAAAGCTTAGGCTGAGTTCACTGGAGTCTCAGTTAAAGTCTCCGTTCACTAAATCTACACAGTCTGCTGAGTCAAAAGCAACATCTTCCTTCCAATTGTTTTCAGGAATCTTCCCTTGAAATCCAGGCAGACTGATTAACCAACCACCCCATTAAGTATATAGATTTAAAAAAACCCAACTCTGTTGCAAGTAAATGCAAAACTGAGAACAGCAAAACATAAAGGACTCTTTCCCACGATCACATTTACAGAAAAGTTGGTGACTCACACTTGTTGAGACAATTTAATTAAAGGAGTTTGGCTAAAATCAAAAATTCAAAGTGTACAATTAAAATAAAATAAATTACATTTCCCTCCCAGTTTCCCCTGTAATTTACATTCCCCAGGCTTCCCTGTTGGAGGGTTGTAACAATATCACTGACCTGCTGCAAAATGCTTCCGACTTCGGGCAAACAGCCTGTTTCCTGCTCCTGGGCCCAGCTTCTCCCTGCTGCACAGAGCACAGGGCCTGGCGCAAAGCAGCTGCCCTGACTGCTGCCCTCATGGAGTCTGAGCCCAGCACCAGGGAACCTATTGGAGCAGCCCCTAAACGACCACCCCCAATTCCAGAAGCTTCTGGCTGGGGAGTGCGAAATCTGCCTAGCAACAATGACCCAGACACAACTCACTCCTATCCACCCTGCCCCACCAGAGAGCTCTTAAAGAGACAGCTCCCTGTTAGGGACATGGGTTAATCTGCAGCAAGGGAGGTTTAGGTTAGATCAGGGGTCACCAACTGGTCAATGGTGATCGACTGCTCTATCCTAGAGAATCTCCCAGTCAATTGTGATCTCTAGTGGCGCAGCAGGGCTGCCTCTAAGTCAGGCTCCTTGCCTACCCTGGCCCCACACTGCTCCCAGAAGTGGCCAGGGAGGCCCCAGAGGCGTGGGGGGCAGGGTGCCTTAGCCTCACTGTGATGCCGACCGGGAGCAGCCCAAGGCAAGAGCCGCTCGGCGGGACGCCACATCCCAAGGCCCAGCGCTGAGACCCCTCCTGGAGCCAGCACCCTGTGAACCATCCTTCATCCCAACACCCCACCCCAGGCTGGAGACCTCTCCTGCACCCAAACTCCCTCCAAGAGCTTGCACCCCTCATCCCCTCCTGCACCCCAACCCTCTGCCCCAGGCTCAGGCCACACAGGGAATCCCTCAGGCCCAGACCAGAGCCCACAACCCTTCCAATCCCCGACCCCCTCCCCAGCCTGGTGAAAGTGAGTGAGGGTGGGGCAGAGCGGGCGAGGGAGTGATGCAGGGATGGAGTGAGCAGGACAGGGCTTTGCGGAAAGAACAGGGCCTCAGGGAAGGGATCCTGCATAGCCCTTTAATTCAAAAAGTGATCTTGGGTGTTGTTGTCAGAGTGCTACCGGTGCGGTGCTCTGCTTTCTCCAATGTTGATATCACTCACCTGCGTGCGTGTGTTCCCTCTGTGTTCTGCCCTAGCTCTGCGCAGATAGCTGACCCAGAAGACCCGATGAGAACCCCCAATAACCACAGAGTCTAGTAAGGTACGAAGGCACGTCGGCCAGGTTTATTGTCGAAAAAAGCACAGTCTCCAGCTCCCTGGCAAACATAGTCCAAGGCGCTGCTAAGATACAGCTAGCCAGTACATATGTACTCCCTGACATTGGACTCAGCTCAGTCAGTGGCGGGACTTTCCACTGCCCCCTCGGCTGGCCAAAGACACCGCCCCGGGATGCATTCTTATACACAGATACAAACAAGTTACACATCACACCTGACGTATGAGGTACAACCCCTTTACGCAGGAAGGTTCAACCGCTCTACGTATTTAGGTGCCGCCTCTTACCTTGTACATGTTGGCACGATCAAAACAACTCTATCCATCATTTTACCCTTTTGCCCCTGTCATTGGGATGGGTCGGCCTGTCCTTTTATTATCTATGGAATGTTCCAGTATAGTGTATTGTGGTGCTGTGTTTATACTTCGGTATGCTAGGTGAATATATGTTTATGCAACATCAGCCCTTTTCTTGCCAGCTTCTGTGAACCGAGCCGGCCTTCAGCTCACAGCCTTACTTTGCTTTTTAGCTAAGTCTTGTCCATTACTTTAGTTTAGGCCTCAGGCCTCATACTGGGCCTTTATCAGGGCCTGCACTTACTACATTCCCCCGCTTTTTGTCTTTTTATGGGGAGGATGTTTACCCATCGTCCCCGAAAAGCATCATGTACAGACTAAAGATAACCCAGTGGGCTAAACACTGTTATGTGGTTACCTTATCTTACCATCCATACACTCATGCCCCATATGTCATTTTAGTCTGCACATTCCCTCGTACGACTATTAGACAGACTTTATTATCCAATTATTTTAGTCCCTTATGTTGGGCCTGGGAATGTTAGGCCCGGGACCATGGATACATGGGGGTCAGTAGCCTCTTTGGTGTTTTATTGAGGGCCTTGTGAGAATATACAACTGTAAATGTAAATATAAATGTAAAATATGGGATATACATATTATGTATATAGATATGAATATGTATATTATGTAATGTAATATATACTAATCATTACCTCTCTCTATATAGGTATATAGCTTATAGATGATTGTTATTAATTTGTTAATTGTGTTTATACTTCTTATTCCATGACATGATTGTTTGGGTGTACCACAGCAGTGTTGATTGCCATTTCCATTCCCTTGTTCACTCTACCTTGCAACTTGGCTTTCTTTGTTTGACGGGACATATAGCAACACATTCCTATTAAAACCACAACAGTTAGGGCCTGAATTCCCATTAAAAATACGCTTAGAGTGCGGAGTGCGGACTACTGGATGCAAAGTCACATCCTCAGGGATTGCCCATCAGGGTGTTTTGAAATACTGGGATAGGGATTATTATAGTGTGTCCCACAGTGCTATGGATATGAGAAATAAAACAGAAATTTGGAGTAGTGACACTACCACTGAGGCCTTTATATATAAATATATTGTAATTAGTTACTACACAGTACTGTCCATTCATGTTATAGGTTATCCTTAAGGCTGGTTGTCACCCTCTGGTCGGCTTTACTGGACAGGAAACAGAAGTGATCCATTGGTTGATGTAGATCCAGTTGTTTCTTATGGATGCTGTCTTCCAGATAACCTACTGAACAGACAGTAACCAATTTATCAAATATTGCTGTGTCAGGATTTAATATTGGTACCCAGACACTGAACAAGATTGTTTTGAATAACATGTGCCTCAGTTAGGATGCAGTGTCACTGACCCAAATTATGACTGGTACTAACAGGAAATTTGTTTACCCAATTTGTAGTTACTATGTAACTTAGTTTCTTTACCAATTTGTTTTTTCCTTGTCTTCATGTTGTTTGCTGCTATTCGTTTGTTGATTTTTACCTGTGTGTTGGTTAAACAATTTAGCAAGGTTATACATCGTGTACATATTGTACATCAATCATACAATACAGCAATAATACAGCAGTACAATAATAGAGTAGTACAACAATAATACAGTTGTTTTTACACAGTAACAAAGTAGAAATTAAATGACAGTTTTCCTGGTCCAGCTAGTGGTTTTTAGCTGATTGTTAAATTAATTGTCCATATATGGTAGATAGAGGTGTATTTGACCAGTCTCTTATTTATAAAACACTTCATTTTTCTTTTCTTGATGCTTGGGGGGTTCTTCACTGTATACAGATATGAACTGGTGTCTTCAGGGTGTGATATTTTCTGGCATCTTTGGTCTGTGGGATGCAACTCAAACAACTTTTGTTAGTTAACACAGTAAAGTTTTTTGTTTGTTTGTTTGTTTTCAATAACCCAAACTTAATACACGGTTTTAACTTAGTTTCTTTACAATGTAATAAGAACAATGTAATAGGGACCGAGCCTTTTATAACACAAGCTATACTTTTGCAATTGTTGTATAGACATTCATTTTTATTTGGGGTGCATTACTAATATTTAATACTAAATGTAATGCTTAACAGCAAAAATAAATGCTCACAATCTTCCATAAGAAGGTATATTGCTTTCCCTTGCTGAACACTTTGTTTCAGCAAAAGAGTTAATAACATAATTTTAACAAGCTTTTTAGAGTTAATTTGCTTGTGATACCAACTTCATTTTTAACTGTTTAGAAGCACAAACCTTAACAACCGTTGCTTCCCATTAACATAACATAACAAAAGAAAAGCATATAAAACTAAACCAACTATAAAATTACACCAAAATAATTTTTAAATACAGATACATGCAAATACTTTGAGGGTATTTGAGGGTATACTTTTATGATGCTTTGTTATGTTTGGGAGCCAAAGGTGGAAACCTGTTGAAAATGTGAAAACCTGTTGAAATTGTTTGGTTAGCTTAATGCATAAATTGTTATTTTAAAACATTTTGGTTATGACATTCTTATAATATTATCTTTACCTTAATGTTGAGGTTTCCCCTTACATTTTTTCTTTGAATAACAATTTAAAAAAAAACTAAAAAAAAAAAACTGTAATTGATGAGAGAATTATTTTTGTTTGCAATTGCATTATTTGTTGAGGCAGAAATATATGTACATATATTTGTAACTGAAACCTTTTTGAACTTTGCACAAAAATTGGTGCTAATAATACTATGATTACACCCCAACCATGATTTTAAAATAGTGTGGTACCATATCTTATATATATTTTTAAAAGGGTATAAAATTGACTTTTGTTGCAACAAAATAAAAATAATTTTAAAAAAATAGTCACGTGACACACACAACATAGACACAAGACACACACATGACATACAAGTCAAACTTACAATTAAAACCAAATGGCGCCAGAATTCTATTCATAACTATACAAAATAACACAACCAAAAATAAAAAGTAAAAAAGTTATTACCTTATTTAAAACTTGTAGCATAAATTTGATAAAAATATATTAATATTTGCCAAATGTATTGTATTAATTTGGTAACAGGGAATTTTGCATTACTTTATATTTAACATTATTTTAAAACTCTGCTATATGGAAGTAAGAAAAGCCCATGTTTCAAATATTAGTTAGTGGTTAGGATTAGAAGCAGAGAGTGCATTTCTGTTGCTTGGCAACCATATCTTCAAGAAAGTTAGGAATAATTCCAGCTGTTGCATCCCTGAAGGGTTAAAATAATTAATTTACTGGATTTAAAGTTTTTACCTTGTTTTCTTTTTGTTTCTTGTTTTGTTCTGTTTTCAGTTGCTTTATTTTTTGAAGGCTTCTGTAAAAACTATAACTTTTAACTTTTAAAACAAAAAGAGAGAGACGAAGTGAGGAGAGGCAGGGGGTGGGGGGAAAGGGGGAGTTAAGAGCAACCTAGGAAGGTAGCGAGACCTGAGCCAAGAGAGATTAACTCCATCGAGGTATTTGAAAGTACAGGCAGCAGCAGCATGTTTAGCAAATTGAGAAATCATATAAAGGACAAAACTTAACTGGTATGTAAAAATATTTGAGAAAGAAGGTTCCATTTTCAGATATGAGCGCGAGTGTGGTTCCATGGGTCAAAGCAATTGGGAACCTGCACAGTTGGGAATTGCGCCCCTGGTTTTTATCCTGGCTCTGAGAGGAGATTGGGGGTAGTTACCTGCTCTTGTAAAACCTGAATTTGTTACCCCAGTGTCTGTTGCTTTTGTGTGCAAGCCAAATGGATAGTGGGAGTGCCCTTTTTTGCTGCAGTTAACTGTTTTGGGGCAACTTTAATTCTAGGTGTCAACCTGCTTAATTTCAGTTTTTTATTTTGAAATTCTTTTTTATTCACTCCCCTGCGATCGAGTCGCAGCTCCTGTCTCCTAATGTGCTCTGTGAACTGTTCCATTTTTTCCTTCATTTGATTTACCAATTCAGTGAGAGTGCTGTGTGCTCCTCTCTCCTTCTGTGCACTTACTTGTCCCGTTCTGACAGGCACCAGTCTAGGTTCCAGTTTAAGTTTAACTGGAACCTGGTTTTTATCATAAGGTGATGGTTGCAATGCAGTGGACCCTGTTTCATCTTTTAATTTTACTAGGGCCACCTTTTTCCACTTCTGTCCCCATTCTTCAGGCACAGCGTAGCTACCTGAAGCCTGCTGTTTACCACCAATATTTATAACAGGGGACGGCACATGTATTTTTTGTAGGTTCCTTACAGCTGTTTCCAGTGTTTCACTCTGTTCCTGTACTGGTTGTCTCTGGGCTGCTTGCCACCCTGCAAATCGGGTGGGAGCATTCCAGGGCTGTGTAGCTTCTTTTGATTCTTTTAACTCTTTCTTTGTTACTGTTACTTGCTTGGCCAGCATGCCAGCATGCTGTTTAAGCCATCTCACTGCCATAGACATGAGTTGCAAAAGTTTTGCTTTTTTACTTTTATTACTATTTCTTAGAGCCTCGGTTTGTACCATCGCTCTACATATGCCAGTCCATGTTTCCCCACTCTCCTTTTTAAATTCATATGGCCCCCCCTTACTGGCAATCCAGCGGGTCCAGGAGTTATCAAACTCCATGGGGATCAAAAGGGAGGGGATCAGGGGGTTCCCTAGCTCGAGGTTTTCTGCCATGTTAGATTGCAATTCTTACAGTGGACAGGTCGCTTACTCACCAGATCAGCGGTCGGGGTCACCAGTGTTGTCAGAGTGCTACCGGTGCGGTGCTCTGCTTTCTCCAATGTTGATATCACTCACCTGCGTGCGTGTGTTCCCTCTGTGTGCTGCCCCAGCTCTGCGCAGATAGCTGACCCAGCAGACCCGATGAGAACCCCCAATAACCACAGAGTCTAATAAGGTACGAAGGCACATCGGCCAGGTTTATTGTCGAAAAAAGCACAGTCTCCAGCTCCCTGGCAAACGTAGTCCAAGGTGCTGCTAAGATACAGCTAGCCAGTACATATGTACTCCCTGACATTGGACTCAGCTCAGTTAGTGGCGGAACTTTCCACTGCCCCCTCGGCTGGCCAAAGACACCGCCCCGGGATGCATTCTTATACACAGATACAAACAAGTTACACATCACACCTGACGTATGAGGTACAACCCCTTTACGCAGCAAGGTTCAACCGCTCTACGTATTTAGGTGCCGCCTCTTACCTTGTACATGTTGGCTCGATCAAAACAACTCTATCCATCATTTTACCCTTTTGCCCCTGTCATTGGGATGGGTCGGCCTGTCCTTTTATTATCTATGGAATGTTCCAGTATAGTGTATTCTGGTGCTGTGTTTATACTTCGGTACGCTAGGTGAATATATGTTTATGCAACATCAGCCCTTTTCTTGCCAGCTTCTGTGAACCGAGCCGGCCTTCAGCTCACAGCCTTACTTTGCTTTTTAGCTAAGTCTTGTCCATTACTTTAGTTTAGGCCTCAGGCCTCATACTGGGCTTTTATCAGGGCCTTTACTTACTACAGGTGTAAAAAGGTTGGAGACCACTGGGTTAGCTATCAGGAAAAACATAACACTAGGGGTAATTAAGCTCTGGAATAGCCTAACCAGTGACTATAGCTTGTCAGACTGTGGTGCAAATTCCATGAAAAGCGCCAGTGTCGAGAAGCCCTTAGATTTGATGGAGGCTCTGGGGAGGGCAGTACTGAGGAAAAAGGACAGCCTGGAGAAGAGTATGTCACTCATTTTAAGGAGAATTTACAGGTAATGAGGAATTGAGAGAGACAGAGCCTTGAAAAAGGTCAGGGAATCAGCACGTTTCATACGATTGGCGAACTGGAGAAAGGTGGTTTGACACTGCCGATTTGGTGTTAGTGCCGACCCCAGTGAGGGGAAACAAAAGGCAGGATTATAGGAAGGACCTTTTGAGGTGACTGAAGGGGTGAAGGTCGTCACATCTGATGTAAGGAAGCCCAGCGGCAGAGGAACGGTGCAAACTGTGCATATCAATAAAATAAAACTTACTCTCAAAGGGAGATGGCAGTAAATTTGATTTGTTGAAACATTCTGTGTCCGTTTAAATAGATTTGGTCAGGGAGAGCAGGGCAGAGAATCCCCTGGAAAGCCGTGAGTTCAGGGTGGGTTTAGATCCACCTCCAAAGCAGGAAACGCCGGCCCTTTCGAAGCACCACAAACAGGGATTTTCCTCGCCAGGTTTAACTGCCAAGATTGCAGACTCCAGGCAAACCTCAGGGCCCCGCCCTGCTCCTAGCAGAGCATCCCCGGCTGAAGGGGAAATGCAGAAACAAGTTCCGGAGGAGGTGCAAAGCCTGCGTGAAACGGGGGTAATCACTGAGTCAGAAAGCCCCTGGGTGTCTCCTATTGTAACGGTACCTGAACAGGACAAAGCCGCGAGAGTGTGACAGACCCAGGGCACAGTCTAGACTAGTGAGTAGCTGTGTCACCCGGGCTCTAACCTGGGGTGCCCTGCACCCTGCTTTGCTTCTGTAGCCTCCAGTCCTGCGCTGCTCCCCAACAGGCTCCAGCACGTCAGTCGCTTCCAGCTTGGTGTGCGTGTGATCTGCAGCCAGGCACAGCTCAGCTCCTACCAGCCTTGTTCATACTGCAGGGTGACGCCAGCACAGACCCAGTCTTATATTTCCCCCCAGAAATGGATGTCCTGTACTGCTCAGCCCTCTCCCGGACAATACAACCTGTAGTAAGATGAGGCCCAGAATCATGAACCCCTGGTATGAGTGATCTGGTATCAGAGGCCTGAGCCTGAGCCAAAGGAATTGTCAAGAGTTTGCTAACAAAAAGCAAAGTTCAGCTGTGAGCCTAGGGTGACCAGATGTCCTGATTTTATAGGGACAGTCCTGATTTTTGGGTCTTTTTCTTATATAGGGTCCTCTTACCCCCCACCCCCATCCTGATTTTTCCCCTTTGCTGTCTGGTCACCCTCTGTGAGCCACAGGCAGGCCCTGCTCACAAAAGTTGGCAAGAAGGCTGCTAATTGGACATATACACATATCTAAAGGGTATCAAGCGCTAATAGGATAAACATGGGCCAGGATGGCACCAGCACCGTCCCCTACGAACGCATTCCTCAGAGATAATAAGGAACAGGGTGACCCATACTAAAAGACAGGATCAAAAGGGTAATATGATGGAATGAGTTGTTTGTTCCAACCAACATGTACCAGCAGAGAGGCAGCACCCCAACCCGGAGAGAGGTTGTACCTCCATACGTCAGGAGTGATGTGTAACTTGGTTGTACCTGTGTGTAAGAATGCATCCCTGAGTGGATATCTTTGTCTCGCCGAGGGGACAGTGGAGAGTCCTGCCACTGACTGAGCCGGTCCCTTGGCATGCGGCACATATTTGTAGTATGTCCAGTAGAGTCTGCTGGGAAGTATCATGTGCTTCATTTGTTAATAAACCTGGCTGGGTGCCTTCATACCTTATCAGAGTCTGTGATCATTGGGGGTTTCTCAGAGCCTGCTGTGCCAGTGATCTGCAGAGCCAGGCAGCACACAGAGGGAACACACACACACGAAACCAACTGTTATCAACATTGGACAAGAGCAAAGCACTGTTGTCAGAGCTGTACCGGTGTGGTGCTCTGCTCTCTCCAATGTTGATATCACTCAGCTGCGTGCGTGTGTTCCCTCTGTGTGCTGCCCCAGCTCTTCGAAGATAGCTGACCCAGCAGACCCGATAAGAACCCCCAATAACCACAAAGTCTAGTAAGGTACGAAGGCACGTCGGCCAGGTTTATTGTCGAAAAAAGTACAGCCTCCAGCTCCCCGGCAAACGTAGTGCAAGGTGCTGCTACAATACAGCTAGCCAGTACATATGTACTCCCTGACAATGGACTCAGCTCAGTCAGTGGCGGGATTTCCACTGCCCCCTAGGCTGGACAAAAGGCACCTCCCCAGGAATGCATTCTTATACACAGATACAAACAAGTTACACATCACACCTGACGTATTGAAGTGCAACCTTTCTACGTAGCAGGTTACAACCTTTCTACGTATTAAGGCACCGCCTTCTACCTTGTACATGTTGGTTCGAACAAAACAACTCTATCCATCATTTTACCCTTTTGCCCCTGTCATTGGGATGGGCCAGCCTGTTCTCCTATTATCTATGGAATGTTTCAGTATAGTGTGTTCTAGTGCTGTGTTTATGCTAGGTGAATATATGTTTATGCAGCATCAGCCCTTTTCGTGCCAGCTTCTGTGAGCAGGGCCTACCTCTGGCTCACACCTTGACTTTGCTTTATGTTAGCAAAGTCTTGACCATTACTTTAGTTTAGGCCTCAGGCCTCATACCAGGCCTCTGATACCAAGGTTTATATCTTAGGACCTCCTCTTACTACAAGCACCACACTGGTGACATCCGATGGCACAACCTTAACCTGCATCAAGGGAGATTTAGGTGACATATTAGGGAAACCTTGCTAACTGTAACAATAGTTGAGTATTGGAACAAGCTTCCAAGGGAGACCCTTACAGATTGTCCTCCTTTGGTACGGCTACACGGCAGAAAAGTTACCAACTCCAGACTGATGCCCTGGAGCACAGCGCTGCAGGAATATGATATGGAAATTGTCCATATTAAAGGCAAAGGAAATGTGGTGGCAGAGGCACTGTCTGGGCAAGAGGGTTCCAAGCTGACGCATGCAGATTAGCCAGTAACAGAGGGAGTGCAAGGGGTGAGGTGTGACCCAAGGCCTTCAGCAGACACAGAATTGCATGGCGTTTTTACAGGGATACCCTGCAGCTGGATGTGTACAGGTTAAGTTTACAACAGGTGCTATGTGAGGGCTGTGCCCAGAGCCGAGAGCCCGCTGGTCATCATAATCATTGCAAAGTGTACGGACAGATAATGTTTAATTATCAGATCATTGTACAGATAATTATGTATCTGTACTGGAAATCATGTGCTTAAGGTCTAGGAGCTAAGTCAGGTCACACAAAGGGATGAAGTTGCTCCAGTCACGCAGGAGGGAAGAACAGGTGGCAGACAGATTTGATTGTCAAACTCTGCAACTGCAATAAAGATGCAAGAGAACTGTGTGAGAAATACATCAGTTTGGAGCTGCTGATAGGACACGGCCTTTCATGAAACCAGGGGAAATCTAGTCTTGCTACTCTGCTTTCCTTCTTTATTCTTTATTTTGACAAGTTTCAACTCCCCTTTATTCCAAATTCAAATATATACTACCTCATACTACTGGTCTTCTAATTTAATTGCTCGTACCTTTCGTTATCTTTTCATATTGCCAAAGGCTTTGACATTGTTTGGCCAAAAGTGTCGTCCAGGTTTGGATACCTCCAGTGTTGGCGCACAACTCAGGAAACCTTGTAGCCTGTTATAAAATAAATGTTGAGCGTGAACCGCTCCGGTTTGCTTCAGTGGGACTTTTGAGTACTCAGCACTATCAGAAAAATGGGCTTTTTATATAAAATCGATGGCTCCTTTGGAAAGAGGTTGGCTTAGCTCCATCCGGAAGTCAGATCATTGAACTATTGTCTTATTTAGCCCCGGTGCAATTCTCTTAGGTCTGAATTCTTGTTTGAAATGCTCTCCCTGGAATTCACAGGTCCAGATTTCCTAGGCCTTCCAATTTAAAGAAAAGAAAAGGTGTGTTTGCAACATACTTGTGAAAACATCTTTTGGTCATGTCATTTCAGCAAGGAGTGGAGATTGCTGCTGACCAGTTGATGAACACATCAGGGCAAAGAATGAGAAGAAGATTAATTTCATGGAGTTATATTGGTGCAATGAAATAAAAAAATCTCAATATGAGGCTGATCTATTTCTGCCCCATTGCCCTACAGCTCCACCATTGCAAAGTAAGTTCAAAGCTCATGTCAAGGAGCTGACTCAGTTGAATTTAACCCCCCGTCCAGTAGGTTGCCTTAAAAGACAACTTTCCAGATGAATGCTTCATGCTACAAGTCACTGGACATTCCATTAGAGGAGAAGAGAAAAATGTCCTGGAAAAAGGAGAAATATTCAGAGACGGCTACTGACTCCATAATTATGTTTCCGCAGAGTCTCTGTTGGAGAGTTTATTCTTCAAAATGCTCTCAAATGACATGCCAGAGATACGTTGGTTTTTACATTTATCCTTAGCGCCGGGAGGAGCGGTGATGATGGAAATGGGGTTTTGTTTTCTCTGAGGGCTCCTGATAGGGTTGCCAACTATCCAGTCAACCAAATCCTAACACTGTTGTCTCACCTCTGCCCCTTCCCCAAGACTCCATCCCCCACTTCACTCCTTCTCTGCAGCCCAACCACGTTCACTCCATCCCAGGGCCACCCGGGGGGGGGGGGGCAAGTGGGGAATTTGCCCCAGGGCCCGAGCCCCGCAGGGGCCTATACAAGAGTTTTTCAGGGCCCCTGGAGCGGAGTCCTTCACTGACTCTGGAGGCCCCGGAAAATTCTCGTGCCGCCGAATTATAGCTGAAGTGGGGGGCCCCTGCTGCTGAATACCCCAGGCCCCCTGAATCCTCTGGGTGGCCCTACTCCATCCCCCCTCCCTCCATCACTTGCTTTCCCTTACTTTCACTCACTTTCACGGGGCTGAGCTTGGAAGTTGGGGTGCGGGAGCGAGTGCTGGCTCTGGGCTGCGGCCGAGGGGATTGGAGTGTGGGAAAGAACTAAACCTGGGGCAGGGGCCTGGGGTGCAGAAGGGATGCGGGGTACAAGCACTGGAAGGCAGTGTGTGTGCAGGAGGGTTCACTGGACTGTGTGTGTAGGGGGGGGTTCCGTGCAGGAGAGGGGTCTGGCCTGTAGCAGGAGTGCAGGGGGACAAGGGGTGTGGGCTCTGACTGGCCTTAGGTCAGGCAGTTCCCGGTAGGTGGCGCAGTGGGTTTGAGGCAGGCTCCCTGCCTCCCCTGGCCCCGCACCACTTCCAGGAAGTAGCCAGCATATCCCGGCAGCCCCTGGGGAAGGAATAGGGGTCTCTGCGTGCTGCCCCCACCTCCAGTTGCTGACTCTGCTGCTCCCATAGGTGGGGGACTGCCTTAGATCTGAGTTAGATAGTGGCCTGGCTATGTGTCTGATCTCTTAGGTTAAGCAGAATCTTCTATATGATGAAATAGGTTTTTAATAATCAGTCATCATAAAGTGTTGGGGTGGTGAAATAAGGGCTGGAGACTGCATTTTTGAATTCTTGTTAACCACTGTATTGAGACAGAAATTTACTTTTTTACTAGCTTGGGATCTAACGTCAGAATAACCACCAGCGTGAGGTGAGTCTGCCATATCCCTCAACAGTTTGTCCTGAATCTGGTATTCTCAGCTGTGAGCCACTGAGGCCAGGTGACACATACAAAAAACCAGGGTCACTGTCCTTCAGTGACTCACCCAGATGCTCACCACGAACCATATGGTTAGTCTTCTTGATACCAAAGGAAAAACTTATATTCTTGAAGTGAAAAATGGGCCTATGTTTTCCAGGAAAAAACTCTTTGCTAAAATAGGTAATACAGGGAGGAACTGCACCCTGGTACTCAGGGCCTGCAGAAAGCTATCAGCCACTACAACTCTAGATTCCCCTATCACTCCAGATCTTTGAAAATTGGCAAGTGGAGAAGTGCTCAGTGCTACCGGTTCCACAGGGAGGAATTTTGTGATTTTTAAGCAAGGAGGGAGGAACAAGGAGAACCAGGAGACCGATATTATGATGCAGCAGAGTTTTTAATGCAAATGAAATTGGCAGTACACAGTTACAGAAGTAATACTACAGAGCAGAAAGAATGTATTTCCAGTGTTTCAAGAAGGGCCATGACCGATCGCAGGCCTCAATGGGTGTATTTCAGACAAGATGTTCTGCTTGCATTGGTGCAGCTGCAGAGGTTGACAAACAAGTCTCCTTTACAACCATTTTAAGGCCCTTGTTTTAGCCCAGTGGTTGGGAAATGAGACAAAACAAAATAAAAGCAGAGAATTAGGCAACTTCTCCCTAAATGTCGGCCTCAGAAAAGGTCAAAGTGAGTTGCTAAAGATACGTCTTGATGGAAAGGGTAGAACATGTCGGGCCTAATTCTCCTTGACATCAAGGTCTCTTTTTTTGCAGGAGTGCAGGGGGGACAAGGGGTGTGGGCTCTGACTGGCCTTAGGTCAGGCAGTTCCCGGTAGGTGGCGCAGTGGGTTTGAGGCAGGCTCCCTGCCTCCCCTGGCCCCGCACCACTTCCAGGAAGTAGCCAGCATATCCCGGCAGCCCCTGGGGAAGGAATAGGGGTCTCTGCGTGCTGCCCCCACCTCACAGTGCTGACTCTGCTGCTCCCATAGGTGGGGGGACTGCCTTAGATCTGAGTTAGATAGTGGCCTGGCTATTGTGTCTGATCTCTTAGGTTAAGCAGAATCTTCTATATGATGAAATAGGTTTTTAATAATCAGTCATCATAAAGTGTTGGGGTGGTGAAATAAAGGGCTGGAGACTGCATTTTTGAATTCTTGTTAACCACTGTATTGAGACAGAAATTTACTTTTTTATTAGCTTGGGATCTAACGTCAGAATAACCACCAAGCGTGAGGTGAGTCTGCCATATCCCTCAACAGTTTGTCCTGAATCTGGTATTCTCAGCTGTGAGCCACTGAGGCCAGGTGACACATACAAAAACCAGGGTCACTGTCCTTCAGTGACTCACCCAGATGCTCACTCACGAACCATATGGTTAGTCTTCCTTTGATACCAAAGGAAAAACTTATATTCTTGAAGTGAAAAATGGGTCTATGTTTTCCAGGAAAAAACTCTTTGCTAAAATAGGTAATACAGGGAGGAACTGCACCCTGGTACTCAGGGCCTGCAGAAAGCTATCAGCCACTACAACTCTGGATTCCCCTATCACTCCAGATCTTTGAAAATTGCAAGTGGAGAATGGTGCTCAGTGCTACCGGTTCCACAGGGAGGAATTTTGTGATTCTTTAAGCAAGGAGGGAGGAACAAGGAGAACCAGGAGACCGATATTATGATGCAGCAGAGTTTTTAATGCAAATGAAATTGGCAGTACACAGTTACAGAAGTAATACTACAGAGCAGAAAGAATGTATTTCCAGTGTTTCAAGAAGGGCCATGACCGATCGCAGGCCTCAATGGGTGTATTTCAGACAAGATGTTCTGCTTGCATTGGTGCAGCTGCAGAGGTTGACAAACAAGTCTCCTTTACAACCATTTTAAGGCCCTTGTTTTACCCCAGTGGTTGGGAAATGAGACAAAACAAAATAAAAGCAGAGAATTAGGCAACTTCTCCCTAAATGTCGGCCTCAGAAAAGGTCAAAGTGAGGTGCTAAAGATACGTCATGATGGAAAGGGTAGAACATGTCGGGCCTAATTCTCCTTGACATCAAGGTCTCTTTTTCCCTTCTAAAGGGACTTAACTAACAACAAATGTAACTGATATCTGTCTTAAGGGCCCTTGTTTCCTTTACACAGCGTGGTCAGTATAAAGAGGCTGCGCCTAATTCAGATTGAGTCCACAGGTGAAAGCGAGAATCAGCACACGGGTGGGAAAGCCTTGGCAGAAGGAGTCATAAAGCGTAACATTAGAAAGGCAGCATGGCTGTCAGCCCAAGGTGCTGAGCACACACAGCTCCCACTTAGTTCAGCTGGAGCCCTGTTTGCCCAGTACTTCTGAAAGCCATGCCCAAAAGGTCAGGGGTGTATCTGTATCTGGCTGTTCATTTCCTGGTTCTTCCTTTTTCCACGGATGTTCCTGCTGGGTTTAGCATGACCCACAGTATCCACCGAGATACCTACGGCCATATCCCCCATATCCCCATAATCCTCCGTAACCACAGAAGCCTGGGTAACCACAGTATCCCCCATAACCACATAATCCCCCATAACCATAACCACCTGGGTAACCGCAGTATCCCCCATAACCACATAATCCCCCATAACCATAACGGCCGCCGTAACCACCATATCCACCTAAACCATACAATCCTCCGTAATGGCCTCCATAGCCGTGCAATCCCCCCCAACCGAATGAGCCTCCGTAACCGGGTCCGACCACAGGTGCTCCTGCAGCTCCCACTGCACTGTGTTGAGGGAAATTGCTGAGAATGGGTCCTGGGAGGGTCACGACAACTGGTGAGGGTCTGATGATCACTTCAGAGTCTTGGCACTGCCTAACGCACGGCTCGTTGCAGGTACCAGTGACCGGACAGGGCCGGGCCACTCCGCATTCTGGATAGCACAGGCTGGAGCAAGTCATCTTTCTGGGATGGAGGTAAACCTGAAACACACAACAGGGACTAGAGTCAAAAGAAGGTACAAGTGCCTATGGAAGAAAGGCTTCAAAGCTTGGTGACTATTGCAGCGAGGTCTGTACGGGGCGGGCAAGAGAGAGGAGAAGTGGCCTTAGTCTCTATGTATGTGGCAATGTATTTGTTCCTATTTTCTCTTTCTAGGCTTCCCTCCAAACTGGTCCCTTTGAGCGCCTATCTAGAAACATTATCTGAAAAACACCAACTAGAATAAGCATCACTCTTTCCATGATAGACACCTGCGATTCTGGGTCCATTGTAGACATTTCTCAAAGAGGACATGGCCTGGGATTATGGTAATCACTTCCTTTCATTTCTGAATTTAACCTCTGCATGCAAATGCGTTGAGTCCAGTGTCAGAGTAGGGCTCATCGGGTTTCCAAAGCTTGGAAGTCATCAATAATTGCTGATGAATAAACAGAAAACTTTACTTTTCTCCAAAGAAATCACTAAGGACATGCTCCTTAGCTGGGGTAAAATGAGTTCAGGTCCACTGACTTCCATAAGGTGACATTAATTTATACCATCTGAGGAGAAGCAGTGGATTTTTCACTCAGAAGAACATACGAATTGCTAGATTAGAGCACACCGTTTCTCATCTTCATCCATTTTTGTGTCTCCAATAGTGAGGAGTAACAGCTGCTTCAGAAGAAAGTAGGAGCGCACTGAACTGGCCCTTTCTCTATTAACCCAGGGAAATGTATTCCTAATTCAGATAAATGAAATATGGGTAAGTGACTTTCTGAGGTTACTGAAAAGATTTAAATGCCCTAATTTTTTTCCAGGTAATAGGAAATATGTTTCCCATGAATCCACCAGTGCCTGCAACTCAATAACTATACAAGATAATTATGGAAGAACCCCGGATCCCTCATATAAAAACACATGAATAAAAGCAAGATTCAGTCTTCAATGAAAATAGCCCCTACTGTCACATCTCTAGAGTTCGTAAGCATTGAGTGTAATTGGACTTACGAGCTCACCGAGGAGATGAAGTCCGGAGAAATGATTAGAAGAGCCCTGAGTGTGTGAGCACTTTTTATACAGTTCCTAGGACTGCTGCCTGGAGGATCTGCGAGGCTGTTTGTGATGGAGGTCCTAATTAGTTGCCAAACAAACTTGATTGCCTTGCTATGTCCTCCTTTGGCTGGAGCTGTTTTCCTCAGGGGCTTTGATCATTGGGCCAATCTCAGCGTCAGAGGGTGTGACGTGCACGTTGCACTCTTCACTCTTTTTCATCTTAATATTGTATGGGCCAACTGCATTCCTTGTGTCATTTTACTGACTTTTTTGTGGTTGCAGTGAGAATGAATGGTGAAGGTGATTCTGAGCGGCATCAATAGCACAACTGGCACTGATGGAAGGAATCCAGTTTGGGCCTTTCAATTCATACTGGTCGTGGCCAGGTGTTGGGTCCTTCATTGTAAACCTGCTAGGAAGGAGGGAGCCATTTTTCTGCATTCTCACCATCTCCATCCTCAACTAAGGGTCAGATCCAATTCCTTTTGAAGACAATCGGAATCATTCCATTTTCTCCAGCATGTTTCCTGTCAGGACCTTATATTTGATATTCACCTGTTGGCAGGGGTATAGTAAAATGCCCTATGAACAATTTTAGTCCCACTAAACTTACAAACTGGATCTTAGCAGGGACCTAAGTGGGAACATGGGCCTTTGTGATGGCCCGTCAGCCTAGGGGTGAAACTACCCTACGGTGAGTAAAACTGTACCTAATATTGGACTTCCACTTGGTGTCACTAATGAGGTCCACAAAGGGCTGCCTAGAACAGATTTGCTCACGGGTCAAAGTAGGGATGATGACGAGTGAAAGGATTCAATCCTCTTTTGTAGATAAGGCTTAAGTTAAGTCTTGGAATCTCTACTCATCAGAAAACATCTCTCCATCCATGAGCAGGCAAGAATCTGAAATTTTCCGATGGAATTCAAGCTTGTTCCTGTTGCAGTGTAGGAATACAAATCTCAATATTGGATTCAAATGGAAAATTTTTTGGGACCATACAATGTGTCCTGCTCAAGTGTAAATATGCACCACTGAGGCTAAACCTTCAAACAAAGAGAATTAAAGTCCATGGCAAGATCTTTAGGTGGTTGATGGTTTGTTCGCTCTTACATGAGAAGATGTTTCACCACTAAGATCCTCCAAAAAAAAATTTAAAATAAAATAAAGAAAAAACCCAGAATGAGCCTCTCTAAGAGTTACTCAGGTGAGTGATTTATTTGGAAGCCATGAAATGTAATGTAGTAGATGGGTAGATATGTTAGATGATGCTACTGAAGAAGTGGGGGTTCAGTTTTGACTCTGTCAGTCGCTCCTGTCTGACCTTCACTGAAACTTGCCATGGTAAACAGGTATAATTGTAATACGCAGGGTGGATCATCTGAAGTGTCCTCTGATCTTAGCATTTCAAAGCACTTTACAAACACACATCATGTTTTTATATGGTCAAAGAGGTGTATTATTATAATAGTAGTAACTTTTTAATGGGATTAAATGTTCCAATAATGAAGATGAGATTCTCTTTAAAATTGCATGTCAAGGTCTCAGCTGTCACTCCAGTGCTCACTTCATGGGTCCGAGCCTCTGAAATTGGGTCTCTTTGATTTTCATTCAATGAAACTTTGAATTTCCCATTTATATATATTTTAAAGTTGAAGGGTAGATGCTGAACCAGCGTAAAGGAGGAGAGGTTTCCATCAACTTGAGATTGAAGGATGGCACCTTACCGCACCCTGGATTAGAGAAAACCTTTCTGCACCTCCATCCTCAGCTGCTCATATCTAATAGACAGTGAAATCAATGGAAACCATCAGCCATTGCATCTCCATGGATGGCCAGCCAAGATAACTGGGTCTTGTGAGAGAATTCAGCTAATAAAGAAAAGGAAGACACACAAGAATGAGTTAAGGGGAACTTCTTCAATGGTCAGTTTGCTGTGGGATTAATTTGCAAGTCTGATCACCTAGAGCATTCTGGAAGCTCCTTCTCTGATTAAAGATTTTCAGCCAGAATTAAGAATAATTTCAAAGTGCAAAATTGACCCTCGCCAGGGATTTCTTCTAACCTGAACAGGATAAAATGCCTCTCCATAATTGTAGGGCACAGAATATCATTGAAGTGTATGGAACTGGACTGAGGTACATTATCTGAGGCTTTTACAGAGCAATGTTTGTTAATCAAAGGGAAATGCAAAGCTTTTTTGAAGGAAAAACCAAACAGCCCCGAATAAGGAATGAGGTTGTGTTTCGGTCAGGGACAGGCATTTCTTTGGCCTATTAGCAACAAAGAATCCTGTGGCACCTTATAGACTAACAGACGTTTTGCAGCATGAGCTTTCCGTGGGTGAAAAAATCTCATGCTGCAAAACGTCTGTTAGTCTATAAGGTGCCACAGGATTCTTTGTTGCTTTTACAGATCCAGACTAACACGGCTACCCCTCTGATACTTTGGCCTATTAGTGTTTTCTATCCCACCCCCTCCAGGCAGGCTGCTTGATCTTATCTCGGGAGAGGAGTTAGAGACGGGACCGTCCTTCAATGTACACTCGTGTATTAAACTCCCACCCTACCCAGCAACACTTTACATCTATCTCTTCCCCCATCCATCTGCTTGCGGGCAGACGTAACACACAGCGTCTTTTCTTCTTTGCTGACATATAGTGGTAAGAATGTAAAAAGTATCAAAAATCAAATGAGCAAAAAAGACCCAAAATTCTCTCTCAGGCAAATAGACAGGCCTGAATACAAACATTATCATCACTATCACACTAACATCCTGAAGAGCTCTTACCAAGGGCAGTGAGATGTGCAACCTTGGTGTTTGCATTGGTGCCTCCAGCACTGATCAGCACCATGCACTGTGTAGCTTCCTCAGGGCCTCTGGACAGTGCCTCTGGATATACGTGGGGCCAGTGTGCATGGCACCAGAGGCAGCTCTTGTCAGTGGAGGTGGCTGCGGCATTTCGTCATTGGGTGTGTGACTTTGCACTCCTTATGTTTTATTGAAATATGTTATGAGTGTGAATATAATGTAACTGGAATATGCTTTATGAAAAAGGTCTCTTGTAAGGTATCCTAAGAAAGATTATAATCCTACTGACTATAGTCCTCCTCTTTGTATGCATGTATCATTCTTGTATGTGAAGCTAGAAATAGGAAGTAGAACTCTGAGGTCCTATTGTAGTTATGCAAATTGTGGGCCATTAATGATGGTTTAGAATCTTGAAGACTTCCAGTGACAAGGACAATTGGTTGTAAATGGTTTATTTACACTGCACAACCTTCCCCCCCCTGTCTATTCTGTGGGCGCAATCCAGGAAAGAAATGGAAGAGAGCTGGGGTCTTCACAGTGACAGGTGACCATGTCACATGCTGTACCTGGATATCACGTCTTAGATCCTGTGTTACTTTTCCATTGATGAGGCAGGGATGGGGACAAGCAACAGACAAAAGATTCTCCGCCCTCGTGCAAAAGCTATAAGAAGGGGGGGTGGTGAGCAGTGAGCAAAAGGGCTGCCAATCTGTGAGAAACCCCCTTTGCTTACCAATCCATGAGATGTCTGCTGCTGGAGATCTAAAAAAAGACTTTAGTGGTAACCCGCGGAAGAAAAGGAACTGGGTCCAGACTAGGAAGGAGTCTAGTCCCTGTGAAAGACAGCTTATTGGGATGAATCTTTGAGGGTTTTAGATATCTAACCTGTATATCAGTTTCTATAACTGTATATTAGGCTTCGACTTGGTGATTCCCTTTGGTCTGCTGTTTGATTGACTTACTTGTATTCTGGCCAGATATTACATTGAAGCCACATTTAAACTCCTACTTGGGAAACATTAATAAAATCACTATTTGTTTATTAAGGAAAGCCAGAGTAAGTTGCAAACAGCTGCTGCATGTCTTCTCTTTCAGGTGTTATATGAGAGCGGACAGTTTACGAGTGTTACCCTGTGGTAAGCTTAATAACAGAGTAAGAATTGATATTTTTGCGGGGGGGGGGTTGGATCCCATTGGCAACTGCGTTTTTGTCTGGAGTGCTGGAGACAGATAATCGTGCTGAGCTGTTTTTCAGTTTAAAGTCTGTAGCTTTGGGGCTTCTAGACCACACGTCAGGATCTGGGCTTGCATCACGATAGTGTCTCTGGCTCAACAAGACAGGGTTCTGGAAGTCCCAGGCTGACAGGGAAAATGGGATCAAGTTAATTTCAGCACATCAGGTGACAATCCCAAGGGGGTCTCTGTGACCAAACCCATCACAGGGTGTTCTCCTGTCATCTGCCCTGCTTGCATGTGGCTGGGGAACGGGGGAGCCCGAGACTCTGCAGGTGATCGGATGGTTCCTGGGGCAGGCTCTCCCTGAAGACCTGGGGGAGGCAGGGACAGAGAGATGGTTTTCTCAGAGCAGCCATCATCAGACTCTGATTAAAGAGAGAGAAAAGGAGAAAGGTAAAGACAAGTGCAAAGTATTTCACTTAGGAAAAATATCCAATGCACATGAGCTGTCTGGAGAGACTCATGGTCCTCAGGGTAGACTGTCAAAAAGCAGGGCCGAGATCCTAGCTGGTGCTATCTGTATGCTCTATTTTATAAGTATCAGTGGTGAAACTTCCAAAGTACTATAATAGTTTGACAATGGAGTCACAGACGGTCCCCTTACACACGCCAGTCTCTCTTGCCTCGCCGGCAAGCTGGACTGTGTGCTAAATGGTGGTGACTTCCTGCAAAAATCAAGAAAATAGTCACATTGTATCTAGTTCCACACTCACCCAGGTCGATTGCATCCAAGATCTCACATGAAAAACACTGCTAGTCAATTCGACAGTAAACTAACTAAAGTTACTAGCTAAGAGAAAGGAAAGAGAGTTATTGAGATGTGAAAGCAGATAAAAATATATGTACAGGATAGTCACAGTCTAGAATTCCTAAAGGCAGCAGAGATTTGGGAAACTGGCAGTTTTTGGGCGACCCAGAGGAACTCTTCTTCTCATTCCATTATTCTTCCTGTGAGAATCCCCCAGTCCAGAGATGAAGAATTTTCCCTTGTGTCCATACATATAGTTTCTTCTCACATAAAGAAGCTCAGAGAGTCACAACCGATGTGGACTCCTTCTCTGATGGCAGAGGGAGAAGGATGAATTTAAGGTCTTTGATCAGCACACACAGTGAACGCTTGCCTTCAAATGCACAAAAATTTCCACCTTCCCATTAAATTTCTTCATTTGCATTACACAAGGCTTCTTTCTCATTGGATGGGTGAGTTTGTCAGTTCTCAGCTGACACTTGGTTTCCCAACATCACAGCACAACTACAAAATGGGGAATAACTGGTTAGGTGGTAGGATAGCTGAAAAGGATCTTGGGTTCCCTAAAGCTTAGGCTGAGTTCACTGGAGTCTCAGTTTAAGTCTCCGTTCACTAAATTCTACACAGTCTGCTGAGTCAAAAGCAACATCTTCCTTCAATTGTTTTCAGGAATCTTCCCTTGAAATCCAGGCAGACTGATTAACCAACCACCCCATTAAGTATATAGATTTAAAAAACCCAACTCTGTTGCAAGTAAATGCAAAACTGAGAACAGCAAAACATAAAGGACTCTTTCACGATCACATTTACAGAAAAGTTGGTGACTCACACTTGTTGAGACAATTTAATTAAAGGAGTTTGGCTAAAATCAAAAATTCAAAGTGTACAATTACAATAAAATTTACATTTCCCTCCCAGTTTCCCCTGTAATTTACATTCCCCAGGCTTCCCTGTTGGAGGGTTGTAACAATATCACTGACCTGCTGCAAAATGCTTCCGACTTTCGGGCAAAACAGCCTGTTTCCTGCTCCTGGGCCCAGCTTCTCCCTGCTGCACAGAGCACAGGGCCTGGCGCAAAGCAGCTGCCCTGACTGCTGCCCTCATGGAGTCTGAGCCCGGCACCAGGGAAACCTATTGGAGCAGCCCTAAACGACACCCCAATTCCAGAAGCTTCTGGCTGGGGAGTGCGAAATTTGGCCTAGCAACAATGACCCAGACACAACTCACTCCTATCCACCCTGCCCCACCAGAGAGCTCTTAAAGAGACAGCTCCTGTTAGGGACATGGGTTAATCTGCAGCAAGGGAGGTTTAGGTTAGATCAGGGGTCACCAACTGGTCAATGGTGATCGACTGCTCTATCCTAGAGAATCTCCCAGTCAATTGTGATCTCTAGTGGCGCAGCAGGGCTGCTCTAAGTCAGGCTCCTTGCCTACCCTGGCCCACACTGCTCCCAGAAGTGGCCAGGGAGGCCCCAGAGGCGTGGGGGGCAGGGTGCCTTAGCCTCACTGTGATGCCGACCGGGAGCAGCCCAAGGCAAGATCCGCTCGGCGGGACGCAATCCCAAGGCCCAGCGCTGAGACCCTTCCTGGAGCCAGCACCCTGTGAACCATCCTTCATCCCAACACCCCACCCCAGGCTGGAGACCTCTCCTGCACCCAAACTCCCTCCAAGAGCTTGCACCCCTCATCCCCTCCTGCACCCCAACCCTCTGCCCCAGGCTCAGCCCACACAGGGAATCCCTCAGGCCCAGACCAGAGCCCACACCCCTCCCCATCCCCGACCCCCTCCCCAGCCTGGTGAAAGTGAGGGAGGGTGGGGCAGAGCGGGCGAGGGAGTGATGCAGGGATGGAGTGAGCAGGACAGGGCTTTGCGGAAAGAACAGGGCCTCAGGGAAGGGATCCTGTATAGCCCTTTAATTCAAAAAGTGATCTTGGGTGTTGTTGTCAGAGTGCTACTGGTGCGGTGCTCTGCTTTCTCCAATGTTGATATCACTCACCTGCGTGCGTGTGTTCCCTCTGTGTTCTGCCTAGCTCTGCGCAGATAGCTGACCTAGAAGACCCGATGAGAACCCCCAATAACCACAGAGTCTAGTAAGGTACGAAGGCACGTCGGCCAGGTTTATTGTCGAAAAAAGCACAGTCTCCAGCTCCCTGGCAAACGTAGTCCAAGGCGCTGCTAAGATACAGCTAGCCAGTACATATGTACTCCCTGACATTGGACTCAGCTCAGTCAGTGGCGGGACTTTCCACTGCCCCCTCGGCTGGCCAAAGACACCGCCCCGGGATGCATTCTTATACACAGATACAAACAAGTTACACATCACACCTGACGTATGAGGTACAACCCCTTTACGCAGGAAGGTTCAACCGCTCTACGTATTTAGGTGCCGCCTCTTACCTTGTACATGTTGGCACGATCAAAACAACTCTATCCATCATTTTACCCTTTTGCCACCTGTCATTGGGATGGGTCGGCCTGTCCTTTTATTATCTATGGAATGTTCCAGTATAGTGTATTGTGGTGCTGTGTTTATACTTCGGTATGCTAGGTGAATATATGTTTATGCAACATCAGCCCTTTTCTTGCCAGCTTCTGTGAACCGAGCCGGCCTTCAGCTCACAGCCTTACTTTGCTTTTTAGCTAAGTCTTGTCCATTACTTTAGTTTAGGCCTCAGGCCTCATACTGGGCCTTTATCAGGGCCTGCACTTACTACATTCCCCCGCTTTTTGTCTTTTTATGGGGAGATGTTTACCCATCGTCCCCGAAAAGCATCATGTACAGACTAAAGATAACCCAGTGGGCTAAACACTGTTATGTGGTTACCTTATCTTACCATCCATACACTCATGCCCCATATGTCATTTTAGTCTGCACATTCCCTCGTACGACTATTAGACAGACTTTATTATCCAATTATTTTAGTCCCTTATGTTGGGCCTGGGAATGTTAGGCCCGGGACCATGGATACATGGGGTCAGTAGCCTCTTTGGTGTTTTATTGAGGGCCTTGTGAGAATATACAACTGTAAATGTAAATATAAATGTAAAATATGGGATATATATTATGTATATAGATATGAATATGTCTATTATGTAATGTAATATATACTAATCATTACCTCTCTCTATATAGGTATATAGCTTATAGATGATTGTTATTAATTTGTTAATTGTGTTTATACTTCTTATTCCATGACATGATTGTTTGGGTGTACCACAGCAGTGTTGATTGCCATTTCCATTCCCTTGTTCACTCTACCTTGCAACTTGGCTTTCTTTGTTTGACGGGACATATAGCAACACATTCCTATTAAAACCACAACAGTTAGGGCCTGAATTCCCATTAAAAATACGCTTAGAGTGCGGAGTGCGGACTACTGGATGCAAAGTCACATCCTCAGGGATTGCCCATCAGGGTGTTTTGAAATACTGGGATAGGGATTATTATAGTGTGTCCCACAGTGCTATGGATATGAGAAATAAAACAGAAATTTGGAGTAGTGACACTACCACTGAGGCCTTTATATATAAATATATTGTAATTAGTTACTACACAGTACTGTCCATTCATGTTATAGGTTATCCTTAAGGCTGGTTGTCACCCTCTGGTCGGCTTTACTGGACAGGAAACAGAAGTGATCCATTGGTTGATGTAGATCCAGTTGTTTCTTATGGATGCTGTCTTCCAGATAACCTACTGAACAGACAGTAACCAATTTATCAAATATTGCTGTGTCAGGATTTAATATTGGTACCCAGACACTGAACAAGATTGTTTTGAATAACATGTGCCTCAGTTAGGATGCAGTGTCACTGACCCAAATTATGACTGGTACTAACAGGAAATTTGTTTACCCAATTTGTAGTTACTATGTAACTTAGTTTCTTTACCAATTTGTTTTTTCCTTGTCTTCATGTTGTTTGCTGCTATTCGTTTGTTGATTTTTACCTGTGTGTTGGTTAAACAATTTAGCCAAGGTTATACATCGTGTACATATTGTACATCAATCATACAATACAGCAATAATACAGCAGTACAATAATAGAGTAGTACAACAATAATACAGTTGTTTTTACACAGTAACAAAGTAGAAATTAAATGACAGTTTTTCCTGGTCCAGCTAGTGGTTTTTAGCTGATTGTTAAATTAATTGTCCATATATGGTAGATAGAGGTGTATTTGACCAGTCTCTTATTTATAAAACACTTCATTTTTCTTTTCTTGATGCTTGGGGGGTTCTTCACTGTATACAGATATGAACTGGTGTCTTCAGGGTGTGATATTTTCTGGCATCTTTGGTCTGTGGGATGCAACTCAAACAACTTTTGTTAGTTAACACAGTAAAGTTTTTTGTTTGTTTGTTTGTTTTCAATAACCCAAACTTAATACACGGTTTTAACTTAGTTTCTTTACAATGTAATAAGAACAATGTAATAGGGACCGAGCCTTTTATAACACAAGCTATACTTTTGCAATTGTTGTATAGACATTCATTTTTATTTGGGGTGCATTACTAATATTTAATACTAAATGTAATGCTTAACAGCAAAAATAAATGCTCACAATCTTCCATAAGAAGGTATATTGCTTTCCCTTGCTGAACACTTTGTTTCAGCAAAAGAGTTAATAACATAATTTTAACAAGCTTTTTAGAGTTAATTTGCTTGTGATACCAACTTCATTTTTAACTGTTTAGAAGCACAAACCTTAACAACCGTTGCTTCCCATTAACATAACATAACAAAAGAAAAGCATATAAAACTAAACCAACTATAAAATTACACCAAAATAATTTTTAAATACAGATACATGCAAATACTTTGAGGGTATTTGAGGGTATACTTTTATGATGCTTTGTTATGTTTGGGAGCCAAAGGTGGAAACCTGTTGAAAATGTGAAAACCTGTTGAAATTGTTTGGTTAGCTTAATGCATAAATTGTTATTTTAAAACATTTTGGTTATGACATTCTTATAATATTATCTTTACCTTAATGTTGAGGTTTCCCCTTACATTTTTTCTTTGAATAACAATTTAAAAAAAAACTAAAAAAAAAAAACTGTAATTGATGAGAGAATTATTTTTGTTTGCAATTGCATTATTTGTTGAGGCAGAAATATATGTACATATATTTGTAACTGAAACCTTTTTGAACTTTGCACAAAAAATTGGTGCTAATAATACTATGATTACACCCAACCATGATTTTAAAATAGTGTGGTACCATATCTTATATATATTTTTAAAAGGGTATAAAATTGACTTTTGTTGCAACAAAATAAAAATAATTTAAAAAAAATAGTCACGTGACACACACAACATAGACACAAGACACACACATGACATACAAGTCAAACTTACAATTAAAACCAAATGGCGCCAGAATTCTATTCATAACTATACAAAAATAACACAACCAAAAATAAAAAGTAAAAAGTTATTACCTTATTTAAAACTTGTAGCATAAATTTGATAAAAATATATTAATATTTGCCAAATGTATTGTATTAATTTGGTAACAGGGAATTTTGCATTACTTTATATTTAACATTATTTTAAAACTCTGCTATATGGAAGTAAGAAAAGCCCATGTTTCAAATATTAGTTAGTGGTTAGGATTAGAAGCAGAGAGTGCATTTCTGTTGCTTGGCAACCATATCTTCAAGAAAGTTAGGAATAATTCCAGCTGTTGCATCCCTGAAGGGTTAAAATAATTAATTTACTGGATTTAAAGTTTTTACCTTGTTTTCTTTTTGTTTCTTGTTTTGTTCTGTTTTTCAGTTGCTTTATTTTTTGAAGGCTTCTGTAAAAACTATAACTTTTAACTTTTAAAACAAAAAGAGAGAGACGAAGTGAGGAGAGGCAGGGGGTGGGGGGAAAGGGGAGTTAAGAGCAACCTAGGAAGGTAGCGAGACCTGAGCCAAGAGAGATTTAACTCCATCGAGGTATTTGAAAGTACAGGCAGCAGCAGCATGTTTAGCAAATTGAGAAATCATATAAAGGAACAAAAACTTAACTGGTATGTAAAAATATTTGAGAAAGAAGGTTCCATTTTCAGATATGAGCGCGAGTGTGGTTCCATGGGTCAAAGCAATTGGGAACCTGCACAGTTGGGAATTGCGCCCCTGGTTTTTATCCTGGCTCTGAGAGGAGATTGGGGGTAGTTACCTGCTCTTGTAAAACCTGAATTTGTTACCCCAGTGTCTGTTGCTTTTGTGTGCAAGCCAAATGGATAGTGGGAGTGCCCTTTTTTGCTGCAGTTAACTGTTTTGGGGCAACTTTAATTCTAGGTGTCAACCTGCTTAATTTCAGTTTTTTATTTTGAAATTCTTTTTTATTCACTCCCCTGCGATCGAGTCGCAGCTCCTGTCTCCTAATGTGCTCTGTGAACTGTTCCATTTTTTCCTTCATTTGATTTACCAATTCAGTGAGAGTGCTGTGTGCTCCTCTCTCCTTCTGTGCACTTACTTGTCCCGTTCTGACAGGCACCAGTCTAGGTTCCAGTTTAAGTTTAACTGGAACCTGGTTTTTATCATAAGGTGATGGTTGCAATGCAGTGGACCCTGTTTCATCTTTTAATTTTACTAGGGCCACCTTTTTCCACTTCTGTCCCCATTCTTCAGGCACAGCGTAGCTACCTGAAGCCTGCTGTTTACCACCAATATTTATAACAGGGGACGGCACATGTATTTTTTGTAGGTTCCTTACAGCTGTTTCCAGTGTTTCACTCTGTTCCTGTACTGGTTGTCTCTGGGCTGCTTGCCACCCTGCAAATCGGGTGGGAGCATTCCAGGGCTGTGTAGCTTCTTTTGATTCTTTTAACTCTTTCTTTGTTACTGTTACTTGCTTGGCCAGCATGCCAGCATGCTGTTTAAGCCATCTCACTGCCATAGACATGAGTTGCAAAAGTTTTGCTTTTTTACTTTTATTACTATTTCTTAGAGCCTCGGTTTGTACCATCGCTCTACATATGCCAGTCCATGTTTCCCCACTCTCCTTTTTAAATTCATATGGCCCCCCCTTACTGGCAATCCAGCGGGTCCAGGAGTTATCAAACTCCATGGGGATCAAAAGGGAGGGGATCAGGGGGTTCCCTAGCTCGAGGTTTTCTGCCATGTTAGATTGCAATTCTTACAGTGGACAGGTCGCTTACTCACCAGATCAGCGGTCGGGGTCACCAGTGTTGTCAAGTGCTACCGGTGCGGTGCTCTGCTTTCTCCAATGTTGATATCACTCACCTGCGTGCGTGTGTTCCCTCTGTGTGCTGCCCCAGCTCTGCGCAGATAGCTGACCCAGCAGACCCGATGAGAACCCCCAATAACCACAGAGTCTAATAAGGTACGAAGGCACATCGGCCAGGTTTATTGTCGAAAAAAGCACAGTCTCCAGCTCCCTGGCAAACGTAGTCCAAGGTGCTGCTAAGATACAGCTAGCCAGTACATATGTACTCCCTGACATTGGACTCAGCTCAGTTAGTGGCGGAACTTTCCACTGCCCCCTCGGCTGGCCAAAGACACCGCCCCGGGATGCATTCTTATACACAGATACAAACAAGTTACACATCACACCTGACGTATGAGGTACAACCCCTTTACGCAGCAAGGTTCAACCGCTCTACGTATTTAGGTGCCGCCTCTTACCTTGTACATGTTGGCTCGATCAAAACAACTCTATCCATCATTTTACCCTTTTGCCCCTGTCATTGGGATGGGTCGGCCTGTCCTTTTATTATCTATGGAATGTTCCAGTATAGTGTATTCTGGTGCTGTGTTTATACTTCGGTACGCTAGGTGAATATATGTTTATGCAACATCAGCCCTTTTCTTGCCAGCTTCTGTGAACCGAGCCGGCCTTCAGCTCACAGCCTTACTTTGCTTTTTAGCTAAGTCTTGTCCATTACTTTAGTTTAGGCCTCAGGCCTCATACTGGGCTTTTATCAGGGCCTTTACTTACTACAGGTGTAAAAAGGTTGGAGACCACTGGGTTAGCTATCAGGAAAAACATAACACTAGGGGTAATTAAGCTCTGGAATAGCCTAACCAGTGACTATAGCTTGTCAGACTGTGGTGCAAATTCCATGAAAAGCGCCAGTGTCGAGAAGCCCTTAGATTTGATGGAGGCTCTGGGGAGGGCAGTACTGAGGAAAAAGGACAGCCTGGAGAAGAGTATGTCACTCATTTTAAGGAGAATTTACAGGTAATGAGGAATTGAGAGACAGAGCCTTGAAAAAGGTCAGGGAATCAGCACGTTTCATACGATTGGCGAACTGGAGAAAGGTGGTTTGACACTGCCGATTTGGTGTTAGTGCCGACCCCAGTGAGGGGAAACAAAAGGCAGGATTATAGGAAGGACCTTTTGAGGTGACTGAAGGGGTGAAGGTCGTCACATCTGATGTAAGGAAGCCCAGCGGCAGAGGAACGGTGCAAACTGTGCATATCAATAAAATAAAACTTACTCTCAAAGGGAGATGGCAGTAAATTTGATTTGTTGAAACATTCTGTGTCCGTTTAAATAGATTTGGTCAGGGAGAGCAGGGCAGAGAATCCCCTGGAAAGCCGTGAGTTCAGGGTGGGTTTAGATCCACCTCCAAAGCAGGAAACGCCGGCCCTTTCGAAGCACCACAAACAGGGATTTTCCTCGCCAGGTTTAACTGCCAAGATTGCAGACTCCAGGCAAACCTCAGGGCCCCGCCCTGCTCCTAGCAGAGCATCCCCGGCTGAAGGGGAAATGCAGAAACAAGTTCCGGAGGAGGTGCAAAGCCTGCGTGAAACGGGGGTAATCACTGAGTCAGAAAGCCCCTGGGTGTCTCCTATTGTAACGGTACCTGAACAGGACAAAGCCGCGAGAGTGTGACAGACCCAGGGCACAGTCTAGACTAGTGAGTAGCTGTGTCACCCGGGCTCTAACCTGGGGTGCCCTGCACCCTGCTTTGCTTCTGTAGCCTCCAGTCCTGCGCTGCTCCCCAACAGGCTCCAGCACGTCAGTCGCTTCCAGCTTGGTGTGCGTGTGATCTGCAGCCAGGCACAGCTCAGCTCCTACCAGCCTTGTTCATACTGCAGGGTGACGCCAGCACAGACCCAGTCTTATATTTCCCCCCAGAAATGGATGTCCTGTACTGCTCAGCCCTCTCCCGGACAATACAACCTGTAGTAAGATGAGGCCCAGAATCATGAACCCCTGGTATGAGTGATCTGGTATCAGAGGCCTGAGCCTGAGCCAAAGGAATTGTCAAGAGTTTGCTAACAAAAAGCAAAGTTCAGCTGTGAGCCTAGGGTGACCAGATGTCCTGATTTTATAGGGACAGTCCTGATTTTTGGGTCTTTTTCTTATATAGGGTCCTCTTACCCCCCACCCCCATCCTGATTTTTCCCCTTTGCTGTCTGGTCACCCTCTGTGAGCCACAGGCAGGCCCTGCTCACAAAAGTTGGCAAGAAGGCTGCTAATTGGACATATACACATATCTAAAGGGTATCAAGCGCTAATAGGATAAACATGGGCCAGGATGGCACCAGCACCGTCCCCTACGAACGCATTCCTCAGAGATAATAAGGAACAGGGTGACCCATACTAAAAGACAGGATCAAAAGGGTAATATGATGGAATGAGTTGTTTGTTCCAACCAACATGTACCAGCAGAGAGGCAGCACCCCAACCCGGAGAGAGGTTGTACCTCCATACGTCAGGAGTGATGTGTAACTTGGTTGTACCTGTGTTAAGAATGCATCCCTGAGTGGATATCTTTGTCTCGCCGAGGGGACAGTGGAGAGTCCTGCCACTGACTGAGCCGGTCCCTTGGCATGCGGCACATATTTGTAGTATGTCCAGTAGAGTCTGCTGGGAAGTATCATGTGCTTCATTTGTTAATAAACCTGGCTGGGTGCCTTCATACCTTATCAGAGTCTGTGATCATTGGGGGTTTCTCAGAGCCTGCTGTGCCAGTGATCTGCAGAGCCCAGGCAGCACACAGAGGGAACACACACACACGAAACCAACTGTTATCAACATTGGACAAGAGCAAAGCACTGTTGTCAGAGCTGTACCGGTGTGGTGCTCTGCTCTCTCCAATGTTGATATCACTCAGCTGCGTGCGTGTGTTCCCTCTGTGTGCTGCCCCAGCTCTTCGAAGATAGCTGACCCAGCAGACCCGATAAGAACCCCCAATAACCACAAAGTCTAGTAAGGTACGAAGGCACGTCGGCCAGGTTTATTGTCGAAAAAAGTACAGCCTCCCTCCCCGGCAAACGTAGTGCAAGGTGCTGCTAACAATACAGCTAGCCAGTACATATGTACTCCCTGACAATGGACTCAGCTCAGTCAGTGGCGGGATTTCCACTGCCCCCTAGGCTGGACAAAAGGCACCTCCCCAGGAATGCATTCTTATACACAGATACAAACAAGTTACACATCACACCTGACGTATTGAAGTGCAACCTTTCTACGTAGCAGGTTACAACCTTTCTACGTATTAAGGCACCGCCTTCTACCTTGTACATGTTGGTTCGAACAAAACAACTCTATCCATCATTTTACCCTTTTGCCCCTGTCATTGGGATGGGCCAGCCTGTTCTCCTATTATCTATGGAATGTTTCAGTATAGTGTGTTCTAGTGCTGTGTTTATGCTAGGTGAATATATGTTTATGCAGCATCAGCCCTTTTCGTGCCAGCTTCTGTGAGCAGGGCCTACCTCTGGCTCACACCTTGACTTTGCTTTATGTTAGCAAAGTCTTGACCATTACTTTAGTTTAGGCCTCAGGCCTCATACCAGGCCTCTGATACCAAGGTTTATATCTTAGGACCTCCTCTTACTACAAGCACCACACTGGTGACATCCGATGGCACAACCTTAACCTGCATCAAGGGAGATTTAGGTGACATATTAGGGAAACCTTGCTAACTGTAACAATAGTTGAGTATTGGAACAAGCTTCCAAGGGAGACCCTTACAGATTGTCCTCCTTTGGTACGGCTACACGGCAGAAAAGTTACCAACTCCAGACTGATGCCCTGGAGCACAGCGCTGCAGGAATATGATATGGAAATTGTCCATATTAAAGGCAAAGGAAATGTGGTGGCAGAGGCACTGTCTGGGCAAGAGGGTTCCAAGCTGACGCATGCAGATTAGCCAGTAACAGAGGGAGTGCAAGGGGTGAGGTGTGACCCAAGGCCTTCAGCAGACACAGAATTGCATGGCGTTTTTACAGGGATACCCTGCAGCTGGATGTGTACAGGTTAAGTTTACAACAGGTGCTATGTGAGGGCTGTGCCCAGAGCCGAGAGCCCGCTGGTCATCATAATCATTGCAAAGTGTACGGACAGATAATGTTTAATTATCAGATCATTGTACAGATAATTATGTATCTGTACTGGAAATCATGTGCTTAAGGTCTAGGAGCTAAGTCAGGTCACACAAAGGGATGAAGTTGCTCCAGTCACGCAGGAGGGAAGAACAGGTGGCAGACAGATTTGATTGTCAAACTCTGCAACTGCAATAAAGATGCAAGAGAACTGTGTGAGAAATACATCAGTTTGGAGCTGCTGATAGGACACGGCCTTTCATGAAACCAGGGAAATCTAGTCTTGCTACTCTGCTTTCCTTCTTTATTCTTTATTTTGACAAGTTTCAACTCCCCTTTATTCCAAATTCAAATATATACTACCTCATACTACTGGTCTTCTAATTTAATTGCTCGTCCTTTCGTTATCTTTTCATATTGCCAAAGGCTTTGACATTGTTTGGCCAAAAGTGTCGTCCAGGTTTGGATACCTCCAGTGTTGGCGCACAACTCAGGAAACCTTGTAGCCTGTTATAAATAAATGTTGAGCGTGAACCGCTCCGGTTTGCTTCAGTGGGACTTTTGAGTACTCAGCACTTCAGAAAAATGGGCTTTTATATAAAATCAATGACTCCTTTGGAAAGAGGTTGGCTTAGCTCCATCCGGAAGTCAGATCATTGAACTATTGTCTTATTTAGCCCCGGTGCAATTCTCTTAGGTCTGAATTCTTGTTTGAAATGCTCTCCCTGGAATTCACAGGTCCAGATTTCCTAGGCCTTCCAATTTAAAGAAAAGAAAAGGTGTGTTTGCAACATACTTGTGAAAACATCTTTTGGTCATGTCATTTCAGCAAGGAGTGGAGATTGCTGCTGACCAGTTGATGAACACATCAGGGCAAAGAATGAGAAGAAGATTAATTTCATGGAGTTATATTGGTGCAATGAAATAAAAAAATCTCAATATGAGGCTGATCTATTTCTGCCTCATTCCCCTACAGCTCCACCATTGCAAAGTAAGTTCAAAGCTCATGTCAAGGAGCTGACTCAGTTGAATTTAACCCCCCCTCCAGTAGGTTGCCTTAAAAGACAACTTTCCAGATGAATGCTTCATGCTACAAGTCACTGGACATTCCATTAGAGGAGAAGAGAAAAATGTCCTGGAAAAAGGAGAAATATTCAGAGACGGCTACTGACTCCATAATTATGTTTCCGCAGAGTCTCTGTTGGAGAGTTTATTCTTCAAAATGCTCTCAAATGACATGCCAGAGATACGTTGGTTTTTACATTTATCCTTAGCGCCGGGAGGAGCGGTGATGATGGAAATGGGGTTTTGTTTTCTCTGAGGGCTCCTGATAGGGTTGCCAACTATCCAGTCAACCAAATCCTAACACTGTTGTCTCACCTCTGCCCCTTCCCCAAGACTCCATCCCCCACTTCACTCCTTCTCTGCAGCCCAACCACGTTCACTCCATCCCAGGGCCACCGGGGGGGGGGGGGCAAGTGGGGAATTTGCCCCAGGGCCCGAGCCCCGCAGGGGCCTATACAAGAGTTTTTCAGGGCCCCTGGAGCGGAGTCCTTCACTGACTCTGGAGGCCCCGGAAAATTCTCGTGCCGCCGAATTATAGCTGAAGTGGGGGGCCCCTGCTGCTGAATACCCCAGGCCCCCTGAATCCTCTGGGTGGCCCTACTCCATCCCCCCTCCCTCCATCACTTGCTTTCCCTTACTTTCACTCACTTTCACGGGGCTGAGCTTGGAAGTTGGGGTGCGGGAGCGAGTGCTGGCTCTGGGCTGCGGCCGAGGGGATTGGAGTGTGGGAAAGAACTAAACCTGGGGCAGGGGGCCTGGGGTGCAGAAGGGATGCGGGGTACAAGCACTGGAAGGCAGTGTGTGTGCAGGAGGGTTCACTGGACTGTGTGTGTAGGGGGGGGTTCCGTGCAGGAGAGGGGTCTGGCCTGTAGCAGGAGTGCAGGGGGGACAAGGGGTGTGGGCTCTGACTGGCCTTAGGTCAGGCAGTTCCCGGTAGGTGGCGCAGTGGGTTTGAGGCAGGCTCCCTGCCTCCCCTGGCCCCGCACCACTTCCAGGAAGTAGCCAGCATATCCCGGCAGCCCCTGGGGAAGGAATAGGGGTCTCTGCGTGCTGCCCCCACCTCCAGTGCTGACTCTGCTGCTCCCATAGGTGGGGGACTGCCTTAGATCTGAGTTAGATAGTGGCCTGGCTATGTGTCTGATCTCTTAGGTTAAGCAGAATCTTCTATATGATGAAATAGGTTTTTAATAATCAGTCATCATAAAGTGTTGGGGTGGTGAAATAAGGGCTGGAGACTGCATTTTTGAATTCTTGTTAACCACTGTATTGAGACAGAAATTTACTTTTTTACTAGCTTGGGATCTAACGTCAGAATAACCACCAGCGTGAGGTGAGTCTGCCATATCCCTCAACAGTTTGTCCTGAATCTGGTATTCTCAGCTGTGAGCCACTGAGGCCAGGTGACACATACAAAAACCAGGGTCACTGTCCTTCAGTGACTCACCCAGATGCTCACCACGAACCATATGGTTAGTCTTCTTGATACCAAAGGAAAAACTTATATTCTTGAAGTGAAAAATGGGCCTATGTTTTCCAGGAAAAAACTCTTTGCTAAAATAGGTAATACAGGGAGGAACTGCACCCTGGTACTCAGGGCCTGCAGAAAGCTATCAGCCACTACAACTCTAGATTCCCCTATCACTCCAGATCTTTGAAAATTGCAAGTGGAGAAGTGCTCAGTGCTACCGGTTCCACAGGGAGGAATTTTGTGATTTTTAAGCAAGGAGGGAGGAACAAGGAGAACCAGGAGACCGATATTATGATGCAGCAGAGTTTTTAATGCAAATGAAATTGGCAGTACACAGTTACAGAAGTAATACTACAGAGCAGAAAGAATGTATTTCCAGTGTTTCAAGAAGGGCCATGACCGATCGCAGGCCTCAATGGGTGTATTTCAGACAAGATGTTCTGCTTGCATTGGTGCAGCTGCAGAGGTTGACAAACAAGTCTCCTTTACAACCATTTTAAGGCCCTTGTTTTAGCCCAGTGGTTGGGAAATGAGACAAAACAAAATAAAAGCAGAGAATTAGGCAACTTCTCCCTAAATGTCGGCCTCAGAAAAGGTCAAAGTGAGGTGCTAAAGATACGTCTTGATGGAAAGGGTAGAACATGTCGGGCCTAATTCTCCTTGACATCAAGGTCTCTTTTTTTGCAGGAGTGCAGGGGGGACAAGGGGTGTGGGCTCTGACTGGCCTTAGGTCAGGCAGTTCCCGGTAGGTGGCGCAGTGGGTTTGAGGCAGGCTCCCTGCCTCCCCTGGCCCCGCACCACTTCCAGGAAGTAGCCAGCATATCCCGGCAGCCCCTGGGGAAGGAATAGGGGTCTCTGCGTGCTGCCCCCACCTCCAGTGCTGACTCTGCTGCTCCCATAGGTGGGGGACTGCCTTAGATCTGAGTTAGATAGTGGCCTGGCTATGTGTCTGATCTCTTAGGTTAAGCAGAATCTTCTATATGATGAAATAGGTTTTTAATAATCAGTCATCATAAAGTGTTGGGGTGGTGAAATAAGGGCTGGAGACTGCATTTTTGAATTCTTGTTAACCACTGTATTGAGACAGAAATTTACTTTTTTATTAGCTTGGGATCTAACGTCAGAATAACCACCAGCGTGAGGTGAGTCTGCCATATCCCTCAACAGTTTGTCCTGAATCTGGTATTCTCAGCTGTGAGCCACTGAGGCCAGGTGACACATACAAAAACCAGGGTCACTGTCCTTCAGTGACTCACCCAGATGCTCACCACGAACCATATGGTTAGTCTTCTTGATACCAAAGGAAAAACTTATATTCTTGAAGTGAAAAATGGGTCTATGTTTTCCAGGAAAAAACTCTTTGCTAAAATAGGTAATACAGGGAGGAACTGCACCCTGGTACTCAGGGCCTGCAGAAAGCTATCAGCCACTACAACTCTAGATTCCCCTATCACTCCAGATCTTTGAAAATTGCAAGTGGAGAAGTGCTCAGTGCTACCGGTTCCACAGGGAGGAATTTTGTGATTTTTAAGCAAGGAGGGAGGAACAAGGAGAACCAGGAGACCGATATTATGATGCAGCAGAGTTTTTAATGCAAATGAAATTGGCAGTACACAGTTACAGAAGTAATACTACAGAGCAGAAAGAATGTATTTCCAGTGTTTCAAGAAGGGCCATGACCGATCGCAGGCCTCAATGGGTGTATTTCAGACAAGATGTTCTGCTTGCATTGGTGCAGCTGCAGAGGTTGACAAACAAGTCTCCTTTACAACCATTTTAAGGCCCTTGTTTTACCCCAGTGGTTGGGAAATGAGACAAAACAAAATAAAAGCAGAGAATTAGGCAACTTCTCCCTAAATGTCGGCCTCAGAAAAGGTCAAAGTGAGGTGCTAAAGATACGTCTTGATGGAAAGGGTAGAACATGTCGGGCCTAATTCTCCTTGACATCAAGGTCTCTTTTTCCCTTCTAAAGGGACTTAACTAACAACAAATGTAACTGATATCTGTCTTAAGGCCCTTGTTTCCTTTACACAGCGTGGTCAGTATAAAGAGGCTGCGCCTAATTCAGATTGAGTCCACAGGTGAAAGCGAGAATCAGCACACGGGTGGGAAAGCCTTGGCAGAAGGAGTCATAAAGCGTAACATTAGAAAGGCAGCATGGCTGTCAGCCCAAGGTGCTGAGCACACACAGCTCCCACTTAGTTCAGCTGGAGCCCTGTTTGCCCAGTACTTCTGAAAGCCATGCCCAAAAGGTCAGGGGTGTATCTGTATCTGGCTGTTCATTTCCTGGTTCTTCCTTTTTCCACGGATGTTCCTGCTGGGTTTAGCATGACCCACAGTATCCACCGAGATACCTACGGCCATATCCCCCATATCCCCATAATCCTCCGTAACCACAGAAGCCTGGGTAACCACAGTATCCCCCATAACCACATAATCCCCCATAACCATAACCACCTGGGTAACCGCAGTATCCCCCATAACCACATAATCCCCCATAACCATAACGGCCGCCGTAACCACCCTATCCACCTAAACCATACAATCCTCCGTAATGGCCTCCATAGCCGTGCAATCCCCCCAACGCGTATGTGCCTCCGTAACCGGGTCCGACCACATGTTCTCCTACAGCTCCGACTGCACTGTGTTGAGGGAAATTGCTGAGAATGGGTCCTGGGAGGGTCACGACAACTGGTGAGGGTCTGATGATCACTTCAGAGTCTTGGCACTGCCTAACGCACGGCTCGTTGCAGGTACCAGTGACCGGACAGGGCCGGGCCACTCCGCATTCTGGATAGCACAGGCTGGAGCAAGTCATCTTTCTGGGATGGAGGTAAACCTGAAACACACAACAGGGACTAGAGTCAAAAGAAGGTACAAGTGCCTATGGAAGAAAGGCTTCAAAGCTTGGTGACTATTGCAGCGAGGTCTGTACGGGGCGGGCAAGAGAGAGGAGAAGTGGCCTTAGTCTCTATGTATGTGGCAATGTATTTGTTCCTATTTTCTCTTTCTAGGCTTCCCTCCAAACTGGTCCCTTTGAGCGCCTATCTAGAACATTATCTGAAAAACACCAACTAGAATAAGCATCACTCTTTCCATGATAGACACCTGCGATTCTGGGTCCATTGTAGACATTTCTCAAAGAGGACATGCCTGGGATTATGGTAATCACTTCCTTTCATTTCTGAATTTAACCTCTGCATGCAAATGCGTTGAGTCCAGTGTCAGAGTAGGGCTCATCGGGTTTCCAAAGCTTGGAAGTCATCAATAATTGCTGATGAATAAACAGAAAACTTTACTTTTCTCCAAAGAAATCACTAAGGACATGCTCCTTAGCTGGGGTAAAATGAGTTCAGGTCCACTGACTTCCATAAGGTGACATTAATTTATACCATCTGAGGAGAAGCAGTGGATTTTTCACTCAGAAGAACATACGAATTGCTAGATTAGAGCACACCGTTTCTCATCTTCATCCATTTTTGTGTCTCCAATAGTGAGGAGTAACAGCTGCTTCAGAAGAAAGTAGGAGCGCACTGAACTGGCCCTTTCTCTATTAACCCAGGGAAATGTATTCCTAATTCAGATAAATGAAATATGGGTAAGTGACTTTCTGAGGTTACTGAAAAGATTTAAATGCCCTAATTCTTTTTCCAGGTAATAGGAAATATGTTTCCCATGAATCCACCAGTGCCTGCAACTCAATAACTATACAAGATAATTATGGAAGAACCCCGGATCCCTCATATAAAAACACATGAATAAAAGCAAGATTCAGTCTTCAATGAAAATAGCCCCTACTGTCACATCTCTAGAGTTCGTAAGCAATTGAGTGTAATTGGACTTACCGAGCTCACCGAGGAGATGAAGTCCGGAGAAATGATTAGAAGAGCCCTGAGTTGTGAGCACTTTTATACATTTCCTAGGACTGCCTGGAGGATCTGCGATGCTGTTTGTGATGGAGGTCCTAATTAGTTGCCAAACAAACTTGATTGCCTTGCTATGTCCTCCTTTGGCTGGAGCTGTTTTCCTCAGGGGCTTTGATCATTGGGCCAATCTCAGCGTCAGAGGGTGTGACGTGCACGTTGCACTCTTCATCTTTCTTTCATCTTAATATTGTATGGGCCAACTGCATTCCTTGTGTCATTTTACTGACTTTTTTGTGGTTGCAGTGAGAATGAATGTGAAGGTGATTCTGAGCGGCATCAATAGCACAACTGGCACTGATGGAAGGAATCCAGTTTGGGCCTTTCAATTCATACTGGTCGTGGCCAGGTGCATTGGGTCCTTCATTGTAAACCTGCTAGGAAGGAGGGAGCCATTTTTCTGCATTCTCACCATCTCCATCCTCACTGGGTCAGATCCAATTCCTTTTGAAGACAATCGGAATCATTCCATTTTCTCCAGCATGTTTCCTGTCAGGACCTTATATTTGATATTCACCTGTTGGCAGGGGTATAGTAAAATGCCCTATGAACAATTTTAGTCCCACTAAACTTTCAAACTGGATCTTAGCAGGGACCTAAGTGGAACATGGGCCTTTGTGATGGCCGTCAGCCTAGGGGTGAAACTTACCCTACGGTGAGTAAAACTGTACCTAATATTGGACTTCCACTTGTGTCACTAATGAGGTCACAAAGGGCTGCCTAGAACAGATTTGCTCACGGGTCAAAGTAGGGATGATGACGAGTGAAAGGATTCAATCCTCTTTTGTAGATAAGGCTTAAGTTAAGTCTTGGAATCTCTACTCCATCAGAAAACATCTCTCCATCCATGAGCAGGCAAGAATCTGAAATTTTCCGATGGAATTCAAGCTTGTTCCTGTGCAGTGTAGGAATACAAATCTCAATATTGGATTCAAATGGAAAATTTTTTTGGACCATACAATGTGTCTGCTCAAGTGTAAATATGCACCACTGAGGCTAAACCTTCAAACAAAGAGAATTAAAGTCCATGGCAAGACTTTAGGTGGTTGATGGTTGTTCACTCTTACATGAGAAGATGTTTCACCACTAAGATCCTCCAAAAAAAAATTTAAAATAAAATCAAGAAAAAACCCAGAATGAGCCTCTCTAAGAGTTACTCTCAGGTGAGTGATTTATTTGGAAGCCATGAAATGTAATGTATTAGATGGGTAGATATGTTAGATGATGCTACTGAAGAAGTGGGGGTTCAGTTTTGACTCTGTCAGTCGCTCCCTGTCTGACCTTCACTGAAACTTGCCATGGTAAACAGGTATAATTGTAATACGCAGGGTGGATCATCTGAAGTGTCCTCTGATCTTAGCATTTCAAAGCACTTTACAAACACACATCATGTTTTATATGGTCAAAGAGGTGTATTATTATAATAGTAGTAACTTTTTAATGGGATTAAATGTTCCAATAATGAAGATGAGATTCTCTTTAAAATTGCATGTCAAGGTCTCAGCTGTCACTCCAGTGCTCACTTCATGAGTCCGAGCCTCTGAAATTGGGTCTCTTTGATTTTCATTCAATGAAACTTTGAATTTCCCATTTATATATATTTTAAAGTTGAAGGGTAGATGCTGAACCAGCGTAAAGGAGGAGAGTTCCATCAACTTGAGATTGAAGGAAGGCACCTTACCCACCCTGGATTAGAGAAAACCTTTCTGCACCTCCATCCTCAGCTGCTCATATCTAATAGACAGTGAAATCAATGGAAACCATCAGCCATTGCATCTCCATGGATGGCCAGCCAAGATAACTGGGTCTTGTGAGAGAATTCAGCTAATAAAGAAAAGGAAGACACACAAGAATGAGTTAAGGGGAACTTCTTCAATGGTCAGTTTGCTGTGGGATTAATTGCAAGTCTGATCAGCCTAGAGCATTCTGGAAGCTCCTTCTCTGATAAAGATTTTCAGCCAGAATTAGAATAATTTCAAAGTGCAAAATTGACCCTCGCCAGGATTTCTTCTAACCTGAACAGGATAAAATGCCTCTCCATAATTGTAGGGCACAGAATATCATTGAAGTGTATGGAACTGGACTGAGGTACATTATCTGAGGATCCTTTACAGAGCAATGTTTGTTAATCAAAGGGAAATGCAAAGCTTTTTTGAAGGAAAAACCAAACAGCCCCGAATAAGGAATGAGGTTGTGTTTCGGTCAGGGACAGGCATTTCTTTGGCCTATTAGCAACAAAGAATCCTGTGGCACCTTATAGACTAACAGACGTTTTGCAGCATGAGCTTTCGTGGGTGAAAAAATCTCATGCTGCAAAACGTCTGTTAGTCTATAAGGTGCCACAGGATTCTTTGTTGCTTTTACAGATCCAGACTAACACGGCTACCCCTCTGATACTTTGGCCTATTAGTGTTTCCTATCCCCACCCCCTCCAGGCAGGCTGCTTGATCTTATCTCGGGAGAGGAGTTAGAGACGGGACTGTCCTTCAATGTACACTCGTGTATTAAACTCCCACCCTACCCAGCAACACTTTACATCTATCTCTTCCCCCAGCCATCTGCTTGCGGGCAGACGTAACACACAGCGTCTTTCTTCTTTGCTGACATATAGTGGTAAGAATGTAAAAAGTATCAAAAATCAAATGAGCAAAAAAGACCCAAAATTCTCTCTCAGGCAAATAGACAGGCCTGAATACAACATTATCATCACTATCACACTAACACTCCTGAAGAGCTCTTACCAAGGGCAGTGAGATGTGCCACCTTGGTGTTTGCATTGGTGCCTCCAGCACTGATCAGCACCATGCACTGTGTAGCTTCCTCAGGGCCTCTGGACAGTGCCTCTGGATATACGTGGGGCCAGTGTGCATGGCACCAGAGGCAGCTCTTGTCAGTGGAGGTGGCTGCGGCATTTCGTCATTGGGTGTGTGACTTTGCACTCCTTATGTTTTATTGAAATATGCTTATGAGTGTGAATATAATGTAACTGGAATATGCTTTATGAAAAAGGTCTCTTGTAAGGTATCCTAAGAAAGATTATAATCCTACTGACTATAGTCCTCCTCTTTGTATGCATGTATCATTCTTGTATGTGAAGCTAGAAATAGGAAGTAGAACTCTGAGGTCCTATTGTAATTATGCAAATTGTGGGCCATTAATGATGGTTTAGAATCTTGATGACTTCCAGTGACTAGGACAATTGGTTGTAAATGGTTTATTTACCTGCAAACCTTCCTGTCTATTTGTGGGCCAACCCAGGAAGAATGGAGACTGGGGTCTTACAGTGACAGGTGACCAAGTCACATGCTACTGGAATCCGTCTTAATCCTTGTACTTTTCCATTGATGAGGCAGGGATGGGGACAAGCACAGACAAAAGATTCTCGCCCTGTGCCAAAGCTATAGAAGGGGGTGGAGCAGGACAAAAGGGCTGCCAATCTTGAGAAACCCCTTGCTTACCACCTGAGATGTCTGCTGGATCTAAAAAAGACGGTACCGGAGAAAGGACTGGGCCCAGACTAGGAAGGAGTCTAGTCTGTGAAAGAAGCTTATTGGATGATCTTTGAGGGTTAGATACTACCTGTAATCAGTTTCTTAATGTATTAGGCTTCGACTTGTATATTCTGCTTTGTGACTTACTTTATTCTGGCAGATATTACTTGAAGCCACTTAAATCCTACTTGGGAAACTTAATAAAATCACTTTTGTTTATTAAGAAAGCCAGAGTAAGTGCAAACAGCTGTGCATGTCTCTCTATCAGTGTTATAGAGAGCGGACAGTTTACGAATTTACCCTGTGTAAGCTTAATACAGAGTAAATTGAATTTTTGCGGGGGGTGGATCCCATTGGCAACTGCGTGTCTGGAGGCTGGAGACAGATAATCTGCTGAGCTGTTTTCAGTTAAGTCTGTAGCTTTGGGGATATAGACCACACGCTGGATCTGGGCTGCATCACGCTAGTGTCTCTGGCTCAACAAGACAGGGTTCTGGAAGTCCCAGGCTGACAGGGAAAATGGGATCAAAGCTAATTTCAGCACATCAGGTGACAATCCCAAGGGGGTCTCTGTGACCAAACCCATCACAGGGTGTTCTCCTGGTCATCTGCCCTGCTTGCATGTGGCTGGGGAACGGGGAGCCCGAGACTCTGCAGGTGATCGGATGGTTCCTGGGGCAGGCTCTCCCTGAAGACCTGGGGGAGGCAGGGACAGAGAGATGGTTTTCTCAGAGCAGCCATCAGCAGACTCTGATTAAAGAGAGAGAAAAGGAGAAAGGTAAAGACAAGTGCAAAGTATTTCACTTAGGAAAAATATCCAATGCACATGAGACGCTGTCTGGAGAGACTCATGGTCCTCAGGGTAGACTGTCAAAAAGCAGGGCCGAGATCCTAGCTGGTGCTATGCTCTATATTTATAAGTATCAAGTGTGAAACTTCCAAAGTACTATAATAGTTTGACAATGGAGTCACAGACGGTCCCCTTACACACTCCAGTCTCTCTTGCCTCGCCGGCAAGCTGGACTGTGTGCTAAATGGTGGTGACTTCCTGCAAAAATCAAGAAAATAGTCACATTGTATCTAGTTCCACACTCACCCAGGTCGATTTGCATCCAAGATCTCACATGAAAAACACTGCTAGTCAATTCGACAGTAAACTAACTAAAGTTACTAGCTAAGAGAAAGGAATGAGAGTTATTGAGATGTGAAAGCATATAAAAATATATGTACAGGATAGTCACAGTCTAGAATTCCTAAAGGCAGCAGAGATTTGGGAAACTGGCAGTTTTTGGGCGACCCAGAGGAACTCTTCTTCTCATTCCATTATTCTGCCTGTGAGAATCCCACCAGTCCAGAGATGAAGAATTTTCCCTTGTGTCCATACTTATAGTTTCTTCTCACATAAAGAAGCTCAGAGAGTCACAACCGATGTGGACTCCTTCTCTGATGGCAGAGGGAGAAGGATGAATTTAAGGTCTTTGATCAGCACACACAGTGACCGCTTGCCTTCAAATGCACAAAAATTTCCACCTTCCCATTAAATTTCTTCATTTGCATTACACAAGGCTTCTTTCTCATTGGATGGGTGAGTTTGTCAGTTCTCAGCTGACACTTGGTTTACCAACATCACAGCACAACTACAAAATGGGGAATAACTGGTTAGGTGGTAGGATAGCTGAAAAGGATCTTGGGTTCCCTAAAGCTTAGGCTGAGTTCACTGGAGTCTCAGTTAAAGTCTCCGTTCACTAAATCTACACAGTCTGCTGAGTCAAAAGCAACATCTTCCTTCCAATTGTTTTCAGGAATCTTCCCTTGAAATCCAGGCAGACTGATTAACCAACCACCCCATTAAGTATATAGATTTAAAAAAACCCAACTCTGTTGCAAGTAAATGCAAAACTGAGAACAGCAAAACATAAAGGACTCTTTCCCACGATCACATTTACAGAAAAGTTGGTGACTCACACTTGTTGAGACAATTTAATTAAAGGAGTTTGGCTAAAATCAAAAATTCAAAGTGTACAATTAAAATAAAATAAATTACATTTCCCTCCCAGTTTCCCCTGTAATTTACATTCCCCAGGCTTCCCTGTTGGAGGGTTGTAACAATATCACTGACCTGCTGCAAAATGCTTCCGACTTCGGGCAAACAGCCTGTTTCCTGCTCCTGGGCCCAGCTTCTCCCTGCTGCACAGAGCACAGGGCCTGGCGCAAAGCAGCTGCCCTGACTGCTGCCCTCATGGAGTCTGAGCCCAGCACCAGGGAACCTATTGGAGCAGCCCCTAAACGACCACCCCCAATTCCAGAAGCTTCTGGCTGGGGAGTGCGAAATCTGCCTAGCAACAATGACCCAGACACAACTCACTCCTATCCACCCTGCCCCACCAGAGAGCTCTTAAAGAGACAGCTCCCTGTTAGGGACGTGGGTTAATCTGCAGCAAGGGAGGTTTAGGTTAGATCAGGGGTCACCAACTGGTCAATGGTGATCGACTGCTCTATCCTAGAGAATCTCCCAGTCAATTGTGATCTCTAGTGGCGCAGCAGGGCTGCCTCTAAGTCAGGCTCCTTGCCTACCCTGGCCCCACACTGCTCCCAGAAGTGGCCAGGGAGGCCCCAGAGGTGTGGGGGGCAGGGTGCCTTAGCCTTACTGTGATGCCGACCGGGAGCAGCCCAAGGCAAGAGCCGCTCGGCGGGACGCCACATCCCAAGGCCCAGCGCTGAGACCCCTCCTGGAGCCAGCACCCTGTGAACCATCCTTCATCCCAACACCCCACCCCAGGCTGGAGACCTCTCCTGCACCCAAACTCCCTCCAAGAGCTTGCACCCCTCATCCCCTCCTGCACCCCAACCCTCTGCCCCAGGCTCAGGCCACACAGGGAATCCCTCACGCCCAGACCAGAGCCCACAACCCTCCCAATCCCCGACCCCCTCCCCAGCCTGGTGAAAGTGAGTGAGGGTGGGGCAGAGCGGGCGAGGGAGTGATGCAGGGATGGAGTGAGCAGGACAGGGCTTTGCGGAAAGAACAGGGCCTCAGGGAAGGGATCCTGCATAGCCCTTTAATTCAAAAAGTGATCTTGGGTGTTGTTGTCAGAGTGCTACCGGTGCGGTGCTCTGCTTTCTCCAATGTTGATATCACTCACCTGCGTGCGTGTGTTCCCTCTGTGTTCTGCCCTAGCTCTGCGCAGATAGCTGACCCAGAAGACCCGATGAGAACCCCCAATAACCACAGAGTCTAGTAAGGTACGAAGGCACGTCGGCCAGGTTTATTGTCGAAAAAAGCACAGTCTCCAGCTCCCTGGCAAACGTAGTCCAAGGCGCTGCTAAGATACAGCTAGCCAGTACATATGTACTCCCTGACATTGGACTCAGCTCAGTCAGTGGCGGGACTTTCCACTGCCCCCTCGGCTGGCCAAAGACACCGCCCCGGGATGCATTCTTATACACAGATACAAACAAGTTACACATCACACCTGACGTATGAGGTACAACCCCTTTACGCAGGAAGGTTCAACCGCTCTACGTATTTAGGTGCCGCCTCTTACCTTGTACATGTTGGCACGATCAAAACAACTCTATCCATCATTTTACCCTTTTGCCCCTGTCATTGGGATGGGTCGGCCTGTCCTTTTATTATCTATGGAATGTTCCAGTATAGTGTATTGTGGTGCTGTGTTTATACTTCGGTATGCTAGGTGAATATATGTTTATGCAACATCAGCCCTTTTCTTGCCAGCTTCTGTGAACCGAGCCGGCCTTCAGCTCACAGCCTTACTTTGCTTTTTAGCTAAGTCTTGTCCATTACTTTAGTTTAGGCCTCAGGCCTCATACTGGGCCTTTATCAGGGCCTGCACTTACTACATTCCCCCGCTTTTTGTCTTTTTATGGGGAGGATGTTTACCCATCGTCCCCGAAAAGCATCATGTACAGACTAAAGATAACCCAGTGGGCTAAACACTGTTATGTGGTTACCTTATCTTACCATCCATACACTCATGCCCCATCTGTCATTTTAGTCTGCACATTCCCTCGTACGACTATTAGACAGACTTTATTATCCAATTATTTTAGTCCCTTATGTTGGGCCTGGGAATGTTAGGCCCGGGACCATGGATACATGGGGGTCAGTAGCCTCTTTGGTGTTTTATTGAGGGCCTTGTGAGAATATACAACTGTAAATGTAAATATAAATGTAAAATATGGGATATACATATTATGTATATAGATATGAATATGTATATTATGTAATGTAATATATACTAATCATTACCTCTCTCTATATAGGTATATAGCTTATAGATGATTGTTATTAATTTGTTAATTGTGTTTATACTTCTTATTCCATGACATGATTGTTTGGGTGTACCACAGCAGTGTTGATTGCCATTTCCATTCCCTTGTTCACTCTACCTTGCAACTTGGCTTTCTTTGTTTGACGGGACATATAGCAACACATTCCTATTAAAACCACAACAGTTAGGGCCTGAATTCCCATTAAAAATACGCTTAGAGTGCGAAGTGCGGACTACTGGATGCAAAGTCACATCCTCAGGGATTGCCCATCAGGGTGTTTTGAAATACTGGGATAGGGATTATTATAGTGTGTCCCACAGTGCTATGGATATGAGAAATAAAACAGAAATTTGGAGTAGTGACACTACCACTGAGGCCTTTATATATAAATATATTGTAATTAGTTACTACACAGTACTGTCCATTCATGTTATAGGTTATCCTTAAGGCTGGTTGTCACCCTCTGGTCGGCTTTACTGGACAGGAAACAGAAGTGATCCATTGGTTGATGTAGATCCAGTTGTTTCTTATGGATGCTGTCTTCCAGATAACCTACTGAACAGACAGTAACCAATTTATCAAATATTGCTGTGTCAGGATTTAATATTGGTACCCAGACACCGAACAAGATTGTTTTGAATAACATGTGCCTCAGTTAGGATGCAGTGTCACTGACCCAAATTATGACTGGTACTAACAGGAAATTTGTTTACCCAATTTGTAGTTACTATGTAACTTAGTTTCTTTACCAATTTGTTTTTTCCTTGTCTTCATGTTGTTTGCTGCTATTCGTTTGTTGATTTTTACCTGTGTGTTGGTTAAACAATTTAGCAAGGTTATACATCGTGTACATATTGTACATCAATCATACAATACAGCAATAATACAGCAGTACAATAATAGAGTAGTACAACAATAATACAGTTGTTTTTACACAGTAACAAAGTAGAAATTAAATGACAGTTTTCCTGGTCCAGCTAGTGGTTTTTAGCTGATTGTTAAATTAATTGTCCATATATGGTAGATAGAGGTGTATTTGACCAGTCTCTTATTTATAAAACACTTCATTTTTCTTTTCTTGATGCTTGGGGGGTTCTTCACTGTATACAGATATGAACTGGTGTCTTCAGGGTGTGATATTTTCTGGCATATTTGGTCTGTGGGATGCAACTCAAACAACTTTTGTTAGTTAACACAGTAAAGTTTTTTGTTTGTTTGTTTGTTTTCAATAACCCAAACTTAATACACGGTTTTAACTTAGTTTCTTTACAATGTAATAAGAACAATGTAATAGGGACCGAGCCTTTTATAACACAAGCTATACTTTTGCAATTGTTGTATAGACATTCATTTTTATTTGGGGTGCATTACTAATATTTAATACTAAATGTAATGCTTAACAGCAAAAATAAATGCTCACAATCTTCCATAAGAAGGTATATTGCTTTCCCTTGCTGAACACTTTGTTTCAGCAAAAGAGTTAATAACATAATTTTAACAAGCTTTTTAGAGTTAATTTGCTTGTGATACCAACTTCATTTTTAACTGTTTAGAAGCACAAACCTTAACAACCGTTGCTTCCCATTAACATAACATAACAAAAGAAAAGCATATAAAACTAAACCAACTATAAAATTACACCAAAATAATTTTTAAATACAGATACATGCAAATACTTTGAGGGTATTTGAGGGTATACTTTTATGATGCTTTGTTATGTTTGGGAGCCAAAGGTGGAAACCTGTTGAAAATGTGAAAACCTGTTGAAATTGTTTGGTTAGCTTAATGCATAAATTGTTATTTTAAAACATTTTGGTTATGACATTCTTATAATATTATCTTTACCTTAATGTTGAGGTTTCCCCTTACATTTTTTCTTTGAATAACAATTTAAAAAAAAACTAAAAAAAAAAAAACTGTAATTGATGAGAGAATTATTTTTGTTTGCAATTGCATTATTTGTTGAGGCAGAAATATATGTACATATATTTGTAACTGAAACCTTTTTGAACTTTGCACAAAAATTGGTGCTAATAATACTATGATTACACCCCAACCATGATTTTAAAATAGTGTGGTACCATATCTTATATATATTTTTAAAAGGGTATAAAATTGACTTTTGTTGCAACAAAATAAAAATAATTTAAAAAAAATAGTCACGTGACACACACAACATAGACACAAGACACACACATGACATACAAGTCAAACTTACAATTAAAACCAAATGGCGCCAGAATTCTATTCATAACTATACAAAATAACACAACCAAAAATAAAAAGTAAAAAGTTATTACCTTATTTAAAACTTGTAGCATAAATTTGATAAAAATATATTAATATTTGCCAAATGTATTGTATTAATTTGGTAACAGGGAATTTTGCATTACTTTATATTTAACATTATTTTAAAACTCTGCTATATGGAAGTAAGAAAAGCCCATGTTTCAAATATTAGTTAGTGGTTAGGATTAGAAGCAGAGAGTGCATTTCTGTTGCTTGGCAACCATATCTTCAAGAAAGTTAGGAATAATTCCAGCTGTTGTATCCCTGAAGGGTTAAAATAATTAATTTACTGGATTTAAAGTTTTTACCTTGTTTTCTTTTTGTTTCTTGTTTTGTTCTGTTTTCAGTTGCTTTATTTTTTGAAGGCTTCTGTAAAAAACTATAACTTTTAACTTTTAAAACAAAAAGAGAGAGACGAAGTGAGGAGAGGCAGGGGGTGGGGGGAAAGGGGGAGTTAAGAGCAACCTAGGAAGGTAGCGAGACCTGAGCCAAGAGAGATTAACTCCATCGAGGTATTTGAAAGTACAGGCAGCAGCAGCATGTTTAGCAAATTGAGAAATCATATAAAGGACAAAACTTAACTGGTATGTAAAAATATTTGAGAAAGAAGGTTCCATTTTCAGATATGAGCGCGAGTGTGGTTCCATGGGTCAAAGCAATTGGGAACCTGCACAGTTGGGAATTGCGCCCCTGGTTTTTATCCTGGCTCTGAGAGGAGATTGGGGGTAGTTACCTGCTCTTGTAAAACCTGAATTTGTTACCCCAGTGTCTGTTGCTTTTGTGTGCAAGCCAAATGGATAGTGGGAGTGCCCTTTTTTGCTGCAGTTAACTGTTTTGGGGCAACTTTAATTCTAGGTGTCAACCTGCTTAATTTCAGTTTTTTATTTTGAAATTCTTTTTTATTCACTCCCCTGCGATCGAGTCGCAGCTCCTGTCTCCTAATGTGCTCTGTGAACTGTTCCATTTTTTCCTTCATTTGATTTACCAATTCAGTGAGAGTGCTGTGTGCTCCTCTCTCCTTCTGTGCACTTACTTGTCCCGTTCTGACAGGCACCAGTCTAGGTTCCAGTTTAAGTTTAACTGGAACCTGGTTTTTATCATAAGGTGATGGTTGCAATGCAGTGGACCCTGTTTCATCTTTTAATTTTACTAGGGCCACCTTTTTCCACTTCTGTCCCCATTCTTCAGGCACAGCGTAGCTACCTGAAGCCTGCTGTTTACCACCAATATTTATAACAGGGGACGGCACATGTATTTTTTGTAGGTTCCTTACAGCTGTTTCCAGTGTTTCACTCTGTTCCTGTACTGGTTGTCTCTGGGCTGCTTGCCACCCTGCAAATCGGGTGGGAGCATTCCAGGGCTGTGTAGCTTCTTTTGATTCTTTTAACTCTTTCTTTGTTACTGTTACTTGCTTGGCCAGCATGCCAGCATGCTGTTTAAGCCATCTCACTGCCATAGACATGAGTTGCAAAAGTTTTGCTTTTTTACTTTTATTACTATTTCTTAGAGCCTCGGTTTGTACCATCGCTCTACATATGCCAGTCCATGTTTCCCCACTCTCCTTTTTAAATTCATATGGCCCCCCCTTACTGGCAATCCAGCGGGTCCAGGAGTTATCAAACTCCATGGGGATCAAAAGGGAGGGGATCAGGGGGTTCCCTAGCTCGAGGTTTTCTGCCATGTTAGATTGCAATTCTTACAGTGGACAGGTCGCTTACTCACCAGATCAGCGGTCGGGGTCACCAGTGTTGTCAGAGTGCTACCGGTGCGGTGCTCTGCTTTCTCCAATGTTGATATCACTCACCTGCGTGCGTGTGTTCCCTCTGTGTGCTGCCCCAGCTCTGCGCAGATAGCTGACCCAGCAGACCCGATGAGAACCCCCAATAACCACAGAGTCTAATAAGGTACGAAGGCACATCGGCCAGGTTTATTGTCGAAAAAAGCACAGTCTCCAGCTCCCTGGCAAACGTAGTCCAAGGTGCTGCTAAGATACAGCTAGCCAGTACATATGTACTCCCTGACATTGGACTCAGCTCAGTTAGTGGCGGAACTTTCCACTGCCCCCTCGGCTGGCCAAAGACACCGCCCCGGGATGCATTCTTATACACAGATACAAACAAGTTACACATCACACCTGACGTATGAGGTACAACCCCTTTACGCAGCAAGGTTCAACCGCTCTACGTATTTAGGTGCCGCCTCTTACCTTGTACATGTTGGCTCGATCAAAACAACTCTATCCATCATTTTACCCTTTTGCCCCTGTCATTGGGATGGGTCGGCCTGTCCTTTGATTATCTATGGAATGTTCCAGTATAGTGTATTCTGGTGCTGTGTTTATACTTCGGTACGCTAGGTGAATATATGTTTATGCAACATCAGCCCTTTTCTTGCCAGCTTCTGTGAACCGAGCCGGCCTTCAGCTCACAGCCTTACTTTGCTTTTTAGCTAAGTCTTGTCCATTACTTTAGTTTAGGCCTCAGGCCTCATACTGGGCTTTTATCAGGGCCTTTACTTACTACAGGTGTAAAAAGGTTGGAGACCACTGGGTTAGCTATCAGGAAAAACATAACACTAGGGGTAATTAAGCTCTGGAATAGCCTAACCAGTGACTATAGCTTGTCAGACTGTGGTGCAAATTCCATGAAAAGCGCCAGTGTCGAGAAGCCCTTAGATTTGATGGAGGCTCTGGGGAGGGCAGTACTGAGGAAAAAGGACAGCCTGGAGGAGAGTATGTCACTCATTTTAAGGAGAATTTACAGGTAATGAGGAATTGAGAGAGACAGAGCCTTGAAAAAGGTCAGGGAATCAGCACGTTTCATACGATTGGCGAACTGGAGAAAGGTGGTTTGACACTGCCGATTTGGTGTTAGTGCCGACCCCAGTGAGGGGAAACAAAAGGCAGGATTATAGGAAGGACCTTTTGAGGTGACTGAAGGGGTGAAGGTCGTCACATCTGATGTAAGGAAGCCCAGCGGCAGAGGAACGGTGCAAACTGTGCATATCAATAAAATAAAACTTACTCTCAAAGGGAGATGGCAGTAAATTTGATTTGTTGAAACATTCTGTGTCCGTTTAAATAGATTTGGTCAGGGAGAGCAGGGCAGACAATCCCCTGGAAAGCCGTGAGTTCAGGGTGGGTTTAGATCCACCTCCAAAGCAGGAAACGCCGGCCCTTTTGAAGCACCACAAACAGGGATTTTCCTCGCCAGGTTTAACTGCCAAGATTGCAGACTCCAGGCAAACCTCAGGGCCCCGCCCTGCTCCTAGCAGAGCATCCCCGGCTGAAGGGGAAATGCAGAAACAAGTTCCGGAGGAGGTGCAAAGCCTGCGTGAAACGGGGGTAATCACTGAGTCAGAAAGCCCCTGGGTGTCTCCTATTGTAACGGTACCTGAACAGGACAAAGCCGTGAGAGTGTGACAGACCCAGGGCACAGTCTAGACTAGTGAGTAGCTGTGTCACCCGGGCTCTAACCTGGGGTGCCCTGCACCCTGCTTTGCTTCTGTAGCCTCCAGTCCTGCGCTGCTCCCCAACAGGCTCCAGCACGTCAGTCGCTTCCAGCTTGGTGTGCGTGTGATCTGCAGCCAGGCACAGCTCAGCTCCTACCAGCCTTGTTCATACTGCAGGGTGACGCCAGCACAGACCCAGTCTTATATTTCCCCCCAGAAATGGATGTCCTGTACTGCTCAGCCCTCTCCCGGACAATACAACCTGTAGTAAGATGAGGCCCAGAATCATGAACCCCTGGTATGAGTGATCTGGTATCAGAGGCCTGAGCCTGAGCCAAAGGAATTGTCAAGAGTTTGCTAACAAAAAGCAAAGTTCAGCTGTGAGCCTAGGGTGACCAGATGTCCTGATTTTATAGGGACAGTCCTGATTTTTGGGTCTTTTTCTTATATAGGGTCCTCTTACCCCCACCCCCATCCTGATTTTTCCCCTTTGCTGTCTGGTCACCCTCTGTGAGCCACAGGCAGGCCCTGCTCACAAAAGTTGGCAAGAAGGCTGCTAATTGGACATATACACATATCTAAAGGGTATCAAGCGCTAATAGGATAAACATGGGCCAGGATGGCACCAGCACCGTCCCCTACGAACGCATTCCTCAGAGATAATAAGGAACAGGGTGACCCATACTAAAAGACAGGATCAAAAGGGTAATATGATGGAATGAGTTGTTTGTTCCAACCAACATGTACCAGCAGAGAGGCAGCACCCCAACCCGGAGAGAGGTTGTACCTCCATACGTCAGGAGTGATGTGTAACTTGGTTGTACCTGTGTGTAAGAATGCATCCCTGAGTGGATATCTTTGTCTCGCCGAGGGGACAGTGGAGAGTCCTGCCACTGACTGAGCCGGTCCCTTGGCATGCGGCACATATTTGTAGTATGTCCAGTAGAGTCTGCTGGGAAGTATCATGTGCTTCATTTGTTAATAAACCTGGCTGGGTGCCTTCATACCTTATCAGAGTCTGTGATCATTGGGGGTTTCTCAGAGCCTGCTGTGCCAGTGATCTGCAGAGCCCAGGCAGCACACAGAGGGAACACACACACACGAAACCAACTGTTATCAACATTGGACAAGAGCAAAGCACTGTTGTCAGAGCTGTACCGGTGTGGTGCTCTGCTCTCTCCAATGTTGATATCACTCAGCTGCGTGCGTGTGTTCCCTCTGTGTGCTGCCCCAGCTCTTCGAAGATAGCTGACCCAGCAGACCCGATAAGAACCCCCAATAACCACAAAGTCTAGTAAGGTACGAAGGCACGTCGGCCAGGTTTATTGTCGAAAAAAGTACAGCCTCCAGCTCCCCGGCAAACGTAGTGCAAGGTGCTGCTACAATACAGCTAGCCAGTACATATGTACTCCCTGACAATGGACTCAGCTCAGTCAGTGGCGGGATTTCCACTGCCCCCTAGGCTGGACAAAAGGCACCTCCCAAGGAATGCATTCTTATACACAGATACAAACAAGTTACACATCACACCTGACGTATTGAAGTGCAATCTTTCTACGTAGCAGGTTACAACCTTTCTAAGTATTAAGGCACCGCCTTCTACCTTGTACATGTTGGTTCGAACAAAACAACTCTATCCATCATTTTACCCTTTTGCCCCTGTCATTGGGATGGGCCAGCCTGTTCTCCTATTATCTATGGAATGTTTCAGTATAGTGTGTTCTAGTGCTGTGTTTATGCTAGGTGAATATATGTTTATGCAGCATCAGCCCTTTTTTGTGCCAGCTTCTGTGAGCAGGGCCTACCTCTGGCTCACACCTTGACTTTGCTTTATGTTAGCAAAGTCTTGACCATTACTTTAGTTTAGGCCTCAGGCCTCATACCAGGCCTCTGATACCAAGGTTTATATCTTAGGACCTCCTCTTACTACAAGCACCACACTGGTGACATCCGATGGCACAACCTTAACCTGCATCAAGGGAGATTTAGGTGACATATTAGGGAAACCTTGCTAACTGTAACAATAGTTGAGTATTGGAACAAGCTTCCAAGGGAGACCCTTACAGATTGTCCTCCTTTGGTACGGCTACACGGCAGAAAAGTTACCAACTCCAGACTGATGCCCTGGAGCACAGCGCTGCAGGAATATGATATGGAAATTGTCCATATTAAAGGCAAAGGAAATGTGGTGGCAGAGGCACTGTCTGGGCAAGAGGGTTCCAAGCTGACGCATGCAGATTAGCCAGTAACAGAGGGAGTGCAAGGGGTGAGGTGTGACCCAAGGCCTTCAGCAGACACAGAATTGCATGGCGTTTTACAGGGATACCCTGCAGCTGGATGTGTACAGGTTAAGTTTACAACAGGTGCTATGTGAGGGCTGTGCCCAGAGCCGAGAGCCCGCTGGTCATCATAATCATTGCAAAGTGTACGGACAGATAATGTTTAATGATCAGATCATTGTACAGATAATTATGTATCTGTACTGGAAATCATGTGCTTAAGGTCTAGGAGCTAAGTCAGGTCACACAAAGGGATGAAGTTGCTCCAGTCACGCAGGAGGGAAGAACAGGTGGCAGACAGATTTGATTGTCAAACTCTGCAACTGCAATAAAGATGCAAGAGAACTGTGTGAGAAATACATCAGTTTGGAGCTGCTGATAGGACACGGCCTTTCATGAAACCAGGGAAATCTAGTCTTGCTACTCTGCTTTCCTTCTTTATTCTTTATTTTGACAAGTTTCAACTCCCCTTTATTCCAAATTCAAATATATACTACCTCATACTACTGGTCTTCTAATTTAATTGCTCGTCCTTTCGTTATCTTTTCATATTGCCAAAGGCTTTGACATTGTTTGGCCAAAAGTGTCGTCCAGGTTTGGATACCTCCAGTGTTGGCGCACAACTCAGGAAACCTTGTAGCCTGTTATAAATAAATGTTGAGCGTGAACCGCTCCGGTTTGCTTCAGTGGGACTTTTGAGTACTCAGCACTTCAGAAAAATGGGCTTTTATATAAAATCAATGACTCCTTTGGAAAGAGGTTGGCTTAGCTCCATCCGGAAGTCAGATCATTGAACTATTGTTTTATTTAGCCCCGGTGCAATTCTCTTAGGTCTGAATTCTTGTTTGAAATGCTCTCCCTGGAATTCACAGGTCCAGATTTCCTAGGCCTTCCAATTTAAAGAAAAGAAAAGGTGTGTTTGCAACATACTTGTGAAAACATCTTTTGGTCATGTCATTTCAGCAAGGAGTGGAGATTGCTGCTGACCAGTTGATGAACACATCAGGGCAAAGAATGAGAAGAAGATTAATTTCATGGAGTTATATTGGTGCAATGAAATAAAAAATTCTCAATATGAGGCTGATCTATTTCTGCCTCATTCCCCTACAGCTCCACCATTGCAAAGTAAGTTCAAAGCTCATGTCAAGGAGCTGACTCAGTTGAATTTAACACCCCCTCCAGTAGGTTGCCTTAAAAGACAACTTTCCAGATGGATGCTTCATGCTACAAGTCACTGGACATTCCATTAGAGGAGAAGAGAAAAATGTCCTGGAAAAAGGAGAAATATTCAGAGACGGCTACTGACTCCATAATTATGTTTCCGCAGAGTCTCTGTTGGAGAGTTAATTCTTCAAAATGCTCTCAAATGACATGCCAGAGATACGTTGGTTTTTACATTTATCCTTAGCGCCGGGAGGAGCGGTGATGATGGAAATGGGGTTTTGTTTTCTCTGAGGGCTCCTGATAGGGTTGCCAACTATCCAGTCAACCAAATCCAAACACTGTTGTCTCACCTCTGCCCCTTCCCCAAGACTCCATCCCCCACTTCACTCCTTCTCTGCAGCCCAACCCCATTCAGTCCATCCCAGGGCCACCCGGGGGGGGGGGGCAAGTGGGGAATTTGCCCCAGGGCCCGAGCCCCGCAGGGGCCTATACAAGAGTTTTTCAGGGCCCCTGGAGCGGAGTCCTTCACTGACTCTGGAGGCCCCGGAAAATTCTCGTGCCGCCGAATTATAGCTGAAGTGGGGGGCCCCTGCCGCTGAATACCCCAGGCCCCCTGAATCCTCTGGGTGGCCCTACTCCATCCCCCCTCCCTCCATCACTTGCTTTCCCTTACTTTCACTCACTTTCACGGGGCTGAGCTTGGGAGTTGGGGTGCGGGAGCGAGTGCTGGCTCTGGGCTGCGGCCGAGGGGATTGGAGTGTGGGAAAGAACTAAACCTGGGGCATGGGGCCTGGGGTGCAGAAGGGATGCGGGGTACAAGCACTGGAAGGCTGTGTGTGTGCAGGAGGGTTCACCGGACTGTGTGTGTATGGGGGGGTTCCGTGCAGGAGAGGGTGTGTGGGCTGGAGCAGGAGTGCAGGGGGAACAAGGGGTGTGGGCTCAGACTGACATTACGTCAGGCAGTTCCCGGTAGGTGGTGCAGTGGGTTTTAAGGCAGGCTCCCTGCCTCCCCTGGCCCCGCACCACTTCCAGGAAGTAACCAGCATATCCCGGCAGCCCCTGGGGAAGGAATAGGGGTCTCTGCGTGCTGCCCCCACCTCCAGTGCTGACTCTGCTGCTCCCATAGGTGGGGGACTGCCTTAGATCTGAGTTAGATAGTGGCCTGGCTATGTGTCTGATCTCTTAGGTTAAGCAGAATCTTCTATGTGATGAAATAGGTTTTTAATAACCAGTCATCATAAAGTGTTGGGGTGGTGAAATAAGGGCTGGAGACTGCATTTTTGAATTCTTGTTAACCACTGTATTGAGACAGAAATTCACTTTTTTACTAGCTTGGGATCTAATGTCAGAATAACCACCAGCGTGAGGTGAGTCTGCCATATCCCTCAACAGTTTGTCCTGAATCTGGTATTCTCAGCTGTGAGCCACTGAGGCCAGGTGACACATACAAAAACCAGGGTCACTGTCGTTCAGTGACTCACCCAGATGCTCACCACGAACCATATGGTTAGTCTTCTTGATACCAAAGGAAACACTTATATTCTTGAAGTGAAAAATGGGTCTGTTTTTTCCAGGAAAAAACTCTTTGCTAAAATAGGTAATACAGGGAGGAACTGCACCCTGGTACTCAGGGCCTGCAGAAAGCTATCAGCCACTACAACTCTGGATTCCCCTATCACTCCAGATCTTTGAAAATTGTAAGTGGAGAAGTGCTCAGTGCTACCGGTTCCACAGGGAGGAATTTTGTGATTTTTAAGCAAGGAGGGAGGAACAAGGAGAACCAGGAGACCGATATTATGATGCAGCAGAGTTTTTAATGCAAATGAAATTGGCAGTACACAGTTACAGAAGTAATACTACAGAGCAGAAAGAATGTATTTCCAGTGTTTCAAGAAGGGCCATGACCGATCGCAGGCCTCAATGGGTGTATTTCAGACAAGATGTTCTGCTTGCATTGGTGCAGCTGCAGAGGTTGACAAACAAGTCCCCTTTACAACCATTTTAAGGCCCTTGTTTTAGCCCAGTGGTTGGGAAATGAGAACAAAACAAAATAAAAGCAGAAAATTAGGCAACTTCTCCCTAAATGTCGGCCTCAGAAAAGGTCAAAGTGAGGTGCTAAAGATACGTCTTGATGGAAAGGGTAGAACATGTCGGGCCTAATTCTCCTTGACATCAAGGTCTCTTTTTCCCTTCTAAAGGGACTTAACTAACAACAAATGTAACTGATATCTGTCTTAAGGCCCTTGTTTCCTTTACACAGCGGGGTCAGTATAAAGAGGCTGCGCCTAATTCAGATTGAGTCCACAGGTGAAAGCGAGAATCAGCACACGGGTGGGAAAGCCTTGGCAGAAAGAGTCATAAAGCGTAACATTAGAAAGGCAGCATGGCTGTCAGCCCAAGGTGCTGAGCACACACAGCTCCCACTGAGTTCAGCTGGAGCCCTGTTTGCCCAGTACTTCTGAAAGCCATGCCCAAAAGATCATGGGTGAATCTGTATCTGGCTGTTCATTTCCTGGTTCTTCCTTTTTCCACGGATGTTCCTGCTGGGTTTAGCATGACCCACAGTATCCACCGAGATACCTACGGCCATATCCCCCATATCCCCATAATCCTCCGTAACCACAGAAGCCTGGGTAACCACAGTATCCCCCATAACCACATAATCCCCCATAACCATAACCACCTGGGTAACCGCATTATCCCCCATAACCACATAATCCCCCATAACCATATCGGCCGCCGTAACCACCGTATCCACCTAAACCATACAATCCTCCGTAATGGCCTCCATAGCCGTGCAATCCCCCCCAACCGAATGAGCCTCCGTAACCGGGTCCGACCACAGGTGCTCCTACAGCTCCCACTGCACTGTGTTGAGGGAAATTGCTGAGAATGGGTCCTGGGAGGGTCACGACAACTGGTGAGGGTCTGATGATCACTTCAGAGTCTTGGCACTGCCTAACGCACGGCTCGTTGCAGGTACCAGTGACCGGACAGGGCCGGGCCACTCCGCATTCTGGATAGCACAGGCTGGAGCAAGTCATCTTTCTGGGATGGAGGTAAACCTGAAACACACAACAGGGACTAGAGTCAAAAGAAGGTACAAGTGCCGTGGAAGACAGGCTTCAAAGCTTGGTGACTATTGCAGCGAGGTCTGCACGGGCGGGCAAGAGAGAGGAGAAGTGGCCTTAGTCTCTATGTATGTGGCCATGTATTTGTTCCTATTTTCTCTTTTCTAGGCTTCTTCTCCACTCGCACTAAACTTCCCTCCAAACTGGTCCCTTTGAGCGCCTATCTAGAACATTATCTGAAAAACACCAACTAGAATAAGCATCACTCTTTCCATGATAGACACCTGCGATTCTGGGTCCATTGTAGACATTTCTCAAAGAGGACATGCCTGGGATTATGGTAATCACTTCCTTTCATTTCTGAATTTAACCTCTGCATGCAAATGCGTTGAGTCCAGTGTCAGAGTAGGGCTCATCGGGTTTCCAAAGCTTGGAAGTCATCAATAATTGCTGATGAATAAACAGAAAACTTTACTTTTCTCCAAAGAAATCACTAAGGACATGCTCCTTAGCTGGGGTAAAATGAGTTCAGGTCCACTGACTTCCATAAGGTGACATTAATTTATACCATCTGAGGAGAAGCAGTGGATTTTTCACTCAGAAGAACATACGAATTGCTAGATTAGAGCACACCGTTTCTCATCTTCATCCATTTTTGTGTCTCCAATAGTGAGGAGTAACAGCTGCTTCAGAAAGTAGGAGCGCACTGAACTGGCCCTTTCTCTATTAACCCAGGGAAATGTATTCCTAATTCAGATAAATGAAATATGGGTAAGTGACTTTCTGAGGTTACTGAAAAGATTTAAATGCCCTAATTCTTTTTCCAGGTAATAGGAAATATGTTTCCCATGAATCCACCAGTGCCTGCAACTCAATAAATATACAAGATAATTATGGAAGAACCCCTGATCCCTCATATAAAAACACATGAATAAAAGCAAGATTCAGTCTTCAATGAAAATAGCCCCTACTGTCACATCTCTAGAGTTCGTAAGCAATTGAGTGTAATTGGACTTACCAACTCACCGAGGAGATGAAGTCCGGAGAAATGATTAGAAGAGCCCTGAGTTGTGAGCACTTTTATACAGTTCCTAGGACTGCCTGGACGATCTGCGATGCTGTTTGTGATGGAGGTCCTAATTAGTTGCCAAACAAACTTGATTGCCTTGCTATGTCCTCCTTTGGCTGGAGCTGTTTTCCTCAGGGGCTTTGATCATTGGGCCAATCTTAGCGTCAGAGGGTGTGACGTGCACGTTGCACTCTTCATCTTTCTTTCATCTTAATATTGTATGGGCCAACTGCATTCCTTGTGTCATTTTACTGACTTTTTTGTGGTTGCAGTGAGAATGAATGTGAAGGTGATTCTGAGCGGCATCAATAGCACAACTGGCACTGATGGAAGGAATCCAGTTTGGGCCTTTCAATTCATACTGGTCGTGGCCAGGTGCATTGGGTCCTTCATTGTAAACCTGCTAGGAAGGAGGGAGCCATTTTTTCTGCATTCTCACCATCTCCATCCTCACTGGGTCAGATCCAATTCCTTTTGAAGACAATCGGAATCATTCCATTTTCTCCAGCATGTTTCCTGTCAGGACCTTATATTTGATATTCACCTGTTGGCAGGGGTATAGTAAAATGCACTATGAACAATTTTAGTCCCACTAAACTTACAAACTGGATCTTAGCCGGGACCTAAGTGGAACATGGGCCTTTGTGATGGCCGTCAGCCTAGGGGTGAAACTTACCCTACGGTGGAGTAAAACTGTACTTAATATTGGACCTCCACGTGTGTCACTAATGAGGTCACAAAGGGCTGCCTAGAACAGATTTGCTCACGGGTCAAAGTAGGGATGATGACGAGTTGAAAGGATTCAATCCTCTTTTGTAGATAAGGCTTAAGTTAAGTCTTGGAATCTCTACTCCATCAGAAAACATCTCTCCATCCATGAGCAGGCAAGAATCTGAAATTTTCCGATGGAATTCAAGCTTGTTCCTGTGCAGTGTAGGAATACAAATCTCAATATAGGATTCAAATGGAAAAATTTTTGGGACCATACAATGTGTCTGCTCAAGTGTAAATATGCAACCACTGAGGCTAAACCTTCAAACAAAGAGAATTAATGTCCATGGCAAGACTTTAGGTGGTTGATTGTTGTTCACTCTTACATGAGAAGATGTTTCACCACTAAGATCCTCCAAAAAAAAATTAAAAAAATAAAGAAAAAACCCAGAATGAGCCTCTCTAAGAGTTACTCTCAGGTGAGTGATTTATTTGGAAGCCATGAAATGTAATGTATTAGATGGGTAGACATGTTAGATGATGCTACTGAAGAAGTGGGGGTTCAGTTTTGACTCTGTCAGTCGCTCCCTGTCTGACCTTCACTGAAACTTGCCATGGTAAACAGGTATAATTGTAATATGTAGGGTGGATCATCTGAAGTGTCCTCTGATCTTAGCATTTCAAAGCACTTTACAAACACACATCATGTTTTATATGGTCAAAGAGGTGTATTATTATAATAGTAGTAACTTTTTAATGGGATTAAATGTTCCAATAATGCAGATGAGATTCTCTTTAAAATTGCATGTCAAGGTCTCAGCTGTCACTCCAGTGCTCACTTCATGAGTCCGAGCCTCTGAAATTGGGGCTCTTTGATTTTCATTCAATGAAACTTTGCATTTCCCATTTATATATATTTTAAAGTTGAAGGGTAGATGCTGAACCAGCGTAAAGGAGGAGAGTTCCATCAACTTGAGATTGAAGGAAGGCACCTTACCCACCCTGGATTAGAGAAAACCTTTCTGCACGTCCATCCTCAGCTGCTCATATCTAATAGACAGTGAAATCAATGGAAACCATCAGCCATTGCATCTCCATGGATGGCCAGCCAAGATAACTGGGTCTTGTGAGAGAATTCAGCTAATAAAGAAAAGGAAGACACACAAGAATGAGTTAAAGGGGAACTTCTTCAATGGTCAGTTTGCTGTGGGATTAATTGCAAGTCTGATCAGCCTAGAGCATTCTGGAAGCTCCTTCTCTGATTAAGATTTTCAGCCAGAATTAGAATAATTTCAAAGTGCAAAATTGACCCTCGCCAGGATTTCTTCTAACCTGAACAGGATAAAATGCCTCTCCATAATTGTAGGGCACAGAATATCATTGAAGTGTATGGAACTGGACTGAGGTACATTATCTGAGGATCCTTTACAGAGCAATGTTTGTTAATCAAAGGGAAATGCAAAGCTTTTTTGAAGGAAAAACCAAACAGCCCCGAATAAGGAATGAGGTTGTGTTTCGGTCAGGGACAGGCATTTCTTTGGCCTATTAGCAACAAAGAATCCTGTGGCACCTTATAGACTAACAGACGTTTTGCAGCATGAGCTTTCGTGGGTGAAAAAATCTCATGCTGCAAAACGTCTGTTAGTCTATAAGGTGCCACAGGATTCTTTGTTGCTTTTACAGATCCAGACTAACACGGCTACCCCTCTGATACTTTGGCCTATTAGTGTTTCCTATCCCCACCCCCTCCAGGCAGGCTGCTTGATCTTATCTCGGGAGAGGAGTTAGAGACGGGACCGTCCTTCAATGTACACTCGTGTATTAAACTCCCACCCTACCCAGCAACACTTTACATCTATCTCTTCCCCCAGCCATCTGCTTGTGGGTAGACGTAACACACAGCCTGTCTTTGTTGACACATATTGGTAAGAATATAAAAAAATATCAAAATTCAATGAGCAAAAAAGACCCAAAATTCTCTCTCAGGCAAATAGACAGGCCTGAATACAACATTATCATCACTATCACACTGACACTGCTGAAGAGCTCTTACCAAGGGCAGTGAGATGTGCCACCTTGGTGTTTGCATTGGTGCCTCCAGCACTGATCAGCACCATGCACTGTGTAGCTTCCTCAGGGCCTCTGGACAGTGCCTCTGGATATACGTGGGGCCAGTGTGCATGGCACCAGAGGCAGCTCTTGTCAGTGGAGGTGGCTGCGGCATTTCGTCATTGGGTGTGTGACTTTGCACTCCTTATGTTTTATTGAAATATGCTTATGAGTGTGAATATAATGTAACTGGGAATATGCTTTATGAAAAAGGTCTCTTGTAAGGTATCCTAAGAAAAGATTATAATCCTACGGACGATAGTCCTCCTCTTTGTATGCATGTATCATTCTTGTATGTGAAGCTAGAAATAGGAAGTAGAACTCTGAGGTCCTATTGTAATTATGCAAATTGTGGGCCATTAATGATGGTTTAGAATCTTGATGACTTCCAGTGACTAGGACAATTGGTTGTAAATGGTTTATTTACCTGCAAACCTTCCTGTCTATTTGTGGGCCAACCCAGGAAGAATGGAGACTGGGGTCTTACAGTGACAGGTGACCATGTCACATGCTACTGGAATCCGTCTTAATCCTTGTACTTTTCCATTGATGAGGCAGGGATGGGGACAAGCACAGACAAAAGATTCTCGCCCTGTGCCAAAGCTATAGAAGGGGGTGGAGCAGGACAAAAGGGCTGCCAATCTTGAGAAACCCCTTGCTTACCACCTGAGATGTCTGCTGGATCTAAAAAAGACGGTACCGGAGAAAGGACTGGGTCCAGACTAGGAAGGAGTCTAGTCTGTGAAAGAAGCTTATTGGATGATCTTTGAGGGTTAGATACTACCTGTAATCAGTTTCTTAATGTATTAGGCTTCGACTTGTATATTCTGCTTTGTGACTTACTTTATTCTGGCAGATATTACTTGAAGCCACTTAAATCCTACTTGGGAAACTTAATAAAATCACTTTTGTTTATTAAGAAAGCCAGAGTAAGTGCAAACAGCTGTGCATGTCTCTCTATCAGTGTTATAGAGAGCGGACAGTTTACGAATTTACCCTGTGTAAGCTTAATACAGAGTAAATTGAATTTTTGCGGGGGGTGGATCCCATTGGCAACTGCGTGTCTGGAGGCTGGAGACAGATAATCTGCTGAGCTGTTTTCAGTTAAGTCTGTAGCTTTGGGGATATAGACCACACGCTGGATCTGGGCTGCATCACGCTAGTGTCTCTGGCTCAACAAGACAGGGTTCTGGAAGTCCCAGGCTGACAGGGAAAATGGTATCAAAGGTAATTTCAGCACATCAGGTGACAATCCCAAGGAGGTCTCTGTGACCAAACCCATCACAGGGTGTTCTCCTGCTCATCTGCCCTGCTTGCATGTGGCTGGGGAACGGGGAGCCCGAGACTCTGCAGGTGATCGGATGGTTACTGGGGCAGGCTCTCCCTGAAGACCTGGGGGAGGCAGGGACAGAGAGATGGTTTTCTCAGAGCAGCCATCAGCAGACTCTGATTAAAGAGAGAGAAAAGGAGAAAGGTAAAGACAAGTGCAAAGTATTTCACTTAGGAAAAATAACCAATGCATATGAGATGCTGTCTGGAGAGACTCATGGTCCTCAGGGTAGACTGTCAAAAAGCAGGGCCGAGATCCTAGCTGGTGCTATGCTCTATATTTATAAGTATCAAGTGTGAAACTTCCAAAGTACTATAATAGTTTGACAATGGAGTCACAGACGGTCCCCTTACACACTCCAGTCTCTCTTGCCTCGCCGGCAAGCTGGACTGTGTGCTAAATGGTGGTGACTTCCTGCAAAAATCAAGAAAATAGTCACATTGTATCTAGTTCCACACTCACCCAGGTCGATTTGCATCCAAGATCTCACATGAAAAACACTGCTAGTCAATTCGACAGTAAACTAACTAAAGTTACTAGCTAAGAGAAAGGAATGAGAGTTATTGAGATGTGAAAGCATATAAAAATATATGTACAGGATAGTCACAGTCTAGAATTCCTAAAGGCAGCAGAGATTTGGGAAACTGGCAGTTTTTGGGCGACCCAGAGGAACTCTTCTTCTCATTCCATTATTCTGCCTGTGAGAATCCCACCAGTCCAGAGATGAAGAATTTTCCCTTGTGTCCATACTTATAGTTTCTTCTCACATAAAGAAGCTCAGAGAGTCACAACCGATGTGGACTCCTTCTCTGATGGCAGAGGGAGAAGGATGAATTTAAGGTCTTTGATCAGCACACACAGTGACCGCTTGCCTTCAAATGCACAAAAATTTCCACCTTCCCATTAAATTTCTTCATTTGCATTACACAAGGCTTCTTTCTCATTGGATGGGTGAGTTTGTCAGTTCTCAGCTGACACTTGGTTTACCAACATCACAGCACAACTACAAAATGGGGAATAACTGGTTAGGTGGTAGGATAGCTGAAAAGGATCTTGGGTTCCCTAAAGCTTAGGCTGAGTTCACTGGAGTCTCAGTTAAAGTCTCCGTTCACTAAATCTACACAGTCTGCTGAGTCAAAAGCAACATCTTCCTTCCAATTGTTTTCAGGAATCTTCCCTTGAAATCCAGGCAGACTGATTAACCAACCACCCCATTAAGTATATAGATTTAAAAAAAACCCAACTCTGTTGCAAGTAAATGCAAAACTGAGAACAGCAAAACATAAAGGACTCTTTCCCACGATCACATTTACAGAAAAGTTGGTGACTCACACTTGTTGAGACAATTTAATTAAAGGAGTTTGGCTAAAATCAAAAATTCAAAGTGTACAATTAAAATAAAATAAATTACATTTCCCTCCCAGTTTCCCCTGTAATTTACATTCCCCAGGCTTCCCTGTTGGAGGGTTGTAACAATATCACTGACCTGCTGCAAAATGCTTCCGACTTCGGGCAAACAGCCTGTTTCCTGCTCCTGGGCCCAGCTTCTCCCTGCTGCACAGAGCACAGGGCCTGGCGCAAAGCAGCTGCCCTGACTGCTGCCCTCATGGAGTCTGAGCCCAGCACCAGGGAACCTATTGGAGCAGCCCCTAAACGACCACCCCCAATTCCAGAAGCTTCTGGCTGGGGAGTGCGAAATCTGCCTAGCAACAATGACCCAGACACAACTCACTCCTATCCACCCTGCCCCACCAGAGAGCTCTTAAAGAGACAGCTCCCTGTTAGGGACGTGGGTTAATCTGCAGCAAGGGAGGTTTAGGTTAGATCAGGGGTCACCAACTGGTCAATGGTGATCGACTGCTCTATCCTAGAGAATCTCCCAGTCAATTGTGATCTCTAGTGGCGCAGCAGGGCTGCCTCTAAGTCAGGCTCCTTGCCTACCCTGGCCCCACACTGCTCCCAGAAGTGGCCAGGGAGGCCCCAGAGGTGTGGGGGGCAGGGTGCCTTAGCCTTACTGTGATGCCGACCGGGAGCAGCCCAAGGCAAGAGCCGCTCGGCGGGACGCCACATCCCAAGGCCCAGCGCTGAGACCCCTCCTGGAGCCAGCACCCTGTGAACCATCCTTCATCCCAACACCCCACCCCAGGCTGGAGACCTCTCCTGCACCCAAACTCCCTCCAAGAGCTTGCACCCCTCATCCCCTCCTGCACCCCAACCCTCTGCCCCAGGCTCAGGCCACACAGGGAATCCCTCACGCCCAGACCAGAGCCCACAACCCTCCCAATCCCCGACCCCCTCCCCAGCCTGGTGAAAGTGAGTGAGGGTGGGGCAGAGCGGGCGAGGGAGTGATGCAGGGATGGAGTGAGCAGGACAGGGCTTTGCGGAAAGAACAGGGCCTCAGGGAAGGGATCCTGCATAGCCCTTTAATTCAAAAAGTGATCTTGGGTGTTGTTGTCAGAGTGCTACCGGTGCGGTGCTCTGCTTTCTCCAATGTTGATATCACTCACCTGCGTGCGTGTGTTCCCTCTGTGTTCTGCCCTAGCTCTGCGCAGATAGCTGACCCAGAAGACCCGATGAGAACCCCCAATAACCACAGAGTCTAGTAAGGTACGAAGGCACGTCGGCCAGGTTTATTGTCGAAAAAAGCACAGTCTCCAGCTCCCTGGCAAACGTAGTCCAAGGCGCTGCTAAGATACAGCTAGCCAGTACATATGTACTCCCTGACATTGGACTCAGCTCAGTCAGTGGCGGGACTTTCCACTGCCCCCTCGGCTGGCCAAAGACACCGCCCCGGGATGCATTCTTATACACAGATACAAACAAGTTACACATCACACCTGACGTATGAGGTACAACCCCTTTACGCAGGAAGGTTCAAACCGCTCTACGTATTTAGGTGCCGCCTCTTACCTTGTACATGTTGGCACGATCAAAACAACTCTATCCATCATTTTACCCTTTTGCCCCTGTCATTGGGATGGGTCGGCCTGTCCTTTTATTATCTATGGAATGTTCCAGTATAGTGTATTGTGGTGCTGTGTTTATACTTCGGTATGCTAGGTGAATATATGTTTATGCAACATCAGCCCTTTTCTTGCCAGCTTCTGTGAACCGAGCCGGCCTTCAGCTCACAGCCTTACTTTGCTTTTTAGCTAAGTCTTGTCCATTACTTTAGTTTAGGCCTCAGGCCTCATACTGGGCCTTTATCAGGGCCTGCACTTACTACATTCCCCCGCTTTTTGTCTTTTTATGGGGAGGATGTTTACCCATCGTCCCCGAAAAGCATCATGTACAGACTAAAGATAACCCAGTGGGCTAAACACTGTTATGTGGTTACCTTATCTTACCATCCATACACTCATGCCCCATCTGTCATTTTAGTCTGCACATTCCCTCGTACGACTATTAGACAGACTTTATTATCCAATTATTTTAGTCCCTTTATGTTGGGCCTGGGAATGTTAGGCCCGGGACCATGGATACATGGGGTGTCAGTAGCCTCTTTGGTGTTTTATTGAGGGCCTTGTGAGAATATACAACTGTAAATGTAAATATAAATGTAAAATATGGGATATACATATTATGTATATAGATATGAATATGTATATTATGTAATGTAATATATACTAATCATTACCTCTCTCTATATAGGTATATAGCTTATAGATGATTGTTATTAATTTGTTAATTGTGTTTATACTTCTTATTCCATGACATGATTGTTTGGGTGTACCACAGCAGTGTTGATTGCCATTTCCATTCCCTTGTTCACTCTACCTTGCAACTTGGCTTTCTTTGTTTGACGGGACATATAGCAACACATTCCTATTAAAACCACAACAGTTAGGGCCTGAATTCCCATTAAAAATACGCTTAGAGTGCGAAGTGCGGACTACTGGATGCAAAGTCACATCCTCAGGGATTGCCCATCAGGGTGTTTTGAAATACTGGGATAGGGATTATTATAGTGTGTCCACAGTGCTATGGATATGAGAAATAAAACAGAAATTTGGAGTAGTGACACTACCACTGAGGCCTTTATATATAAATATATTGTAATTAGTTACTACACAGTACTGTCCATTCATGTTATAGGTTATCCTTAAGGCTGGTTGTCACCCTCTGGTCGGCTTTACTGGACAGGAAACAGAAGTGATCCATTGGTTGATGTAGATCCAGTTGTTTCTTATGGATGCTGTCTTCCAGATAACCTACTGAACAGACAGTAACCAATTTATCAAATATTGCTGTGTCAGGATTTAATATTGGTACCCAGACACCGAACAAGATTGTTTTGAATAACATGTGCCTCAGTTAGGATGCAGTGTCACTGACCCAAATTATGACTGGTACTAACAGGAAATTTGTTTACCCAATTTGTAGTTACTATGTAACTTAGTTTCTTTACCAATTTGTTTTTTCCTTGTCTTCATGTTGTTTGCTGCTATTCGTTTGTTGATTTTTACCTGTGTGTTGGTTAAACAATTTAGCAAGGTTATACATCGTGTACATATTGTACATCAATCATACAATACAGCAATAATACAGCAGTACAATAATAGAGTAGTACAACAATAATACAGTTGTTTTTACACAGTAACAAAGTAGAAATTAAATGACAGTTTTCCTGGTCCAGCTAGTGGTTTTTAGCTGATTGTTAAATTAATTGTCCATATATGGTAGATAGAGGTGTATTTGACCAGTCTCTTATTTATAAAACACTTCATTTTTCTTTTCTTGATGCTTGGGGGGTTCTTCACTGTATACAGATATGAACTGGTGTCTTCAGGGTGTGATATTTTCTGGCATATTTGGTCTGTGGGATGCAACTCAAACAACTTTTGTTAGTTAACACAGTAAAGTTTTTTGTTTGTTTGTTTGTTTTCAATAACCCAAACTTAATACACGGTTTTAACTTAGTTTCTTTACAATGTAATAAGAACAATGTAATAGGGACCGAGCCTTTTATAACACAAGCTATACTTTTGCAATTGTTGTATAGACATTCATTTTTATTTGGGGTGCATTACTAATATTTAATACTAAATGTAATGCTTAACAGCAAAAATAAATGCTCACAATCTTCCATAAGAAGGTATATTGCTTTCCCTTGCTGAACACTTTGTTTCAGCAAAAGAGTTAATAACATAATTTTAACAAGCTTTTTAGAGTTAATTTGCTTGTGATACCAACTTCATTTTTAACTGTTTAGAAGCACAAACCTTAACAACCGTTGCTTCCCATTAACATAACATAACAAAAGAAAAGCATATAAAACTAAACCAACTATAAAATTACACCAAAATAATTTTTAAATACAGATACATGCAAATACTTTGAGGGTATTTGAGGGTATACTTTTATGATGCTTTGTTATGTTTGGGAGCCAAAGGTGGAAACCTGTTGAAAATGTGAAAACCTGTTGAAATTGTTTGGTTAGCTTAATGCATAAATTGTTATTTTAAAACATTTTGGTTATGACATTCTTATAATATTATCTTTACCTTAATGTTGAGGTTTCCCCTTACATTTTTTCTTTGAATAACAATTTAAAAAAAAACTAAAAAAAAAAAACTGTAATTGATGAGAGAATTATTTTTGTTTGCAATTGCATTATTTGTTGAGGCAGAAATATATGTACATATATTTGTAACTGAAACCTTTTTGAACTTTGCACAAAAATTGGTGCTAATAATACTATGATTACACCCCAACCATGATTTTAAAATAGTGTGGTACCATATCTTATATATATTTTTAAAAGGGTATAAAATTGACTTTTGTTGCAACAAAATAAAAATAATTTAAAAAAAAATAGTCACGTGACACACACAACATAGACACAAGACACACACATGACATACAAGTCAAACTTACAATTAAAACCAAATGGCGCCAGAATTCTATTCATAACTATACAAAATAACACAACCAAAAATAAAAAGTAAAAAGTTATTACCTTATTTAAAACTTGTAGCATAAATTTGATAAAAATATATTAATATTTGCCAAATGTATTGTATTAATTTGGTAACAGGGAATTTTGCATTACTTTATATTTAACATTATTTTAAAACTCTGCTATATGGAAGTAAGAAAAGCCCATGTTTCAAATATTAGTTAGTGGTTAGGATTAGAAGCAGAGAGTGCATTTCTGTTGCTTGGCAACCATATCTTCAAGAAAGTTAGGAATAATTCCAGCTGTTGTATCCCTGAAGGGTTAAAATAATTAATTTACTGGATTTAAAGTTTTTACCTTGTTTTCTTTTTGTTTCTTGTTTTGTTCTGTTTTCAGTTGCTTTATTTTTTGAAGGCTTCTGTAAAAACTATAACTTTTAACTTTTAAAACAAAAAGAGAGAGACGAAGTGAGGAGAGGCAGGGGGTGGGGGGAAAGGGGGAGTTAAGAGCAACCTAGGAAGGTAGCGAGACCTGAGCCAAGAGAGATTAACTCCATCGAGGTATTTGAAAGTACAGGCAGCAGCAGCATGTTTAGCAAATTGAGAAATCATATAAAGGACAAAACTTAACTGGTATGTAAAAATATTTGAGAAAGAAGGTTCCATTTTCAGATATGAGCGCGAGTGTGGTTCCATGGGTCAAAGCAATTGGGAACCTGCACAGTTGGGAATTGCGCCCCTGGTTTTTATCCTGGCTCTGAGAGGAGATTGGGGGTAGTTACCTGCTCTTGTAAAACCTGAATTTGTTACCCCAGTGTCTGTTGCTTTTGTGTGCAAGCCAAATGGATAGTGGGAGTGCCCTTTTTTGCTGCAGTTAACTGTTTTGGGGCAACTTTAATTCTAGGTGTCAACCTGCTTAATTTCAGTTTTTTATTTTGAAATTCTTTTTTATTCACTCCCCTGCGATCGAGTCGCAGCTCCTGTCTCCTAATGTGCTCTGTGAACTGTTCCATTTTTTCCTTCATTTGATTTACCAATTCAGTGAGAGTGCTGTGTGCTCCTCTCTCCTTCTGTGCACTTACTTGTCCCGTTCTGACAGGCACCAGTCTAGGTTCCAGTTTAAGTTTAACTGGAACCTGGTTTTTATCATAAGGTGATGGTTGCAATGCAGTGGACCCTGTTTCATCTTTTAATTTTACTAGGGCCACCTTTTTCCACTTCTGTCCCCATTCTTCAGGCACAGCGTAGCTACCTGAAGCCTGCTGTTTACCACCAATATTTATAACAGGGGACGGCACATGTATTTTTTGTAGGTTCCTTACAGCTGTTTCCAGTGTTTCACTCTGTTCCTGTACTGGTTGTCTCTGGGCTGCTTGCCACCCTGCAAATCGGGTGGGAGCATTCCAGGGCTGTGTAGCTTCTTTTGATTCTTTTAACTCTTTCTTTGTTACTGTTACTTGCTTGGCCAGCATGCCAGCATGCTGTTTAAGCCATCTCACTGCCATAGACATGAGTTGCAAAAGTTTTGCTTTTTTACTTTTATTACTATTTCTTAGAGCCTCGGTTTGTACCATCGCTCTACATATGCCAGTCCATGTTTCCCCACTCTCCTTTTTAAATTCATATGGCCCCCCCTTACTGGCAATCCAGCGGGTCCAGGAGTTATCAAACTCCATGGGGATCAAAAGGGAGGGGATCAGGGGGTTCCCTAGCTCGAGGTTTTCTGCCATGTTAGATTGCAATTCTTACAGTGGACAGGTCGCTTACTCACCAGATCAGCGGTCGGGGTCACCAGTGTTGTCAGAGTGCTACCGGTGCGGTGCTCTGCTTTCTCCAATGTTGATATCACTCACCTGCGTGCGTGTGTTCCCTCTGTGTGCTGCCCCAGCTCTGCGCAGATAGCTGACCCAGCAGACCCGATGAGAACCCCCAATAACCACAGAGTCTAATAAGGTACGAAGGCACATCGGCCAGGTTTATTGTCGAAAAAAAGCACAGTCTCCAGCTCCCTGGCAAACGTAGTCCAAGGTGCTGCTAAGATACAGCTAGCCAGTACATATGTACTCCCTGACATTGGACTCAGCTCAGTTAGTGGCGGAACTTTCCACTGCCCCCTCGGCTGGCCAAAGACACCGCCCCGGGATGCATTCTTATACACAGATACAAACAAGTTACACATCACACCTGACGTATGAGGTACAACCCCTTTACGCAGCAAGGTTCAACCGCTCTACGTATTTAGGTGCCGCCTCTTACCTTGTACATGTTGGCTCGATCAAAACAACTCTATCCATCATTTTACCCTTTTGCCCCTGTCATTGGGATGGGTCGGCCTGTCCTTTGATTATCTATGGAATGTTCCAGTATAGTGTATTCTGGTGCTGTGTTTATACTTCGGTACGCTAGGTGAATATATGTTTATGCAACATCAGCCCTTTTCTTGCCAGCTTCTGTGAACCGAGCCGGCCTTCAGCTCACAGCCTTACTTTGCTTTTTAGCTAAGTCTTGTCCATTACTTTAGTTTAGGCCTCAGGCCTCATACTGGGCTTTTATCAGGGCCTTTACTTACTACAGGTGTAAAAAGGTTGGAGACCACTGGGTTAGCTATCAGGAAAAACATAACACTAGGGGTAATTAAGCTCTGGAATAGCCTAACCAGTGACTATAGCTTGTCAGACTGTGGTGCAAATTCCATGAAAAGCGCCAGTGTCGAGAAGCCCTTAGATTTGATGGAGGCTCTGGGGAGGGCAGTACTGAGGAAAAAGGACAGCCTGGAGGAGAGTATGTCACTCATTTTAAGGAGAATTTACAGGTAATGAGGAATTGAGAGAGACAGAGCCTTGAAAAAGGTCAGGGAATCAGCACGTTTCATACGATTGGCGAACTGGAGAAAGGTGGTTTGACACTGCCGATTTGGTGTTAGTGCCGACCCCAGTGAGGGGAAACAAAAGGCAGGATTATAGGAAGGACCTTTTGAGGTGACTGAAGGGGTGAAGGTCGTCACATCTGATGTAAGGAAGCCCAGCGGCAGAGGAACGGTGCAAACTGTGCATATCAATAAAATAAAACTTACTCTCAAAGGGAGATGGCAGTAAATTTGATTTGTTGAAACATTCTGTGTCCGTTTAAATAGATTTGGTCAGGGAGAGCAGGGCAGACAATCCCCTGGAAAGCCGTGAGTTCAGGGTGGGTTTAGATCCACCTCCAAAGCAGGAAACGCCGGCCCTTTTGAAGCACCACAAACAGGGATTTTCCTCGCCAGGTTTAACTGCCAAGATTGCAGACTCCAGGCAAACCTCAGGGCCCCGCCCTGCTCCTAGCAGAGCATCCCCGGCTGAAGGGGAAATGCAGAAACAAGTTCCGGAGGAGGTGCAAAGCCTGCGTGAAACGGGGGTAATCACTGAGTCAGAAAGCCCCTGGGTGTCTCCTATTGTAACGGTACCTGAACAGGACAAAGCCGTGAGAGTGTGACAGACCCAGGGCACAGTCTAGACTAGTGAGTAGCTGTGTCACCCGGGCTCTAACCTGGGGTGCCCTGCACCCTGCTTTGCTTCTGTAGCCTCCAGTCCTGCGCTGCTCCCCAACAGGCTCCAGCACGTCAGTCGCTTCCAGCTTGGTGTGCGTGTGATCTGCAGCCAGGCACAGCTCAGCTCCTACCAGCCTTGTTCATACTGCAGGGTGACGCCAGCACAGACCCAGTCTTATATTTCCCCCCAGAAATGGATGTCCTGTACTGCTCAGCCCTCTCCCGGACAATACAACCTGTAGTAAGATGAGGCCCAGAATCATGAACCCCTGGTATGAGTGATCTGGTATCAGAGGCCTGAGCCTGAGCCAAAGGAATTGTCAAGAGTTTGCTAACAAAAAGCAAAGTTCAGCTGTGAGCCTAGGGTGACCAGATGTCCTGATTTTATAGGGACAGTCCTGATTTTTGGGTCTTTTTCTTATATAGGGTCCTCTTACCCCCCACCCCCATCCTGATTTTTCCCCTTTGCTGTCTGGTCACCCTCTGTGAGCCACAGGCAGGCCCTGCTCACAAAAGTTGGCAAGAAGGCTGCTAATTGGACATATACACATATCTAAAGGGTATCAAGCGCTAATAGGATAAACATGGGCCAGGATGGCACCAGCACCGTCCCCTACGAACGCATTCCTCAGAGATAATAAGGAACAGGGTGACCCATACTAAAAGACAGGATCAAAAGGGTAATATGATGGAATGAGTTGTTTGTTCCAACCAACATGTACCAGCAGAGAGGCAGCACCCCAACCCGGAGAGAGGTTGTACCTCCATACGTCAGGAGTGATGTGTAACTTGGTTGTACCTGTGTGTAAGAATGCATCCCTGAGTGGATATCTTTGTCTCGCCGAGGGGACAGTGGAGAGTCCTGCCACTGACTGAGCCGGTCCCTTGGCATGCGGCACATATTTGTAGTATGTCCAGTAGAGTCTGCTGGGAAGTATCATGTGCTTCATTTGTTAATAAACCTGGCTGGGTGCCTTCATACCTTATCAGAGTCTGTGATCATTGGGGGTTTCTCAGAGCCTGCTGTGCCAGTGATCTGCAGAGCCCAGGCAGCACACAGAGGGAACACACACACACGAAACCAACTGTTATCAACATTGGACAAGAGCAAAGCACTGTTGTCAGAGCTGTACCGGTGTGGTGCTCTGCTCTCTCCAATGTTGATATCACTCAGCTGCGTGCGTGTGTTCCCTCTGTGTGCTGCCCCAGCTCTTCGAAGATAGCTGACCCAGCAGACCCGATAAGAACCCCCAATAACCACAAAGTCTAGTAAGGTACGAAGGCACGTCGGCCAGGTTTATTGTCGAAAAAAGTACAGCCTCCAGCTCCCCGGCAAACGTAGTGCAAGGTGCTGCTACAATACAGCTAGCCAGTACATATGTACTCCCTGACAATGGACTCAGCTCAGTCAGTGGCGGGATTTCCACTGCCCCTAGGCTGGACAAAAGGCACCTCCCAAGGAATGCATTCTTATACACAGATACAAACAAGTTACACATCACACCTGACGTATTGAAGTGCAATCTTTCTACGTAGCAGGTTACAACCTTTCTAAGTATTAAGGCACCGCCTTCTACCTTGTACATGTTGGTTCGAACAAAACAACTCTATCCATCATTTTACCCTTTTGCCCCTGTCATTGGGATGGGCCAGCCTGTTCTCCTATTATCTATGGAATGTTTCAGTATAGTGTGTTCTAGTGCTGTGTTTATGCTAGGTGAATATATGTTTATGCAGCATCAGCCCTTTTTTGTGCCAGCTTCTGTGAGCAGGGCCTACCTCTGGCTCACACCTTGACTTTGCTTTATGTTAGCAAAGTCTTGACCATTACTTTAGTTTAGGCCTCAGGCCTCATACCAGGCCTCTGATACCAAGGTTTATATCTTAGGACCTCCTCTTACTACAAGCACCACACTGGTGACATCCGATGGCACAACCTTAACCTGCATCAAGGGAGATTTAGGTGACATATTAGGGAAACCTTGCTAACTGTAACAATAGTTGAGTATTGGAACAAGCTTCCAAGGGAGACCCTTACAGATTGTCCTCCTTTGGTACGGCTACACGGCAGAAAAGTTACCAACTCCAGACTGATGCCCTGGAGCACAGCGCTGCAGGAATATGATATGGAAATTGTCCATATTAAAGGCAAAGGAAATGTGGTGGCAGAGGCACTGTCTGGGCAAGAGGGTTCCAAGCTGACGCATGCAGATTAGCCAGTAACAGAGGGAGTGCAAGGGGTGAGGTGTGACCCAAGGCCTTCAGCAGACACAGAATTGCATGGCGTTTTACAGGGATACCCTGCAGCTGGATGTGTACAGGTTAAGTTTACAACAGGTGCTATGTGAGGGCTGTGCCCAGAGCCGAGAGCCCGCTGGTCATCATAATCATTGCAAAGTGTACGGACAGATAATGTTTAATGATCAGATCATTGTACAGATAATTATGTATCTGTACTGGAAATCATGTGCTTAAGGTCTAGGAGCTAAGTCAGGTCACACAAAGGGATGAAGTTGCTCCAGTCACGCAGGAGGGAAGAACAGGTGGCAGACAGATTTGATTGTCAAACTCTGCAACTGCAATAAAGATGCAAGAGAACTGTGTGAGAAATACATCAGTTTGGAGCTGCTGATAGGACACGGCCTTTCATGAAACCAGGGAAATCTAGTCTTGCTACTCTGCTTTCCTTCTTTATTCTTTATTTTGACAAGTTTCAACTCCCCTTTATTCCAAATTCAAATATATACTACCTCATACTACTGGTCTTCTAATTTAATTGCTCGTCCTTTCGTTATCTTTTCATATTGCCAAAGGCTTTGACATTGTTTGGCCAAAAGTGTCGTCCAGGTTTGGATACCTCCAGTGTTGGCGCACAACTCAGGAAACCTTGTAGCCTGTTATAAATAAATGTTGAGCGTGAACCGCTCCGGTTTGCTTCAGTGGGACTTTTGAGTACTCAGCACTTCAGAAAAATGGGCTTTTATATAAAATCAATGACTCCTTTGGAAAGAGGTTGGCTTAGCTCCATCCGGAAGTCAGATCATTGAACTATTGTTTTATTTAGCCCCGGTGCAATTCTCTTAGGTCTGAATTCTTGTTTGAAATGCTCTCCCTGGAATTCACAGGTCCAGATTTCCTAGGCCTTCCAATTTAAAGAAAAGAAAAGGTGTGTTTGCAACATACTTGTGAAAACATCTTTTGGTCATGTCATTTCAGCAAGGAGTGGAGATTGCTGCTGACCAGTTGATGAACACATCAGGGCAAAGAATGAGAAGAAGATTAATTTCATGGAGTTATATTGGTGCAATGAAATAAAAAATTCTCAATATGAGGCTGATCTATTTCTGCCTCATTCCCCTACAGCTCCACCATTGCAAAGTAAGTTCAAAGCTCATGTCAAGGAGCTGACTCAGTTGAATTTAACCCCCTCCAGTAGGTTGCCTTAAAAGACAACTTTCCAGATGGATGCTTCATGCTACAAGTCACTGGACATTCCATTAGAGGAGAAGAGAAAAATGTCCTGGAAAAAGGAGAAATATTCAGAGACGGCTACTGACTCCATAATTATGTTTCCGCAGAGTCTCTGTTGGAGAGTTAATTCTTCAAAATGCTCTCAAATGACATGCCAGAGATACGTTGGTTTTTACATTTATCCTTAGCGCCGGGAGGAGCGGTGATGATGGAAATGGGGTTTTGTTTTCTCTGAGGGCTCCTGATAGGGTTGCCAACTATCCAGTCAACCAAATCCAAACACTGTTGTCTCACCTCTGCCCCTTCCCCAAGACTCCATCCCCCACTTCACTCCTTCTCTGCAGCCCAACCCCATTCAGTCCATCCCAGGGCCACCCGGGGGGGGGGGCAAGTGGGGAATTTGCCCCAGGGCCCGAGCCCCGCAGGGGCCTATACAAGAGTTTTTCAGGGCCCCTGGAGCGGAGTCCTTCACTGACTCTGGAGGCCCCGGAAAATTCTCGTGCCGCCGAATTATAGCTGAAGTGGGGGGCCCCTGCCGCTGAATACCCCAGGCCCCCTGAATCCTCTGGGTGGCCCTACTCCATCCCCCCTCCCTCCATCACTTGCTTTCCCTTACTTTCACTCACTTTCACGGGGCTGAGCTTGGGAGTTGGGGTGCGGGAGCGAGTGCTGGCTCTGGGCTGCGGCCGAGGGGATTGGAGTGTGGGAAAGAACTAAACCTGGGGCATGGGGCCTGGGGTGCAGAAGGGATGCGGGGTACAAGCACTGGAAGGCTGTGTGTGTGCAGGAGGGTTCACCGGACTGTGTGTGTATGGGGGGGTTCCGTGCAGGAGAGGGTGTGTGGGCTGGAGCAGGAGTGCAGGGGGAACAAGGGGTGTGGGCTCAGACTGACATTACGTCAGGCAGTTCCCGGTAGGTGGTGCAGTGGGTTTTAAGGCAGGCTCCCTGCCTCCCCTGGCCCCGCACCACTTCCAGGAAGTAACCAGCATATCCCGGCAGCCCCTGGGGAAGGAATAGGGGTCTCTGCGTGCTGCCCCCACCTCCAGTGCTGACTCTGCTGCTCCCATAGGTGGGGGACTGCCTTAGATCTGAGTTAGATAGTGGCCTGGCTATGTGTCTGATCTCTTAGGTTAAGCAGAATCTTCTATGTGATGAAATAGGTTTTTAATAACCAGTCATCATAAAGTGTTGGGGTGGTGAAATAAGGGCTGGAGACTGCATTTTTGAATTCTTGTTAACCACTGTATTGAGACAGAAATTCCACTTTTTTACTAGCTTGGGATCTAATGTCAGAATAACCACCAGCGTGAGGTGAGTCTGCCATATCCCTCAACAGTTTGTCCTGAATCTGGTATTCTCAGCTGTGAGCCACTGAGGCCAGGTGACACATACAAAAACCAGGGTCACTGTCGTTCAGTGACTCACCCAGATGCTCACCACGAACCATATGGTTAGTCTTCTTGATACCAAAGGAAACACTTATATTCTTGAAGTGAAAAATGGGTCTGTTTTTTCCAGGAAAAAACTCTTTGCTAAAATAGGTAATACAGGGAGGAACTGCACCCTGGTACTCAGGGCCTGCAGAAAGCTATCAGCCACTACAACTCTGGATTCCCCTATCACTCCAGATCTTTGAAAATTGTAAGTGGAGAAGTGCTCAGTGCTACCGGTTCCACAGGGAGGAATTTTGTGATTTTTAAGCAAGGAGGGAGGAACAAGGAGAACCAGGAGACCGATATTATGATGCAGCAGAGTTTTTAATGCAAATGAAATTGGCAGTACACAGTTACAGAAGTAATACTACAGAGCAGAAAGAATGTATTTCCAGTGTTTCAAGAAGGGCCATGACCGATCGCAGGCCTCAATGGGTGTATTTCAGACAAGATGTTCTGCTTGCATTGGTGCAGCTGCAGAGGTTGACAAACAAGTCCCCTTTACAACCATTTTAAGGCCCTTGTTTTAGCCCAGTGGTTGGGAAATGAGACAAAACAAAATAAAAGCAGAAAATTAGGCAACTTCTCCCTAAATGTCGGCCTCAGAAAAGGTCAAAGTGAGGTGCTAAAGATACGTCTTGATGGAAAGGGTAGAACATGTCGGGCCTAATTCTCCTTGACATCAAGGTCTCTTTTTCCCTTCTAAAGGGACTTAACTAACAACAAATGTAACTGATATCTGTCTTAAGGCCCTTGTTTCCTTTACACAGCGGGGTCAGTATAAAGAGGCTGCGCCTAATTCAGATTGAGTCCACAGGTGAAAGCGAGAATCAGCACACGGGTGGGAAAGCCTTGGCAGAAAGAGTCATAAAGCGTAACATTAGAAAGGCAGCATGGCTGTCAGCCCAAGGTGCTGAGCACACACAGCTCCCACTGAGTTCAGCTGGAGCCCTGTTTGCCCAGTACTTCTGAAAGCCATGCCCAAAAGATCATGGGTGAATCTGTATCTGGCTGTTAATTTCCTGGTTCTTCCTTTTTCCACGGATGTTCCTGCTGGGTTTAGCATGACCCACAGTATCCACCGAGATACCTACGGCCATATCCCCCATATCCCCATAATCCTCCGTAACCACAGAAGCCTGGGTAACCACAGTATCCCCCATAACCACATAATCCCCCATAACCATAACCACCTGGGTAACCGCAGTATCCCCCATAACCACATAATCCCCCATAACCATAACGGCCGCCGTAACCACCATATCCACCGTATCCACCTAAACCATACAATCCTCCGTAATGGCCTCCATAGCCGTGCAATCCCCCCCAACCGAATGAGCCTCCGTAACCGGGTCCGACCACAGGTGCTCCTACAGCTCCCACTGCACTGTGTTGAGGGAAATTGCTGAGAATGGGTCCTGGGAGGGTCACGACAACTGGTGAGGGTCTGATGATCACTTCAGAGTCTTGGCACTGCCTAACGCACGGCTCGTTGCAGGTACCAGTGACCGGACAGGGCCGGGCCACTCCGCATTCTGGATAGCACAGGCTGGAGCAAGTCATCTTTCTGGGATGGAGGTAAACCTGAAACACACAACAGGGACTAGAGTCAAAAGAAGGTACAAGTGCCGGTGGAAGACAGGCTTCAAAGCTTGGTGACTATTGCAGCGAGGTCTGCACGGGGCGGGCAAGAGAGAGGAGAAGTGGCCTTAGTCTCTATGTATGTGGCCATGTATTTGTTCCTATTTTCTCTTTCTAGGCTTCTTCTCCACTCGCACTAAACTTCCCTCCAAACTGGTCCCTTTGAGCGCCTATCTAGAACATTATCTGAAAAACACCAACTAGAATAAGCATCACTCTTTCCATGATAGACACCTGCGATTCTGGGTCCATTGTAGACATTTCTCAAAGAGGACATGCCTGGGATTATGGTAATCACTTCCTTTCATTTCTGAATTTAACCTCTGCATGCAAATGCGTTGAGTCCAGTGTCAGAGTAGGGCTCATCGGGTTTCCAAAGCTTGGAAGTCATCAATAATTGCTGATGAATAAACAGAAAACTTTACTTTTCTCCAAAGAAATCACTAAGGACATGCTCCTTAGCTGGGGTAAAATGAGTTCAGGTCCACTGACTTCCATAAGGTGACATTAATTTATACCATCTGAGGAGAAGCAGTGGATTTTTCACTCAGAAGAACATACGAATTGCTAGATTAGAGCACACCGTTTCTCATCTTCATCCATTTTTGTGTCTCCAATAGTGAGGAGTAACAGCTGCTTCAGAAGAAAGTAGGAGCGCACTGAACTGGCCCTTTCTCTATTAACCCAGGGAAATGTATTCCTAATTCAGATAAATGAAATATGGGTAAGTGACTTTCTGAGGTTACTGAAAAGATTTAAATGCCCTAATTCTTTTTCCAGGTAATAGGAAATATGTTTCCCATGAATCCACCAGTGCCTGCAACTCAATAAATATACAAGATAATTATGGAAGAACCCCTGATCCCTCATATAAAAACACATGAATAAAAGCAAGATTCAGTCTTCAATGAAAATAGCCCCTACTGTCACATCTCTAGAGTTCGTAAGCAATTGAGTGTAATTGGACTTACCAACTCACCGAGGAGATGAAGTCCGGAGAAATGATTAGAAGAGCCCTGAGTTGTGAGCACTTTTATACAGTTCCTAGGACTGCCTGGACGATCTGCGATGCTGTTTGTGATGGAGGTCCTAATTAGTTGCCAAACAAACTTGATTGCCTTGCTATGTCCTCCTTTGGCTGGAGCTGTTTTCCTCAGGGGCTTTGATCATTGGGCCAATCTTAGCGTCAGAGGGTGTGACGTGCACGTTGCACTCTTCATCTTTCTTTCATCTTAATATTGTATGGGCCAACTGCATTCCTTGTGTCATTTTACTGACTTTTTTGTGGTTGCAGTGAGAATGAATGTGAAGGTGATTCTGAGCGGCATCAATAGCACAACTGGCACTGATGGAAGGAATCCAGTTTGGGCCTTTCAATTCATACTGGTCGTGGCCAGGTGCATTGGGTCCTTCATTGTAAACCTGCTAGGAAGGAGGGAGCCATTTTTCTGCATTCTCACCATCTCCATCCTCACTGGGTCAGATCCAATTCCTTTTGAAGACAATCGGAATCATTCCATTTTCTCCAGCATGTTTCCTGTCAGGACCTTATATTTGATATTCACCTGTTGGCAGGGGTATAGTAAAATGCACTATGAACAATTTTAGTCCCACTAAACTTACAAACTGGATCTTAGCCGGGACCTAAGTGGAACATGGGCCTTTGTGATGGCCGTCAGCCTAGGGGTGAAACTTACCCTACGGTGAGTAAAACTGTACTTAATATTGGACCTCCACGTGTGTCACTAATGAGGTCACAAAGGGCTGCCTAGAACAGATTTGCTCACGGGTCAAAGTAGGGATGATGACGAGTGAAAGGATTCAATCCTCTTTTGTAGATAAGGCTTAAGTTAAGTCTTGGAATCTCTACTCCATCAGAAAACATCTCTCCATCCATGAGCAGGCAAGAATCTGAAATTTTCCGATGGAATTCAAGCTTGTTCCTGTGCAGTGTAGGAATACAAATCTCAATATAGGATTCAAATGGAAAAATTTTTGGGACCATACAATGTGTCTGCTCAAGTGTAAATATGCACCACTGAGGCTAAACCTTCAAACAAAGAGAATTAATGTCCATGGCAAGACTTTAGGTGGTTGATTGTTGTTCACTCTTACATGAGAAGATGTTTCACCACTAAGATCCTCCAAAAAAAAATTAAAAATAAAATAAAGAAAAAACCCAGAATGAGCCTCTCTAAGAGTTACTCTCAGGTGAGTGATTTATTTGGAAGCCATGAAATGTAATGTATTAGATGGGTAGACATGTTAGATGATGCTACTGAAGAAGTGGGGGTTCAGTTTTGACTCTGTCAGTCGCTCCCTGTCTGACCTTCACTGAAACTTGCCATGGTAAACAGGTATAATTGTAATATGTAGGGTGGATCATCTGAAGTGTCCTCTGATCTTAGCATTTCAAAGCACTTTACAAACACACATCATGTTTTATATGGTCAAAGAGGTGTATTATTATAATAGTAGTAACTTTTTAATGGGATTAAATGTTCCAATAATGCAGATGAGATTCTCTTTAAAATTGCATGTCAAGGTCTCAGCTGTCACTCCAGTTCTCACTTCATGAGTCCGAGCCTCTGAAATTGGGGCTCTTTGATTTTCATTCAATGAAACTTTGCATTTCCCATTTATATATATTTTAAAGTTGAAGGGTAGATGCTGAACCAGCGTAAAGGAGGAGAGTTCCATCAACTTGAGATTGAAGGAAGGCACCTTACCCACCCTGGATTAGAGAAAACCTTTCTGCACGTCCATCCTCAGCTGCTCATATCTAATAGACAGTGAAATCAATGGAAACCATCAGCCATTGCATCTCCATGGATGGCCAGCCAAGATAACTGGGTCTTGTGAGAGAATTCAGCTAATAAAGAAAAGGAAGACACACAAGAATGAGTTAAGGGGAACTTCTTCAATGGTCAGTTTGCTGTGGGATTAATTGCAAGTCTGATCAGCCTAGAGCATTCTGGAAGCTCCTTCTCTGATTAAGATTTTCAGCCAGAATTAGAATAATTTCAAAGTGCAAAATTGACCCTCGCCAGGATTTCTTCTAACCTGAACAGGATAAAATGCCTCTCCATAATTGTAGGGCACAGAATATCATTGAAGTGTATGGAACTGGACTGAGGTACATTATCTGAGGATCCTTTACAGAGCAATGTTTGTTAATCAAAGGGAAATGCAAAGCTTTTTTGAAGGAAAAACCAAACAGCCCCGAATAAGGAATGAGGTTGTGTTTCGGTCAGGGACAGGCATTTCTTTGGCCTATTAGCAACAAAGAATCCTGTGGCACCTTATAGACTAACAGACGTTTTGCAGCATGAGCTTTCGTGGGTGAAAAAATCTCATGCTGCAAAACGTCTGTTAGTCTATAAGGTGCCACAGGATTCTTTGTTGCTTTTACAGATCCAGACTAACACGGCTACCCCTCTGATACTTTGGCCTATTAGTGTTTCCTATCCCCACCCCCTCCAGGCAGGCTGCTTGATCTTATCTCGGGAGAGGAGTTAGAGACGGGACCGTCCTTCAATGTACACTCGTGTATTAAACTCCCACCCTACCCAGCAACACTTTACATCTATCTCTTCCCCCAGCCATCTGCTTGCGGGCAGACGTAACACACAGCGTCTTTCTTCTTTGCTGACATATAGTGGTAAGAATGTAAAAAGTATCAAAAATCAAATGAGCAAAAAAGACCCAAAATTCTCTCTCAGGCAAATAGACAGGCCTGAATACAACATTATCATCACTATCACACTAACACTCCTGAAGAGCTCTTACCAAGGGCAGTGAGATGTGCCACCTTGGTGTTTGCATTGGTGCCTCCAGCACTGATCAGCACCATGCACTGTGTAGCTTCCTCAGGGCCTCTGGACAGTGCCTCTGGATATACGTGGGGCCAGTGTGCATGGCACCAGAGGCAGCTCTTGTCAGTGGAGGTGGCTGCGGCATTTCGTCATTGGGTGTGTGACTTTGCACTCCTTATGTTTTATTGAAATATGCTTATGAGTGTGAATATAATGTAACTGGAATATGCTTTATGAAAAAGGTCTCTTGTAAGGTATCCTAAGAAAGATTATAATCCTACAGACTATAGTCCTCCTCTTTGTATGCATGTATCATTCTTGTATGTGAAGCTAGAAATAGGAAGTAGAACTCTGAGGTCCTATTGTAATTATGCAAATTGTGGGCCATTAATGATGGTTTAGAATCTTGATGACTTCCAGTGACTAGGACAATTGGTTGTAAATGGTTTATTTACCTGCAAACCTTCCTGTCTATTTGTGGGCCAACCCAGGAAGAATGGAGACTGGGGTCTTACAGTGACAGGTGACCATGTCACATGCTACTGGAATCCGTCTTAATCCTTGTACTTTTCCATTGATGAGGCAGGGATGGGGACAAGCACAGACAAAAGATTCTCGCCCTGTGCCAAAGCTATAGAAGGGGGTGGAGCAGGACAAAAGGGCTGCCAATCTTGAGAAACCCCTTGCTTACCACCTGAGATGTCTGCTGGATCTAAAAAAGACGGTACCGGAGAAAGGACTGGGCCCAGACTAGGAAGGAGTCTAGTCTGTGAAAGAAGCTTATTGGATGATCTTTGAGGGTTAGATACTACCTGTAATCAGTTTCTTAATGTATTAGGCTTCGACTTGTATATTCTGCTTTGTGACTTACTTTATTCTGGCAGATATTACTTGAAGCCACTTAAATCCTACTTGGGAAACTTAATAAAATCACTTTTGTTTATTAAGAAAGCCAGAGTAAGTGCAAACAGCTGTGCATGTCTCTCTATCAGTGTTATAGAGAGCGGACAGTTTACGAATTTACCCTGTGTAAGCTTAATACAGAGTAAATTGAATTTTTGCGGGGGGTGGATCCCATTGGCAACTGCGTGTCTGGAGGCTGGAGACAGATAATCTGCTGAGCTGTTTTCAGTTAAGTCTGTAGCTTTGGGGATATAGACCACACGCTGGATCTGGGCTGCATCACGCTAGTGTCTCTGGCTCAACAAGACAGGGTTCTGGAAGTCCCAGGCTGACAGGGAAAATGGTATCAAAGGTAATTTCAGCACATCAGGTGACAATCCCAAGGAGGTCTCTGTGACCAAACCCATGACAGGGTGTTCTCCTGCTCATCTGCCCTGCTTGCATGTGGCTGGGGAACGGGGAGCCCGAGACTCTGCAGGTGATCGGATGGTTACTGGGGCAGGCTCTCCCTGAAGACCTGGGGGAGGCAGGGACAGAGAGATGGTTTTCTCAGAGCAGCCATCAGCAGACTCTGATTAAAGAGAGAGAAAAGGAGAAAGGTAAAGACAAGTGCAAAGTATTTCACTTAGGAAAAATATCCAATGCATATGAGACGTTGTCTGGAGAGACTCATGGTCCTCAGGGTAGACTGTCAAAAAGCAGGGCCGAGATCCTAGCTGGTGCTATGCTCTATATTTATAAGTATCAAGTGTGAAACTTCCAAAGTACTATAATAGTTTGACAATGGAGTCACAGACGGTCCCCTTACACACTCCAGTCTCTCTTGCCTCGCCGGCAAGCTGGACTGTGTGCTAAATGGTGGTGACTTCCTGCAAAAATCAAGAAAATAGTCACATTGTATCTAGTTCCACACTCACCCAGGTCGATTTGCATCCAAGATCTCACATGAAAAACACTGCTAGTCAATTCGACAGTAAACTAACTAAAGTTACTAGCTAAGAGAAAGGAATGAGAGTTATTGAGATGTGAAAGCATATAAAAATATATGTACAGGATAGTCACAGTCTAGAATTCCTAAAGGCAGCAAAGATTTGGGAAACTGGCAGTTTTTGGGCGACCCAGAGGAACTCTTCTTCTCATTCCATTATTCTGCCTGTGAGAATCCCACCAGTCCAGAGATGAAGAATTTTCCCTTGTGTCCATACTTATAGTTTCTTCTCACATAAAGAAGCTCAGAGAGTCACAACCGATGTGGACTCCTTCTCTGATGGCAGAGGGAGAAGGATGAATTTAAGGTCTTTGATCAGCACACACAGTGACCGCTTGCCTTCAAATGCACAAAAATTTCCACCTTCCCATTAAATTTCTTCATTTGCATTACACAAGGCTTCTTTCTCATTGGATGGGTGAGTTTGTCAGTTCTCAGCTGACACTTGGTTTACCAACATCACAGCACAACTACAAAATGGGGAATAACTGGTTAGGTGGTAGGATAGCTGAAAAGGATCTTGGGTTCCCTAAAGCTTAGGCTGAGTTCACTGGAGTCTCAGTTAAAGTCTCCGTTCACTAAATCTACACAGTCTGCTGAGTCAAAAGCAACATCTTCCTTCCAATTGTTTTCAGGAATCTTCCCTTGAAATCCAGGCAGACTGATTAACCAACCACCCCATTAAGTATATAGATTTAAAAAAACCCAACTCTGTTGCAAGTAAATGCAAAACTGAGAACAGCAAAACATAAAGGACTCTTTCCCACGATCACATTTACAGAAAAGTTGGTGACTCACACTTGTTGAGACAATTTAATTAAAGGAGTTTGGCTAAAATCAAAAATTCAAAGTGTACAATTAAAATAAAATAAATTACATTTCCCTCCCAGTTTCCCCTGTAATTTACATTCCCCAGGCTTCCCTGTTGGAGGGTTGTAACAATATCACTGACCTGCTGCAAAATGCTTCCGACTTCGGGCAAACAGCCTGTTTCCTGCTCCTGGGCCCAGCTTCTCCCTGCTGCACAGAGCACAGGGCCTGGCGCAAAGCAGCTGCCCTGACTGCTGCCCTCATGGAGTCTGAGCCCAGCACCAGGGAACCTATTGGAGCAGCCCCTAAACGACCACCCCCAATTCCAGAAGCTTCTGGCTGGGGAGTGCGAAATCTGCCTAGCAACAATGACCCAGACACAACTCACTCCTATCCACCCTGCCCCACCAGAGAGCTCTTAAAGAGACAGCTCCATGTTAGGGACATGGGTTAATCTGCAGCAAGGGAGGTTTAGGTTAGATCAGGGGTCACCAACTGGTCAATGGTGATCGACTGTTCTATCCTAGAGAATCTCCCAGTCAATTGTGATCTCTAGTGGCGCAGCAGGGCTGCCTCTAAGTCAGGCTCCTTGCCTACCCTGGCCCCACACTGCTCCCAGAAGTGGCCAGGGAGGCCCCAGAGGTGTGGGGGGCAGGGTGCCTTAGCCTCACTGTGATGCCGACCGGGAGCAGCCCAAGGCAAGAGCCGCTCGGCGGGAGGCCACATCCCAAGGCCCAGCGCTGAGACCCCTCCTGGAGCCAGCACCCTGTGAACCATCCTTCATCCCAACACCCCACCCCAGGCTGGAGACCTCTCCTGCACCCAAACTCCCTCCAAGAGCTTGCACCCCTCATCCCCTCCTGCACCCCAACCCTCTGCCCCAGGCTCAGGCCACACAGGGAATCCCTCACGCCCAGACCAGAGCCCACAACCCTCCCAATCCCCGACCCCCTCCCCAGCCTGGTGAAAGTGAGTGAGGGTGGGGCAGAGCGGGCGAGGGAGTGATGCAGGGATGGAGTGAGCAGGACAGGGCTTTGCGGAAAGAACAGGGCCTCAGGGAAGGGATCCTGCATAGCCCTTTAATTCAAAAAGTGATCTTGGGTGTTGTTGTCAGAGTGCTACCGGTGCGGTGCTCTGCTTTCTCCAATGTTGATATCACTCACCTGCGTGCGTGTGTTCCCTCTGTGTTCTGCCCTAGCTCTGCGCAGATAGCTGACCCAGAAGACCCGATGAGAACCCCCAATAACCACAGAGTCTAGTAAGGTACGAAGGCACATCGGCCAGGTTTATTGTCGAAAAAAGCACAGTCTCCAGCTCCCTGGCAAACGTAGTCCAAGGCGCTGCTAAGATACAGCTAGCCAGTACATATGTACTCCCTGACATTGGACTCAGCTCAGTCAGTGGCGGGACTTTCCACTGCCCCCTCGGCTGGCCAAAGACACCGCCCCGGGATGCATTCTTATACACAGATACAAACAAGTTACACATCACACCTGACGTATGAGGTACAACCCCTTTACGCAGGAAGGTTCAACCGCTCTACGTATTTAGGTGCCGCCTCTTACCTTGTACATGTTGGCACGATCAAAACAACTCTATCCATCATTTTACCCTTTTGCCCCTGTCATTGGGATGGGTCGGCCTGTCCTTTTATTATCTATGGAATGTTCCAGTATAGTGTATTGTGGTGCTGTGTTTATACTTCGGTATGCTAGGTGAATATATGTTTATGCAACATCAGCCCTTTTCTTGCCAGCTTCTGTGAACCGAGCCGGCCTTCAGCTCACAGCCTTACTTTGCTTTTTAGCTAAGTCTTGTCCATTACTTTAGTTTAGGCCTCAGGCCTCATACTGGGCCTTTATCAGGGTCTGCACTTACTACATTCCCCCGCTTTTTGTCTTTTTATGGGGAGGATGTTTACCCATCGTCCCCGAAAAGCATCATGTACAGACTAAAGATAACCCAGTGGGCTAAACACTGTTATGTGGTTACCTTATCTTACCATCCATACACTCATGCCCCATCTGTCATTTTAGTCTGCACATTCCCTCGTACGACTATTAGACAGACTTTATTATCCAATTATTTTAGTCCCTTATGTTGGGCCTGGGAATGTTAGGCCCGGGACCATGGATACATGGGGGTCAGTAGCCTCTTTGGTGTTTTATTGAGGGCCTTGTGAGAATATACAACTGTAAATGTAAATATAAATGTAAAATATGGGATATACATATTATGTATATAGATATGAATATGTATATTATGTAATGTAATATATACTAATCATTACCTCTCTATATATAGGTATATAGCTTATAGATGATTGTTATTAATTTGTTAATTGTGTTTATACTTCTTATTCCATGACATGATTGTTTGGGTGTACCACAGCAGTGTTGATTGCCATTTCCATTCCCTTGTTCACTCTACCTTGCAACTTGGCTTTCTTTGTTTGACGGGACATATAGCAACACATTCCTATTAAAACCACAACAGTTAGGGCCTGAATTCCCATTAAAAATACGCTTAGAGTGCGGAGTGCGGACTACTGGATGCAAAGTCACATCCTCAGGGATTGCCCATCAGGGTGTTTTGAAATACTGGGATAGGGATTATTATAGTGTGTCCCACAGTGCTATGGATATGAGAAATAAAACAGAAATTTGGAGTAGTGACACTACCACTGAGGCCTTTATATATAAATATATTGTAATTAGTTACTACACAGTACTGTCCATTCATGTTATAGATTATCCTTAAGGCTGGTTGTCACCCTCTGGTCGGCTTTACTGGACAGGAAACAGAAGTGATCCATTGGTTGATGTAGATCCAGTTGTTTCTTATGGATGCTGTCTTCCAGATAACCTACTGAACAGACAGTAACCAATTTATCAAATATTGCTGTGTCAGGATTTAATATTGGTACCCAGACACTGAACAAGATTGTTTTGAATAACATGTGCCTCAGTTAGGATGCAGTGTCACTGACCCAAATTATGACTGGTACTAACAGGAAATTTGTTTACCCAATTTGTAGTTACTATGTAACTTAGTTTCTTTACCAATTTGTTTTTTCCTTGTCTTCATGTTGTTTGCTGCTATTCGTTTGTTGATTTTTACCTGTGTGTTGGTTAAACAATTTAGCAAGGTTATACATCGTGTACATATTGTACATCAATCATACAATACAGCAATAATACAGCAGTACAATAATAGAGTAGTACAACAATAATACAGTTGTTTTTACACAGTAACAAAGTAGAAATTAAATGACAGTTTTCCTGGTCCAGCTAGTGGTTTTTAGCTGATTGTTAAATTAATTGTCCATATATGGTAGATAGAGGTGTATTTGACCAGTCTCTTATTTATAAAACACTTCATTTTTCTTTTCTTGATGCTTGGGGGGTTCTTCACTGTATACAGATATGAACTGGTGTCTTCAGGGTGTGATATTTTCTGGCATCTTTGGTCTGTGGGATGCAACTCAAACAACTTTTGTTAGTTAACACAGTAAAGTTTTTTGTTTGTTTGTTTGTTTTCAATAACCCAAACTTAATACACGGTTTTAACTTAGTTTCTTTACAATGTAATAAGAACAATGTAATAGGGACCGAGCCTTTTATAACACAAGCTATACTTTTGCAATTGTTGTATAGACATTCATTTTTATTTGGGGTGCATTACTAATATTTAATACTAAATGTAATGCTTAACAGCAAAAATAAATGCTCACAATCTTCCATAAGAAGGTATATTGCTTTCCCTTGCTGAACACTTTGTTTCAGCAAAAGAGTTAATAACATAATTTTAACAAGCTTTTTAGAGTTAATTTGCTTGTGATACCAACTTCATTTTTAACTGTTTAGAAGCACAAACCTTAACAACCGTTGCTTCCCATTAACATAACATAACAAAAGAAAAGCATATAAAACTAAACCAACTATAAAATTACACCAAAATAATTTTTAAATACAGATACATGCAAATACTTTGAGGGTATTTGAGGGTATACTTTTATGATGCTTTGTTATGTTTGGGAGCCAAAGGTGGAAACCTGTTGAAAATGTGAAAACCTGTTGAAATTGTTTGGTTAGCTTAATGCATAAATTGTTATTTTAAAACATTTTGGTTATGACATTCTTATAATATTATCTTTACCTTAATGTTGAGGTTTCCCCTTACATTTTTTCTTTGAATAACAATTTTAAAAAAAACTAAAAAAAACAAACTGTAATTGATGAGAGAATTATTTTTGTTTGCAATTGCATTATTTGTTGAGGCAGAAATATATGTACATATATTTGTAACTGAAACCTTTTTGAACTTTGCACAAAAATTGGTGCTAATAATACTATGATTACACCCCAACCATGATTTTAAAATAGTGTGGTACCATATCTTATATATATTTTTAAAAGGGTATAAAATTGACTTTTGTTGCAACAAAATAAAAATAATTTAAAAAAAATAGTCACGTGACACACACAACATAGACACAAGACACACACATGACATACAAGTCAAACTTACAATTAAAACCAAATGGCGCCAGAATTCTATTCATAACTATACAAAATAACACAACCAAAAATAAAAAGTAAAAAGTTATTACCTTATTTAAAACTTGTAGCATAAATTTGATAAAAATATATTAATATTTGCCAAATGTATTGTATTAATTTGGTAACAGGGAATTTTGCATTACTTTATATTTAACATTATTTTAAAACTCTGCTATATGGAAGTAAGAAAAGCCCATGTTTCAAATATTAGTTAGTGGTTAGGATTAGAAGCAGAGAGTGCATTTCTGTTGCTTGGCAACCATATCTTCAAGAAAGTTAGGAATAATTCCAGCTGTTGCATCCCTGAAGGGTTAAAATAATTAATTTACTGGATTTAAAGTTTTTACCTTGTTTTCTTTTTGTTTCTTGTTTTGTTCTGTTTTCAGTTGCTTTATTTTTTGAAGGCTTCTGTAAAAACTATAACTTTTAACTTTTAAAACAAAAAGAGAGAGACGAAGTGAGGAGAGGCAGGGGGTGGGGGGAAAGGGGGAGTTAAGAGCAACCTAGGAAGGTAGCGAGACCTGAGCCAAGAGAGATTAACTCCATCGAGGTATTTGAAAGTACAGGCAGCAGCAGCATGTTTAGCAAATTGAGAAATCATATAAAGGACAAAACTTAACTGGTATGTAAAAATATTTGAGAAAGAAGGTTCCATTTTCAGATATGAGCGCGAGTGTGGTTCCATGGGTCAAAGCAATTGGGAACCTGCACAGTTGGGAATTGCGCCCCTGGTTTTTATCCTGGCTCTGAGAGGAGATTGGGGGTAGTTACCTGCTCTTGTAAAACCTGAATTTGTTACCCCAGTGTCTGTTGCTTTTGTGTGCAAGCCAAATGGATAGTGGGAGTGCCCTTTTTTGCTGCAGTTAACTGTTTTGGGGCAACTTTAATTCTAGGTGTCAACCTGCTTAATTTCAGTTTTTTATTTTGAAATTCTTTTTTATTCACTCCCCTGCGATCGAGTCGCAGCTCCTGTCTCCTAATGTGCTCTGTGAACTGTTCCATTTTTTCCTTCATTTGATTTACCAATTCAGTGAGAGTGCTGTGTGCTCCTCTCTCCTTCTGTGCACTTACTTGTCCCGTTCTGACAGGCACCAGTCTAGGTTCCAGTTTAAGTTTAACTGGAACCTGGTTTTTATCATAAGGTGATGGTTGCAATGCAGTGGACCCTGTTTCATCTTTTAATTTTACTAGGGCCACCTTTTTCCACTTCTGTCCCCATTCTTCAGGCACAGCGTAGCTACCTGAAGCCTGCTGTTTACCACCAATATTTATAACAGGGGACGGCACATGTATTTTTTGTAGGTTCCTTACAGCTGTTTCCAGTGTTTCACTCTGTTCCTGTACTGGTTGTCTCTGGGCTGCTTGCCACCCTGCAAATCGGGTGGGAGCATTCCAGGGCTGTGTAGCTTCTTTTGATTCTTTTAACTCTTTCTTTGTTACTGTTACTTGCTTGGCCAGCATGCCAGCATGCTGTTTAAGCCATCTCACTGCCATAGACATGAGTTGCAAAAGTTTTGCTTTTTTACTTTTATTACTATTTCTTAGAGCCTCGGTTTGTACCATCGCTCTACATATGCCAGTCCATGTTTCCCCACTCTCCTTTTTAAATTCATATGGCCCCCCCTTACTGGCAATCCAGCGGGTCCAGGAGTTATCAAACTCCATGGGGATCAAAAGGGAGGGGATCAGGGGGTTCCCTAGCTCGAGGTTTTCTGCCATGTTAGATTGCAATTCTTACAGTGGACAGGTCGCTTACTCACCAGATCAGCGGTCGGGGTCACCAGTGTTGTCAGAGTGCTACCGGTGCGGTGCTCTGCTTTCTCCAATGTTGATATCACTCACCTGCGTGCGTGTGTTCCCTCTGTGTGCTGCCCCAGCTCTGCGCAGATAGCTGACCCAGCAGACCCGATGAGAACCCCCAATAACCACAGAGTCTAATAAGGTACGAAGGCACATCGGCCAGGTTTATTGTCGAAAAAAGCACAGTCTCCAGCTCCCTGGCAAACGTAGTCCAAGGTGCTGCTAAGATACAGCTAGCCAGTACATATGTACTCCCTGACATTGGACTCAGCTCAGTTAGTGGCGGAACTTTCCACTGCCCCCTCGGCTGGCCAAAGACACCGCCCCGGGATGCATTCTTATACACAGATACAAACAAGTTACACATCACACCTGACGTATGAGGTACAACCCCTTTACGCAGCAAGGTTCAACCGCTCTACGTATTTAGGTGCCGCCTCTTACCTTGTACATGTTGGCTCGATCAAAACAACTCTATCCATCATTTTACCCTTTTGCCCCTGTCATTGGGATGGGTCGGCCTGTCCTTTTATTATCTATGGAATGTTCCAGTATAGTGTATTCTGGTGCTGTGTTTATACTTCGGTACGCTAGGTGAATATATGTTTATGCAACATCAGCCCTTTTCTTGCCAGCTTCTGTGAACCGAGCCGGCCTTCAGCTCACAGCCTTACTTTGCTTTTTAGCTAAGTCTTGTCCATTACTTTAGTTTAGGCCTCAGGCCTCATACTGGGCTTTTATCAGGGCCTTTACTTACTACAGGTGTAAAAAGGTTGGAGACCACTGGGTTAGCTATCAGGAAAAACATAACACTAGGGGTAATTAAGCTCTGGAATAGCCTAACCAGTGACTATAGCTTGTCAGACTGTGGTGCAAATTCCATGAAAAGCGCCAGTGTCGAGAAGCCCTTAGATTTGATGGAGGCTCTGGGGAGGGCAGTACTGAGGAAAAAGGACAGCCTGGAGAAGAGTATGTCACTCATTTTAAGGAGAATTTACAGGTAATGAGGAATTGAGAGAGACAGAGCCTTGAAAAAGGTCAGGGAATCAGCACGTTTCATACGATTGGCGAACTGGAGAAAGGTGGTTTGACACTGCCGATTTGGTGTTAGTGCCGACCCCAGTGAGGGGAAACAAAAGGCAGGATTATAGGAAGGACCTTTTGAGGTGACTGAAGGGGTGAAGGTCGTCACATCTGATGTAAGGAAGCCCAGCGGCAGAGGAACGGTGCAAACTGTGCATATCAATAAAATAAAACTTACTCTCAAAGGGAGATGGCAGTAAATTTGATTTGTTGAAACATTCTGTGTCCGTTTAAATAGATTTGGTCAGGGAGAGCAGGGCAGAGAATCCCCTGGAAAGCCGTGAGTTCAGGGTGGGTTTAGATCCACCTCCAAAGCAGGAAACGCCGGCCCTTTCGAAGCACCACAAACAGGGATTTTCCTCGCCAGGTTTAACTGCCAAGATTGCAGACTCCAGGCAAACCTCAGGGCCCCGCCCTGCTCCTAGCAGAGCATCCCCGGCTGAAGGGGAAATGCAGAAACAAGTTCCGGAGGAGGTGCAAAGCCTGCGTGAAACGGGGGTAATCACTGAGTCAGAAAGCCCCTGGGTGTCTCCTATTGTAACGGTACCTGAACAGGACAAAGCCGGAGAGTGTGACAGACCCAGGGCACAGTCTAGACTAGTGAGTAGCTGTGTCACCCGGGCTCTAACCTGGGGTGCCCTGCACCCTGCTTTGCTTCTGTAGCCTCCAGTCCTGCGCTGCTCCCCAACAGGCTCCAGCACGTCAGTCGCTTCCAGCTTGGTGTGCGTGTGATCTGCAGCCAGGCACAGCTCAGCTCCTACCAGCCTTGTTCATACTGCAGGGTGACGCCAGCACAGACCCAGTCTTATATTTCCCCCCAGAAATGGATGTCCTGTACTGCTCAGCCCTCTCCCGGACAATACAACCTGTAGTAAGATGAGGCCCAGAATCATGAACCCCTGGTATGAGTGATCTGGTATCAGAGGCCTGAGCCTGAGCCAAAGGAATTGTCAAGAGTTTGCTAACAAAAAGCAAAGTTCAGCTGTGAGCCTAGGGTGACCAGATGTCCTGATTTTATAGGGACAGTCCTGATTTTTGGGTCTTTTTCTTATATAGGGTCCTCTTACCCCCCACCCCCATCCTGATTTTTCCCCTTTGCTGTCTGGTCACCCTCTGTGAGCCACAGGCAGGCCCTGCTCACAAAAGTTGGCAAGAAGGCTGCTAATTGGACATATACACATATCTAAAGGGTATCAAGCGCTAATAGGATAAACATGGGCCAGGATGGCACCAGCACCGTCCCCTACGAACGCATTCCTCAGAGATAATAAGGAACAGGGTGACCCATACTAAAAGACAGGATCAAAAGGGTAATATGATGGAATGAGTTGTTTGTTCCAACCAACATGTACCAGCAGAGAGGCAGCACCCCAACCCGGAGAGAGGTTGTACCTCCATACGTCAGGAGTGATGTGTAACTTGGTTGTACCTGTGTGTAAGAATGCATCCCTGAGTGGATATCTTTGTCTCGCCGAGGGGACAGTGGAGAGTCCTGCCACTGACTGAGCCGGTCCCTTGGCATGCGGCACATATTTGTAGTATGTCCAGTAGAGTCTGCTGGGAAGTATCATGTGCTTCATTTGTTAATAAACCTGGCTGGGTGCCTTCATACCTTATCAGAGTCTGTGATCATTGGGGGTTTCTCAGAGCCTGCTGTGCCAGTGATCTGCAGAGCCCAGGCAGCACACAGAGGGAACACACACACACGAAACCAACTGTTATCAACATTGGACAAGAGCAAAGCACTGTTGTCAGAGCTGTACCGGTGTGGTGCTCTGCTCTCTCCAATGTTGATATCACTCAGCTGCGTGCGTGTGTTCCCTCTGTGTGCTGCCCCAGCTCTTCGAAGATAGCTGACCCAGCAGACCCGATAAGAACCCCCAATAACCACAAAGTCTAGTAAGGTACGAAGGCACGTCGGCCAGGTTTATTGTCGAAAAAAGTACAGCCTCCAGCTCCCCGGCAAACGTAGTGCAAGGTGCTGCTACAATACAGCTAGCCAGTACATATGTACTCCCTGACAATGGACTCAGCTCAGTCAGTGGCGGGATTTCCACTGCCCCCTAGGCTGGACAAAAGGCACCTCCCCAGGAATGCATTCTTATACACAGATACAAACAAGTTACACATCACACCTGACGTATTGAAGTGCAACCTTTCTACGTAGCAGGTTACAACCTTTCTACGTATTAAGGCACCGCCTTCTACCTTGTACATGTTGGTTCGAACAAAACAACTCTATCCATCATTTTACCCTTTTGCCCCTGTCATTGGGATGGGCCAGCCTGTTCTCCTATTATCTATGGAATGTTTCAGTATAGTGTGTTCTAGTGCTGTGTTTATGCTAGGTGAATATATGTTTATGCAGCATCAGCCCTTTTCGTGCCAGCTTCTGTGAGCAGGGCCTACCTCTGGCTCACACCTTGACTTTGCTTTATGTTAGCAAAGTCTTGACCATTACTTTAGTTTAGGCCTCAGGCCTCATACCAGGCCTCTGATACCAAGGTTTATATCTTAGGACCTCCTCTTACTACAAGCACCACACTGGTGACATCCGATGGCACAACCTTAACCTGCATCAAGGGAGATTTAGGTGACATATTAGGGAAACCTTGCTAACTGTAACAATAGTTGAGTATTGGAACAAGCTTCCAAGGGAGACCCTTACAGATTGTCCTCCTTTGGTACGGCTACACGGCAGAAAAGTTACCAACTCCAGACTGATGCCCTGGAGCACAGCGCTGCAGGAATATGATATGGAAATTGTCCATATTAAAGGCAAAGGAAATGTGGTGGCAGAGGCACTGTCTGGGCAAGAGGGTTCCAAGCTGACGCATGCAGATTAGCCAGTAACAGAGGGAGTGCAAGGGGTGAGGTGTGACCCAAGGCCTTCAGCAGACACAGAATTGCATGGCGTTTTACAGGGATACCCTGCAGCTGGATGTGTACAGGTTAAGTTTACAACAGGTGCTATGTGAGGGCTGTGCCCAGAGCCGAGAGCCCGCTGGTCATCATAATCATTGCAAAGTGTACGGACAGATAATGTTTAATGATCAGATCATTGTACAGATAATTATGTATCTGTACTGGAAATCATGTGCTTAAGGTCTAGGAGCTAAGTCAGGTCACACAAAGGGATGAAGTTGCTCCAGTCACGCAGGAGGGAAGAACAGGTGGCAGACAGATTTGATTGTCAAACTCTGCAACTGCAATAAAGATGCAAGAGAACTGTGTGAGAAATACATCAGTTTGGAGCTGCTGATAGGACACGGCCTTTCATGAAACCAGGGAAATCTAGTCTTGCTACTCTGCTTTCCTTCTTTATTCTTTATTTTGACAAGTTTCAACTCCCCTTTATTCCAAATTCAAATATATACTACCTCATACTACTGGTCTTCTAATTTAATTGCTCGTCCTTTCGTTATCTTTTCATATTGCCAAAGGCTTTGACATTGTTTGGCCAAAAGTGTCGTCCAGGTTTGGATACCTCCAGTGTTGGCGCACAACTCAGGAAACCTTGTAGCCTGTTATAAATAAATGTTGAGCGTGAACCGCTCCGGTTTGCTTCAGTGGGACTTTTGAGTACTCAGCACTTCAGAAAAATGGGCTTTTATATAAAATCAATGACTCCTTTGGAAAGAGGTTGGCTTAGCTCCATCCGGAAGTCAGATCATTGAACTATTGTTTTATTTAGCCCCGGTGCAATTCTCTTAGGTCTGAATTCTTGTTTGAAATGCTCTCCCTGGAATTCACAGGTCCAGATTTCCTAGGCCTTCCAATTTAAAGAAAAGAAAAGGTGTGTTTGCAACATACTTGTGAAAACATCTTTTGGTCATGTCATTTCAGCAAGGAGTGGAGATTGCTGCTGACCAGTTGATGAACACATCAGGGCAAAGAATGAGAAGAAGATTAATTTCATGGAGTTATATTGGTGCAATGAAATAAAAAATTCTCAATATGAGGCTGATCTATTTCTGCCTCATTCCCCTACAGCTCCACCATTGCAAAGTAAGTTCAAAGCTCATGTCAAGGAGCTGACTCAGTTGAATTTAACACCCCCTCCAGTAGGTTGCCTTAAAAGACAACTTTCCAGATGGATGCTTCATGCTACAAGTCACTGGACATTTGGAGAAGAGAAAAATGTCCTGGAAAAAGGAGAAATATTCAGAGACGGCTACTGACTCCATAATTATGTTTCCGCAGAGTCTCTGTTGGAGAGTTAATTCTTCAAAATGCTCTCAAATGACATGCCAGAGATACGTTGGTTTTTACATTTATCCTTAGCGCCGGGAGGAGCGGTGATGATGGAAATGGGGTTTTGTTTTCTCTGAGGGCTCCTGATAGGGTTGCCAACTATCCAGTCAACCAAATCCAAACACTGTTGTCTCACCTCTGCCCCTTCCCCAAGACTCCATCCCCCACTTCACTCCTTCTCTGCAGCCCAACCCCATTCAGTCCATCCCAGGGCCACCCGGGGGGGGGGGCAAGTGGGGAATTTGCCCCAGGGCCAGAGCCCCGCAGGGGCCTATACAAGAGTTTTTCAGGGCCCCTGGAGCGGAGTCCTTCACTGACTCTGGAGGCCCCGGAAAATTCTCGTGCCGCCGAATTATAGCTGAAGTGGGGGGCCCCTGCCGCTGAATACCCCAGGCCCCCTGAATCCTCTGGGTGGCCCTACTCCATCCCCCCTCCCTCCATCACTTGCTTTCCCTTACTTTCACTCACTTTCACGGGGCTGAGCTTGGGAGTTGGGGTGCGGGAGCGAGTGCTGGCTCTGGGCTGCGGCCGAGGGGATTGGAGTGTGGGAAAGAACTAAACCTGGGGCATGGGGCCTGGGGTGCAGAAGGGATGCGGGGTACAAGCACTGGAAGGCTGTGTGTGTGCAGGAGGGTTCACCGGACTGTGTGTGTATGGGGGGGTTCCGTGCAGGAGAGGGTGTGGGCTGGAGCAGGAGTGCAGGGGGAACAAGGGGTGTGGGCTCAGACTGACATTACGTCAGGCAGTTCCCGGTAGGTGGTGCAGTGGGTTTTAAGGCAGGCTCCCTGCCTCCCCTGGCCCCGCACCACTTCCAGGAAGTAACCAGCATATCCCGGCAGCCCCTGGGGAAGGAATAGGGGTCTCTGCGTGCTGCCCCCACCTCCAGTGCTGACTCTGCTGCTCCCATAGGTGGGGGACTGCCTTAGATCTGAGTTAGATAGTGGCCTGGCTATGTGTCTGATCTCTTAGGTTAAGCAGAATCTTCTATGTGATGAAATAGGTTTTTAATAACCAGTCATCATAAAGTGTTGGGGTGGTGAAATAAGGGCTGGAGACTGCATTTTTGAATTCTTGTTAACCACTGTATTGAGACAGAAATTCACTTTTTTACTAGCTTGGGATCTAATGTCAGAATAACCACCAGCGTGAGGTGAGTCTGCCATATCCCTCAACAGTTTGTCCTGAATCTGGTATTCTCAGCTGTGAGCCACTGAGGCCAGGTGACACATACAAAAACCAGGGTCACTGTCGTTCAGTGACTCACCCAGATGCTCACCACGAACCATATGGTTAGTCTTCTTGATACCAAAGGAAACACTTATATTCTTGAAGTGAAAAATGGGTCTGTTTTTTCCAGGAAAAAACTCTTTGCTAAAATAGGTAATACAGGGAGGAACTGCACCCTGGTACTCAGGGCCTGCAGAAAGCTATCAGCCACTACAACTCTGGATTCCCCTATCACTCCAGATCTTTGAAAATTGTAAGTGGAGAAGTGCTCAGTGCTACCGGTTCCACAGGGAGGAATTTTGTGATTTTTAAGCAAGGAGGGAGGAACAAGGAGAACCAGGAGACCGATATTATGATGCAGCAGAGTTTTTAATGCAAATGAAATTGGCAGTACACAGTTACAGAAGTAATACTACAGAGCAGAAAGAATGTATTTCCAGTGTTTCAAGAAGGGCCATGACCGATCGCAGGCCTCAATGGGTGTATTTCAGACAAGATGTTCTGCTTGCATTGGTGCAGCTGCAGAGGTTGACAAACAAGTCCCCTTTACAACCATTTTAAGGCCCTTGTTTTACCCCAGTGGTTGGGAAATGAGACAAAACAAAATAAAAGCAGAAAATTAGGCAACTTCTCCCTAAATGTCGGCCTCAGAAAAGGTCAAAGTGAGGTGCTAAAGATACGTCTTGATGGAAAGGGTAGAACATGTCGGGCCTAATTCTCCTTGACATCAAGGTCTCTTTTTCCCTTCTAAAGGGACTTAACTAACAACAAATGTAACTGATATCTGTCTTAAGGCCCTTGTTTCCTTTACACAGCGGGGTCAGTATAAAGAGGCTGCGCCTAATTCAGATTGAGTCCACAGGTGAAAGCGAGAATCAGCACACGGGTGGGAAAGCCTTGGCAGAAAGAGTCATAAAGCGTAACATTAGAAAGGCAGCATGGCTGTCAGCCAAAGCTGCTGAGCACACACAGCTCCCACTGAGTTCAGCTGGAGCCCTGTTTGCCCAGTGCTTCTGAAAGCCATGCCCAAAAGGTCAGGGGTGAATCTGTATCTGGCTGTTCATTTCCTGATTCTTCCTTTTTCCACGGATGTTCCTGCTGGGTTTAGCATGACCCACAGTATCCACCGAGATACCTACGGCCATATCCCCCATATCCCCATAATCCTCCGTAACCACAGAAGCCTGGGTAACCACAGTATCCCCCATAACCACATAATCCCCCATAACCATAACCACCTGGGTAACCGCAGTGTCCCCCATAACCACATAATCCCCCATAACCATAATGGCCGCCGTAACCACCGTATCCACCGTATCCACCTAAACCATACAATCCTCCGTAATGGCCTCCATAGCCGTGCAATCCCCCCCAACCGAATGAGCCTCCGTAACCGGGTCCGACCACAGGTGCTCCTACAGCTCCCACTGCACTGTATTGAGGGAAATTGCTGAGAATGGGTCCTGGGAGGGTCACGACAACTGGTGAGGGTCTGATGATCACTTCAGAGTCTTGGCACTGCCTAACGCACGGCTCGTTGCAGGTACCAGTGACCGGACAGGGCCGGGCCACTCCGCATTCTGGATAGCACAGGCTGGAGCAAGTCATCTTTCTGGGATGGAGGTAAACCTGAAACACACAACAGGGACTAGAGTCAAAAGAAGGTACAAGTGCCTGTGGAAGAAAGGCTTCAAAGCTTGGTGACTATTGCAGCGAGGTCTGCACGGGGCGGGCAAGAGAGAGGAGAAGTGGCCTTAGTCTCTATGTATGTGGCCATGTATTTGTTCCTATTTTCTCTTTCTAGGCTTCTTCTCCACTCGCACTAAACTTCCCTCCAAACTGGTCCCTTTGAGCGCCTATCTAGAACATTATCTGAAAAACACCAACTAGAATAAGCATCACTCTTTCCATGATAGACACCTGCGATTCTGGGTCCATTGTAGACATTTCTCAAAGAGGACATGCCTGGGATCATGGTAATCACTTCCTTTCATTTCTGAATTTAACCTCTGCATGCAAATGAGTTGAGTCCAGTGTCAGAGTAGGGCTCATCGGGTTTCCAAAGCTTGGAAGTCATCAATAATTGCTGATGAATAAACAGAAAACTTTACTTTTCTCCAAAGAAATCACTAAGGACATGCTCCTTAGCTGGGGTAAAATGAGTTCAGGTCCACTGACTTCCATAAGGTGACATTAATTTATACCATCTGAGGAGAAGCAGTGGATTTTTCACTCAGAAGAACATACGAATTGCTAGATTAGAGCACACCGTTTCTCATCTTCATCCATTTTTATGTCTCCAATAGTGAGGAGTAACAGCTGCTTCAGAAGAAAGTAGGAGCGCACTGAACTGGCCCTTTCTCTATTAACCCAGGGAAATGTATTCCTAATTCAGATAAATGAAATATGGGTAAGTGACTTTCTGAGGTTACTGAAAAGATTTAAATGCCCTAATTCTTTTTCCAGGTAATAGGAAATATGTTTCCCATGAATCCACCAGTGCCTGCAACTCAATAACTATACAAGATAATTATGGAAGAACCCCTGATCCCTCATACAAAAACACATGAATAAAAGCAAGATTCAGTCTTCAATGAAAATAGCCCCTACTGTCACATCTCTAGAGTTCGTAAGCAATTGAGTGTAATTGGACTTACCGAGCTCACCGAGGAGATGAAGTCCGGAGAAATGATAAGAAGAGCCCTGAGTTGTGAGCACTTTTATACAGTTCCTAGGACTGCCTGGAGGATCTGCGATGCTGTTTGTGATGGAGGTCCTAATTAGTTGCCAAACAAACTTGATTGCCTTGCTATGTCCTCCTTTGGCTGGAGCTGTTTTCCTCAGGGGCTTTGATCTTTGGGCCAATCTCAGCCTCAGAGGGTGTGACGTGCACGTTGCACTCTTCATCTTTCTTTCATCTTAATATTGTATGGGCCAACTGCATTCCTTGTGTCATTTTACTGACTTTTTTGTGGTTGCAGTGAGAATGAATGTGAAGGTGATTCTGAGCGGCATCAATAGCACAACTGGCACTGATGGAAGGAATCCAGTTTGGGCCTTTCAATTCATATTGGTCGTGGCCAGGTGCATTGGGTCCTTCATTGTAAACCTGCTAGGAAGGAGGGAGCCATTTTTCTGCATTCTCACCATCTCCATCCTCACTGGGTCAGATCCAATTCCTTTTGAAGACAATCGGAATCATTCCATTTTCTTCAGCATGTTACCTGTCAGGACCTTATATTTGATATTCAGCTGTTGGCAGGGGTATAGTAAAATGCCCTATGAACAATTTTAGTCCCACAAAACTTACAAACTGGATCTTAGCAGGGACCTAAGTGGAACATGGGCCTTTGTGATGGCCGTCAGCCTAGGGGTGAAACTTACCCTACGGTGAGTAAAACTGTACTTAATATTGGACCTCCACTTGTGTCACTAATGAGGTCACAAAGGGCTGCCTAGAACAGATTTGCTCACGGGTCAAAGTAGGGATGATGACGAGTGAAAGGATTCAATCCTCTTTTGTAGATAAGGCTTAAGTTAAGTCTTGGAATCTCTACTCCATCAGAAAACATCTCTCCATCCATGAGCAGGCAAGAACCTGAAATTTTCCGATGGAATTCAAGGTTGTTCCTGTGCAGTGTAGGAATACAAATCTCAATATAGGATTCAAATGGAAATTTTTTTGGGACCATACAATGTGTCTGCTCAAGTGTAAATATGCACCACTGAGGCTAAACCTTCAAACAAAGAGAATTAAAGTCCATGGCAAGACTTTAGGTGGTTGATTGTTGTTCACTCTTACATGAGAAGATGTTTCACCACTAAGATCCTCCAAAAAAAAATTAAAAAAAAAATAAAGAAAAAACCCAGAATGAGCCTCTCTAAGAGTTACTCTCAGGTGAGTGATTTATTTGGAAGCCATGAAATGTAATGTATTAGATGCGTAGACATGTTAGACGATGCTACTGAAGAAGTGGGGGTTCAGTTTTGACTCTGTCAGTCGCTCCCTGTCTGACCTTCACTGAAACTTGCCATGGTAAACAGGTATAATTGTAATACGCAGGGTGGATCATCTGAAGTGTCCTCTGATCTTAGCATTTCAAAGCACTTTACAAACACACATCATGTTTTATATGGTCAAAGAGGTGTATTATTATAATAGTAGTAACTTTTTAATGGGATTAAATGTTCCAATAATGCAGATGAGATTCTCTTTAAAATTGCATGTCAAGGTCTCAGCTGTCACTCCAGTGCTCACTTCATGAGTCCGAGACTCTGAAATTGGGGCTCTTTGATTTTCATTCAATGAAACTTTGCATTTCCCATTTATATATATTTTAAAGTTGAAGGGTAGATGCTGAACCAGCGTAAAGGAGGAGAGTTCCATCAATTTGAGATTGAAGGAAGGCACCTTACCCACCCTGGATTAGAGAAAACCTTTCTGCACCTCCACCCTCAGCTGATCATATCTAATAGACAGTGAAATCAATGGAAACCATCAGCCATTGCATCTCCATGCATGGGCAGCCAAGAGAACTGGGTCTTGTGAGAGAATTCAGCTAATAAAGAAAAGGAAGACACACAAGAATGAGTTAAGGGGAACTTCTTCAATGGTCAGTTTGCTGTGGGATTAATTGCAAGTCTGATCAACCTAGGGCATTCTGGAAGCTCCTTCTCTGATAAAGATTTTCAGCCAGAATTAGAATAATTTCAAAGTGCAAAATTGACCCTCGCCAGGATTTCTTCTATCCTGAACAGGATAAAATGCCTCTCCATAATTGTAGGGCACAGAATATCATTGAAGTGTATGGAACTGGACTGAGGTACATTATCTGAGGATCCTTTACAGAGCAATGTTTGTTAATCAAAGGGAAATGCAAAGCTTTTTTGAAGGAAAAACCAAACAGCCCCGAATAAGGAATGAGGTTGTGTTTCGGTCAGGGACAGGCATTTCTTTGGCCTATTAGTGTTTCCTATCCCCACCCCCTCCAGGCAGGCTGCTTGATCTTATCTCGGGAGAGGAGTTAGAGACGGGACCGTCCTTCAATGTACACTCGTGTATTAAACTCCCACCCTACCCAGCAACACTTTACATCTATCTCTTCCCCCAGCCATCTGCTTGCGGGCAGACGTAACACACAGCGTCTTTGTTCTTTGCTGACATATAGTGGTAAGAATGTAAAAAGTATCAAAAATCAAATGAGCAAAAAAGACCCAAAATTCTCTCTCAGGCAAATAGACAGGCCTGAATACAACATTATCATCACTATCACACTAACACTCCTGAAGAGCTCTTACCAAGGGCAGTGAGATGTGCCACCTTGGTGTTTGCATTGGTGCCTCCAGCACTGATCAGCACCATGCACTGTGTAGCTTCCTCAGGGCCTCTAGACAGTGCCTCTGGATATACGTGGGGCCAGTGTGCATGGCACCAGAGGCAGCTCTTGTCAGTGGAGGTGGCTGCGGCATTTCGTCATTGGGTGTGTGACTTTGCACTCCTTATGTTTTATTGAAATATGCTTATGAGTTTGAATATAATGTAACTGGAATATGCTTTATGAAAAAGGTCTCTTGTAAGGTATCCTAAGAAAGATTATAATCCTACTGACTATAGTCCTCCTCTTTGTATGCATGTATCATTCTTGTATGTGAAGCTAGAAATAGGAAGTGGAACTCTGAGGTCCTATTGTAATTATGCAAATTGTGGGCCATTAATGATGGTTTAGAATCTTGATGACTCCCAGTGACTAGGACAATTGGTTGTAAATGGTTTGTTTACCTGCAAACCTTCCTGTCTATTTGTGGGCCAACCCAGGAAGAATGGAGACTGGGGTCTGACAGTGACACGTGACCATGTCACATGCTACTGGAATCCGTCTTAATCCTTGTACTTTTCCATTGATGAGGCAGGGATGGGGACAAGCACAGACAAAAGATTCTCGCCCTGTGCCAAAGCTATAGAAGGGGGTGGAGCAGGACAAAAGGGCTGCCAATCTTGAGAAACCCCTTGCTTACCACCTGAGATGTCTGCTGGAACTAACAAAGACGGTACCGGGGAAAGGACTGGGCCCAGACTAGGCAGGAGTCTAGTCTGTGAAAGAAGCTTATTGGATGAACTTTGAGGGTTAGATACTACCTGTAATCAGTTCCTTAATGTATTCGGCTTAGACTTGCATATTTTGCTTTGTGACTTACTTTATTCTGGCAGCTATTACTTGAAGCCACTTAAATCCTACTTGGGAAACTTAATAAAATCACTTTTGTTTATTAAGAAAGCCAGAGTAAGTGCAAACAGCTGTGCATGTCACTCTATCAGTGTTATAGAGAGCGGACAGTTTACGAATTTACCCTGTGTAAGCTTTATATAGAGTAAACTGAAGTTTTGCGGGGGTTTGGATCCCATTGGCAACTGCGTGTCTGGAGGCTGGAGACAGATAATCTGCTGAGCTGTTTTCAGTTAAGTCTGCAGCTTTGGGGATATAGACCAGATGCTGGATCTGGGCTGCAGCAGGCTAGTGTCTCTGGCTCAACAAGACAGGGTTCTGGAAGTCCCAGGCTGACAGGGAAAATGGGATCAAAGCTAATTTCAGCACATCAGGTGACAATCCCAAGGGGGTCTCTGTGACCAAATCCATCACAGGGTGTTCTCCTGGTCATCTGCCCTGCTTGCATGTGGCTGGGGAACGGGGAGCCCGAGACTCTGCAGGTGATCGGATGGTTCCTGGGGCAGGCTCTCACTGAAGACCTGGGGGAGGCAGGGACAGTTTTCTCAGAGCAGCCATCAGCAGACTCTGATTACAGAGAGAGAAGAGGAGAAAGGTAAAGACAAGTGCAAAGTACTTCACTTAGGAAAAAAATCCAATGCATATGAGACGCTGTCTGGAGAGACTCATGGTCCTCAGGGTAGACTGTCAAAAAGCAGGGCCGAGATCCTAGCCTGTGCTATGCTCTATATTTATAAGTATCAAGTGTGAAACTTCCAAAGTACTATAATAGTTTGACAATGGAGTCACAGACGGTCCCCTTACACACTCCAGTCTGTCTTGCCTCGCCAGCAAGCTTGACTGTGTGCTAAATGGTGGTGACTTCCTTGAAAAATCAAGAAAATAGTCACATTGTATCTAGTTCCACACTCACCCAGGTTGATTTGCATCCCAGATCTCACATGGAAAACACTGATCGTCAATTCGACAGTAAACTAACTAAAGTTACTAGCTAAGAGAAAGGAATGAGAGTTATTGAGATTGTTGGTGTCACTAGGCATAAATCTAGGTAACTCGGGAGGATGGCTTTGGGCCTATGTGACCCAAAGTACCTTTATGTAAAGTGCTTTTGTTAGCCTTACTAAACTTTTGTAACCTTTTGTGTTATGTGCTAATTACTGGCAGTGGCAAGGTTGCTTGATACTAGATGTAGCCAATACTAAATAAGATAGGCGGAAAGCAGGTGCTGTAATTAAAGTTATATGCATGAGAACGTAGCCCCCACGGTGGGAAAGTACAGATAACTGATCACAGAAGAGTTGCTAACGAGCTAAGGTGGTTTTTTGCCAAGTATGACTTAACTGCTTCATGTGATTGCTATTGCAAAGTGTATTTGCTGCATGGGAATGAAAGGTGGGGGGAGAGGAGGAGTGTGGGGGTGATGGGAATGCTTAGCTGAAGTTATGTATAAAGAGAGGAAAACCGCTTGTATCGGTGTGCAGGATTTGAGAATGCTAGTTCTCCCTTGCACCTTATCTGGACTCAAATAAACCTTTTTTTTGCTTCTCCACCCTGGTGTGTCTATTGGAGCGAGGCACTCCGGGCAACGAACCACTGTTGCTGTCACCTCGGGCCTTTGTGCCGGCAACAGTTTTGGCGTCCCTGGGTGGGCTCGAGGCAAAATTGTGCCTTGCCCGGACTCCTCCGATGGCCGGTGGACGATGGTCACAGCCGACGCCCAGCGCGCACCGGTGCCTTTACCGGGGGCCTCGGCAGAGACGCGTCAGGCTGACCTTGGAGGACACAACGGTGCAACGCGCTCAGATAGTGGAGAAACAGTTGCGGGCGACGGTGAGGAACTGGTCCTGCGGATAAGGTAGGAACAGTCCAGTGGTGTGGACTTTTGCCTGAGGCTGGGGACGCCCAGCCGTTGTAATTCCCACTAGACGAGAGAGCGTCCTATAGTGGGTCAAGGGCAACCCCGTGGTATGGGGCAAGGACAGAGTACAGGCAGGGCACGGTGTACACCCTTAGAATGCATTCTGATGAATTGGAAAGTGTTTAAATCAGATCCATTGACTAAAAGCAAACTGAAAAGGTTTTGTACAGTAGACTGGCCTCAGTATCAGCTAGAGAGCCAGGAAAGGTGGCCACCGGAAGGATCACTTAATTACAACACGATCCTTCAATTACTCCTGTTTTTTCAGCGAACAGGTAGCTTCTGAAGCTGTTTGTATGTAGAGCTCTTGTAAAAATCCCTCATCATATGCCCCAGAGCTGCACTGGGAGGAGAACTGTCCGTGCGGACATCCGTCTCTGTTGGGCTCACGCAATTTGAACTTATTGACTGTGCAGCAAGATAAGATGCATCGCGGTAATAGGAAATAATGGCCTTGGTGTGTGTGTGTGTGTGTGTGTGTGTGTGTGTGGAAAATGGGGGAGGGACAGTCTAAATATTCCACCTCACCCCCTAAGGGTACCCCAGCATATTACATGTACGTACATTATGGTCCTAAAACCTGCAGGTATTTAGAGAATTGGAATCTTTACACGCGTGAAAATCTATCTAAACAATGCCCATTAGAAGGTACCTTCAATCTAGATAAGATCATATATCTCAAAGGAGCTTTTAATCACCAAAGAAAAGTCTCTGACACAGTGTGAGCAATTTGTCTAGGAACGGGTTAATTTGAAATTCAGCTTGACTTGGTGAAACTGGAGAAGCCACAGGCTGGAATCTGAACTGGAATCTCTGAAAGAGACACTGCAGGAGATTCCAGGGTGTAAAGAACAGCTCTCCCAAGAGTGAAAGCATGTTGGAAATTCTGGACAAGCTGTATACAGGATAATCTCCCGTCTGCCTATTCCCCTTCTCTGAACGTTATACAGACGTGGCCAGTTTGGACATGTGTGAGTATTCATAGAATCATAGAATCATAGAATCTCAGGGTTGGAAGGGACCTCAGGAGGTCATCTAGTCCAACACCCTGCTCAAAGCAGGACCAAACCCAACTAAATCATCCCAGCCAGGGCTTTGTCAAGCCTGACCTTAAAAACCTCTAAGGAAGGAGATTCCACTACCTCCCTAGGTAACCCATTCCAGTTCTTCACCACCCTACTAGTGAAAAAGTTTTTCCTAATATCCAACCTAAACCTCCCCCTCTGCAACTTGAGACCATTACTCCTTGTTCTATCATCTTCTACCACTGAGAACAGTCTAGATCCATCCTCTTTGGAACCCCCTTTCAGGTAGTTGAAAGCAGCTATCAAATCCCCCCTCATTCTTCTCTTCTGCAGACTAAACAATCCCAGTTCCCTCAGCCTCTCCTCATAAGTCATGTGCTCCAGCCCCCTAATCATTTTTGTTTTACTTTAGTACGTTTAGTACTAAAGCCAGTATTAAAGTGGCTTAATGGTTGAAGTATTCATGTTCTTCCTGAGTAATGTGGGAGCGTTCCCAACACTCTTCATTGTTGTTTTATTATTTTTAATTAAGCTTTAAAATTTGATTATATGGTGTGTTCCCCCAACGTCCTGCAGTAGATAAATTGGTAACAGATTTGTCACAGTTTGGTGAGCAATTGAGAATAGGGGAGCCCTATAGAATTTACACCATCTATCTGTTTTACCTTTGTTATTTTGTGTTTCTTTTGTTTGGTACTGTTGGTGTTATATGTTGAGGATTGCATGATTAAAGGTGAGCCTACTCTCAGCTGCAGTAAGTCTCAGAACTGGAGAGGGGTTTAGCATTTTTCTCTCCACCCTGGTTGATCGGAAGGGTGGCAGGTGGATCTGACCACAGTCGTAGCAGGACTGGGCAATAGAGTAGTTGGAGAGAAGGGACGAGATGTGTACTTGATAACTAGAATTGAGCAATTAAGAGCATGGATCATGAACCAGGCGGCAACTCAAACCTGCGCCAGGGCAAGTTGCAGGCCTTGAGACAGGATTTCCAGTTAGAAAAGGAAGCCCTGGCTAAGCAAGTACCAGTCCTTCAGGGACTTGTTAAAATTTAACCATTTGTGCTCAGCATATGTCGTAACAGCAGTGTGTTTGCTACAAGAGGAAATTGAATAGTTCAACGCCAGTGGGCCATGTGTTTTGCCCAGGTGGCAAGCCTCACAGGGGAGGACTCGAGTAGTTTTGTGAGTAGAAATGTTTTAGGGAAAGGACCAGAAGGGTGGGGGCTACTTAAAAAGCCCACCCTCCTAGCTAACTGGTAGTGGAATACGTTGGTACCCATGGAAAGCACGGTTCAGCAAGAAAGGCAGGATCGGGCCCAGGCAGACAGGTAACAGACGGAGAGATTGGGAAACAGGTTGAAAACTTTTCGGGTGTAGTGAAAGAACAGAGTAAGTAAGTATACGCATAGGGGTTCAAATACTCAGAAGAATATTTGGAATGGTGATCTGAGTTGGTAAGTGGCTGTTGAAAGGACAGGCAAGTGATTTAAGGCACAGTGAAAAGTTAACTCTATAGTTGCTGGAGGGAACAGCAGTTGAACTTTGTAAACGTACTAAAGTAAAAAGTTCTTGGTGTCTTTGAAATGTTTGTAAATAAATTCAGGCAAAGAAATTATTAGATTGCAATCATTTGGCTATGAACAATTTTGTTAAATTAGCTGAAGAATGTATACATTGCTATGTAATTAAAATTGTATTAGGCTCTAAGAGCCCTGTGAGTGATGAGGTTTTCTTTCAGTGTTTACAAGCAGGAGTTACAAGTACAAAGCGAGCCAGCGAGCATCTGTATTAATGCAAATTATCTAACTAATAAGATAGGAGCCATTAAACCAGGGGCTGCCTATAAAACACATACAAGAAAATATGGGGTAATTCCCTTGTTTTGCCTAAAATCAACAAGAGTATTTGTATCTTTTTAGTAATGATTGCCTGCCCAGAAGGGGTAGACCTCTGTTTTTGTCTTTCAGATAATCAAAGAAAATTAATGCCAGCTGAACAGCATTCAATATACCATGCATTTACTAATGGAGTAAAGAATTAAGTTTTGTGTTCTATGTTCTGTCTTGTGGTGTTTGTCTTGTGGCCAGAATTGTTGTGTTTAATATTTTCATGGGATGGTCTGGTTTAAAATCAAGTGAAAGGGTTGGATTAAAATGCAGATACTTGTTTTGTTCAACTTAGAATACAAAGTGTTTGGATACATCAGGAAAAATGTGATATACTAAAGTCTAGTACATTTCCTTAAGAGAAAGAAAAACTTTATTGGCCAAATCTGTTAATTGAAAGTTTTTAAATTGATTGTTTAATTAAAGTTATTAAAATTTGCATATTAACAGTCTTTGGAAGCAAGGACATGAAGAGTTAACCCACTCCCCATATTGTGCATGGGATCCTTCTGGCTACCTCAGACTTCTAGCCAGCGGGCTGGGGATGGTGGAAAGCTATTGGACTAGAGGTTATATTAAGTGAACTTCTCAAAGTGGGTGTGCTTGTCCTGGCTTGTTGTTCTAAAGCTCTGTAATAAGGTTAATTTAGTAAAAGGGTATATGTGGCATACATTAAATAATAAGTGTATGTGTTCATTGTTAACAAAAGGTGTATAAATGAAAAGTAAAAGTTTCCTTTGTAGGTTAAAAGAAGCCAAAAAGGGGGGCTTGAATATACCCAAGCAGCTGTAAAATCTGCAAAGACACTAATGCAATGTGTTAGGTTTCTTTTCTCACAGGTAAAGAAGCACTATCCGAAGACCCTAGCAGCCCCACTACTCCTTGAAACCAGAAGACCGGATCAATGTAAAAGACCACCAGCGAAAGACTGCTTTGGCTCCATGCTGGAACGGCCCTTATTAAGTCCTGCTGACTACCAACACCGCTGTGATGTGCCAAAGACTGACTGCCTGGACCCATGATTCTTACTGCAAAAAGACCCCTCCACCTCAGAAGAATTTTCCTACTGATGATTAGCCTATTCCTTTTTCTAGTTCTATTGTGCTTCTGGACAGCAGGGAAAAAGGACAAGGTGACGTGCTGGTTAAACCTCTCCCTTGTCCATGAACAAATCTGCTGTGCCTTTGAATTTTTCTATAAGAAGCAAAACCATTACAGGGTGATGTACTCGTAATCCCTCCCCTGTAGAATGCTGAACTACAACTGTTTGGGGAAAGGAGCAGAAACACTCACTCCACTGACATTGCCAAAGTCCAGGAATTCCTGACCAGAAAGGACATTGAGAACTGACCCTGGTGAAGAAACCCAAGGAATTATATACTGGCAGGAAGAAACTTGTGGGACCCATGTTTGGGAATGTGGTATTAATTGGATTTTGGGGTTTATTCTACAGGCTGTGCCCTGTGTTTTGGATAAATCCTTCAGTATGTATTGCCCTCCCTAATTGGATTTTAAATGACATTGCCTTTATCCAGTTTTCAGATCACTTTTACATACCCAGATTGCTCACAAGGGGCTGCCATTAGATTAGCACAACAAAGGGCCTGGGTTATTTCCTCTGGAAAAAGAGGAAATTGGGCAGATCCCTGTGGGCTGGGGCTAACAGTGTAACAGCCATTTGGAATATTCTTAAAGGCCAAAAACATGATAAGAAATTGGGCCAACCAGAAAGGGCCACTAGTCTTATTTCTGAAGTTCAGCTAACCCAAGTATAGGCTGAAGTTGGTGAGTTACATGTCATTTCCACCCTTAGTTCTATAACCCAGAAGTTACTGACAGAGATGGTATTGAATATCACTGAGGCTGGGAAGGTATTGCAGTGGGATCTAGTATGTTTAGAAATTCAGGATTTCCTGAATGACCAGCTGATGGCCATTCAGAGTGATCTTGAGCACCAGACTTGACCCACTGCCCTTACAGACATATCAGGAGTATCATCTGATCTGTGGTCATGAAGACATACTTGGACACTTTCTGGGTGGAAGTGTGGACATTCACAGTGCTCCTTCCAAGCATATGGACCGGTTAGGGTGGGTGTGGGCTCCCACATACCGAATCCTGCTGGGTCCATAGGGAGCATGCATATGGGACTGAATTATTCACCGAGACATCTGGGAAATTAAACCACTTGGTATACCTACCTGATTTATAGTCAGTGCCCCAATCCCTTAGTTGTTAAATGAACATTCCACTCTTTTGTCCATGCGTTCATTCTTGGGTTGGGGTGACTAAGCTCAAAAGAGCAGTTGTACATATTTCTGCAAAGCTTCATTGTTTTTTTGTCTTTAAAGTTTGAGAAGACTCAGCCAAAAGTTTGTTGAGTAGTCTCAAAGGGGGGAGTTGTTGGTGTCACTAGGCATAAATCTAGGTAACTCGGGAGGATGGCTTTGGGCCTATGTGACCCAAAGTACCTTTATGTAAAGTGCTTTTGTTAGCCTTACTAAACTTTTGTAACCTTTTGTGTTATGTGCTAATTACTGGCAGTGGCAAGGTTGCTTGATACTAGATGTAGCCAATACTAAATAAGATAGGCGGAAAGCAGGTGCTGTAATTAAAGTTATATGCATGAGAACGTAGCCCCCACGGTGGGAAAGTACAGATAACTGATCACAGAAGAGTTGCTAACGAGCTAAGGTGGTTTTTTGCCAAGTATGACTTAACTGCTTCATGTGATTGCTATTGCAAAGTGTATTTGCTGCATGGGAATGAAAGGTGGGGGGAGAGGAGGAGTGTGGGGGTGATGGGAATGCTTAGCTGAAGTTATGTATAAAGAGAGGAAAACCGCTTGTATCGGTGTGCAGGATTTGAGATTGCTAGTTCTCCCTTGCACCTTATCTGGACTCAAATAAACCTTTTTTTTGCTTCTCCACCCTGGTGTGTCTATTGGAGCGAGGCACTCCGGGCAACGAACCACTGTTGCTGTCACCTCGGGCCTTTGTGCCGGCAACAAGATGTTAAAGCAGATAAAAATATATGTACAGGTTAGTCACAGTCTAGAATTCCTAAAGGCAGCAGAGATTTGGGAAACTGGTAGTTTCCCAAAAGTCTTTTCAGGCTCCCCAGAGTAACTCTTCTTCTCATTCGGTTATTCTGCCTGTGAGAATCCAACCAGTCCAGAGATGAAGAATTTTCCCTTGTGTCCGTACTTATAGTTTCTTCTTAGACAAAGAAGCTCAGAGAGTCAGTAGTGATGTGGGCTCCTTCTTGGATGGCAAAGGGAGAAGGATGCATTTAAGGTCTTTGATCAGCACACACAGTGACCACTTGCCTTCAAATGCACAAGAATTCCCACCTTCCTGTTAAATGTCTTTATTTGCATTACACAAGGCTTCTGTCTCATTGGATGGGTTATTTAGTTACAGGGCTATATACAATGTAAATGTTTGCTATTACCTTCTAACTGGGTACAGGTAAGTGAAAACAATGCATGCACCATCCCATTAGTTGTCAGGATGTTTAAACACCAAATAGATTCTTAGACATTGAACAATCACTTTCATTTATGCTTATACACAAGTGAATTGGCCTGGCTTCCAGCTGTGAGTTTGTCAGTTCTCAGCTGACACTTGGTTTACCAGCATCACAGCACAACTACAAAATGGGGAATACCTGATTAGGTGGTAGGATAGCTGAAAAGGATCTTGGGTTCCCTAAAGCTTAGGCTGAGTTCACTGGAGTCTCAGTTAAAGTCTCTGATCACTAAATCTACACAGTCTGCTGAGTCAAAAGCAACATCTTCCTTGCAATTGTTTTCAGGAATCTTCCCTTGAAATCCAGGCAGAGTCATTTTCCTCCTCTGCTGAAAACACTGTTAGCCAATCAGATAACTGATTAACCAACCACCCCATTAAGTATATAGATTTTAAAAAACCCAACTCTGTTACAAGTAAATGCAAAACTGAGAACAGCAAAACATAAATGACTCTTCCCCACGATCACATTTCCAGAAAAGTTGGTGACTCACACTTGTTGAGACAATTTAATTAAAAGAGTTTGGCTAAAATCAAAAATTTGAAGTGTACAATGAAAATAAAAGAAATTACGTTTCCCTCCCAGTTTCCCCTGTAACTTACAGTCCCCAGGCTTCCCTGTTGCAGGGTTGTAACAATATCACTGACCTGCGGCAAAATGCTTCCGACTTCGGGCAAACAGCCTGTTTCCTGCTCCTGGGCCCAGCTTCTCCCTGCCGCACAGAGCTCCGGGCCTGGCGCAAAGTAGCTGCCCTGACTGCTGCCCTTATGGAGTCTGATCCCAGCACCAGGGAACCTATTGGAGCAGCCCCTAAACGACCACACCCAATTCCAGAAGCTTCTGGCTGGGGAGTGCGAAATCTGCCTAGCAACAATGACCCAGACACAACTCACTCCTATCCACCCTGCCCCACCAGAGAGCTCTTAAAGAGACAGCTCCCTGTTAGGGACATGGGTTAATCTGCAGAAAGGGAGGTTTAGGTTAGATCAGGGGTCACCAACTGGTCAATGGTGATCGACTGCTCGATCCTAGAGAATCTCCCAGTCGATTGTGATCTCTAGTGGCGCAGCAGGGCTGCTGCTAAGTCAGGCTCCCTGCCTACCCTGGCCCCACACTGCTTCCAGAAGTGACCAGTGAAGCCCCAGAGGTGTTGGGGGCAGGGTGCCTTAGCCTCACTGTGATGCCGACCGGGAGCAGCCCAAGGCAAGAGCCGCTCGGGGGGAAGCCACATCCCAAGGCCCAGCGCTGAAACCCCTCCTGGAGCCAGCACCCTATGAACCATCCTTCATCCCAACCACCCACCCCAGCCTGGAGACCCCCTCCTGCACCCAAACTCCCTCCAAGAGCTTATACCCCTCACCCCCTCAGATTCCTAAGTGACCCCCTCAAGGATTGAACTTACAACCCTGGGTTTAGCACGCCAATGCTCAAACCACTGAGCTATCCCTCTCCCATAATTTTGAAATAATTGGAGATATACCAATCTCCTACAACTGGAATTGACCTAGAAAGGTCATCAAGTCCAGCCCCCTGCCTTCACTAGCAGGACCAATTTTTGCCCCAGATTAGTTTTTCCCAGACAAATCTTAACAGACTGTGGTGCAAAAGCCATGTCTGTAGTCTTTCTAAAGTCATGGGACTGATGTGGAGCAAAGCATATAAAGGCTGCTCCCTATCACCCACAAACAAATGGGTTCACAGAAAGATTGAATGGAACTTAAAAAGCTGTGCTAAGAACGTACGTCGCCAGGCATGAGAATGATGGGGACGTTTTACTTCATTGTTTGCTCAATGCGGACAGAAGTGTTCCCTGTGAATCTACTGGCTTTGCCCCCTTTGATCTCCTGTATGGGAAGCAGGTTAGGGGACCCTTAGGACTAATCTACGCTGGCAACTCTAAAAAAACACCTCAGCGAGGGCCGTAGACGCGCTCCCAGCGCCGGGTCACTGTTTACACTGGCTCTTTACAGCGCTGAAACGTGCTGCACGCAGGGGGGTGTTTTTTCACACCATTGAGTGAGAAAGTTGCAGCGCTGAAAAGTGCCATTGTGGAGAAGCCCTGAGATTTGATGGAGGCTCTGGGGAGGGCAGTACTGAGGAAAGTGGACAGCCTGTTGTGCAGTACGTCACTCGTTTTAAGGAGAATTGACAGGCAATGAGGAATTGAGGGAGACAGACCCTTGAAAAAGGTCAGGGAACTCAGCACCATTGCAGAAGTTCCCCTTAACTCATTCTTGTGTGTCTTCCTTTTCTTTATTAGCTGAAGTCTCTCACAAGACCCAGTTCTCTTGGCTGCCCATGCATGGAGATGCAATGGCTGATGGTTTCCATTGATTTCACTGTCTATTAGATATGAGCAGCTGAGGGTGGAGGTGCAGAAAGGATTTCTCTAATCCAGGGTGGGTAAGGTGCCTTCCTTCAATCTCAAGTTGATGGAACTCTCCTCCTTTACGCTGGTTCAGCATCTACCCTTCAACTTTAAAATATATATAAATGGGAAATGCAAAGTTTCATTGAATGAAAATCAAAGAGCCCCAATTTCAGAGGCTCAGACTCATGAAGTGAGCACTGGAGTGACAGCTGAGACCTTGACATGCATTTTTAAAGAGAATCTCATCTTCATTATTGGAACATTTAATCCCATTAAAAAGTTATTACTATTCTAATAATACACCTCTTTGGCCTTATAAAACATAATATGTGTTTGTGAAGTGCTTTGAAATGCTTAGATCAGAGGACGCTTCAGATGATCCACCCTGCATATTGCAATTATACCTGTTTACCATAGCACATTTCAGTGAAGGTCAGACAGGGAGCGATTGGCAGAGTCAAAAATGAACCCCCACTTCCTCAGTGGCATCGTCTAATATGTCTACCCCTCTAATACATGACATTTCATGGCTTCCAAATAAATCACTCGCCTGAGAGTAACTCTTAGAGAGGCTCATTCTGGATTTTTTCTTTATTTTTTTTTTATGTGTTTTTGGAGGATCTTTGTGGTGAAACATCTTCTCATGTAAGAGTGAACAACAATCAACCACCTAAAGTCTTGCCATGGACTTTAATTCTCTTTGTTTGAAGGTTTACCTCAGTGGTGCGTATTTACACTTGAGCAGACACATTGTATTGTCTCTTGATGTAAATCAACACAGTTGCTCCAACTTCAAAGATGTTCAAGGCCTTAAAATTAAAGGAGGATACTTCTGCCCTCTTCCCTGGCTATGGAACCCACTCTTGGGGATATCTTTTACATTCTAAACAACATTCTGGTTCAGGCAGGAATGTTTTCCGCAACATGCCCCATGGTTAGTCAGACTTTATGTCAAATCTCATCACACAGCAATCTCCTCCTTCACCAAGAATGAGTAATTTTCATTTCTTCTTGGCTTCTTGCGGGGCTCAGTCCCCTGCATTGTCTTATAAGATTTCATATTCTTGCCTGCTCATGGATGGAGAGATGTTTTCTGATGGAGTAGAGATTCCAAGACTTAACTTAAGCCTTATCTACAAAAGAGGATTGAATCCTTTCACTCGCCATCATCCCTACTTTGACCCGCGAGCAAATCTGTTTTAGGCAGACCTTTGTGACCTCAGTCATTAGTGACACAAGTGGAGGTCCAATATTAGGTAAAGTTTTACTCACTGTAGGTGTAAGATTCACCCCCGGCAGACGGCCATCACAAAGGCCCCTGCTCCACTTAGGTCCCGCTAAGTTTCAGTTTTAAAGTTTAGGGGGACTAAAATTGTTCATAGGGCAACAGGTGAATTTCAAATATAAGGTCCTGACAGGAAAGATGCTGCAGAAAATGGAATGATTCCGATTGTCTTCAAAAGGAATTGGATCTGACCCAGTGAGAATGGAGATGGTGAGAATGCAGAAAAATGGCTCCCTCCTTCCTAGCAAGTTTACAGTGAAGGACCCAATGCACCTGGCCACGACCAGTATGAATTGAAAGGCCCAAACTGGATTCCTTCCATCAGAGCCAGTTGTGCTATTGATGCCGTTCAGAATCACCTTCACATTCATTCTCACTGCAGCCACAAAAAAGTCAGAAAAATGACACAAGGAATGCAGTTGGCCCATACAATATTAAGATGAAAGAAAGATAAAGAGTCCAATGTGCACGTCACGCCCTCTGAGGCTGAGATTGGCACAATGATCAAAGCCCCTGAGGAAAATAGCTCCATCCAAAGGAGGACATAGCAAGGCAATCAAGTTGGTTTGGCAACTAATTAGGACCTACACCACAAACAGCATCGCAGATCTTCCAGGCAATTCTAGGAACTGTATAAAAGTGTTCACGACTCAGGGCTCTTCTAATCACTTCTCCGGACTTCATCTCCTCGGTGAGCTCGGTAAGTCCAATTATACTCAATTGCTTTCGAACTCTAGAGATGTGACAATAGGGGCTATTTTAATTGAAGACTGAATCTTGCTTTTACTCATGTGATTTTGTATGAGGGATCGGGGTGTTCTTCCACAATTATCTTGTGTAGTTATTTAGGTGCAGGCACTGGTGGATTCATGGGAAACATATTTCCTATTACCTGGAAAAAGAATTAGGGCATTTAAATCTTTTCAGTAACTTGAGAAACTCACTCAACCATATTTCACTTATCTGAATTAGGAATACATTTCCCTTGGTTAGTAGAGAAAGGGCCAGTTCAGTGCTCTTCTATATTATTCTGAAGCAGCTGTTACTCCTCACTACTGGAGGCACAAAATGGATGAAGCTGACAAGCGGTGTGCTCTAATCTAGCAATTCATATGTTCTTCTGAGTGAAAAATCCACTGCTTCTCCTCAGATGGTATAAATTAGTGTCACCCTATGGAAGTCAGTGGACCTGAACTCTTTTTACCCCACCTAAGGAGCATGTCCTTAGTGATTTCTTTGGAGAAAAGTAAAGTTTTCTGTTTATTCATCAGCAAGTATTGATGACCTCCAAGTTTTGGAAACCTGATGAGCCACACTCTGACACTGGACTCAACTCATTTGCATGCAGAGGTTAAATCCTGAAATGAAAGGAAGTGATTACCATCATCCCAGACATGTTCTAAAATGTCTAAAATGGACCCAGAATCGCAGGTGTCCATCATGGAAAGAATTATGCTTATTCTAGTTGGTGTTTTTCAGATAATGTTCTAGATAAGAGCTCAAAGGGACCAGTTTGGAGGGAAGTTTAGTGCGAGTGGAGAAGAAGCCTAGAAAGAGAAAATAGGAACAAATACATGGCCACATACATAGAGACTAAGGCCACTTCTCCTCTCTCGCGCGCACCCCGTGCAGACCTCGCTGCAATAGTCACCAAGCTTTGAAGCCTTTCTTCCACCGGCACTTGTACCTTCTTTTGACTCTAGTCCCTGTTGTGTGTTTCAGGTTTACCTCCATCCCAGAAAGATGACTTGCTCCAGCCTGTGCTATCCAGAATGCGGAGTGGCCCGGCCCTGTCCGGTCACTGGTACCTGCAACGAGCCGTGCGTTAGGCAGTGCCAAGACTCCGAAGTGATCATCAGACCCTCACCAGTTGTCGTGACCATCCCAGGACCCATTCTCAGCAATTTCCCTCAACACAGTGCAGTGGGAGCTGTAGGAGCACCTGTGGTCGGACCCGGTTTCGGAGGCTCATTCGGTTGGGGGGGATTGCACGGCTATGGAGGCTATTACGGAGGATTGTATGGTTTAGGGGGATACGGCGGTTACGGCGGCCCTTACGGTTATGGGGGATTATGTGGTTATGGGGGACACTGCGGTTACCTAGGCGGTTATGGTTATGGGGGATTATGTGGTTCTGGGGTATCTTGCCATAGGTACCTTAGTGGAAACTGTGGGCCATGCTAAACCCAGCAGGAACATCCACGGAAGAAGGAAGAACCAGGAAATGAACAGCCAGATACAGATTCACCCCTGATATTTTGGGCAGGGCTTTCAGAAGTGCTGGGCAAACAGGGCTCCAGCTGAACTCAGTGGGAGCTGTGTGTGCTCAGCACCTTGGGCTGACAGCCATGCTGCATTTCTAATCTTACGCTTTATGACTCTTTCTGCCAAGGCTTTCCCACCCGTTTGCTGATTCTCTTATTCACCTGTGGACTCATTCTGAATTACACGCGGGCTGTTTACATTAACCCCTCTGTGTAAAGGAAACAGGGTCTTAAGACAGATATCAGTTACATTTGTTTTTAGTTAAGTCCCTTTAGAAGGGAAAAAGAGACCTTGGTGTCAAGAAGAATTAACCCTAACCCTTTCCATCAATACGTATTTTTAGCACTTCACTTTGACCTTTTCTGAGGCCGACATATAGGGAGAAGTTGCCTAATTCTCTGCTTTTATTTTGTTTTGTCTCATTTCCCAACCACTGGGGTAAAACAAGGACCTTAAAATGGTTGTAAAGGGGACCTGTTTGTCAACCTCTGCAGCTGCACCAATGCAAGCAGAACATCTTGTCTGAAATACACCCATTGAGGCCTGCGATCGGTCATGGCCCTTCTTGAAACACTGGAAATACATTCTTTCTGCTCTGTAGTATTACTTCTGTAACTGTGTACTGCCAATTTCATTTGCATTTAAAACTCTGCTGCATCATAATATCGGTCTCCTGGTTCTCCTTGTTCCTCCCTCCTTGCTTAAAAATCACAAAATTCCTCCCTGTGGAACCGGCAGCACTGGGCACTTCTCCACTTGCAATTTTCAAAGATCTGGAGTGATAGGAGAATCCGTCCCTTGGAGGGGCTGATAGCTTTGTGCAGGCCCTGGGTACCAGGGTGCAGTTCCTCCCTGTATTACCTATTTTAGCAAAGAGTCTTTTCCTGGAAAACATAGACCCATTTTTCACTTCAAGAATATAAGTTTTTCCTTTGGTATCAAGAAGACTAACCATATGGTTCGTGGTGAGCATCTGGGTTACTCACTGAAGGACAGCGACCCTGGTTTTTGTATGTGTCACCTGGCCTCAGTGGCTCACAGCTGAGAATACCAGATTCAGGACAAACTGTTGAGGGATATGGCAGACTCACCCCACGCTGGTGGTTATTCTGACGTTAGATCCCAAGCTAGTAAAAAAGCAAATTTCTGTCTCATCACAGTGGTTAACAAGAACTCAAAAATGCAGTCTCCAGCCCTTATTTCATCACCCCCAACACTTTATGATGACTGGTTATTAAAAACCATTTTCATCATATAGAAGATTCTGCTTATCCTAAGAGATCAGACACATAGGCAGGCCAATATATAACTCAGGCCTAAAGCAGTCCCCCACCTATGGGAGCAGCAGAGTCGGCACTGGAGGTGGGGGCAGCACTCAGAGCCCCCTATTCCTTCCCCAGGCGCTGCCGGGATATGCTGGCTACTTCCTGGAGTGGTGCGGGGCCAGGGGAGGCAGGGAGCCTGCCTTAAACCCACTGCGCCACCTACCGGGAACAGCCTGAGGTAAGGCCAGTAGGAGCCCATGCCCCTTATCCCCCCTACACTCCTGCTCCATCCCAGACCTCCCTCCTGCACGGAACCCCCCCCTACACACACAGTCCGATGAACCCTCCTGCACACACACTGCCTTCCAGTGCTTGTACCCCGCATCCCTTCTGCACCCCAGCCCTTTGCCCCTGGTTTAGTCCTTTCCCACACTCCGATCCCCTTGGCTGCAGCCCAGAGCCTGCACTCGCTCCCACACCCCAAATCCTAAGCTCAGCCAATTGCCCTACAGCTCCACCATTGCAAAGTAAGTTCAAAGCTCATGCAGTGGGTCTAAGGCAGGCTCCCTGCCTGCCCTGGCCCCGCACCACTCCAGGTTTAGTCCTTTCCCACACTCCGATCCCCTTGGCTGCAGCCCACAGCCAGCACTCGCTCCTGCACCCCAACTCCCAAGCTCAGCCCCGTGAAAGTGAGTGACAGTAAGGGAAAGCAAGTGATGGAGGGAGGGGGGATGGAGCAGGGCCATGTGGAAAGCCATCTTTTAAGACAACCTACTGGAGGGCGGGGCGTTAAATTCAACTGAGTCAGCTCCTTGACATGAGCTTTGAACTTACTTTGCAATGGTTGAGCTGTAGGGCAATGGGGCAGAAATAGATCCGCCTCATATTGAGATTTTTTGATTTCATTGCACCAATATAACTCAATGAAATTAATCTTCTTCTCATTCTTTGCCCTGATGTGTTCATCAACTGGTCAGCAGCAATCTCCACTCCTTGCTGAAATGACACGACCAAAAGAGGTTTTTTACAAGTATGTTGCAAACACACCTTTTCTTTTATTTAAATTGGAAGGCCTAGGAAATCTGAAGAAAATGAGGTGGCTGCGGCATTTGGTCATTGGGTGTGTGACTTTGCACTCCTTATGTTTTATGGAAATATGCTTATGAGTGTGAATATAATGTAACTGGAATATGCTTTATGAAAAAGGTCTCTTGTAAGGTATCCTAAGAAAGGTTATAATCCTACTGACTATAGTCCTCCTCTTTGTATGCATGCATCATTCTTGTACGTGAAGCTAGAAATAGGAAGTAGAACTCTGAGGTCCTATTGTAATTATGCAAATTGTGGGCCATTAATGATGGTTTAGAATCTTGATGGCTCCCAGTGACTAGGACAATTGGTTGTAAATGGTTTATTTACCTGCAAACCTTCCTGTCTATTTGTGGGCCAACCCAGGAAGAATGGAGACTGGGGTCTTACAGTGACACGTGACCATGTCACATGCTACTGGAATCCGTCTTAATCCTTGTACTTTTCAATTGATGAGGCAGGGATGGGGACAAGCACAGGCAAAAGATTCTCGCCCTGTGCCAAAGCTATAGAAGGGGGTGGAGCAGGACAAAAGGGCTGCCAATCTTGAGAAACCCCTTGCTTACCACCTGAGATGTCTGCTGGAACTAACAAAGACGGTACCGGGGAAAGGATTGGGCCCAGACTAGGCAGGAGTCTAGTCTGTGAAAGAAGTAAGTGATTAATACCTGGGGGAGCAAACAGCTGTGCATGTCTCTCTATCAGTGTTATAGAGAGCAGACAGTTTATGAATTTACCCTGTGTAAGCTTTATACAGAGTAAATTGAATTTTTGCGGAGGTTTGGATCCCATTGGCAACTGCGTGTCTGGAGGCTGGAGACAGATAATCTGCTGAGCTGTTTTCAATTAAGTCTGCAGCTTTGGGGATATAGACCATCGCTGGATCTGGGTTGCAGCAGGCTAGTGTCTCTGGCTCAACAAGACAGGGTTGTGGAAGTCCCAAGCTGACAGGGAAAATGGGATCAAAGCTAATTTCAGCACATCAGGTGACAATCCCAAGGAGGTCTCTGTGACCAAACCCATCACAGGGTGTTCTCCTGGTCATCTGCCCTGCTTGCATGTGGCTGGGGAACGGGGAGCCCGAGACTCTGCAGGTGATCAGATGGTTCCTTGGGCAGGCTCTTGCTGAAGACCTGGGGGAGGCAGGGACAGAGAGACGGTTTTCTCAGAGCAGCCATCAGCAGACTCTGATTAAAGAGAGAGAAAAGGAGAATGGTAAAGACAAGTGCAAAGTACTTCACTTAGGAAAAAAATCCAATGCACATGAGATGCTGTCTGGAGAGACTCATGGTCCTCAGGGTAGACCGTCAAAAAGCAGGGCCGAGATCCTAGCTGGTGCTATGCTCTATAATTATAAGTATCAAGCGTAAAACTTCCTAAGTACTATAATAGTTTGACAATGGAGTCACAGACGGTCCCCTTACACACTCCAGTCTCTCTTGCCTCGCCGGCATGCAGGACTGTGTGCTAAATGATGGTAACTGCCTGCAAAAATCAAGAAAATAGTCACATTGTATATAGTTCCACACTCACCCAGGTCGATTTGCATCCCAGATCTCACATGAAAAACACTGCTAGTCAATTCGACAGTAAACTAACTAAAGTCACTAGCTAAGAGAAAGGAATGAGAGTTATTGAGATGTTAAAGCAGATAAAAATATATGTACAGGTTAGTCACAGTCTAAAATTCCTAAAGGCAGCAGAGATTTGGGAAACTGGTAGTTTCCCAAAAGTCTTTTCAGGCTCCCCAGAGTAACTCTTCTTCTCATTGGGTTATTCTGCGTGTGAGAATCCCACCAGTCCAGAGATGAAGAATTTTCCCTTGTGTCCATACTTATAGTTTCTTCTCAGATAAAGAAGCTCAGAGAGTCACTACTGATGTGGGCTCCTTCTCTGACGGCAGAGGGAAGGATGCATTTAAGGTCTTTGATCAGCACACACTGTGACCACTTGCCTTCAAATGCACAAGAATTCCCACCTTCCCGTTAAATTTCTTCATTTGCATTACACAAGGCTTCTTTCTCATTGCATGGGTGATTTAGTTACAGGGCTATATACAATGTAAATGTTTGCTGTTACCTTCCAACTGGGTACAAAGAAGTGAAAACAATGCATGCACCATCCGATTAGTTGTCAGGATGTTTAAACACCAAATAGATTCTTAGACATTGAACAATCACTTTCATTTATGCTTATACACAAGTGAATTGGCCTGGCTTCCAGCTGTGAGTTTGTCAGTTCTCAGCTGACACTTGGTTTACCAGCATCACAGCACAACTACAAAATGGGGAATTACTGGTTAGGTGGGAGGATAGCTGAAAAGGATCTTGGGTTCCCTAAAGCTTAAGCTGAGTTCATTGGAGTCTCATTTAAAGTCTCCGATCACTAAATCTACACAGTCTGCTGAGTCAAAAGCAACATCTTCCTTCCAATTGTTTTCAGGAATCTTCCATTGAAATCCAGGCAGACTCATTCTCCTCCTCTGCTGAAAACACTGTTAGCCAATCAGATAACTGATTAACCAACCACCCCATTAAGTATATAGATTTTAAAAAACCCAACTCTGTTACAAGTAAATGCAAAACTGAGAACAGCAAAACATAAAGGACTCTTCCCCACGATCAAATTTCCAGAAAAGTTGGTGACTCACACTTGTTGAGACAATTTAATTAAAAGAGTTTGGCTAAAATCAAAAATTCAAAGTGTACAATGAAAATAAAAGAAATTACTTTTCCCTCCCAGTTTCCCCTGTAATTTACATTCCCCAGGCTTCCCTGTTGCAGGGTTGTAACAATATCACTGACCTGCGGCAAAATGCTTCCGAGTTCGGGCAAACAGCCTGTTTCCTGCTCCTGGGCCCAGCTTCTCCCTGCCGCACAGAGCTCCGGGCCTGGTGCAAAGCAGCTGCCCTGACTGCTGCCCTCATGGAGTCTGAGCCCAGCACCAGGGAACCTATTGGAGCAGCCCCTAAACGACCACACCCAATTCCAGAAGCTTCTGGCTGGGGAGTGCGAAATCTGCCTAACAACAATGACCCAGACACAACTCACTCCTATCCACCCTGCCCCACCAGAGAGCTCTTAAAGAGACAGCTTCCTGTTAGTGACGTGGGTTAATCTGCAGCAAGGGAGGTTTAGGTTAGATCAGGGGTCACCAACTGGTCAATGGTGATCGACTGCTCTATCCTAGAGAATCTCCCAGTCGATTGCGATCTCTAGTGGCGCAGCAGGGCTGCTGCTAAGTCAGGCTCCCTGCCTACCCTGGCCCCACACTGCTCCCAGAACTGGCCAGGGAGGCCCCAGAGGCGTGGGGGGCAGGGTGCCTTAGCCTCACTGTGATGCCGACCGGGAGCAGCCCAAGGCAAGTGCCGCTCGGCGGGAGGCCACATCCCAAGGCCCAGCGCTGAGACCCCTCCTGGAGCCAGCACCCTGTGAACCATCCGTCATCCCCACCCCCACCCCAGCCTGGACACCCCTCCTGCACCCAAACTCACTCCAAGAGCTCGCACCCCTCACCCCCTCCTGCACCCCAACCCTCTGCCCCAGGCTCAGCCCACACAGGGAATCCCTCAGGCCCAGACCAGAGTCCACACCCCTCCCAATCCCCGACCCCCTCCCCAGCCTGGTGAAAGTGAGTGAGGGTGGGGCAGAGCGGGCGAGGGAGTGATGCAGGGATGGAGTGAGCAGGACAGGGCTTTGCGGATAGAACAGGGCCTCAGGGAAGGGATCCTGCATAGCCCTTTAATTCAAAAAGTGATCTTGGGTGTTGTTGTCAGAGTGCTACTGGTGCGGTGCTCTGCTTTCTCCAATGTTGATATCACTCACCTGCGTGCGTGTGTTCCCTCTGTGTTCTGCCCAGCTCTGCGCAGATAGCTGACCTAGAAGACCCGATGAGAACCTCCAATAACCACAGAGTCTAGTAAGCTACGAAGGCACGTCGGCCAGGTTTATTGTCGAAAAAAGCACAGTCTCCAGCTCCCTGGCAAACGTAGTCCAAGGCGCTGCTAAGATACAGCTAGCCAGTACATATGTACTCCCTGACATTGGACTCAGCTCAGTCAGTGGCGGGATTTTGCACTGCCCCCTCGGCTGGCCAAAGACACCGCCCCGGGATGCATTCTTATACACAGATACAAACAAGTTACACATCACACCTGACGTATGAGGTACAACCCCTTTACGCAGCAAGGTTCAACCGCTCTACGTATTTAGGTGCCGCCTCTTACCTTGTACATGTTGGCTCGATCAAAACAACTCTATCCATCATTTTACCCTTTTGCCCCTGTCATTGGGATGGGTCGGCCTGTCCTTTTATTATCTATGGAATGTTTGAGTATAGTGTATTCTAGTGCTGTGTTAATACTTCGGTACGCTAGGTGAATATATGTTTATGCAACATCAGCCCTTTTCTTGCCAGCATCTGTGAACCGAGCCGGCCTTCAGCTCACAGCCTTACTTTGCTTTTTAGCTAAGTCTTGTCCATTACTTTAGTTTAGGCCTCAGGCCTCATACTGGGCCTTTATCAGGGCCTGCACTTACTACATTCCCCCGCTTTTTGTCTTTTTATGGGGAGGATGTTTACCCATCGTCCCCGAAAAGCATCATGTACAGACTAAAGATAACCCAGTGGGCTAAACACTGTTATGTGGTTACCTTATTTTATCATCCATACACTCATGCCCCATCTGTCATTTTAGTCTGCACATTCCCTCGTACGACTATTAGACAGACTTTATTATCCAATTATTTTAGTCCCTTATGTTGGGCCTGGGAATGTTAGGTCCGGGACCATGGATACATGGGGGTCAGTAGCCTCTTTGGTGTTTTATTGAGGGCCTTGTGAGAACATACAACTGTAAATGTAAATATAAATGTAAAATATGGGATATACATATTATGTATATAGATATGAATATGTATATTATGTAATGGAATATATACTAATCATTACCTCTCTATATATAGGTATATAGCTTATAGATGATTGTTATTAATTTGTTAATTGTGTTTATACTTCTTATTCCATGACATGATTGTTTGGGTGTACCACAGCAGTGTTGATTGCCATTTCCATTCCCTTGTTCACTCTACCTTGCAACTTGGCTTTCTTTGTTTGACGGAACATATAGCAACACATTCCTATTAAAACCACAACAGTTAGGGCCTGAATTCCCATTAAAAATACGCTTAGAGTGCGGACTACTGGATGCAAAGTCACATCCTCAGGGATTGCCCATCAGGGTGTTTTGAAATACTGGGATAGGGACTATTATAGTGTGTCCCACAGTGCTATGGATATGAGAAATAAAACAGAAATTTGGAGTAGTGACACTACCACTGAGGCCTTTATATATGAATATATTGTAATTAGTTACTACACAGTACTGTCCATTCATGTTATAGGTTATCCTTAAGGCTGGTTGTCACCCTCTGGTCGGCTTTACTGGACAGGAGACAGAAGTGTTCCATTGGTTGATGTAGATCCAGTTGTTTCTTATGGATGCTGTCTTCCAGATAACCTACTGAACAGACAGTAACCAATTTATCAAATATTGCTGTGTCAGGATTTAATATTGGTACCCAGACACTGAACAAGATTGTTTTGAATAACATGTGCCTCAGTTAGGATGCAGTGTCACTGACCCAAATTATGACTGGTACTAACAGGCAATTTGTTTACCCAATTTGTAGTTACTATGTAACTTAGTTTCTTTACCAATTTGTTTTTTCCTTGTCTTCATGTTGTTTACTCCTATTCCTTTGTTGATTTTTACCTGTGTGTTGGTTAAATAATTTAGCAAGGTTATACATTGTGTACATATTGTACATCAATCATACAATACAGCAATAATACAGCAGTACAATAATACAGTAGTACAGCAATAATACAGTTGTTTTTACACAGTAACAAAGTTGAAATTAAATGACAGTTTTCCTGGTCCAGCTAGTGGTTTTTAGCTGATTGTTAAATTAATTGTCCATATATGGTAGATAGAGGTGTATTTGACCAGTCTCTTATTTATAAAACACTTCATTTTTCTTTTCTTGATGCTTGGGGGTTTCTTCACTGTATACAGATATGAACTGGTGTCTTCAGGGTGTGATATTTTCTGGCATCTTTGGTCTGTGGGATGCAACTCAAACAACTTTTGTTAGTTAACAGAGTAAAGTTTTTTGTTTGTTTCTTTGTTTTCAATAACCCAAACTTAATACACGGTTTTAACTTAGTTTCTTTACAATGTAATAAGAACAATGTAATAGGGACCGAGCCTTTTATAACACAAGTTATACTTTTGCAATTGTTGTATAGACATTCATTTTTATTTGGGGTGCATTACTAATATTTAATACTAAATGTAATGCTTAACAGCAAAAATAAATGCTCACAATCTTCCATAAGAAGGTATATTGCTTTTCCTTGCTGAACACTTTGTTTCAGCAAAAGAGTTAATAACATAATTTTAACAAGCTTTTTAGAGTTAATTTGCTTGTGATACCAACTTCATTTTTAACTGTTTAGAAGCACAAACCTTAACAACCGTTGCTTCCCATTAACATAACATAACAAAAGAAAAGCATATAAAACTAAACCAACTATAAAATTACACCAAAATAATTTTTAAATACAGATACATGCAAATACTTTGAGGGTATTTGAGGGTATACTTTTATGATGCTTTGTTATGTTTGGGAGCCAAAGGTGGAAACCTGTTGAAAATGTGAAAACCTATTGAAATTGTTTGGTTAGCTTAATGCATAAATTGTTATTTTAAAACATTTTGGTTATGACATTCTTATAATATTATCTTTATCTTAATGTTGAGGTTTCCCCTTACATTTTTTCTTTGAATAACAATTAAAAAACAAATTAAAAAACAAAACAAAACTGTAATTGATGAGAGAATTATTTTTGTTTGCAATTGCATTATTTGTTGAGGCAGAAATATATGTACATATATTTGTTGCAACAAAATAAAAATAATAAAAAAACAAATAGTCACGTGACACACACACCATAGACACAAGACACACACATGACATAAAAGACAACCTTACAGTTAAAACCAAATGGCGCCAGAATTCTATTCATAACTATACAAAATAACACAACCAAAAATAAAAAGTTTTAAAAAGTTATTACCTTATTTAAAACTTGTAGCATAAATTTGATAAAAAATATATTAATATTTGCCAAATGTATTGTATTAATTTGGTAACAGGGAATTTTGCATTACTTTATATTTAACATTATTTTAAAACTCTGCTATATGGAAGTAAGAAAAGCCCATGTTTCAAATATTAGTTAGTGGTTAGGATTAGAAGCAGAGAGTGCATTTCTGTTGCTTGGCAACCATATCTTCAGAAAGTTAGGAATAATTCCAGCTGTTGCATTCCTGAAGGGTTAAAATAATTAATTTACTGGATTTAAAGTTTTTACCTTGTTTTCTTTTTGTTTCTTGTGTGGAAGCCAGGAAATAATTAACAATGATTTGAAGGGATCTTAATTGTTTGTAGTGTTGTTAGTTAGTTTAGGATTATGTTATTGTTGTTGTTTTTGTAAAAAGCGTAATGATAGTAATAATACCTTTCATGTTCATGCTAATCAGGCATTGTCATTACATCCCATGAAAATCCCTAAGTTTGACATATCTGCTGTAGAATCTGAAATCCATGGTTTAATGCAAATTGAGATTTGAAATATTTGTTGTACTAGAAGTACAAAAGGGGGGAGTGTGGAAGCCAGGAAATAATTAACAAGGATTTGAAGGGATCTTAATGAATGTCAGTTACTTAGCATGAGTTAGGCTAGCTGTGACCCTAATGACGTGAGATTTGTAGAAGCAAGATAATGTGAGACAGAGTGAACTGTGTGAAAAGTTATTACGACCTTGCAATTCAGATAACCGAATATGCAGTCTTGCTTTTTCTTAGGAGTGAGACAAATAAGATAGCAGAAAGGCTTATGTATAAACAAAATGTATTTGTTGCTTTTTCCCGTCTGTATTATTGCTAGAAATTGTCTGTAACAAAGGTATAAAGTTTGCTGTAATTGTTTACCAGTTGAGAGACCTGTCCTGGACTGGGGTGACCCTGTGTCCTATGGCACACTCTCCCTCCATTGTAATTACTGGAGAAATAATAAAGTATTTGATTTTGCTGCACCCAAACAAAAAGCGAGAACTGAGTTTTTCTTTGACACTTGTTTTGTTCTGTTTTCAGTTGCTTTATTTTTTGAAGGCTTCTGTAAAAACTATAACTTTTAACTTTTAAAACAAAAAGAGAGAGACGAAGTGAGGAGAGGCGGGGTGGGGGGAAAGGGGGAGTGAAGAGCAACCTAGGAAGGTAGCGAGACCTGAGCCAAGAGAGATTAACTCCATCAAGCTATTTGAAAGTACAGGCAGCAGCAGCAAGTTTAGCAAATTGAGAAATCATATAAAGGACAAAACTTAACTGGTATGTAAAAATATTTGAGAAAGAAGGTTCCATTTTCAGATATGAGCGCGAGTGTGGTTCCATGGGTCAAAGCAATTGGGAACCTGCACAGTTGGGAATTGCGCCCCTGGTTTTTATCCTGGCTCTGAGAGGAGATTGGGGGTAGTTACCTGCTCTTGTAAAACCTGAATTTGTTCCCCCAGTGTCTGTTGCTTTTGTGTGCATGCCAAATGGATAGTGGGAGTGCCCTTTTTTGCTGCAGTTAACTGTTTTGGGGCAACTTTAATTCTAAGTGTCAACCTGCTTAATTTCAGTTTTTTATTTTGAAATTCTTTTTTATTCACTCCCCTGCGATCGAGTCGCAGCTCCTGTCTCCTAATGTGCTCTGTGAACTGTTCCATTTTTTCCTTCATTTGATTTACCAATTCAGTGAGAGTATTGTTTCCTACTCTTTCCTTCTGTGCACTTACTTGTCCCGTTCTGACAGGCACCAGTCTAGGTTCCAGTTTAAGTTTAACTGGAACCTGGTTTTTATCATAAGGTGATAGTTGCAATGCAGTGGACCCTGTTTCATCTTTTAATTTTACTAGGGCCACCTTTTTCCACTTCTGTCCCCATTCTTCAGGCACAGCGTAGCTACCTGAAGCCTGCTGTTTACCACCAATATTTATAACAGGGGACGGCACATGTATTTTTTGTAGGTTCCTTACAGCTGTTTCCAGTGTTTCACTCTGTTCCTGTACTGGTTGTCTCTGGGCTGCTCGCCACCCCGCAAATGGGGTGGGAGAATTCCAGGGCTGTGTAGCTTCTTTTGATTCTTTTAACTCTTTCTTTGTTACTGTTACTTGCCTGGCGAGCATGCCAGCATGCTGTCTAAGCCATCTCACTGCCATAGACATGAGTTGCAAAAGTTTTGCTTTTTTACTTTTATTACTATTTCTTAGAGCCTCGGTTTGTACCATCGCTCTACATATGCCAGTCCATGTTTCCCCACTCTCCTTTTTAAATTCATATGGCCCCCCCTTACTGGCAATCCAGCGGGTCCAGGAGTTATCAAACTCCGTGGGGATCAAAAGGGAGGGGATCAGGGGGTTCCCTAGCTCAAGGTTTTCTGCCATGTTAGATTGCAATTCTTACAGCGGACAGCTCGCTTACTCACCAGATCAGAGGTCGGGGTCACCAGTGTTGTCAGAGTGCTACTGGTGTGGTGCTCTGCTTTCTCCAATGTTGATATCACTCAGCTGCGTGCGTGTGTTCCCTCTGTGTGCTGCCCCAGATAGCTGACCCAGCAGACCCGATGAGAACCCCCAATAACCACAGAGTCTAGTAAGGTACGAAGGCATGTCGGCCAGGTTTATTGTCGAAAAAAGCACAGTCTCCAGCTCCCTGGCAAACGTAGTCCAAGGTGCTGCTAAGATACAGCTAGCCAGTACATATGTACTCCCTGACAATGGACTCAGCTCAGTCAGTGGCGGGACTTTCCACTGCCCCCTCGGCTGGCCAAAGACACCGCCCCAGGATGCATTCTTATACACAGATACAAACCAGTTACACATCACACCTGACGTATGAGGTACAACCCCTTTACACAGCAAGGTTCAACCGCTCTACGTATTTAGGTGCCGCCTCTTACCTTGTACATGTTGGCTCGATCAAAACAACTCTATCCATCATTTTACCCTTTTGCCCCTGTCATTGGGATGGGTCGGCCTGTCCTTTTATTATCTATGGAATGTTCCAGTATAGTGTATTCTAGTGCTGTGTTTATACTTCGGTACGCTAGGTGAATATATGTTTATGGAACATCAGCCCTTTTCTTGCCAGCTTCTGTGAACCGAGCCGGCCTTCAGCTCACAGCCTTACTTTGCTTTTTAGCTAAGTCTCGTCCATTACTTTAGGCCTCAGGCCTCATACTGGGCTTTTATCAGGGCCTTCACTTACTACACGTGTAAAAAGGTTAGAGACCACTGGGTTAGCTATCAGGAAAAACATAACTCTAGGGGTAATTAAGCTCTGGAATAGCCTAACCAGTGACTATAGCTTGACAGACTGTGGTACAAATTCCATGTCTGTAGTCTTGGAACTGATGTGGAGCAAAGCATACAAAGGCTGCTCCCTATCACCCACAAACAAATGGGTTCACAGAAAGATTGAATGGAACTTAAAAAGCTGTGCTAAGAACGTACGTCGCCAGGCATGAGAATGATGGGGACGTTTTACTTCATTGTTTGCTCAATGCGGACAGAAGTGTTCCCCGAGAATCTACTGGCTTTGCCCCCTTTGATCTCCTGTATGGGAAGCAGGTTAGGGGACCCTTAGGACTAATCTACGCTGGCAACTCTGAAAAACCACCTCAGCGAGGGGCGTAGCTGCGCTCCCAGCGCCGGGTCACTGTTTACACTGGTGCTTTACAGCGCTGAACCTTGCTGCGCGCAGGGGGGTGTTTTTTCACACCGTTGAGTGAGAAAGTTGCAGCGCTGAAAAGTGCCAGTGTCGAGAAGCCCTTAGATTTGATGGAGGCTCTGGGGAGGGCAGTACTGAGGAAAGAGGACAGCCTGGAGGAGAGTATGTCACTCGTTTTAAGGAGAATTTACAGGTAATGAGGAATTGAGGGAGACAGAGCCTTGAAAAAGGTCAGGGAACTCAGCACGATTCATACGATCGGCGAACTGGAGAAAGGTGGTTTGACACTGCTGATTTGGTGTTAGTGCTGACCCCAGTGAGGGGAAACAAAAGGCAGGATTATAGGAAGGATCTTTTGAGGTGACTGAAGGGGTGAATGTCGTCACATCTGATGTAAGGAAGCCCAGCGGCAGAGGAACGGTGCAAACTGTGCATATCAATAGAGTAAAACTTACTCTCAAGGGAGATGGCAGTAAATTTGATTTGTTGAAACATTCTGTGTCCGTTTAAATAGATTTGGTCAGGGAGATCAGGGCAGAGAATCCCCTGGAAAGCCCTGAGTTCAGGGTGGGTTTAGATCCACCTCCAAAGCAGGAAACGCCGGTCCTTTCGAAGCACCACAAACAGGGATTTTCCTCGCCAGGTTTAACTGCCAAGATTGCAGACTCCAGGCAAACCTCAGGGCCCCGCCCTGCTCCTAGCAGAGCATCCCCAGCTGAAGGGGAAATGCAGAAACAAGTTCCGGAGGAGGTGCAAAGCCTGCGTGAAACGGGGGTAATGGCTGAGTCAGAAAGCCCCTGGGCGTCTCCTATTGTAACGGTACCCGAACAGGAGAAAGCCATGAGAGTGTGACAGACCCAGGGCACAGTCTATACTAGTGAGTAGCTGTGTCACCCGGGCTCTAACCTGGGGTGCCCTGCACCCTGCTCTGCTTCTGTAGCCTCCAGTCCTGGGCTGCTCCCCAACAGGCTCCAGCACGTCAGCCGCTTCCAGCTTGGTGTGTGTGTGATCTGCAGCCAGGCACAGCTCAGCTCTTACCAGCCTTGTTCATACTGCAGGGTGACACCAGCACAGACCCAGTCTTATATTTCCCCCAGAAATGGGTGTCCTGTACTGCTCAGCCTCTCCCGGACAATACAACCTGTAGTAAGATGAGGCCCAGAAACATGAACCCCTGGTATGAGTGTCGTGGTATCAGAGGCCTGAGCCTGAGCCAAAGGAATTGTCAAGAGTTTGCTAACAAAAAGCAAAGTTCAGCTGTGAGCCTAGGGTGACCAGATGTCCTGATTTTATAGGGACAGTCCTGATTTTTGGGTCTTTTTCTTATATAGGGTCCTATTATTTCATTGAGTTATATTGGTGCAATGAAATCAAAAAATCTCAATATGAGGCTGATCTATTTCTGCCTCATTCCCCTTCAGCTCCACCATTGCAAAGTAAGTTCAAAGCTCATATCAAGGAGCTGACTCAGTTGAATTTAACCCCCCCTCCAGTAGGTTGCCTTAAAAGACAACTTTCCAGATGGATGCTTCGTGCTACAAGTCACTGGACTTTCCATTAGAGGAGAAGAGAAAAATGTCCTGGAAAAAGGAGAAATATTCAGAGACGGCTACTGACTCCATAATTATGTTTCCGCAGAGTCTCTGTTGGAGAGTTTATTCTTCAAAATGCTCTCAAATGACATGCCAGAGATACATTGGTTTTTACATTTATCCTTAGCGCCGGGAGGAGCGGTGATGATGGAAATGGGGTTTTGTTTGGTCAGAGGGCTCCTGATAGGGTTGCCAACTATCCAGTCACACAAACCCAAACACTGTTGTCTCACCCCTGCCCCTTCCCCAAGACTCCATCCCCCACTTCACTCCTTCTCTGCAGCCCCACCCCACTCACTCCATCCCAGGGCCACCCGGGGGGGGGGGGGAAGTGGGGCAATTTGCCCCAGGGCCCGAGCCCCGCAGGGGTCTATGCAAGAGTTTTTCAGGGCCCCTGGAGCGGAGTCCTTCACTGACTCTGGGGGCCGTGGAAAATTCTCGTAGGGCCCAGGCCCCTGGAGCTTCTTCTGCTCCATGTCATCGGAAAGGAGGGTCCTTCCACCCTGGAGTGGAAGGACCCTCTGCTGCCGAATTATAGCTGAAGTGTGGGGCCACTGCCGCTGAAGACCCCAGGCCCCCTGTATCCTCTGGGTGGCCCTGCTCCATCCCCCCTCCCTCTGTCACTTGCTTTCCCTTACTGTCACTCACTTTCACGGGGCTGAGTTTGGGAGTTGGGGTGCGGGAGCGAGTGCAGGCTCTGGGCTGCAGCCAAGGGGATCGGAGTGTGGGAAAGAACTAAACCTGGGGCAGGGGGCTGGGGTGCAGAAGAGATGCGGGGTACAAGCACTGGAAGGCAGTGTGTGTGCAGGAGGGTTCACCGGACTGTGTGTGTAGGGGGGGTTCCGTGCAGGAGGGGGGTCTGGGCTGCAGCAGGAGTGCAGGGTGGATTAGGGGTGTGGGCTCTGACTGGCCTTAGCTCAGGCAGTTCCCGGTAGGTGGTGCAGTGGGTTTAAGGCAGGATCCCTGCCTCCCCTGGCCCAGCACGACTCCAGGAAGTAGCCAGCATATCCCGGCAGCCACTGGGGAAGGAATAGGGGTCTCTGCGCGCTGCCCCCACATCCAGTGCCGACTCTGCTGCTCCCATAGGTGGGGGACTGCCTTAGATCTGAGTTATATATTGGCCTGGCTATGTGTCTGATCTCTTAGGAGAAGCAGAATCTTCTATATGATGAAATTGGTTTTTAATAACCAGTCATCATAAAGTGTTGGGGTGGTGAAATAAGGGCTGGAGACTGCATTTTTGAGTTCTTGTTAACCACTGTGATGAGACAGAAATTTACTTTTTTACTAGCTTGGGATCTAACGTCAGAATAACCACCAGCGTGGGGTGAGTCTGCCATATCCCTCAACAGTTTGTCCTGAAACTGGTATTCTCAGCTGTGAGCCACTGAGTCCAGGTGACACAAAGAAAAACCAGGGTCGCTGTCCTTCAGTGACTCACCCAGATTCTCACCACGAACCATATGGTTAGTCTTCTTGATACCAAAGGAAAAACTTATATTCTTGATGTGATATATGGGTCTATGTTTTCCAGGAAAAGGTAAAATAGGTAACACAGGGAGGAACTGCACCCTGGTACCCAGGGCCAGCAGAAAGCTATCAGCCACTCCAAGGGCCCGATTCTCCTATCACTCCAGATCTTTGAAAATTGCAACTGGAGAAGTGCCCAATGCTGCCGGTTCCACAGGGAGGAATTTTGCGAGTTTTAAGCAAGGAGGGAGGAACAAGGAGAACCAGGAGACCGATATTATGGCGCAGCAGAGTTTTTAATGCAAATGAAACTGGCAGTACACAGTTACAGAAGTAATACTACAGAGCAGAAAGAATGTATTTCCAGTGTTTCAAGAAGGGCCATGACCGATCGCAGGCCTCAATGGGTGTATTTCAGACAAGATGTTCTGCTTGCATTGGTTCAGCTGCAGAGGTTGACAAACAAGTCCCCTTCACAACCATATTAAGGTCCTTTTTTACCCCAGTGGTTGGGAAATGAGACAAAACAAAATAAAAGCAGAGAATTAGGCAACTTCTCCCTATATGTCGGCCTCAGAAAAGGTCAAAGTGAGGTGCTAAAGATACGTCTTGATGGAAAGGGTAGAACATGTTGGGGCTAATTCTCCTTGACACCAAGGTCTCTTTTTCCCTTCTAAAGGGACTTAACTAACAACAAATGTAACTGATATCTGTCTTAAGGCCCCTGTTTCCTTTACACAGCGGGGTCAGTGTAAACAGGCTGCGTCTAATTCAGACTGAGTCCACAGGTGAAAGCGAGAATCAGCACACGGGTGGGAAAGCCTTGGCAGAAAGAGTCATAAAGTGTAACATTAGAAATGCAGCATGGCTGTCAGCCCAAGGTACTGAGCACACACAGCTCCCACTGAGTTCAGCTGGAGCCCTGTTTGCTCAGCACTTCTGAAAGCCATGCCCAAAAGATATGGGGTGAATCTGTATATTGCTGTTCATTTCCTGGTTCTTCCTTCTTCCATGGATGTTCCTGCTGGGTTTAGCATGGCCACAGTTTCCACAGAGGTACCTATGGCAAGATACCCCGGAATCACATAATCCCCCATAACCATAACCGCCTAGGTAACTGCAGTGTCCCCCATAACCACATAATGTCCCATAACCGTAACGGCCACCGTAAACACCGTATCCACCTAAACCATACAATCCTCTGTAATGGCCTCCATAGCCGTGCAATGCCCCCCAACCGAATGACCCTCCGAAACCGGGTCCGACCACAGGTGCTCCTAGAGCTCCCACTGCACTGTGTTGAGGGAAATTGCTCAGAATTGGTCCTGGAAGGGTGACGACAACCGGTGAGGGTCTGATCACCACTTCGGAGTCTTGGCACTGCCTAACGCACGGCTCGTTGCAGGTACCAGTGACCGGACAGGGCCGGGCCACTCCGCATTCTGGATAGCACAGGCTGGAGCAAGTCATCTTTCTGGGATGGAGGTAAACCTGAAACGCACAACAGGGACTAGAGTGAAAAGAAGGTACAAGTGCCGGTGGAAGAAAGGCTTCAAAGCTTGGTGACTATTGCAGCGAGGTCTGCACGGGGCGCGAGAGAGAGAGGAGAAGTGGCCTTAGTCTCTGCATGTCTGGCCATGTATTTGTTCCTATTTTATCTTTCTAGGCTTCTTCTTCACTCGCACTAAACTTCCCTCCAAACTGGTCCCTTTGAGCTCCTATCTAGAACATTATCTGAAAAACACCAACTAGAATAAGCATCACTCTTTCCATGATGGACCCCTATGATCCTGGGTCCATTTTAGACATTTCTCAAAGAGAACATTCCTGGGATCATGGTAATCACTTCCTTTCATTTCAGGATTTAACCTCTGCATGCAAATGAGTTGAGTCCAGTGTCAGAGTGTGGCTCACTGGGTTTCCAAAACTTGGAAGTCATCAATACTTGCTGATGAATAAACACAAAACTTTACTTTTTTCCAAAGAAATCACTAAGGACATGCTCCTTAGCTGGGATAAAATGTGTTCAGGTCCACTGACTTCCATAGGGTGACACTAATTTATACCATTTGAGGAGAAGCAGTGGATTTTTCACTCAGAAGAACATAGGAATTGCTAGATTAGAACACACCTCTTGTCAGCTTCATCCATTTTCGTGTCTCCAATAGTGAGGAGTAACAGCTGCTTCAGAATAAAATAGAAGAGCACTGAACTGGCCCTTTCTCTACTAACCTACGGAAATGTATTCCTAATTGAGATAAGTGAAATAGGGTTGAGTGAGTTTCTCAAGTTACTGAAAAGATTTAAATGCCCCAATTCTTTTTCCAGGTAATAGGAAATATGTTTCCCATGAATCCACCAGTGCCTGCAACTCAATAACTACACAAGATAATTATGGAAGAACACGCCAATACCTCATAGAAAATCACTTGAATAAAAGCAAGTTCAGTCTTCAATTAAAATCGCCCCTATTGTCACATCTCTAGAGTTCGAAAGCAATTGAGTGTAATTGGAGTTACCGAGTTCACCGAGGAGATGAAGTCCGGGGAAAGTGATTATAAGAGCCCTGAGTCGTGAGCACTTTTATACAGTCCTAGGACTGCCTGGAGGATCTGCGATGCTGTTTGTGGTGGAGGTCCTAATTAATTGCCAAACCAACTTGATTGTCTTGTTATGTCCTCCTTTGGATGGAGCTGTTTTCCTCAGGGGCTTTGATCATTGGGTCAATCTCAGCCTCAGAGGGCGTGACGTGCACATTACACTCTTCATCTTTCTTTCATCTTAATATTGTATGGGCCAACTGCATTCCTTGTGTCATTTTACTGACTTTTTTGTGGCTGCAGTGAGAATGAATGTGAAGGTGATTCTGAGTGGTATCAATAGCACAACTGGCTCTGATGGAAGGAATCCAATTTGGGCCTTTCAATTCATACTGTTCGTGGCGAAGTGCATTGGGTCCTTCATTGTAAACCTGCTCGGAAGGAGGGAGCCATTTTTCTGCATTCTCACTATCTCCATCCTCACTGGGTAAGATCCAATTCCTTTTGAAGACAATCGGAACCATTCCATTTTCTCCAGCAAGTTTCCTGTCAGGACCTTATATTTGAAATTCACCTGTTGGCAGGGGTATAGTAAAATGCCCTAAGAACAATTTTAGTCCCACTAAACTTTCAAACTGGAACTTAGCGGGACCTAAGTGGAGCATGGGCCTTTGTGATGGCCGTCTGCTGGGGGTGAATCTTACCCTACGGTGAGTAAAACTTTACCTAATATTGGACCTCCACTTGTGTCACTAATGAGGTCACAAAGGGCTGCCTAGAACAGATTTGCTCGCAGGTCAAAGTAGGGATGATGGCGAGTGAAAGGATTCAATCCTCTTTTGTAGATAAGGCTTAAGTTAAGTCTTGGAATCTCTACTCCATCAGGGCTGGTCCACACTAAGAAGCGGGGTCGAACTAGGGTACGCAAATTCAGCTACGTGAATAGCGTAGCTGAATTCGAAGTACCCTAGTTCGAACTACTCACCCATCCAGACGCTGCGGAATCGAAGTCCGCGGCTCCAAGGTCGACTCTGCCACCGCCTTTTGCAGTGGTTGAGTACCGGAGTCGACTGCGGCGCTTCCGGAGTTCGAACTATCGCGTCCAGATTAGACGCGATAGTTCGAACTCCGAGAAGTCGAACTCACCACGTCGACCCGGCTCGTAAGTGTAGACTAGCCCTCAGAAAACATCTCTCCATCCATGAGCAGGCAATAATCTGAAATCTTATAAGACAATGCAGGGGACTGAGCCCAGCAAGAAGCCAAGAAGAAATGAAAATTACTCATTCTTGGTGAAGGAGGAGATTGCTGCGTGATGAGATTTAACATAAAGTCTGACTAACCATAGGGCATGTTGCGGAAAACATTCCTGCCTGAACCAGAATGTTGTTTAGAATGTAAAAGATATCCCCAAGAGTGGGTTCCATAGCCAGGGAAGAGGGCAGAAGTATCCTCCTTTAATTTTAAGGCCTTAAACATCTTTGAAGTTTTAGCAACTGTATTGATTTACAGCAAGAGACAATACAATGTGTCTGCTCAAATGTAAATATGCACCACTGAGGCTAAACCTTCAAACAAAGAGAATTAAAGTCCATGGCAAGACTTTAGGTGGTTGATTGTTGTTCACTCTTACATGAGAAGATGTTTCACCACAGAGATCCTCCAAAAAAACATCAAAAAGAAAAAAATAAAGAAAAAATCCAGAATGAGCCTCTCTAAGAGTTACTCTCAGGTTAGTGATTTGGAAGCCATGAAATGTAATGTATTAGAGAGGTAGACATGTTAGATGATGCAACTGAAGAAGTGGGGGTTCAATTTTGACTCTGCCAATTGCTCCCTGTCTGACCTTCACTAAATTTGTGCCATGGTAAACAGGTATAATTGTAAAATGCAGGGTGGATCATCTGAAGCGTCCGCTGATCTAAGCATTTAAAAGCACTTTACAAACACACATCATGTTTTATAAGGCCAAAGAGGTGTATTATTATAATAGTAGTAACTTTTTAACGGGATTAAATGTTTCAATAATGAAGATTAAATTCTCTTTAAAAATGCATGAGTCAGAGCCTCTGAAATTGGGGCTCTTTGATTTCGTGCTTAAGGTCTAGGAGTTAAGGCAGATAATTATGTATCTGTACTAGAAATCATGTGCTTAAGGTCTGGGAGTTAAGGCAGGTCACACAAAGGGATGAAGTTGCTCCAATCAGGCAGGAGAGAATAGACCTGGTTCTCTCACTGTCAAGCGGGTCTTGCGTGTGTTGGGTATTGCCCGCTTCACAGAGGCGGCCTGTCTACAGACGGAGCCGAATGCTGATCAAGAGTTTGTAAAACTGACAAGAAAGCGACACGCAGGAAAAAAACCTCAGAAACCAGCAGGGCAGCACCCTGTTAAGCTGCCAGGCAGACAAATTCAGGCTAGATATAAGATGCCATGTTTTCACAGTGAGGGTTTTTAACCATTGGAACAGCTGAGCTAGGAACATGGTCGGTCAAGCCTGGATGCTGTTCTAAAGGATATGCATGAGCTCAATGAGGAAGCTGTGGGCCATGTTAAACCCAGCAGGCATGTCTATGGGAAAAGGCAGAATCAGGACATGAATGGCAGGATACAGATTCACGTCTGAGTTCGTAGGCCGTACTTTGAGAACTGTAGAGTACCCCGAACTCAGTGTGATATAACGAGAGAGCTTCATTTCATCAGCACCTCTGCAAACATTCCTCATGTTTCCCACGTTACACTTGATGGGTTTTGTCAAATGCCTTCCTGGCTATGGGCTTCCTCCATTGTCAGTCCAGTGGGCCTGATTCTCAACTACATGATGGGTATTTCTCCTCTCTGTAAAGAGCAGGGACCAAAAGGAGGCTGTTGCCTACATCTACATTGATAAGAATGGCTCTCTCCCATGCCAGAGCAGTGTCAAAATACTTTAGTGTCACTGAGAATTCAGCTAGCTGATCTCCTATTTATGAAAATGGACTGTTTCTTTTTGCCTTTTAACTTTCTAACAGCAGCTACATAATGGAGTAGGTTTTTGAACTTCTGCTTTTGTTGTGTTTGGCTTTAGTTGAGACTGACCAGGGTGGAACAAGTAATTAAAAATGGTGGTAAACAGACTTGAGTGTCAAACTTTACAGCTGCATCAAAGAAGTAAGAGAACTGTGTAGGAAATACACCCCTTTGGAACTCGGGATAGGATGCAGACCTTCATGAAACCACAGAAATATAGTCTTCCTACTCTGTTTTCTTTCTTTCTTTTGACCATTTTCCACTTTCTTTTTTTTTTGTATACTACCTCGTACTAATTGGTCTTTTGATTTACTTGCTATTTCATTTGTTATCTTTTAATATCACCAAAGGCTTCCTCATCATTTTACCAGTTTTGGATACCTCCAGGGTTTGCGCACAACTCAGGAAGCTTGTGGCCCGTTCTCAAAAAATGTTGAGAACATAGAACAAAAGGGGCCTGCTAAACCCAGGGTTGTGCGTTCAATCCTGATGGATCTGGGGCAAAATCAGTACTTGGTCATGCTAGTGAAGGCAGGGGGCTGGACTCAATGACCTTTCAGGTCCCTTCCAGTTCTAGGAGATAGGTGTATCTCCATATTATAGTAAGGTCAGGCAAGAAAGTATGAAAAGCCTTAGTAAAAATTAAGCTATACCACATCTACCACTTGCCCACTATCCACAAGGCTTGTTATCCAGTGAAAAAAATCTATTAGGTTGTTTTGACAGATTTTGTTTTTCCTATATCCATGCTGTCACTTATCACCTTATTCTCTTCTAGCAGGCTGCACATTGATTCCTTAATTATTTGCTCCATTGTCTTTCATGACTCCTGCAGATGCCTTTGGTGTAGTGTAGTTTTTCTATAAGGGCAGAACTGAGGCGGTAGAACTGAGGCAGTCAGTTGTGTTTGCAACATCCTTGTGAATACATGTGCTACATGTTACTGGAGATTCCATTAGAGGAGAAGAGAAGAATGTTTTAGATAAAGGAGGATTATTCTAAAAAAGGGCTGCTGACTCCATAGTGATGTTTCAGCCGAGTCTCTGTTGGACAGTTTATTATTGGAAATGCTCTCAAATGACATTTAAGTGGAGCAGGAGCCTTTGTGATGGCCCTGTGCTCGGGGGTCAATATCATCATATGGTGAGTAAAACCTGATCTACACCTGGACTTGGGTCACCAATGCCGTCTCAAGGGCTGCCTAGAGCAGATTTGCTCATGGATCAAGGGGAGGGATGGAGGAGAGGGAAAGGAAGCAGTGCTCATATATGGAAATGGTTTGAGGTAATTCTTGAAGCCTGTACTCTATCAGAAACTTTCACTCCATCCATGAGCAGCCAGGGAAAGGACGTCTTGTGAAACAATGCAGGTGTCTGAGCCCAGCAATGAGCCCCAGCAAGAAGCCAAAGAGAGATGAAAATCATCCCTTCTAGAGGAAAGAGGAAGTGGCTGTGGGATGAGATTTTACATAAATGCTGCACAGCCATAGGGCATGTTGCAGAAGAGATTCCTGTCAGAACCAGAATGTTGTTTAGAGTGTGACTGATATCCCCAAGGGTGGGGTCCATATCCAGGGAATGAGGCAGAGGAGTTTGCCTTTGATTATGAGGCCCTGAACCTCTGTGAAGTTGACGCAACTGTGCTGATTTACACCAAGGGGCACCTTCATTTTGCAATACATTTTTAAAAAAATATATCAAATTCAAAACTACATTCAAGTGAAAATGAAACATCCCCAGATTGTGTGGCTTTAAGTTATGACTTTATTAACAGTATGACATGAGAGCTTGGCTTCCATTTTGTCTAAAGTGATTGCAGGACTCATTGCAGAGGTGTCTAATCCCAACAACAATCTATGAACGTGTGAAACACCAGCCAGTGTTTATGAGGTGCTTTGAACTCCTGAGTTTGGAGTATGCTGAAGAACTTCCAGCCTTAACACCCTTACTCTCTGTGGTTGATAGGCCTAGAAAAAGAGGCATATTGAGGTGAAGGTCACAAACGGGAGTCAGCTGCAGAAAAAAACAACAGCTCAATCGTTTTGACTCCTCCTACCACAGGCTGAGCTCTAAGGTGATCCCTGTTATACTCTGTTACAAGACAGGGTTAGTAATATGTCTGGTTAAAAAATGGTTGCATCCTTGGATTTAAGCATCAACAATAAAAAGCTGGCTACTGTTCTGATCGACTTTCACTGTCCTTACATGTGAGGATAATACTTCTCCAAAGGAATTACGTGTCTGTCAATTTCTATCTTTTCTAAGAGTGCGATAGCCCCATGTGTATTCCTTTGTCTTTCCTTGGAAACACATCTCTCTAATGGGTCAGAAGAACCCAATGGTAATGAATTCTTTCAGGTTTGTGAAACGAGGCACAGGGTAGGTTCTCTTGAACATTACCAGTGAGTACATTTGAAGCTTGTTCATCTGAAAAATAGGAATAAAATCTCAATACGGAATTCGACCGGGAAAAATTTTGGTACCAGACAATTTAAATCTGCTCAAGTGTATATACCTGCCATTGAGCCAACCCCTTCAAATAAAGAGAGTTAAAGTGTATTGCAAGACTCTCGATGGTTGATCATAGTTCTCACTTAGATCAGAAGATGTTTCACCCAAAAAGTCAGCAAAACTTGTACCCCGCATCCCTTCTGCACCCCAGCCGCCTGCCCCAGTTTTAGTCCTTTCCCACACTCCGATCCCCTCAGCCGCAGCCCGGAGCCTGCACTTGCTCCCGCACCCCAACTCCCAAGCTCCCAACTCCCAAGTGAGTGATGGTAAGGGAAAGCAAGTGACGGAGGGAGGGGGGATGGAGCAGGGCCACCCAGAGGATGCAGGGGGCCTGGCGTCTTCAGCGGTGGGGGCCCTCCACTTCGGCAATAATTCCGCTCCAGGGCGGAAGGACCCCCCTCGCCAAAGACCCGGAGCAGAAGAAGCTCCGGGGGCCTGGGCCCCGCGAGAATTTTCCACTTGCCCTCCCCACCGGGTGGCCCTGGGATAGAGAGAGCGAGGTGGAGCTTCAGAGAAGGAGTGAAGTGGGGGATGGAGTCTTGGGGAAGGGGCAGAGGTGGGACAACAGTGTTTGGGTTTGTGTGACTGGATAGTTGGCAACCCTATCGGGAGCCCTCTGACCAAACAAAACCCCATTTCCATCATCAGCGCTCCTCCCGGTGCTAAGGATAAATGTAAAAACCAATGTATCTCTGGCATGTCATTTGAGAGCATTTTGAATAATAAACTCTCCAACAGAAACTCTGTGGAAACATAATTATGGAGTCAGTAGCTGTCTCTGAATAATTCTCCTTTTTCCAGGACATTTTTCTCTTCTCCTCTAATGCAATGTCCAGTGACATGGAGCACGAAGCATCCATCTGGAAAGCCATCTTTTAAGGCAATCTACTGGAGGGGGGGTTAAATTTAACTGAGTCAACTCCTTGACATGAGCTTTGAACTTACTTTGCAATGGTGGAGCTGTAGGGCAATGGGGCAGAAATAGATCAGCCTCATATTGAGATTTTTTGATTTCATTGCACCAATATAACTCAATGAAATTAATCTTCTTCTCATTCTTTGCCCTGAAGTGTTCATCAACTGGTCAGCAGCAATCTCCACTCCTTGCTGAAATGACATGACCAAAAGATGTTTTCACAAGTATGTTGCAAACGCACCTTTTCTTTTCTTTAAATTGGAAGGCCTAGGAAATCTGAACCTGTGAATTCCAGGGAGAGCATTTCAAACAAGAATTCAGACCTAAGAGAATTGCACCTGGGCTAAATAAGACAATAGTCCTATGATCTGACTTCCGGATGGAGCTAAGCAAACCTCTTTCCAAAGGAGCCATTGATTTTATATAAAAGCCCATTTTTCTGAAGTGCTGAGTACTCAAAACTCCCACTGAAGCAAACCGGAGCGGTTCATGCCCAACATTTATTTATAACAGACTACAGGTTTCCTGAGTTGTGCGCCAACACTGGAGGTATCCAAACCTGGAGGACATTTTTGGCCAAACAATGTCGAAGCCTTTGGTGATAGGAAAAGATAACGAATGGACGAGCAATTAAATTAGAAGACCAGT